>NC_064922.1:138219174-138834994 GCF_023897955.1 Schistocerca gregaria | reverse complement strand
AGAGGTGTACGGCCAGTGTAGGAGATCGCTCCCCACACCATGATGCTGGGTGTTGGCCCAGTGTGCCTCGGTCGTATGCAGTCCTGATTGTGGCGCTCACCTGCACGGCGCCAAACTCGCATACGACCATCATTGGCACCAAGGCAGAAGCGACTCTCATCGCTGAAGACGACACGTCTCCATTCGTCCCTCCATTCACGCCTGTCGCGACGCCACTGGAGGCGGGCTGCACGATGTTGGGGCGTGAGCGGAAGACGGCCTAACGGTGTGCGGGACCGTAGCCCAGCTTCATGGAGACGGTTGCGAATGGTCCTCGCCGATACCCCAGGAGCCTAATTTGCTGGGAAGTGGCGGTGCGGTCCCCTACGGCACTGCGTAGGATCCTACGGTCTTGGCGTGCATCCGTGCGTCGCTGCGGTCCGGTCCCAGGTCGACGGGCACGTGCACCTTCCGCCGACCACTGGTGACAACATCGATGTACTGTGGAGACCTCACGCCCCACGTGTTGAGCAATTCGGTGGTACGTCCACCCGGCCTCCCGCATGCCCACTATACGCCCTCGCTCAAAGTCCGTCAACTGCACATACGGTTCACGTCCACGCTGTCGCGGCATGCTACCAGTGTTAAAGACTGCGATGGAGCTCCGTATGCCACGGCAAACTGGCTGACACTGACGGCGGCGGTGCACAAATGCTGCGCAGCTAGCGCCATTCGACGGCCAACACCGCGGTTCCTGGTGTGTCCGCTGTGCCGTGCGTGTGATCATTGCTTGTCCACCCCTCTCGCAGTGTCCGGAGCAAGTATGGTGGGTCTGACACACCGGTGTCAATGTGTTCTTTTTTCCATTTCCAGGAGTGTAATCTTGCCCTCACATCCTTACGGGAGTGACACGCAGGGGTGGGGGGTTGTATATTCCTAAAGTCATCATTCAAATCCGGTTCTTTAAACTTTGTAACTAGGCTTTCTCGGGATAGTTTAAGTCTTCAGTTCAGATTCTTCAGCTCCTCTGGGACCCTCTCCCTCGTATAATCCAAACGTGTGACCATTCCTTCCTCCATTCACTGTACACCTTCAGTGTCCCCTGTTAGTCCCATGTGGTACAGGTCCCACAGACTTGAGAAATATTCTAGGATAGGTCGCAAGAGTGATTTGTGAGCAGTCTCCTTTGCCGACTGATTGCACTTCCGCAGTATTTTACCAGTATACTGTAGTCTATCACCTGCATTACGCACGACTGAGCTTAAGTGTTCACTCCACTTCATATCCCTACAGAGTGTTACACTGAAGTATTTGTTTGAGTTGAGTGATCCATCTATGAATATCGAGTTTTCTCGTTTTGCGCAGTGCATAGTTTCACACGAAGAAAAGGAAACAATACGAGGGCTGTCCAGAAAGTAAGTACCGACTGATCGCGAAATGGAAACCACAGTGAAAATCAGAAATGTTTTGAAACTTTGAAACTTCCTGGCAGATTAAAACTGTGTGCCCGACCGAGATTCGAACTCGGGACCTTTGCCTTTCGCGGGCAAGTGCTCTACTAACTGAGCTACCGAAGCACGACTCACGCCCGGTACTCACAGCTTTACTTCTGCCAGTCTCTCGTCTTCTACCTTCCAAACTTTACAGAAGCTCTCCTGTGAAACTTGCAGGACTAGCACTCCTGAAAGAAAGGATATTGCGGAGACATGGCTTAGCCACAGCCTGGGGGAGGTTTCCAGAATGAGATTTTCACTCTGCAGCGGAGTGTGCGCTGATACGAAACTTCCTGGCAGATTAATCTGCCAGGAAGTTTCGTATCAGCGCACACTCCACTGCAGAGTGAAAATCTCATTCCAGAAATGTTTTATTTGTAACAGTCAGCTACACCTCTCAGCTACTTCTTTACGTAGTCGCTGTTCTGACTTAAACATGTGTCATAGCGATGTACCAACTTTCCAATACCCTCATCATAGAAGGTAGCCGCCAGTGCTTTCCTCCAATTATCTACGCTGGCCTACAGCTCGTTGTCTGTGCCAAAATATTGTCTTCATAGCCAGCGGTTCATGTGACCAGAGATGAAACACAGAGGAAGACCTATTACGGGCTGTATTGTGGGTAACCAAACATGTCCAATTGAAAACGATGCAGGAGCATCTTCATTGCCCCTGCAGAATGCGACTGAGAATTGTCAGGAAGTAGAAACAACACGGCAAGTGTGTAATGATGGCTGCATAGCTTCAGGCGAAATTTCTCACCAGGCCCTCGTACTTAGCGGGAGACACTATTTTCTAGACATCTTTATGCGCTCACTGTGAGCTCAGAATTGAGAAGAGTGACGTGATGCTATCTAGGGGCATACTAGAGACACTGCCCAACACGTCTGTGCAAAGCTTTATCGGATTTTCATAGTCGTTCCCATTTCACGACCGATCGGAACTTACTTTCTGGACACCCCTCGTAAAAACGAGTCGAACTGAAAGTATTTATTTGCCTCGGTGATATGCTAGTAGGCTTGCAACGTCTGCAGCTTGCACAGTATCAGTGTGGGGCAATGGTTAGCGCTGCCTGGAAGACGCGACATTGCCTGCGGTGTGGGCGCCCCTCGCCGTGAGCGCCGGGACGCCAAGAAGGCGGAGAGCGGAGGGCAGTGAATCAGACGCCGGAAAGCGGAAGCGTCGCTAATGCTCCCCGAGCGGCCTGCGTCCTCTGGGGGGAGAGGGGGAGGGCAGGGCGTGGCCGCTGAGTCAGTGAGCGGCCGGCGCTGGCCGACGCCCACGTCGGTGGCCACCGCTGTGCAAACAGGCGTCCGCCAGGTGAGTCGTCGCAGTCAGCGGGAAGCCACAGGAGCCCAAGCAGCTGCAGCGCGGGGGCGTGGCCTCTGGCGCCTGCTACTCTGCTTCGTCATAAAAACCGGAGGGACTACCTCTCATGGGGCTGCAAGTAACCTAGAAGCCGACTACTGAGTGTTATCTTGGCTCTTTATTCACACGATGTGAGTGCTGTTGATAGCAGATGATATTTCTACACTACTGGCCATTAAAATTGCTACACCAACAAGAAATGCAGATGATAAGTGGGTATTCATTTGACAAATATATTATACTAGAACTGAAATGTGATTACATTTTCACGCAATTTGTGTGCATAGATCATGAGAAATCCGTACCCAGGACAACCACCTCTGGCGGTAATAACGGCCTTGATATGCCTGGGCATTCAGTCAAACGGAGCTTGGATGGCGTATACAAGAACAGCTGACCATCCAGCTTCGACACGATACCACAGTTCATCAACAGCACGACTGGTCTATTGTGACAAGCCAGTTGCTCGGCACCATTTACCAGACATATTCAATGGTGAGAGATCTGAAGAATGTGCTGGCCAGGGCAGCAGTCGAACATTTTCTGCGTACAGAACTGCCCGTACACGACCTCCAACATGCGGTCGTGCATTATCCTGCTGAAATGTAGGGTTTCGTAGGGATCGAATGAAGGGTAGAGCCAGGGGTCGTAACACATCTGAAATATAAATTCCACTGTTCAAAGTGCCGTCAGTGTGAAGAAGAAGTGACCGAGACGTGTAACCAATGGCACACCATACCATCTCGACGAGTGATACACGAGAAGGGCGATGACGAATAGACGCTTTAAATGTGCGTTCACCGCGATGTTGCCAAACACAGGTGTGACCATCATGATGCAGTGAACAGATCCCGGATTCATCCGGAAAAATGACGTTTTGAGATTCGTTCACCCAGGTTCGTCGTTGAGTACACCATCGCAGGCGCTCCTGTCTGTGACGCAGCGTCAAGGGTAACCGCAGCCATGGTCTCAGAGCTGAGAGACCGTGCTGCTGCAAACGTCGTCGAACTGTTCGTACTGATGGTTGTTGTCTTGCAAACGTCGCCATCTGTTGGCTCAGGGATGGAGACGTGGCTGCACGATCCGTTACAGCCATCCGGATAAGATGCATGTCATCTGAACTGCTAGTGATACGAGGCCGTTGGGATCCAGCACGGCGTGCCGTATTACCCTCCTGAACCCACCGATTCCGTATTCTTCTAACAATCATTGGATCTATTGGATCTCGACCAACGCAAGCAGCAGTGTCGCGATACGATAAACCGCAATCGCGATAGGCTACAATTCGACTTTTATCAAAGTCGGAAACGTGATGGTACGCATTTCTCCTCCTTACACGAGGCATCACAACAACGTTTCACCAAGCAACGCCGGTCATCTGCTGTTTGTGTATGAGAAATCGGTTGGTAACTTTCCTCATGTCAGCACGTTGTAGGTGTCGCCACTGGCGCCAACGGGAAATAATCTAATGAAACTGAAGTTATGTCTTGGGTCGCCCAAGCTAGCTTCACAGGCCCTCTACTGTTCTTGATCTACATATGCAATATAAACGATTTAGAAGACAATTTAGCAGCTCCCTTAGTTGTTGTCACTTATCGTCTAGTAAACAGAGAAGGTGTCGCAGTGGTTAACACATTGGACTTGCATTCGGGAGGACGATGGTTGAAACCCGCGTCTGGCCAACCAGATTTACGTTTTCAGTGATTTTTTCTTTTTGAATCCCACCAGGCAAATGTCGGGATGATCCCTTTAAGACGGCACGGCGAGTTTCCTTCCTCACCCCTGACACCATACGAGCTTTTCCTCCGTCGTTAATGACCTCGATGTCGACGGGACGTTGAATCCAACCTTCCTTCCCTCCATCGTCTAGTAAAGCCATCAATAGACTGAAAAAAATGACAGAATGACTTAGACACGGTACCTGCAAACTGGGAAAATTGGCAAGTGACCCTACTATGCCGTGTGTTTGGATATTCCTGTTAATAACCTCTATGACTTATGGAGGGGAGTGAGTACATAATATTTTGAATAGGAACCCATGTCCGGGAAGTACCGTTTCCATTCAACGACATTTACATTTCAGATGTTTAACTCCTCCACTTCTGCTTGAGGAACGGAATTAGGCGTGAGGCAGTACAGTCATTAGACAATTTTCCGCAAGGAAACGAACGAAATATACATTTACCACTTAAAAATGTGTTTGTATTAATACTTAAACATTGCATGTTTATATTATACCAGAAAAAAATAGCAGCATGCCGTACGTACAGAACTGTACCTACGAAGCATATTCTGGTGCACACTCCCCACCACACCTGGTGTCTCTCCAATTCCTAGTACAGAGGCCAGAACTCGTGCCAGCAGGACTTCCTCTGTCTGTGCAAGAGTCTCTTAAATTAAACTCTCGCAGCAAGGCGGACGTTAAGTGACATCAGCTGGCTGACCTTCATTCCTATGCACCCTATTGCAGACCGTGACAAGTAACGCTGCGACTTTTCTCTTTCCCTCAGTAAACGTGGACGCGTTACACATCTGAACTGAAACCGTCGTAGAACGGAAACTTTACGTTTGCTGACATGAGTTCCTATTCAAAATGTAATGTACTCACTCTGATCTACAAGTTCTAGAAGTTTGTAACGGTAATTCCAAACACATTTTATGAAAAGTGTGGTGCTCACATGAATACTAAAGAGATAACGTTACATAAATCACACTAATTGAAAGATTGTAAATTCCACTCCATATATATTTATTTATTCTATTTATTTGTATAACCTGACTTCATGAGGGCTATTATGCCATCTGTTACATCGAATCAGGCTTTCACACATTCAGTACCCCTTTTACATCATACCTAACACATAACAATTTTAATATGATAAATAGTATTAAAATGATTTGAATGTCTGAAGTGGAAGTATTTATAAATAATACTATGAACTAATACTGTTTAAAGCTGACACTATTGGTATTATTGCTGTTGCTGCCACTAATACTGATGATAGGAATAATAATAATAATAATAATAATAATAATACTGTAATGATAATAATGACAATAATAGCAGTAATGATAGCCGTAGATATAGAAAGAATTTATAGGTGTACAACACATATGTTTCCTGACTATGCGGGCGAGTTCTGGGAAAAGGACAATTGAGGGGGGGGGGGGGGGGGGCTGCTGCGCCAACTAAGAATACTGAGAAATGAGGAAGATCTGTTTAGAAAGAAGGATACAGAAGGTGTATGCAGGGACAATGATAATCCTTATTTGCTTTAGTAGAAACGTCATTAACTGTCTTATAAGGGTGGATATGTTGTTTAGTACTCTAATATGATGGGGAAGGTTTGGCGTGGATGGATGCCGATGCCTTCTTGTACATTACAGTCACGTGCTCAGTCAGATTTAGAATTTCATCTGTTATTACTCCTAGACTCTTTGCTGCGGGAGAGAAGTTTGTATTTGTCCCGTTTACGGTTAAAGATGATAGGCATTCCCCATATTTATGGCTAAAGAGCTTAGAACGACCAATCAATACATTTGGGTTTTAGATGGGTTGAGCTTTAACCCTGTATCCTGGATCGGTTTTGATTGTGCACACAGGTCGGTACAGAGAGTGATATTCGTCTACTAGGGTGTATGTTGTTAGCTGGTCGTAGACTATATAGCCTTGGACATTGCAGGAAGAAAGGAAATGCAGTGTGGTAAATTGCTTATTTAAACAATTTGAGCCGAAATTGATTGAGCACTCTGTAGAGCATGTTCGGTTACAAAAGTGGTACGTGGCCGAGCGTTATCCTGTTGGAAGACACTCTGTGGAACGCTATTCGTGATTGGCAGCGCAACAGATCGAATCATTAGAATTGACTTACTAATTTGCAGTCAATGTGCATGGGGTAACAAAGAGATAGTCCTGTTGTCACACAAAATCGCATCCCAGACCGTAAGTGAATGTGTCTATTATGCCCTGCTAGCAGAAAGGGTGGTTGTAGGCCTCAACAGGTCTCCTAAGCAACACCCTGACAATACTACCACGAAGACAAAATTGGCTTTCATAAGACTTCCAACCTGCCGTCCAACGTGCTCTCCCTTGACACCACTGAAGACGTAAATGACGGTGGTTTGGGGTCAGTGGAATGCACGCTATAGCACGTATGTCTCGAAGCTATCCTTGAAGTAACCGGTTTCTAACAGTTCATTCTGTCACAGTGGTGCCAACTGCTGCTGAAATTGCTGCTGCAGATGTAGCAGGATGCGTCAGAGCTATGAACCGAACACGATGGTCTTCCATCACGGTAGCGTCTCCTAGCCGTCAGGAGCCTGATCTTCTTGCGACCGTGCGTTCTCGTGACCATCGCTGCCAGCAGGAGTACAGTGGCTACGTTCTTGGCCAGACTTTTGGCAGTATCGCGGAAGGAACATCCAGCTTCTCGTAGCCCTATTACTCAAACTCTGGGAGGTGTTGATAATGGCATTTTTATCGCCTTAAAGGCATTCTGCATGAACGACAACTCACCACGTCCAGTCTCAAGTGCAACAAATGCTCACGATCTTACTGCGTGTGTTCAAAGCAAACCTGACTGGCATACTGATAGTGGCACTACTAGGGCCACTGTTACGCGACTGGGGCGTGATTTGAAAAGACACCCATCTTTTAGGTGTAGAAACACGAGCACCAACTTTCATTTATGTCTCACAACTCCTCCTTAATACTATTTTTTTCCTCCGTTGTATGTCCATTTGTGATAAACCAATAGCCTATTTTTCCGGGATCAAAGGTCAATATTTTGTCTTCATCATCGCTGTTCCGATGTTTCGGAGACTTCAGTATCGACACTGAAACATCGATGTTTAAACATGGATATTTTGTTACATTTTAGGACTTTCAACATTGCAGCTCAGTCAGCAAACGTTATAATGCGATAGACACTATTGGCCATTAAAATTGCTGCACCAAGAAGAAATACAGATGATAAACGGGTATTCATTGGACAAATATATTATACTAGAACTGATATGTGGTTACTTTTTCACGCAATTTGGGTCCATAGATCCTGAGAAATCAGTACCCAGAACAACCACCTCTGGCCCTAATAACGGCCTTGATACGCCTGGGCATTGAGTCAAACATAGCTTGGATGGCGTGCACAAGTACACCTGTCCGTGCAGCTTCTACACGATACCACTGTTCATCAAGAGTAGTGACTGGCGCATTGTGACGAGCCAGTTGCTCGGCCACCATTGACCAGACATATTCAATTGGTGAGAGATCTGGAGAATATTCTGGCCAGGGCAGCAGTCGAACATTTTCTGTATCCAGAAAGGCTCGTACAGGACCTGCAACATGCGGTCGTGCATTGTCCTACTGAAATGTAGTGTTTCGCAGGGATCGAATGAAGGGTGGAGCCACGAGTCGTAACACACCTGAAATGTAATGTGCATTGTTCAAAGTGCCGTCAATGCAAACAAGAGGTGACCGAGACGTGTAACCAATGGCACCCCATACCATCACGCCGAGTGATACGCCAGTGTCACTATGATGAATACAGGCTTCCAATGTGCGTTCACTTCGATGTCACCAAAGTCGGATGCGACCATCATGATGCTGTAAAGATAACCTGCATTCATCCGAAAAATTGACGGTTTGCCATTCGTGCAACAAGGTTCGTCGTCGAGTACACCATTGCAGGCGCTCCTGTGATGCAGCGTCAAGGGTAACCTCAGCCATGGTCTTCGAGATGATCATGCTGCTGCAAACGTCATCGAACTGTTCGTGCAGATCGTTGTTGTCTCTCAAACGTCCCCATCTTTTGACTCAGTGATCGAGACGTGGCTGCACGATCCGTTGCAGAAATGCGGGTAAGATGCCTGTCATCTCGACTGTTAGGAGACCAGGCCGTTGGGATCCAGCACGGCGTCCGTATTACCCTTCTGAACCCACCGATTCCATATTCTGCTAACAGTCATTGGATATCGACCAACGCCAGCAATCGCAATAGGCTAGAATCGGACATTTATAAAAGTCGGAAAGTTAATGGTAGGCATTTCTCCTCCTTACACGAGGCATCGCAACAACGTTTCACGAGGCAACGCCGGTCAACTGCTGTTAGTGTGTGAGAAATGGTTTGGAAACTTTCCTCATGTCAGCACGTTGTAGGTGTCACCACCGGCGCCGACCTCGTGTGAATGCTCTGTCTGTAGCACGTCATGTTCCTGGTGTAGCAATTTTTGCCGATGATACAAGTGTAGCTATCACATCCAACAGACAAGAATTAACTGATGAAATTGTAAACGATGTTTTTCAGAAACTCATTAAGTGGTTCTCTGCAAATAGTATATACAGTTCCACACAGTAAATGGAATGACCCCATTAACAAATATAGACTTCGATCAGAAATCGGTAGCTAAGGTAGAATTTTCAAAATTTTTAGGTGTATGCATTGATGAGAGGTGAACTGAAAAAAACACACTGAGGACGTGATGAAACTTTTGAGTTCAGCTACTTATGCTATTAGGGTCATTGCAAATTTTGGCGATATACATCTTACTAAATTACCACGCCTATTTTCATTCTCTGCTTTTGTATGGCATCATATTCTGGGGTAACTCATCATTGAGTAAAAGAGTGTTCATTGCACAAAAGCGCGTAATCAGAATAATTGCTGGAGCTCATCCAAGACCATCCTGCAGACACTTATTTAAATAGCTAGAAATCTTCACTGTAGCCTCACAAAATATATATTCACTTATGAAATTTGTTATTAACAGTCCAGAGGAATTCAAAAGTAATGGCAGTGTATATGACTACAACACTAGGAGAAAAGATGTTTTTCACTACTCAAGGTTAAATCTAACTTTGGCTCAGCAGGGGGTAAATTATGTTGCCACAAAAGTCTTTGGTCGCTTACCTAATAGCATCAAAAGTCTGACAGATATCCATATAGCATTTGAAAGGAAATTAAAAGAATTTCTTAATGGCAACTCCTTCTACTCATTAGATGAATTTTTGGATATAGTAAGTGGGTAATTTCCCAAGCTCCACAAAAAAATTTTTTTTGAGTGTCATGTAATATTGTGTCTAATGTAATATCTTGTGTAGAGACCTTTTATTAACCTGTCACGTTGCACATCATTACGAAGTGTCGTACTCATGATCTATGGAACAAGTACTAATCTACTCTAATCTAATCTCTAATCTTAATGGCCAGTAACGTATAAGTAACTATCAGCCTAGATTGCGGTAATGAAACCAACTTTTATCCATGTTTCAGCCCAAATAATTGAGCCTTCCTCAGAAGATATACGTGAATCTATAATTTGTCCAAGAAGGCATGGTCTGGAAATAAAACTATAACAGACCATGCCCTCTTAGACAAATTATAGATTCATGTATATCATCTGAAGAAGGATCAATTATTTGGGCTGAAACCCGGGTAAAAGTAGGTTTCATTACCACAGTCGAGGCTGATAGTTTCTTATTTAAGTACCACGTAGCTGTAGAACAGAGCCCACTGGAGGCAGGTAACACCGAGCCGCCGCCGCCGCCGCCGGCACTCTCGCTCTGGCCGGGCTGCCGGCCTGGCGCTGCGCCGCTTCCCGCTCCAGCACCGTCGCGAGTGTCCTCGAGCGCTCCGGGCCCGCTTCCTTCCTGCTCGCGGGAGCATTGTCCCGCCCGCGGCTTCCCTGGATCACACGCACACTGCTCCCCTGGCCTGGCGGTTCCGCCCCCGCACAAAGGCGGCGCCGTTCACACGCGCTTTCCGTTTCACGCCGCGCTCTCGCGTCCTGGGAACGCGGAAACACTACCGCCGCACTCACCTGACGCACTGCCCTGAGAACGTGGCTTCCCGCCGCTGCTACGTCACAGCCGTTAGTGGAGCCAGGAAGTACAATATGCAGTAGGGATGGGAAAAACCGACCGGTTCAAACCGATACCTGTATTTTTGTTCCGAATAAACGAAATTTTCGATATTTGTTTACTGTCGTTTCTAAAATGTTTTAAATTTTTTTCCTAATAACTGGATATATCTTATTTAAAGCTACGATGTTAAGGCGTAGGTACAAGTTCTTAGGTTGGCACTACGACACCGACGACAGCGCCCTGTAGCCGGGGCGGTGTAGCTCGACGAGCGCCGCTCCACATTCAGCCTCCGAGGAGACGACCTAGCAACATTGTTTCATTTTCGTAGTGGGCGAGCCACTACAGATTTTGCCTTTGTAACTTCTAGCCGATGTTAGGTTGACTGGTATATAGCTTCGCACCTACGTGCTCGTCTCAGCAAAAGTTAAGTTACAATTTGTGTGTTCACATTCTTCCTATAGCAAAGGTGCTTTCAATTTAAACACAGTACCGAAGCATTTCACCTTTTCCTGCTCCTACTCACTTCATACATTCGGCGCACCCCTCCGTTTACAGGAACAGACCCACACGCCGCCTTCCAGGAGCGATACAAAAGGATAAAAACCTGGTGAAGCGATCAACTATAGCAGCAGTACTAATATTTCTGGTTTTTTAATAAATCTTTTTTTGTAAATGAGTAATTCTTTTTTTTCTGTAAATTGCTTTGAAATCAGTCTAAAAGCTTTTTCCTGAATTTTTCAAAGTTATTTTTACCATCGTCAGCAAAAAATTGGTTTCACTGAAATTCCTGTAACAAAGCAAATACATACATTTGAAAATGAAACTGATTTTTCATCCCGAATAACTAAAGAAAAGAGCACTACAAATTTTACACAAAAGCTCCTTATTTGTCTTCCTTTTCCATCATATAATAGAAGAGAAAGGAAATAAAGGCAAAAGTAAAATATAAGGAATGTGATTTTCTTGCTGTCTCTACATAATACACGGTGCCTTTATCAGATTGTGCGCCTTGGAAAAGAACAATTTAACGCCAACCTTCGTCTCCACCCTTTAGTGCTGCCTATTCGTAACGCCCAGATCGTGTGCTATGATCCTCCATTACAACATGATTGATGAGCAGCGTTCCTAAAAATTGGAATCAATAGGAGAATTAAGCAAACTGAAGATTGAGCGGGGGGGAAGGGGGGGTGGGAGGGGTAGAAAGCAAAGGAAGGAAATTACTGACTTCAGCTCCAAGCTCCATCACGACTTTGTGGGCCATCAGTGGCCCCACGAATGTAAATGCGTGCCCGAGCGAGATTCGAACCTCGGTATCTGCTGCTTACTAGAAAGTTGCATAAAGCACTTCTCCACACCCTGCCGGAATGGCGGAACGGTTCTAGGCGCTACAGCCTGGAACCGCGCGACCGCTACGGTCGAAGGTTCAAACCCTGCCTCGGGCATGGACGTGTGTGCTATCCTTAGGTTAGTTAGGTTAAGTAGTTCTAAGTTGTAGGGAATTGATGACCTCGAAAGTTAAGTCCCATAGTGCTCAAAGCCATTTGAACCATTTGAACTTCTCCACCCAGAAAAGTGCCAAAAAAATGACACCGCGCATTCATATAATTAATTCGTCTTGTTGGGCAATCGGTCCACGACATTCAGTGTGGAGATGGGTAGGGCCAAGATTTTAAAGGAGCTACGTCCGGATTAGCGCCCAGCTCCGCGGACATGCGTCCATGTTCAAAAATGGTTCAAATGGCTCTGAGCACTATGGGACTCAACTGCTGTCGTCATCAGTCCCCTACAACTTAGAACTAATTAAACCTAACTAACCTAAGGACATCACACACATCCATGCCCGAGGGAGGATTCGAACCTGCGACCGTAGCAGCAGCGCGGCTCCGGACTGGAGCGCCTACAACCGCACGACCACCGCGGATGGCAGCGTCCACGTTCCGAGATACTACACCTCTATTGGTCTGGCTCTGCAGCCGGCCGAAGAAGCCTACCTATGAAGTGAATTTTCTCTGACAAAGAAGGATTGCAGGTGGGTCACACAAGAGTTATACAATATGCAGCCTATAACTTATTACCAAACAGTACGATTTTTTTTTCAAAAATAAGAGAATATTAACTGTAGTAAAATTACATTTTATTATAAGAAAATCATAAACACAATGTAGTATTATAAACTTACAAGCATCAATTATTATACATGCTGAGCCGTGGCGGCTCGGGTTTGATCTATCGAACGTACCTCGCATAATATTATCGCTGTATCGCGGAGGAAAGAGAGAAGTGGCGCCCCCTCTTGGGGGAAGTCGCCGAGGCACCTGTGACAGTCGAGTGGTTGGATTTTGGAGGGCGAGCAGAAACAGTGACATAGGCAGTAGTGAGCGGAGCGTGAAGCCGTGTCTGCCGACGCCGTGTGTGGTGGAAAGAGGAAAGTTTGCCACGTTACCTGATTGTGTTTGGGCGTTTGCTGCGGACTTGGTGGGTAGAAGCGCTGATTCTGTCGGGAACATGATGCTTCCTTGTTTATGATGGATTTACCGTTTGCTTCTAGTGACTATATTCTCGTCTCTGTGGCTGTGTGACTGATGTGATGCCATTGCGAGAACAGTTGGTTTGGATATAAGCAGCATTTTGTTCTCAGTGTCCATCGTTCTGGCGATTACTGAGTGTGCTTGCCGTTGTGGTGTATTTATTGAGCTGTGTGTTTCGACGCTTGACCTTACTATTAGGAGTCCACCGCGTAAGGCCGCGTTTATCCTGTGAGGACCTGTGTTCTGCATTTAAAAACTTGGTTGTTGTCAGTCACTGAATTTCTCAAATGTATTCATACTTCTCTGCTTAAGTGTTGTTTTACGCCCCTATGAATGGGAAAATGATAAAGGGCCTTCTATTACTGACTTTCTTGTGTGCTACTGACTTGGTTGTGTTTTTCAGCCACGTAATTTGTGCTTTTATTGTAACAAACCGATGTCTGTTCCTGATTGTTTCCTTGTGACATTCAGTGTTAATCTTGTAACGAACACTGTTTTAGATATTTTAATCAGTGTGTTGCAGGACATATCCTATTTCTGCCTCGCAAGTAGAGAGCGGAGGCGGTTTATTGGTGACGATGGTGTGTTGGTAGATCCATTTCACGAGTCCAGGACAGTCACCCGGAGATTTAGAAGTTGTATGTTGTGTTAAGTTAATACAGCTTATTTAAGCGCAGTGCGTTCATGCAGGAAGTTTGTGGTTTTGCGCAGATTGCGCGATATGTTTAGATGACTCTGAATTCAGTGTGTTAAGTGGTGTCCTCTGAGGTGCTGGAAGTAGTAGGTAGACAGCTGTTTTGGACACGTTGTATATGCAAATAATTTATGTCCTTATAACGTTGGTGAGTTGTTTGCCCTTTGTCACACGTGCTGCTAATTTCATTAATTTCGCTACCGGTCTGCGCAGAGGCTGCGGGAGGAACCGACCCACTGTGTCGAGCAGTTACGTAGTCGCGCCCGCCCATCGTAGCGGGCGTTGTTTACTAGCCCGACGCCTCCTGTACTTGGCGGCGGAAGCGTGTTGACTGGTTTCTTACGGCTTGCAGTCTGGGAAACCGTGCCTTTGGTGTACACGTGCTTCCAGTACCTCGGAGTGGCTCTAAATGGGTAATGAGAACGACTTACATTGTTGGTGGCTCAGGCCGAAAGTGGTTCATTTTCTAAACAGAAGGTGTATATCAATTTGTTTCCCATAATTCTGTAAACACGTGTAGGTGGTTGTGAGTGTTTTTTTTAAGTCAATTGAATTGTTGTTCAGAGGTTACTGTGTATGGCCATTCACTTATGCAGACATTTAATAGCAAGGAAGTATATTGAATTATGGTTTCAAGTTGTGTTGACTATGTGGGGAAATTGCCTTGAACAGACATTTAATTAATTAGTAAACAAGTGAATGCTATTTGTGAGCTGAAGCTTATTGTGTTCCTAAACATATTAACGATTATTTTTAGTTGTTCACTTATGCAGTTAGGCGATGTACAAGGCCTGTTTTGTTGTTTCCTTTTAAAAGTATTATCAATGTTATTAATAAAGAAGTGTGTTGTAAACAAATAAACAGTGAATGAAGTGCCAATCCCTTTGGTCCACACCTTTCGTCATTCACCCTTGGGTGGTATTAACAAACCGTGAAAGCCAATTTCACATGTCATCTAAATTACATTAGTATTATTCTAATTATTTCCACAAAACTAAGTTCTTTGTTAACTATTAATTCTTACTGTAAAAAACCTTCTAATCAATCGATATTTTTAAATAATTATGAGTATTAACTACGTAAGGAATAATATATTGACTTAACAATGTTTCCTGTATATATATGTCTACAAGCAAGTATAAATTATTTTAGATTGTGAGTAAGAAATATTATTTAGGATAATTTTTCAGGCTTCAGTCCACTCCATTGCTCAACTATTTGGCTCATCTTGGAAAAAACCCTGTCACATTGCAAGAAGTGGTCGTGGTACACAGCCGTTTCAGCATCACATTATAGAGAAGAGGACAAAAATATTTTCTTTAATTCCACCAGATAAGATCTCGAGTCCTGTCAAGAAACTCTTCAGTAATGTATTTATCTATTTCTATAGCTCTCGATGCAGGAGGGTTTTGTAGAGCCAACAAATTATTAAGTTTTTGGTCAAATTTTGCCCCAAATTACGGATTGACATTCATGTTGACCTGAGAGACTCTCTTCGTTGGCCGGCTGATGTGGCCAGGGGTTCTAGGGGCTTCAGTCTGGAACCGCGCGAGCGATACGGTCGCAGGTTCGAATCCTGCCTCGATCATGGATATGTGTGATGTCTTAGGTTAGTTACGTTTAAGTAGTTCTAAATTCTTGGGGACTCATGACCTCAGATGTTAAATCCCATAGTGCTCAGAGCCATTTGAACCATCTGAGAGTCTTCGTTGTTTCTACTAATGTCTTGACGGTTTTGGTCAGTATTTAACTTAATTGTAGATCACATCTGCTTGAGGTCACCACCTATCGCTTTTCCGGCGTTTCTAATTGCTAGACTACGAGTCTTGATCCTTGGATCTTGCAATGTCGCTTGAGCAATTAATTCTCCTGCTTCAGCGTCACCAAATCTTGCGTTTATCCCGCGCTAAATTGTCTTCCATAGTTCTTGAATACAACTTTTATTTTTCTCTATTAAGTATTCACTTAATTTGTCAAGCATGGAACTGACATGAATGGGTACTTCTGGCGAGGAAACATGTTTTTCTGAGCAAAGAGACTCTGTAACAGCATGGAAAATGCGTGAAACTTTTTTGCATTTTGAAATAATTTTTTGCTCCTCAACAGACAAATTATTTAGATGTGGGTTTGCAATGATAAGAGTAATTATTACAACAGTCTTCCCTGTATAAAATCCAGTAATCGTATCATATCTGGAGTTACAACGACTTAAGTAGTCCTGTTTCAGTTACAGTATCGGAAGGTTTTTTTATACTATCCTGTAGCCTTGGTAAGTCATATAAACTTTGCTTGAAATGTTCAACAGTACTCTTGTCTTTTGCTATAACTGGCTTAATTTCTTCTTTTCTTCTTGTTGCAGACCATTATTTAGTGCCAAATTTAACGAGTGTGCAAAGCATCTAGCTGGCCTCTACCCTGCGACTGCGACAACGTTTAACATGTTTTTATCATTATCCGTGACATTGGCAATAACATTATGCTGTATACCCCATTCAAATAGAACATATCGGAGCATCTTTGTTATATTGTCAGCTGTATGCTAGGTTTGATAGTGAATATTGTCCAGTAGCATATTTTGCAACGTTACGTTTCCATCGATGAAGTGAGGTGTGATGGCGAAGAAATGGTTTTCATTATTGTGAGATGTCCATCCATCAGCATTAAATACTCATCTGTTCCTCTCTTGAAAAAATTTCCAATTTTTTTCTTTACTTCATTGTGGATGGCAGACAATAAACTGCAAGAAGCTATTTTTCTTGTTGACAAAGTACATTAGCAGTTTTCGTAATTGATTATCTGTTTGCTTGGAACGAAGAATTGACAAGGTCTTGTATTAGTCGTATAATTTGTAATTAAATTTGATTTTGAAGTTTGATGTACTGCTTGTGGTTCTTGAAATGCCCTAATGGAGGGCAGCAAGACTGCTGAAGTGGACTGTAAAACTTATACGGAATTCGATTCAGATACAAAATGTTGTTAGTAATATTAGAACTGGTATTTATATTGGTAAATTATATTATATTGGTAAATTCTTCACTGGTAGGTAAATTTATTGCAGTTCTTTCACGGCGTTGTGGAATATTGCTGTGTTTCCTCTTCATACGTCCAACGAATTTTTCCCTTTGCAGTTCTTGGATTGTAAGCAAGTCATAGAGAACAATATAGACATTTAGCTTCATTTTTTTGGCTTGTGAAATTATTCCAATCGTTACTGTTCTTGGACGGTGGCATAACGGAATCTACGACAGCAAAGAAAACTTTCTTAATATTTTCCTCTCTCATCTTTTTGAGAGCTCCACTTCTGCCACATACATTGCCCATGTTTCTGAGCCATACATTACCACCGGCGATATAATCTTTCGATAGACAGTCAACTTCCATTCTCCGCTCAGGCTTCGTTACTGACTAATTTTAACCAGGTCCTAGTAAGCTGTCTCCCAGGGCAATCGTTACTTTTATTTCTTCTCTTACGCTGTTATCATAGGTTACCAGCGCTCCCAAGCACTGGAACTTCTCACATCTCTCATATTTGCTCCCATTCATCTTGATTTATTTCTCTATCACGTCAGCGTTTTTACTAGAAGCGAAGAGACAGTGTGTTTTGCTGTCGTTTACTCGAAGCCACGTCTTACTCTAGTCTTCAAAATCCTTCCGGTGCTTTTTATCTTCTGGGCAGCATACAAACATCATCAGGATGTGGTAGATTTAGTTCGGACGGCTAACAATGTGCCATCTGTCTTATTGATCTCCATCCTCCTCATCACTCTGTCCAATAGTATGTTGGAAAGTGAGATGGATAACATTCCCGTCTCAAAACCCTTGGTCAACTCCAAGTTCTTTGCTGTGGTTTGCTTTTACTTTCACTTGACATTTCGTGTTGGTGAGGGTCACTTTACCAATCTTATTTTGGACTGTCAATGATGATTAATTTCGTCACTATCAATAAATGTAAAAAAGTGGTTTGGCGTACAGGATAGTTCCCTGTAGCTTTCACTGCAACAGTAAATCATAGCGCAAGTAGTTCCCGTTGGCGCCATTTTCCACGCGGGCTGTGTGAAGGAGGCAGCGTCTATCGTGGTTGACTCGACGCACCGTATGACGTCACACGTCTATACCACTGCTCGTCCTGCTCGTCTAAAGTTAATCTGTAGCATTAAGATAGTGACTGCTGCCAGGTCATGAATCAGGTCATATATATATATATATATATATATATATATATATATATACGCTTCTGGCCATTATAATTGCTACACCTACACGAAATGCAGATGATAAACGGGTATTCATTGGACAAATGTATTATACTACAACTGACATGTGATTAGATCTTCACGCAATTTGGGTGCATAGGTCCACAGAAATCAGTACCCAGAACCACCATCTCTGGCCGTAATAACGACCTTGATACGCCTGGGCATTGAGTCAAACAGCGCTTGGATGGCGTGTACAGGCACAGCTCCCCATGCAGCTTCAACACGATACCACAGATCATCAAGAGTAGTGACTGGCGTATTGTGACGAGCCAGTTGCTCGGCCACCATTGACCAGACGTTTTCAATGGGTGAGATATCTGAAGAATGTGCTGGCCAGTCGAACATTTTCTGTATCCAGAAAGGCCCGTACAGGACCTGCAACATGTGGTGGTGCATTATCCAGTGGAATATAGAGTTTCGTAGAGATCGAATGAAAGGTAGAGCCACGGATCGTAAAACAACTGAAATGTAACGTCTACTGTTCAAAGTGACGTCAATGCGAACAAGAGGTGACAGAGACGTGTAACTAATGGCACACCATACCACCATGGCGATGGCGAATACAGGCTTCCAATGTGCGTTCACCGCGATGTCGCCAAACACGGTTGCGACGATCATGATGCTGTAAACAGAACCAGGATTCATCAAAAAAAAAATGAAGTTTTGCCATTCGTGCATCCAGGTTCGTCGTTGAGTACACCGTCACAAGTGCTCCTGTCTGTGATGCAGTGTCAAAGGTAACCGGAGTCGTGGTCTCCGAGCTGATAGTCCATGTTGCTGCAAACGTTGTCGAACTGTTCGTGCAGATGGTTGTTGTCTTGCAAACGTCTCCATCTGTTGATTCAGGGATCGAGACGTGGCTGCACGATCCGTTACAGTCATGCGGATAAGATGCCTGTCATCTCGACTGCTATTGATACGAGGCAGTTGGTATCCACCACGGCATTCCGTATTACCCTCCTGAACCCACCGATTACATATTCTGCTAACAGTCATTGGATCTCGACCAACGCGAGTAGCAATGTCGCGATACTATAAACCGCAATCGCGATAGGCTACAATCCGATCTTTATCAAGTTCGGAAACGTAATGGTACGCATTCCTCCTCCTTACACGAAGCATCACAACAACATTTCACCAGGCAACGCCGGTTAACTGCTGTCTGTGTACGAGAAATCAGTTGGAAACTTCCGCATGTCAGCACGTTGTAGGTGTCACCACCGGCGCCAACATTGTGTGAATGCTCTCAAAAGCTAATCATTTGCATATCACAGCATCATCTTCCTGTCGGTTAAATATAGCGATGTAGAACGTCGTCTGCGTGGTGTAGCAGTTTTAATGGCCAGTAGTGTATATTAGTCAGATGCGCAGTAGGCTGCTACTTTGAGCCCTAGGCCACAGTGCAGGACTATTGTTACCGTGGTCGCACCGCGGCGTAACGAAGTCACAGCACCGAGAGGCGGCGCCCCGCGTGACAGGCGAGTGTTTGCAGAGAGCGACAGGAAGCGGCCCGCCCAATCGCGGTGGCCCCGACATACATGTATTCCGCTCCCCCTGCCGGCGATCGAGTAGTTTGACCAGCTGTCGACCCGATTTATTACGACGCGCGGCCAGTTATTGCAGCGAGCGAAAAAGCCCATCACGGTCCGCTTATGAGGGCGCGCCCGGGAGGTTTTTGACCTCCCACCCCTCATGCGGCCGCACCCCATTGTCGCGCTGACGCATCGAAACCGCGCGCAACAAAAGTGAAGCGCGCGCCACTCGAGGCGGGGTGGCAGCCACGGCCAGCTGGCGAGGGTGGCAGCCCTGCTCGGGGGGCAGTCCCCCGGGCCGCCACTGTCGGCTAATCCCGCACAGGTGCGCTGGCGCCACTTGGCCGGTTTCTGGAGGCTGCAGGCTGCCGCCTCCGCCGTGCTCATTAGGCCCGCGGGTCCCGGCACGCAAATTGGCCGGCGGCTCGCTTTGTCGGCGGCCCTCTGCTGTCAGGCCGGCTGTGACGCGGCCGCCACGGGCCGTGAAGTAGGGTGACAGGCGACAGGTCTTGTGCAAGGGCGCCGCCGGTGAAATTCGTGTCAGGCCGCGTCTCTGCGCGGTTAATTACTCCGCCTGTCGCCCTCACTGGAAACAAACAACGATCGGCGCGTTTTAATACGAGGGTCAGTCAAAAAGTAATGCCTCCTATTTTTTTTCTACGTTTAACTGTCAGGAAATTTAAATGCAATTACATAGGTTGAAAACCACAACATTAAGGATCATTTTGTCATTTTTCAATGTAATCTCTGCCCATCTCTACAGTTTTGGTCCATCTTTGAACAAGGGCATGTATCCAAGCACGGTAAAAATCACAGCTCTGCTTCCTAAGCCATTGACGCACGGATGTTTTGACGGCCTCCTCATCTTCAAAATGAATCCCACGATGAGCTTCTTTTAGTGGCCCGAACAGATGGAAGTCTGATGGTGCCAGGTCAGGGCTGTATAGGGGATGAGGCAAAACTTCCCATCCAATTCTGACAATCTCGTCAGAGGTGTGACGACTGGTGTGTGGTCTTGGAACCCACCGTGCACAAAGTTTTGAGTACCCCAATTGTTTAATAATCGTGATCACACTGCCTTTACTAAGAGAAATAATGCGACACACTTCATCTGCAGTCACCCGACGGTCACCACGAATGATGTCATCAACTTGCTGAATGTTGTGTGGAGTCACTGCACTCACCGGCCTGCCGCTCCGCTTTTCGTCAGTCAACGGTGTTTGCCCTTCAGCTTCCTTACAACGACGAACCCATCGTCTAACAGTGCTGACATCCACTGTCACAACACCATACACCTTCTTCAGTCTTTCATGAATGCGTATGGTAGTTTCACCTTCTGCATTCAAGAATTCAATCACACAACGCTGTCTCAAACGAACATCGATGTCGGCCATCTTACAAACTTCTGCTGTGCTGCCACCTGTTGACACAGAAAGTTACTACTGCAGTGGATTGCAGAAGAAGGTTTGAGGAATGGCGCCAAATTCAAATTTTTCACTTAACTTAATTTTTTTAAGTAGAAAAAAATGGGAGGCATTACTTTTTGACCGACCCTCGTAGTATGTTTTGCACCCCGTCTCCTTGTCCCATGTAAGCAAAAGTGACCGTGCAAAATCTGACTCCTCCTGTCGCTTTATTCTAGCAGTTATGCTATCAGTAAGGTAAGAGGTTTTTAGTTCTAAGACTATCGTAATTCAATTATCCACGCCTCCCAGTGGATCTAGTGCAAGTCTCTTCGTCACAGGAAAACCAACCCTGTTCCCAGCAGACTATGACCAACTCAGCGTTTCCCACAAAACAAAACCGAAACCCACACATTAAGAAACACATAATATTCAATAGGCCTTATTTGAGTACTCAGTCTTCCTGGGAGAGTTGATGAATTGAGCTAAAATCAGGTACTAAAGTGAATAAGTTGTACTGAATTCGACAAGCGTCTTATGAAACGATTGGCAGAGACGTTTCACTGTTTCAGAAGATTTTAATAAATCTTGACTGCGCGTTCAATTAAATGCAACTTCTCGGTAGCACACAACAAAGTTAATATCTTTAATGAATAATTTTTCAATCACATATTGATTTCCCGTGGGCCCTACACGGACTAGAGCGTTCGCGAAGTGTCACGGACAACCCGACTCGTGGTAGCCGGGCCTCAATTCCAGATGCTTATAACTGTTTCCACAACGAAACTTCGTCTCGGAACTGGCAGATAATCCAAAGAGATGCGGGTAGTATATGAAGTATGCTAGAGGTAAGACACAATCAATGCCTTCTCTGCTTGATGGCAGTGGAGATATTATCGAAGACAGTGCTGCGAAAGCAGGTTTACTAAAAACAGCCTTCCGAAATGTCTGCACAAAAGAAGGCGAAGTAAATATTCTAGAATTCGGATGAAGAACAGATGCCAACATGAGTAACTTAAAAGTAAATATCCTCAGACTAGCGAAGAAACTTAAATCACTTAGTAAAAGCAAATCTTCCGGTTCAAACTCTATACCAATTACGTTCCTTTCAGAGTATGCTGAGTGCAACAGCTACATCCTTCACAATCATACACAACCGCAGGCTCAACGAAAGATCCGTACCCACAGACTGGAAAGTTGCAGAGGTCACACCAATTTTCAAAAAAGGTAGTAGGAGCAAGACACTAAACTACAGGCCCATATCATTAACGTCGATATCCACCAGGATTTTGGAACATATATTGTTTTCGAACATTATGAATTACCTCGAAGACAACGGTCGATCGACACACAGTCAACACGGATTTAGGAAACATGGTTTTCCATCTACGTCTACATCTACATCCATAATCCGCAAGCCACCTGACGATGTGTGGCGGAAGGTACCTTGAGTACCTCTATCGGTTCTCCGTTCTATTCCAGTCTCGGATTGTTCGTGGAAAGAAGGATTGTCGATGTACCTCTGTGTGGGCTCTAATCTCTCTGATTTTATCCTCATAGTCTCTTCGCGAGATATACGTGGGAGGGAGCAATATACTGCTTGACTCCTCGGTGAAGCTATGTGCTCGAAACAAAAGCCCGTATCGAGCTACTGAGCGTCTCTCCTGCAGAGTCTTCCGCCGGAGTTTATCTATCATCTCCGTAACGCTTTCGCGATTACTAAATGATCCTGTAACGAAGCGCGCTGGTCCCCGTTGGATCCTCTGTATCTCTTCTATCAACCCTATCAGCTATTGATCCCACACTGGTGAGCAATATTCAAGCAGTGGGTGAACAAGTGTACTGTAACCTACTTCCTTTGTTTTCGGATTACATTTCCTTAAGATTCTTCTAGTGAATCTGTCTGGCATCTGCTTTACCGGCGATCAACTTTATATGATCATTTCATTTTAAATCACTCCTAATGCCTACTCCCAGATAATTTATGGAATTAACTGCTTCCAGTTGCTGACCTGCTATATTGTAGCTAAATGATAAGGGATCTTTCTTTCTATGTATTCGAAGCACATTACACTTGTCTCCATTGGGATTCAATTGCCATTCCGTGCACCATGCGTCAATTCGTTGCAGATCCTCCTGTATTTCAATGCAATTTCCCCAACCTCTCGTTGTACTACAGCATCATCCGTAAAAAGCCTCAGTGATCTTCCGATGTTATCCACAAGGTTATTTATGTGTATTGTGAACAGCAACGGTCCTACGTCACTCTGCTGCCTGCGGCACACCTGAAATCACTCTTACTTCGGAAGATTTAGTCACGTTGTGCGTTGCGATTCTTTTTTCCCCAGTTTCAGCACTCATTATTTATCAGTATTTCCTCATTGTTTTCCAGCAGTATTCTGCACTTTCATGTTACAAGCACTTCGATTCTTCTCTTGTATGTTTTGTTAATCGTTAATTTTTAATTTACGTAAAAGGCTGCCTCTAAGACAGATACTTTCAGAAAAGACACCCTAACATTTATATTATGTAAGATGGTAGCAAATTCTCGATGACAAATTCAAGAAAAATTTACTGCGTTGAAACCTCGCTAATGCCTTCATTTGCGTGTGTACTCTGTGTCTCGTATGGAGTGGAAAGGACTCTCAGGAGGTAATGGTTCCGAAAGACACACTCTGAGGTGCCAAGGACATGAATATTTTCTTAATGCCCCTGGTCCTGGGTACTGTTGACAGTAATGTACTTTACTTCCGTGTCTCGGGAGTTCGTTTCGGAATACGCAAATATTTGTGGTATTCGTGACACAGGGGAGACGAAACCGTCACACATTGCATAGTTAAACGAAAGGAACATGTTGTTGGAATTACTCAGAATTAACACTGTACAATACTTCTAAATGACGAAATTTTATTGCATAGATTAAAGTGTCACGGTCCACAGAGTGGACTCCAAAATCTCACGCCTGCAGTTCTGATAAATTAAAACGCTCTTGTATTAATACATTGCAAATAATGGTAGACAACACGACAAATTGTTCATGATAAGTCACTGACTTAGATAAACATATGTGACTACATGTATTAAAAGATGAAAACAAACATAAAGAACATGTCAAAACACTTACTATGAGTGACTGGCTAAGGGTACACATGTTCTAAAGCCTCGCTGCTGGAACCTCGCGACCGATGTTCTCTGCATCGCCTGACTGCAGTGATACTGGTTCGTAAGCAACAGAAATATAGTTATTGACAAGTAGAAAGGAGAAAAAGTATGTGTTCATTCGCTGAATGTAGACTGACCACAATGCAGGTAGTATCACCAGTTGTAGCAGAAGCTCAAAAACTTTTCCAGACAGTTACGAGTGTCGCAACAAATCTTCCAGTTTACTTTAAATATTATTGACCTAGGACAGGATACAAATATTCGACCAAGCATTATCAATTTAATTTCGTGACGAGAGATTATTAGCCCTGTTCACTTTGAGGTAATATTTCGTCATTTATTATCCGCATCAACTTATGAACTACATCTGACGCTGTTAGGCTTTTGTTCTGACAATGTTTAGACTGGCTTGATGTAGTCTGCCACGAGTTCCTCTGTTACATACACTGTGTTTCAGATACAGTGTGTGCCTCTGTAACTTACAAAATAACAGATGACAGGAATATTTATTGAGATAGGTCCACATAAGAAACGATACACTATTTGCAGGGCTATGAACATAGTTTAATGAGTTATTTTCCAGGAACGCGATACAATTTTTTAACCAGAACATTAAATTTTTCTATCATTTACCTGAGGTATATAACTTATTTTTACTTCCTTATTGTTATTTCATACCACTGTGCCCTATTCCTCGTGTGGGCGGAGGGATGGGCTGTTAGTGGTACAGTCAACCTGCCCTTCAGGCAAATGACAACATAAACTAAATGGAAGAAAAACAAGAAACAGAAATGTGAGATATTTACAATGAACTGAAAGCTTTTTAAAGGTGAAAATAAAAATGAAGATATAAGAAATATGTCTCCTTGAACTTCTAGTTAAAAACAATAATAGTAAAGAGTAAAACGAGTCACAGTAACAGCAGATTTGAACACAATAAAAACATGATGCCGAAATGCTGAGATTTGTAAGAAGTAATTTCGGAAAGACCGACCCTGGGAGAGCGAGTGTGTTGATGAAGGGAACAAGTTTGGTCGCTGAGAAGAGTAGAAATCTGGTAATATAAGGATGGAGGACCGGTGCATAGTATCGATAGGGTAGTAATGGCTGTTGTGACAGAAGAGGATGTGCAGCAGATGGGGTATCGGTGAGGCTAAAAGTTGAACAGGGGTCAGGAAGAGAAAGGGAGACAGCAGCAAAAGGGTTAAGGAAATATGGGGAAGAGAGAGAGAAGGAACTCAGATGAGATGGAATGTGTGGGGTGGAGTACAGCTAGTACGATGGGTAAATGCCGGGTCGAAGTTCTTGCCCCGGGAGGGGGAAATGGTTAAAGTTTCTTTGGGAGATTATATGGAGGCTGTGTACGTGTAGGGTTGGTGTTATGTGTTGGTAAAGGGGCGGCAGTTTACGAGGATTGGAAAGTAAAACAGAAACTGTAGGGCCGGCCGCGGTGGTCTCGCGGTTCTAGGCGCGCAGTCCGGAACCGTGCGACTGCTACGGTCGCAGGTTCGAATCCTGCCTCGGGCATGGATGTGTGTGATGTCCTTAGGTTAGTTAGGTTTAAGTAGTTCTAAGTTCTAGGGGAGTAATAACGACAGCAGTTGAGTCCCATACTGCTCAGCGCCATTTGAACCATTTTTTTTAGAAACTATAGGATTGTAGAATTATATATTAATACCGTCAACTGCTGACGGGCGTTGATATATATCAACTGGGACAGGTGAAGATGTGTGCCCTGACTGACATTCGAACCCGGGATCTCCTGCTTACATGACAGACGATCTATCCTTCTGCACCACCGAGGGCACAGATGATAGTGCGATCACCCTCAACGCCTCCCGCGAGACCCACATAAGCACACACACTACAGTCGCGTGGAAGACATTCTTACCAAGTCCCGTAACAGTTCGGGTAATATGTGTGCATCCGCACGGAAGAAGAACGTCATGGCCGGTATTGCCAGGACTATACACTTATGCGGATACGGTGTCCGTTCTTTCGGACACGTCCGAAAGAGCAAACACCATATCCATATAAGTATATGTCGGCGATGAGTTTGTAGATGGTGTAGGTTGTTCGGAGACGTTCAGTGTGAGTGAGGAGGGGCGGGAATTAGATGAGCTGGTAAAGTTACCCTTGTGGCGGAAGGTAAACGGATGTGGAAAGAGAGGCAGAATGCTAGGCGTTCCAGTGAAGCATCCCCTTACAAAAATTAAGAATGACAGTGCTGGTAAACCTCTACGTTATTTAATTTTCAGACAGCTGAGCAAAGCTGAACGTACTCAGACATTTCTCTCTTTACTTATTCTGATCATTACTAAACTGACACACAATATTTTTAGCGCAACGCAATCTAACTTTCAATAATCCCTCTAAAAGAATGGTCCTGGTTAACAATAATCCTTACGTTTCATGAATTACTTACCTGACAAAAATCTTCGTTACTCGAACTACTGCAATACAAAGAGCACCAATACTGCCAGCTAACTAAAAGATTCTAACTGCTAAAGACACTAATTACTGATAGGCATAGTTAGCAAATGAAAGAGTTTGATGGAGAACAAACACTGTATTTACGTTAATAGTTCAAAAGTCATTACATATGTAATGTTGTTGCATTAATTTGTGGTGTAAGCGGTGCTGATATTCAAGACCATAAAAGTGGGTTAAAAGCTGTGAGCTGTCTGGGGAAGTTAACCTTGCATTACTGAGCAACTGTTTCACCAGTATATATTGAGAATTTAAATAAAAGGAAATAAATCAGTTTATATTTGGAAATTTATTTTAACATTGATCATTGGAATTTGAGCATATTAAACTTGATTCATAACTAAACTGGTGCCTCATCTAGAATTGTGAAAATGTGAGTTTTTAATCATACAGAACACATCAAATATGGAGCCAAGATTGGGAGACTGCATACAACACTGCATTCATAAAATAACACACGAAGAACGTTGAAACATAAGCAAGAGGAAATTAACCACAACCAACCGATTCAATTTTCACCCAAAGAAGTTGCGGTCGTAGCGCAATCCTGTCCGGCGTGTAATTATCACACACTGGTATACTAAATTCATACTAACTCTCTGTTAAATCTTCCCGAAAAGAATAGCTGAGTGCTACTTTGATGATTACACCACATGCTTCACGTGGTCAACTTCGTTTACACAAAGAGTGTAACTCCACAATAATTTTGATAATTAAAATAAATTAGATCGAAAAGCAATTTACAAAAGAAAAACCTCGAACTGCTTACTACCGTCTTAATATTAACCTGATGGGTCCATCAATTGTACAAGCACGTGGTACTGGTCTCACAAGGTATACCCCACGTGGGTTGAACGTAAAGAAAAGTTGCTATATTGAAAAATATTGTCAAGACGAGACGTTATAATCTCACGCACATTCGCATTTAAGAGTGATGATCTTAGTTAGAGTTACTGATCAACACGTGGTTCCACTTTACTTACAAAGTAGTGACAAAGCAACTACTGGAAGATATTCTGAACTTCACACTCGAAATACACTGCATTGCAATTTAAGATAACATTATATATTTTAGAGCTAAACCTGAAACAAAGGTGATTAAATTTTCAGTTAGGCTGAACTTAAGAAATCCATTGTCCTACGGACTTAGCAGAGACGTGCTTAGCCGGAGATCTTATCACTTCAGACGCTCGCCGCGGACAGACTGACCTGCTGGGCTCCTACTGAGCGTGCTTCACAAATACAAACGGAAGTGACCAGAGAGGCAGCTCCCTATACCAACATGACAAGGGACGGACAGGACCATACTAAGAATAGAAACCTCATTGCTTCTAGAAAGCGTAGCTACCTGTTCCGACGTTGGTCCTACTGTTCTCTAGCAGACAGGCTTGTCTGCTACCATCAAGCATGCAACTAGAAATACATTTGCTCATTCATTCTTTCACACAGAAGGGAAGA
Organism: Schistocerca gregaria; assembly: GCF_023897955.1. Taxonomy (NCBI): domain Eukaryota; kingdom Metazoa; phylum Arthropoda; class Insecta; order Orthoptera; family Acrididae; genus Schistocerca; species Schistocerca gregaria. The sequence goes on along the minus strand of NC_064922.1, from coordinate 138,806,770 downwards.
GGGATGACAGTATCTTATCATATACAGTATATAAAAGAAAGCGGATGTAGGTTCCGTATGAGACTGTGTGACATGAATTACATATAAACTGTGTTTTAAAGTGTGGCAGTGTGACAGATCGTTCTTGTTTATGTGTAAAAGTACACGTTTCACTGCTCAGTCTCCTCCCAGATAGTCAGAAACACCAGAGTAAATTTAGAAGAGGAATTTATGCCGTAAATGACAACAGATTTAAGAAATTGACCTGAAAGGAATCCAACAGAGACTTTTCATATATATATCAATTCATGACATCCAGTCTTACAAATTTACTGTCTCTGATGGACACACGTCCAGATCACCCACTCTCAAAACTGCGCCATCTCTCTCCGCACATCCACCACTGCTGGCGGTTCACCTCCTACTGCGCAACGCTATGCGCTGTTCCCATCCAACTGCCCAACAGTGCAATAGCGAATATTCCAACAATGCCAACCAGCCACAGACCGGGCACAGCACAGTCAGTGATTTACATACAGAGCGCTACGTGGCGTTACCAACATAAAAATCTAAATAGCCTACTTACACCAGGATCTGGAGCAAGTCATAGAACTTGGGTGGAGTGGCGGGAGATCCGTGAAATATTCGCATTGCTAAGGATGGGTCGGATCAAGGTTTTCTAGGTTTGAAGGACAGTGGAAGGGTTCAATCCCCAAGCTACGGCAGTTACCAGTTCTAGTAGTTTTAGTCTGTTGTGAGCTTTATGTTTGATCGTTAGTAGGTGAAGTTTCCACGTTGATCCAAGATATTTTAGTGTGTTAGTTAGCTTGTTAGGACTGACGTAAATGGTAAGGCGGAAGGCGCAGGTGGTTCAGCCTGTGTTTATTACCAGGGCTTTGGAGGGGTTGATGTTGAGGAGCCATTGGTTACATCAGGAGGTAAACTGATTGAGGTAAATTTGGAATGATCGTTGGGATTTCTGGAGTGTAAGGTAGAGGGCGAAGGAAAGCGATGTCGTTAAACCAGCTGTGTACAAAGCAAACACATTTATACCACGCTTAGTTTGTGAACTACATACCTTCAGAATGTTAGGGGTGTATGCAAAATGCTGTACATAATACTTGGCTTTGTGGAGATGGATTTTATTGTGGCGGAATGACGATGTAACAGAGGTGTTCCAATATGTTTCCATGATCCTGAATGCACAACGCAATGCGCCTTCTCAATGAGTGCATATCGTGATGTAACTTTGGCGGTGTCACGGAACGACAACCTTCCTCGAAGCTCTGTTAGGTGTAACGTTCGGTTCGACTGCCGACGGTCGCGCTACACAGTCTGATACGTGGGACCACACAAACAAACGGTATTCAGCTTACCGCGTGAGGCTCACGAGAAAAACAGCCCGCGGCCCGTACGTCACAGCATGCGACACACTGCACGTCATTTGTGTGGCAGCAGACGTGTCCGGCGGGGAGCGAATAACTATTGTAACGTACTATTATTGTTATTATTATTATTTATTTTATGGCCTTCATTGGACCACTCTAGTCAAAAATACAAAGTTGTAAACAAGTTGTTACACAGGGATACAATTTGGCTCAACAATAACTTAATATGATGTTTAGGTAATATAATAATTGGAGTCTATTCTTATATGAAAGGTGTTTTGCTCTTCTGTCTGCCCAATATTTCTTCATTCTTTCAGATATTTTCTTTCTTTATTCATCTGAGACCACTCTTCCTGTACTCCTTTTATTGATTTTCATTTGTAGTCTGGTTTGCGGGTCTTGCAGTATTCTGGTTTTCTCTGTCTTCTTTTTTAGGTAATCTACTGTAATTTGGAGTTCTTTTATATCTTCCTTAATTTATGTGATCCATTTAATGTCGCTCTTGCTATTCCACAATTTTTGTATTATTTTTTTTACTAATTCTGTTTTCTGGAGTTCTCATCAGCTATCCAAAGGATGAGATCCGTTTCTTCCTGATCGTGCTCACGACTGGTTCTATTTTCTTATATACTGTTTCATTTGATGCTATTCTCCAATGTCCATTTATTGTATACTGTTTATTTATACATGTACTAATTATTCTTCTTTCTACAAGGGTCGGTCAAAAAGTAATGCCTCCCATTTTTTTTCTACTTAAAAAAATTAAGTTAAGTGAAAAATTTGAATTTGGCGCCATTCCTCAAACCTTCTTCTGCAATCCACTGCAGTAGTAACTTTCTGTGTCAACAGGTGGCAGCACAGCAGAAGTTTGTAAGATGGCCGACATAGATGTTCATTTGAGACAGCATTGTGTGATTGAATTCTTGAATGCAGAAGGTGAAACGCCCATACGCATTCATGAAAGACTGAAGAAGGTGTATGGTGTTGTGACAGTGGATGTCAGCACTGTTAGACGATGGGTTCGTCGTTGTAAGGAAGCTGAAGGGCAAACACCGTTGACTGACGAAAAGCGGAGCGGCAGGCCGGTGAGTGCAGTGACTCCACACAACATTCAGCAAGTTGATGACATCATTCGTGGTGACCGTCGGGTGACTGCAGATGAAGTGTGTCGCATTATTTCTCTTAGTAAAGGCAGTGTGATCACGATTATTAAACAATTGGGGTACTCAAAAGTTTGTGCACAGTGGGTTCCAAGAATGTTAACCGATCAGAATAAAGAGGCAAGGAAAACAATAGCCTCCCAACACTTGCAGCGCTTCCGTTTGGAGGGAGATGAGTTTCTGAAAAAAATTGTGACCGGGGACGAAACATGGGTGCATTTTTTTGAACCCGAATCAAAGAGGCAGTCAATGGAGTGGCGTCACACAAGCTCGCCGAGGAAGAAAAAATTCAAAACTGTGCGATCGGCAGGGAAAGTTATGGCAACAGTTTTCTGGGATACAGAGGGTGTGATTCTGGTTGATTTTTTGGAGCAGGGATGCACAATAAATTCTGTTCAATACGTCACAACCCTCAAAAAACTTAAAGCACGTCTTCAGCGAGTTCGCCCAACAAAATCAATGGCAGATGTTCTTCTTTTGCATGACAATGCAAGACCACACACCAGTCGTCACACCTCTGACGAGATTGTCAAAATTGGATGGGAAGTTTTGCCTCATCTCCCATACAGCCCTGACCTGGCACCATCAGACTTCCATCTGTTCGGGCCACTAAAAGAAGCTCATCGTGGGATTCATTTTGAAGATGAGGAGGCCGTCAAAACATCCGTGCGTCAATGGCTTAGGAAGCAGAGCTGTGATTTTTACCGTGCTGGGATACATGCCCTTGTTCAAAGATGGACCAAAACTGTAGAGATGGGCAGAGATTACATTGAAAAATGACAAAATGATCCTCAATGTTGTGGTTTTCAACCTATGTAATTGCATTTAAATTTCCTGACAATTAAACGTAGAAAAAAAAAATAGGAGGCATTACTTTTTGAGTGACCCTCGTATTTTTTGTATCCTGTCAATTTCTTCTGTATTAGTTGTTTTGAAGATAGTTTCAGCTGCATACGTTATTTCTGGTTGTGCAACTGTTTTACAGTGTTTTAATTTTGCATCTATAGATAGGCTTTTTTGTTGTATGTAGTTTTGGTAATGTAAGTTGCGTAGTTGAGTTTTTTATTCTATTCTGCCATGATGGCTTCTCATTTAGATTGTATGTTATTATTTCGCCTAAATATTTAAACTTATCAACAATTTTGATTTCCTTTTCTCCTATTGTAATTTTGTTTGCAAGTGGTGGATCAGTTAGCATAATCTCCGTTTTTTCAAACGCATTCCCATCTAGACGACGTTACTCATCGATCCATTTACGTTATCTTGCATTTCTAGCTGTTTCTCTCACACAAATAATGATAAAAATTCAGAAATTCAGGGTCGCCACCAGCCCTTCCTAATTATTTAGAAAAAACGGAGCTGGAAAATTTTTGGTTTAATTACTGTAATAATTTTATTACAAGTATGCAAATTTCTTTAAATAGCCAGATAAATAGCACGCCATGTCGTGCATGAAACAACTTGATTAACTCAGGATTGGAAATCAGAGTAACTGGATAAGATCAACACTACAGAATTTATCTTTCACGTAGATTATTTGCTGTATCTAAGTATTTGGCTGCACATCCTAACTACACATAACTGGTGCCTGACTAGAAATATTTAAGTAAGAATTACGTGAGAATGTAACAGAGCACAATTTAACTACAGCAAGAAGAAACACAGAAAAGGGGGATGGGAGACAATGATACTAACATCTCCTTTGCATTCATACTATAAAAATATCGCAGTGAGATTCTCATTAAGATTCTACGCATGCACTATTCTGGACAGAAGTTTAATCAATGCACGAGGTTGTGCGATAATTTTTCAACATACTAACTGCGTCTGCTGCTTGCAAACGGCCACACTAGAGCACGTTGTGCTTTCCGAATCAAACTGTTGTGCTACTTTGTAGAAAGCGCACGAAAGAACAATTATTCTTGCAGGAATTATAGCTCATTAACCAGGCAGACTACTGAAATAAAGCCTATTGCTGTGCCGTGGTGGACCAGGAGGGTCATTGATTACCTGACACGTGGCACAAAATCGACACACAAAGACAAAAGCAACTTCCACAAAATATAAGATTAATAATTATTAAAATCATACTCGCTTCACAGCATTACACTCACGTACGATTGAAGTAATCCTAACCAAAGGCTGGAAAGTTGCACAGGCCACACCAATTTCCAAGAAAAGTAGTAGGAGCAAGCCACTAAATTACAGGCCCATATCATCGTCGATATGCACCACGATTTTTAAAGATATATTGTTTTCGAACGTTATGAATTACCTCGAAGACAATGGTCGATTGACATACAGTCAACACGGATTTAGAAAACATCGTTCTACATCTACATCCACACTCCGCAAGCCACCTCACGGTGTGTGGCGAAGGATACCTTGAGTACCTCTATCGCTTCTCCCTTCTATTCCAGTCTCGTATTGTTCGTGGAAAGAAGGATTGTCGGTATGCCCCTGTGTGGACTCTAATCTCTCTGATTTTATTCTCATGGTCTCTTCGCGAGATATACGTGGGAGGGAGCAATATACTGCTTGACTCCTCGGTGAAGGTATGTTCTCGAAACTTCAACAAAAGCCCGTACCGAGCTACTGAGCTTCTCTCCTGCAGAGTCTTCCACTGGAGTTTATCTATCACCTCCGTAACGCTTTCGCGATTAATAAATGATCCTGTAACGAAGCTTGCAGCTCTCCGTTGGATCTTCTCTATCTCTTCTATCAACCCTATCTGGTGCGGATCCGTACGCAGCTCGTGCTCGTGCGGTAGCGTTCTCGCTTCCCGCACCCGGGTTCCTAGGTTCGATTCCCGGCGGGGTCAGGGATTTTCGCTGCTTCGTGATGACTGGGTGTTGTGTGATGTCCTTAGGTTAGTTAGGTTTAAGTAGTTCTAAGTTCTAGGGAACTGATGACCATAGATGTTAAGTCCCATAGTGCTCAGAGCCATTTGACCCATTTGGTACGGATCCCACACAGGTGAGCAATATTCAAGTAGTGGAAGAACAAGTGTACTGTAACCTACTTCCTCTGTTTTCGGATTGCATTTCCTTAGGATTCTTCCAATGAATCTCAGTATGGCATCTGCTTTACTGACGATCAACTTTATATGATCATTCCATTTTAAATCACTCCTAATACCTACTCCCAGATAATTTATGGAATTAACTGCTTCCAGTTTCTGACCTGCTATTTTGTAGATAAATGATAAGGGATCTTGCTTTCTATGTATTTGCAGCACATTACACTTGTCTACATTGAGATTCAATTGCCATTCCCTGCACCATGCGTCAATTCGCTGCAGATCCTCCTGCATTTCAGTACAATTTTCCATTGTTACAACCTCTCGATATACCACAGCATCATCCACAAAAAGCCTCAGTGAACTTCCGATTTTATCCATAAGGTCATTTATGTATATTGTGAATAGCAACGGTCCTACGACACTCCCCTGCGGCACACCCGAAATCACTCTTTCTTCAGAAGACTTCTCTCCACTGAGAATGACATGCTGCTTTGAAACACAACTAGCTCTTTATTAGCATGAAGCGTTGAGTGCTATTGACAACGGATTTCAAATGGATTCCTTATTTCTGAATTTCCGGAAGGCTTTTGACACTGTATCTCACCAGCGGCTTGTATTGAAATTGCGTGCTTATGGAACATCGTCCCAGTTATGTGAGTGGATTCGTGATTTCCTGCCATAGCATTCACTGTTCCTAGTAACTGACGGAAAGTCGTCAGTGAAACAAAAGTGTTTGCTCGCTTTCCTCAAGGTAGTGTTATAGGCAGTTTGTTGTTATTCATCTATATAAAAGATTTAGCAGACAATCGAAGCAGCCGTCTTAGGTTGTTTGAAGATGACGCCGTCGTTTATCGACTAGTAAATTCACCAGAAGGTCAAAACAAATTGCAAAACGATTTCGAAAAGATATCTGTATGATGAGAACATTGGCAATTATATATAATAACGAAAAGTGTGAAGTCATCCACATAAGTGCCAAAACGAATCCGTTAAACTTCGGTTACACGATAAATCGGTCAAATCTGAAGGCCACAAATACAACTAAATACCAAGGAATACAACTTAAAATGGAAGGAATACGCAAAAAAATGTTGTGGGGAAAGCTAACCAAACACTGCATTTTATTGGCAGGACACTTAGAAAATGTAACAGATCTACTAAGGAGTCTGTCTACACTATGGTTATCCGTCCTCTTTTAGAATACTGCTGCGCGATATGGGATCCTTACCAGATAGGATTGACGGAGTACATCGAAGAAGTTGAAAGAAAGGCAGCACGTTTTGTATTATCGCGAAACATGGGAGAGAGTGTCACAGAAATGATACAGGATTTGGGCTGGACATCATTAAAAGAAAGGCGTTCTTCGTTGCGGAGGAATCTCCTCACGAAATTCAAATCTCCAGCTCTCTCCTCCGAGTACGGAAACATTTTTTTGACGCCAACCTACATAAGGAGAAACGACCACCACGATAAAATAAGGGAAATCTGAGCTCGAACGAGATTGGAATAATAGAGAACTGTGACTGTGTTTCGATGAACCCTCCGCCAGGCACTTAAATGTGATTTACAGAGTATCCGTGTAGATGTAGATGTGATGCCGTATTTATCATGGAGCCCGGTGCCGCTGATTCTGACGTCGAGTAATATCGGAATACACGTCCAACGATCAGGCTGACATGTTGCTGATGTTCGGCGTATGCCAATAAGATGCCAATGAAGCAGCCGTGTCATCGCCACAAGTCCGATGCCTTTGAATGCCGAGCGCGACTTTCCCGCGCCGGTACTAGAGTGTGGCGCGACCAGCGCCACCCAGGTGTCGCCCTCTGCCGACTGCGACGAGGGGCTGCCGGAGGAGAACAGTTGCGACCAGGGAGCGAGACGGAAGAGCAAAGCCGCGGACTGCGTCAACCTGATAGACGACGTGTTCCGGACAGAAATTGCTGTTGGTCGATATCGGTGACACCTTTTTGAATTATAGTGAGCTGTAGTGATTGGAACGGTCGTCGCCCAAGGGTCTCAATACCGGGATTGTTCTATGTGGCTCAGCTCTGGCGTATACTTAACCAAGAGAACTCTGAGTGAGGAGGAGTTAGAAAACTTGTCATGCGATTCTTATGTACTGTATTCAGATGGTTGTTTCCGTGTCCCGTCCAAAGACAAATTCTGTTATTTCTGTTTTCTTTGGTAACAGTTTGCACTGAGCAAAGACAGACGAATGAGGAACTGCAGTACTTTTGACAGGATGCTATATTCACTTCTGGTTTGAAGTTTTTCTTGGTCCAGATAGCACATTAAATTAAATTGAAGTTTCATTGTAAAGTTTTTTTGACGTATTGTTTTAAATCAATTATTTTGTGTTGTTTTTAAAAGTTTGGATGGTTATTGCAAGAAAATTACGCTTAGAACTGTTGTTTACGCCTACCTCCCCACTTCCAGCCCTTCCACTTAATGCTCTGTAACAACATTCATACATGCTGAACAACGACTTGGGGAAGTAAATAGTTTGAGAAGCGCAGCAGTAACAGATGAAGACGTACAGGAAGTGAAGCGATGGGGGTGTTTGTTTCAACTACATTTCACCACGATCCTCGTTTCAGCTTTTTGAAATATCACGTAAGTTTGGTGGAATTATTTTGTCAGGCTTAATTTTTAAACTGCACGCTGTTGGGACGTATTATAAGACCTGCGGCGTGAGTGTAAATGACTGATAAAAATTTTGAAATGGAATAGGTTTTAAACGATATCTGCTCTGTGTAGCTGATGCTGCGATTATTTCTGTCAGCTTCTATTTTTGAAGAATTATATACAGCCGCAGAACTCGCTGCTACATAGCAATAAGTCTAGTCATGCGTGAACACGTGAAACTGCTGTACAATGTGACTGGTCTACAGCAAATTGTTTGTGGACATGGTCAGTCGACCGTCAATTAATGTATGGTCTGAAACCATCTGTCCACGCAGCTTTGCAGGTACACTGATGGGCTGGATGTATCGAGCTTCTATCACCGACAGTTTAGATGCCTTCCTTGAAAATGACATTAGAAGTCATATGTGGATGTAGCACGATGATTACACAATCCATCCTGCGTGTGATGTGCAAGAACTGAACAGATCCCCTGGAAGACGGCTGCGGCGTCGTGGTCCTCAGGGATGGTCCGCACGGTAGCCCGATTTAACACCAGTGATTTACCTTTGCGGAGATATCTATAGAAGTGTGTTTATGCCTCTGAACCCACAACTCCTGATGACTTCAAAGGGCACATCGAGGAGCTTGTCGCTCTCTGACACCGTCGACGTAACATCTCGTCCACTGGTCGATTAGAAGGCACATTGTGTTGTGCATTCAATAATATGTGCACACATTTTAACACTTTACCTACATCAGCATTCTTCTACAAGAGCATCCATCTGCATACAACCAAGTATTATGTAATGCACAGCATGCTACATCCACTATTAACACTTTGAAGGTTTCTAGCTCCCAATTTAAATTGATAGAAATACGATTTTAACAATGGAAACTCCATGTCGGAATATCAATAATATAGGAAAAGACATGATGCTGACCACACGCACTTCATGTTCGCATCAGTGAAGCATATCGGCTGAGGATGATAATGAGATCGGTCGGCACGTTTGGGCATCTTGAGGCCAATTCGGACAGAGTTTAGCTCAGAGCTTGAGAAATTACGATAATTTTATTATGGAAGATAGTAATAACATAGAATCAATATAACTAAAAACGATCTGGACATATATAGAGGGCGTGCGAATAAATAGCAGTATATTAAGAATAACAAAGTTAATACTAGCAGAACAGCAATTACAGCTTATGATGATGCCGCTTAAATAATAACCATAATATTAATAGTGATATTGGCAAATACAAAATATACTTTTGAGTCAATGACTCAGGTTCGTTTCCATATGGAATGTTAGGTGTGTCCGAAGGCTATTTCTGACAAAGCGAGTTACGAGGGAAAGAAGTTAGGTAGACTTCACCAGCTAAGAGCATTAGCAAACAGGGAAGATTTGGTTGGAAAGAAGGATGTAATGCAATGAGTGGGTACAGGGACAACGGTAGACATTATTGTTGCTTCCAAAAATTGTCGCTATCTGTCTGTTCAAGGTGCAGATTTTATTCAGTTTTTTCATGTAAGGAGGGAGGTTATTCCAGTGTCAGGTTCCTATTACGGAAAAGGACTTGGAGATAGCCGCTGAGTGATGGTATGGGACAAAAATGGTTTTGTGCTGATGGAAACGGGTGTTTCTGCCATGGTGTTCAGACAAGAACGGTAACGTCGAGGAGACATGAGCGACGGTATACCTTGATAAGAAAGTATATAGGCGTACCTGCTCTTGTCTACATACATCCAGGATACCTGTGTATAAGACGGTGGAATGTGATCAAAGTGTCGAACATCACAGGGTACATTGAACGCAGACGTTCACCAGGCACCGTGAGCTTCTGTGAGAAAGAGCTTGCAGGGCAACAGCACAGTAATCAAGAATCGGAAGTATCTTGATTAGTACCAGTTTCTTTTTCAGGTTGAAAAGCAAGATCTTTTTATTGTTTAGTAGGGCATGGAGGGATGCTGATGCATTATTGCACATTGTCACGGTGTGCCCAGCCTCATTCAGCTTTTCATTTGTTACTACTCCTAGACTGCCGGCTGGGGTGGCCGAGCGGTTCTAGGCGCTACAGTCTGGAACCGCGTGACCCCTATGGTCGCAGGTTCGAATCCTGCCTCGGGCATGGATGTGTGTTTTGTCCTTAGGTTAGTTAGGTTTAAGTAGTTCTAAGTTCTACGGGGCTGATGACGACATATGTTAAGTCCCATAGTTCTCAGAGCCATTTGAACCTTATTTTGCGTGTTTGCGTGTTTGTGTGTTTCGAGGCAAACCGAGATACAATACCAAGATGAAGTTCTACAGGTTGTAAGATTACTAATCCGTCCAAAAATCTCAATTACTAGTTTAAATAATCCTAACATAGTTCGAACTGGAAAATGTATCCGCTATCATAGACAAAGTTATGACTCGTGTAATTAATTTAAAAAAGCTATACGACTACAGCATGAGGAATTAAAGTTACGTAAGCAGTTCACACTTACTTTAATAGTGTAACGATCATTAACAGTCGCAGAATCACGATCCTGAACATAATAAAACATAAAAAATCATACCTAAGATCCAGCCACAGTGAAAGTGTTTCAGAAACTCGACTTGTAGTTAGTCACGGTGCAGTGGCGATATCAGCTCGTAACATCGATAGTATGCTATACTGTAGAGTAAACCATAGCGACTCTGTAAGCTGTAGCATCATCACATTTACCTTCTTTACTGTGAAAGGCTTGCGTATAATGGGATACGTGAGATTAAAGACATTGGAACCTATCTTTGATGGGAAAGTATTGGACTGCATCAGTGTGTACAGCTAACAGTTGCGTGTAGCATCCTGCTGTAGAATAATGGTTGCAGAATGCCAGTTATGTTAATGCAGTTACATAACAAATAGAACAATAGGAATCCCAAAATAACAAGAAATATTCAGATGCCACTTAATACGAACCACCTCATCGAACACCAATCCAGTGACATACCACATTCTTCTTCTCGCTACAACATGCCTCGGAGAAGAGGTGTTGGCTAGGATATTCAGAAGAGTGTCAGTATCCCTTTTGCATACCTCGCAGACAAAAACTTCAAAGATAGCCGGTATCTGCAGTCGATGTCACGGACAGAAACATCTTGGTAATAATGATACAATCTTTATTTAGCGAAGTAGTAAAAATACAGTGCTGGCCATTGAAATTGCTATACCAAGAAGAAATGCAGATGATATACGGGTATTCATTGGACAAATATATTACACTAGAACTGACATGTGATTACATTTTCACTCAATTTGGGTGCATAGATCCTGAGAAATCAGTAACAAGAACAACCACCTCTGGCCGTAATAACGGCCTTCATACGGCTGGGCATTGAGTCAAACATAGCTTGGATGGCATGTACAGGTACAGCTGCCCATGCAGCTTCAACACAATACCACAATTCATCAGCAGTAATGACTGGCAGATTGTGACGAGCCAGTTTCTCGGCCACCATCGACCAACCGTTTTTAATTGGTGAGAGATCTGGAGAATGTGCTGGCCAGGGCAGCAGTTGAACATTTTCTGTATCCAAAAAGGCCCATACAGGACCTGAAACATGCGGTAGGTCATTATCCTGCTGAAATATAGGGTTTCGCAGGGATCTGATGAAGGGTGTAGTCACGGGTCGTAACACATCTGAAATGTTACGTCCACTGTTTAAAGTGCCGTCAATGCGAACAAGAGGTGACCGAGACGTGTAACCAATGGCACCCCATACCATCAAACCGCATTATACGCCAGTATGACGATGACAAATACACGCTTCCAATGAGCGTTCACTGCGATGTCGCCAAACACGGATGCGACCATCATGATGCTGTAAACAGAACCTGGATTCATAAAAAAAATGACGTTTTGCCATTGGTACGCCCAGGTTCGTCGTCGAGTGCACCATCGCAGGCGCTCCTGTCTGTGATGCAGCGTCAAGGATTACCGTAGCCATGGTCTCCGAGCTGATAGTTCATGCTGCTGCAAACGTCGTCGAACTATTCGTGCAGATGGTTGTTGTCTTGCAAACGTCCCCATCTGTTGACTCAGGGATCGAAACGTGGCTGCACGATCCGTTACAGCCATGCGGATAAGATGCCTGTCATCTCGACTGCTATTAATACGAGGCAGTTGGTATCCACTACGACGTTCCGTATTACCCTCCTGAACCCACCGATTCCATATTCTGCTAACAGTTATTGTATTTCGACCAACGCGAGCAGCAATGTCGCGATACGATAAACCGCAATCACGATAGGCTACAATCCGACCTTTATCAAAGTCGGAAACGTAATGGTACGCATTTCTCCTCCTTACACGAGGCAACACAACAACATTTCACCAGGCAACGTCGGTCAACTGCTGTTTGTGTATGAGAAATCGGTTGGACACTTTCCTCATGTCAACATGTTGTAGGTGTCGCCACCGACGCTAACCTTGTGTGAATGCTCTGAAAAGCCAATCATTTGCATATCACAGCCTAGTGTTCCTGTCGGCTAAATTTCGCGTCTTTAGCACGTCATCTTCGTGGTGTAGCAATTTTAATGGCAAGTAGTGTATTTTGTGTATATTTATTTACTCCTCGTGATTATTAATGTTTCTGTACCGTAGGAGTGATATTTAGAATTGTAACGATGGGGTGCGAAGAGGTGGAGGGAAGCGCCGATGAAAAGGTGGAAGGCGTGTGGAGAGCGTCTCAAATGGGAACAAGGAACGGGGCTGTAGTCGGCTGTCCAAATGATTACATCTCTCATTGGATACGAGACTAAAATCTGCACTCTCATAAGAACTTATCACTTCGGATGGTAGTTGACTTCTCTGGTGAAGTTGCAGAATGTTTAAACAGAGCTCTGTGGTATGCGTTAATTGGAAGAAGAGCCACGTGTTACCCGTCTAAACACTATGCCTAAAACCACGTGATACTCATCAACGATGATTCAACGCGTGGCATTGTTATTTCAAGGGCAGTCTGCCAATTTTGTTGCTATTATAAATCTCATGGATCAGTATTTACTGTTTGTTCTGCCATCAATACACTTTAATTTACGTTTAAAGGCTGTTATCCACCCCAGTCATGTTACCTGTGCTGTAACTGGATTCATAATTATCATGGAAAAAGTGTTGCATTTTTCTTACGAAAGACTGAGAAAGATTTATTCTGCCTTGTAAAAATATTTACCGGTTGAATCTAGTTAAGAAAAATTCTACATTTAACTATCGCACAGTTCATTAAGGGGGTAGGACGTCACACCGGACGACTTTGAGCAGGAGAGACATCACAGGACATTTTAATTTCCACTCTCTATACTTTTACAAATAAATTCATATAACTTTGTCATCATGACCAGAAATGATTCAGGATATGCTCTTATAGTGGCGGAAGTTCAAAAATATAAGAAAATAATTTTTTTTTGTTTTTTTGTTTTTTTTTACATTTGTACTTCATCATTTTTTCACTTACCATTGGCTGCATTTGTTGCTATAGGTACACTTTTCTTCATTAGTAAGAGAGACTATTCGATGAATTTTGCAAAGCATACCAAACATACTTACAGGTGTATGAAACTCTAGAATTTTCCAAATCTATTAAAAACTGTGGTAAAAATTGAGATAATTAACTGTAAAATTTGGGTTTTTTTTTCTAAACATGAAGACTAAAATATAACAGCACATTCATTTTTTCATAAATTAAATAATTTCTAGAGTTTCATATACCTGTATATGATATTGCGATACTCTGCACCAAACTCTAGATTATTTTCGTTATACTTAATCTGGTTTATCAATAGCCACATAATCCTGTATCGCACTTCAGAGCTGATTCCATAGCTCTCTCATGAAGTTATTAACCAAGGCAGTTAATAAATCATTGAAAATTTGGTTTTCATTATTAAAATTTCGTTATTTATTGAAAAGTATGTCGCAGTTGAACTGGAGAATGTAATTTGACCTTATTAGTGATTACACTTTTGTGTAACATAATGGAAACAATTTATAATCCACCTTATTTTGTATACTGTATTGTGTATTTCGAAAAGGAATATACAGCCTGGAGTGCGATTTTCTAAGTCACCATTTAACCACTCCTTCAGGACAATTTTTTTGTAAAATAACAGTACCACGCCTTGTATGGGGTTCTAAGAGGTCTTGGTACACGCTTAGGTTATTTATTATGAATTACATTCTTCAGTTAATCGTACAGCGAGTGGAGGATATAAATTTTAGTTAAGGACCTAAACACTCTTTGAAGTCTATTTCAGCGGAGTTACATTTCCAAAACTGTGAGCTTCTTTGTATATGTAACTGAAGATTGTAATTTATCTGTTTATTTGAAATTGATTACGACATTTTGTTTCAGTAGTGTTTTAAACATTCTTCCTGTCATATATTGGTAATAGTGGCTTTAAGGTAAGTCAAAGTCTGTGTTTAGTTAAGCCCGCCAGTATGAAATGAAAACTGATGCCTAGGTCTCGATATGGACAAGAAAGCCACCACGCACGTTGCCATACAGAACTTCTGCACGACAGATTCCCCGCGATTTTGGAGAACTTTACTCTTCTAAAAAGACAAGCGACGTGGTATATGGATGATGAGGTAGCGCCTCATTTTCCACCTCCTTACAGTACCTAATACAAACGTCTGATGACAGATGGGTTGGCCGAGGAGGTTCAGTGGCATGCCCTCAGAAATCAGCAATTAATAGCTGATCAATGTACATCTACAGCAATTAATAGCTGATCAATGTACATCTACAGCAATTAATAGCTGATCAATGTACATCTACAGCAATTAATAGCTGATCAATGTACATCTACAGCAATTAATAGCTGATCAATGTACATCTACACCTATACTCTACAAACGGCCGTGAGTTGCACGGTCATTGTACCAGTTATTAGCCGCGCTGGGTAGCCGCGCGGTCTGAGGCGCCTTGTCACGGTCCGCGCTGCTCCCTTGTCCATAGCTTTAGTGAATTAAAGTTAGATTAAGACTGTGTGAGCTTGGGGACCGATGATCTAAACAGTTTGCTCCTGTAAGATCTTACCACAAATTTACAAATTTTTACCAATTACTGGGGTTTCTATTCAAGTCTTATCTGATACTGGTGCCACACACCTGAGCAATATTCTAGACTTAATCGCACGAGTGATTTGTAAATAATCCCTTTTGTAAACTGATGCACTTCCCCAGTATTCTACCAATAAACCCACCTCTACCACCGGGTTTACTCACGACTGAACCTATGTGATCATTCCCTTTCATACCACTACAAAGTGTTACTCCCAGGTATTTGTATGATTTGTATGATTTGGCCGGTCCCAGCAGTGTCTCACAGGATACTACAGAAATTGGAAATTTGTGGTAAGGTCTTATGGGACCAAACTGCTGAGGTCATCGGTCCCTGAGCTTACACACTATTCAATCTAACTTAAGCTAACTTACGCTAAGGACGACACACACACACACCTATGAACGAGGGAGGACTCGAACCTCCGACTGGGGTAGCCATGATACTACTGTTTTTCGTTTTGTGAAGTGCAAAATTTGACATTTCTGAACATATAGAACAAGTTCCCAATCTCTGCACCACGTTGAAATCCTATCACCATGTAGCTGAATATTTATGCAGCTTCTCCCAGATAGAATTTCATTATAGATAGCTGTATTATTTGTAAAAAGCTTGATGTTTACTATCAGTATTGTCTGCAAGGTCATTTATATGCAGCACGAACAGCAAGAGTCGCAACAGACTTTCCTGGGCCTCACGCGAAGTTACTTCTACACCTAACGGTGACTCTCCATCCAAGAGGACATGCTGCTTCCTCCCTACCCAAAAAGGCCCTCAGTCCAGTCACAAGTATAACTTGATATGAGGTGTGGTGCTGAGTGAAATGCTTTTTCGGAAGTTAAGAAACACTGCATCTACTTGGTACGTTAATACAAAGTTTTCAGAATATCATGTTGTTTTGTCATATTATTTCCAGACTGGTGCTTTTAAAATTACTACAAAAATAATGATTAATCCCTTAGACCCATCGAACACGCTACAAATTCTTAGGTGGAACGCGTGTGAGGTAAACCGGATATGCTAGCACAAGTTGGTGATTCTGTGAGAAGGAAGATTGAAGGAAGTGTCTGAATGAATGGTAACCACGAGAAGCACCCCCCGCAGTTCAAACAGTTGTGGCAGTGACAAGCCAAAAGGCCAATATTTTAACAGGTATTTGTTTCCAGCAATGTCCACACGATATTTTTTCCAGTTTTTACCATTACTACCGCAGTAGCTTTTTTAAAAAATGTTGTATATCCGCGTCTGAGCTCAAACTCTGAAATGTCTCACTCAGTCCAATAGTCTATACTAATTGAGCTGCCGCAGAGGTTAGGAACCAGGACTTTTTTTCTGGTGGAGCTGTTATCAAATCCATATCGGACCATTCTGAGTTACCAATTTTGTGAATTTCCTGAATTGGTGTAGGGTCTGTAGAGGTATTTCTTTTCGTAAGCTCGCAGTCAATTTCCTCTACCGCTTTCAGCTGAGAAGTTACATCTACATCTACATACATACTCCGCAATCCACCATACGGTGGGTGGCGGAGTGTACCTCGTATCACAACTAGCATCTTCTCTCCCTGTTCCTCTCCCAAACAGAACGAGGGAAAAAGGACTGCCTATAAGCCTCTGTACGAGCCCTAATCTCTCTTATCTTATCTTTGTGATATTTCCGCGAAATGTAAGTTGGTGGCAGTAAAATTGTACTGCAGTCAGCCTCAAATGCTGGTTCTATAAATTTCCTCAGTAGCGATTCACGAAAAGAACGCCTCCTTTCCTCTAGAGACTCCCACCCGAGTTCCTGAAGCATTTCCGTAACACTCGCGTGATGATCAAACCTACCAGTAACAAATCTAGCAGCCCGCCTCTGAATTGTTTCTATGTCCTCCCTCAATCCGACGTGATAGGGATCTCAAACGCTCTAGCAGTACTCAAGCATAGGTCGCATTAGTGTGTTATAAGCGGTCTCCTTTACAGATGAACCACATCTTCCCAAAATTCTACCAATGAACTTTCCCCACAGCTGCCATCACATGTTTGTTCCACTTCATATCGCACTGCAATGTTACGCCCAAATATTTAATCGACGTGACTGTGTCAAGCGCTACACTACTAATGGAGTATTCAAACATTACGGGATTCTTTTTCCTATTTATCTGCATTAATTTACATTTATCGATATTTAGAGTTAGCTGCCATTCTTTACACCAATCACAAATCCTGTCCAAGTCATCACGTATCCTCCTACAGTCACTCAACGACGACACCTTCTCGTACACCACAGCATCATCAGCAAACAGCCGCACATCGCTATTCACCCTATCCAAAAGATCATTCATGTAGCTAGAAAACAACAGTGGAGCTACCACACTTCCCTGCGGCACTCCAGATGATACCTTCACCTCCGATGAACGCTCACCGTACTGGGTTCTATCACTAGTCCGTATCAAGAAGACATTAAACCCTAATCTTCATTCCTTGAGGATGCTGACCTATAGAAGTACTTAGGGCGTTCACTGTGGGCCATCAGTTCCTCTTTCGAACTACCACTGTGACTCAGGAAAGAAACCAGTTAACCAGCTGCTGCACTGGCAATTACGGCCCGAAACCTACCGAGGACGTCAGCGGGAAGGCTGAAGGTTGCCGACCGGTTCATTCCTTGAGGATGCTGACCTATAGAAGTACTTAGGGCGTTCACTGTGGGCCATCAGTTCCTCTTTCGAACTACCACTGTGACTCAGGAAAGAAACCAGTTATCCAGCTGCTGCACTGGCAATTACGGCCCGAAACCTACCGAGGACGTCAGCTGGAAGGCTGAAGGTTGCCGACCGGTTCATTCCTTGAGGATGCTGACCTATAGAAGTACTTAGGGCGTTCACTGTGGGCCATCAGTTCCTCTTTCGAACTACCACTGTGACTCAGGAAAGAAACCAGTTAACCAGCTGCTGCACTGGCAATTACGGCCCGAAACCTACCGAGGACGTCAGCGGGAAGGCTGAAGGTTGCCGACCGGTTCATTCCTTGAGGATGCTGACCTATAGAAGTACTTAGGGCGTTCACTGTGGGCCATCAGTTCCTCTTTCGAACTACGACTGTGACTCAGGAAAGAAACCAGTTAACCAGCTGCTGCACTGGCAATTACGGCCCGAAACCTACCGAGGACGTCAGCGGGAAGGCTGAAGGTTGCCGACCGGTGGCTGAGTTCCCAGTCGGGCCGCCTGTCAGGGGAAGAGCGGGCACGAGTCGTTAAGTGTTCTTGTGAGTTACTGCGCTCGTACCTGCCAGGGGAGAGCGACAGATACTGCTCAATGATTGACGTGTCTCCTTTGCAGGCTTTCGACGTTTTCCTAAACCCGAGAACCGGTAGCTGCGAACCGTTTCGTGGTGTCCGCAGCCTATCAAGGCATTCTTCATGTCGTTGCTTCCGTCTAACTGAAATGCTTACTATCTTACCTGCTTACGTAGCCGAGTTCTCCAACGCACGCCTGTACGGCTGTGTTGGACTCTGACTAACCAGTTTGAATCCAGTTGGTGGTAGAAATTTTTGGAGCAAACATTTGGCCACCACTTTGCATCAATGGCCTGGATTAAATTTCAAACCTCTCCGCAGTGTTTATGAAGTGGGGGCATTTGAAAGTGATAATGGCTATCCGATAGGGATGTTTAACCAGCGCCAGTGTTGTCGCTATTCGACAGCATACTGTACACTCATAACTATCATACAGCGTAACAACTATTGAATTGCATTAAATAAAATCGTCATAACTTCTGAACGGTTTGCCTTAGGACGTTCAAACTGCACGGTCGGCCCGGGACACAATGGGAATTAGTACGTGTATAGGCCGGCCGGTGTGGCCGAGCGGTTCTAGGCACTTCAGTCTGGAACCACGCGACCGCTACGGTCGCAGTTCCGTATCCTGCCTCGGGCATGGATGCGTGTGGTGTCCTTAGGTTAGTTACGTTTAAGTAGTTCTAAGTTCTAGGGGACTGATGACCTCAGATGTTGTCCCATATTGCTCAGAGCCACTTGAACCATCTGAAGTATGGCTATATGGTTGGGTTTAGCGACAAAGCCAATTTTCCTTTGGATGGGTTCCTCAATAAGTAAAATTGGGTGCATTCGATATTCCCTGATATCACGATGACAACCGAACGGTACGTAAAGGTTTTTGAAGATGATTTCATTCCCATTACTCAAAGTGACCCTGATTTAGACAAGATGTTCAAATGGTTCAAATGGCTCTGAGCACTATGGGACTTAACATCTGAGGTCATCAGTCCCCTAGAACGTAGAGCTACATAAACGTAACTAACCTAAGGACATCACACACATCCATGCCCGAGGCAGGATTCGAACCTGCGACCGTAGCGGTCGCGCGGTTCCGGATTGAATCGGCAAGATGTGTTTCATGCAAGACGGAGCTCGACCCTATCGAAACAGGAGAGTTTTCTATGTCCTGGAGGAGCACTTTGGGGCCCGCATTCTGTCTCTGGGCCACCTGAGACCACTGCCATATGTGACTCCTTTTTGTGGGGTTATACTAAAGACAAGGTGTTCAACAATAATCCCAAAACCATCGATGAGTTAAAAACAACAGTTCATGAGGTCATGAACAGCATCAATGTTCCTACACTTCAGCGGGCCATACAGAATTTCACTATTCGTTTGCACCACCTCATCGCCAATGATGGCAGGCATACCGAACATGTCATAACCTAAATCCGAACACGTATAGTGACGTTTACATTCAGGTGTGTTCAAACCGCTGTTTGTAACTAAGTTACGCTTTTTTTCATACAGTTCGTCAGTTGTTACCCTGTATGTATCCAACTAGCACAATTAACACAAAATACCCATATTCCACAGCGAAGAAAACTTTTGCCACTTAGGAGGCCGAACCAAAGATTTAAGGTCTCCCAGCCAACAGTTCCCTCCGCATCTCTCTTTCCTTTGCTCCGTGTCTTGTACAAAACCATAATCCAAGTATTGCAGCCTCGTGGAGATAAGAAATTACACTTTAGAAGCGTACTATACTGCGTGCAGCGTCTTCCACCGTTAGCCATTCTCTGGTTCTTTTCCTCTGGTTCAAGCGGCGTCAAAAGACACGTCACTGAATGACCTTCAGCTCCCGTTCTCTTGCGTCAAAAAGTTATTAATGAAAATTACTGCTATTCGTATAATGTCCAAAACTATCGAGGTTTGGGAAAGATTTCACGTAGAACGGTCTTCGACGGATAAATTTTCAGAGCCTTACAGGAATAGCTTTCCTGCGAAAATCAATGGAGGCACTGGAGTAATGTTCGATCACGAGATACAGTAACACTGATAGAGCAGCTGCTACTGGATGTCTTAACGAATACGCACTTTGAACTACGAAGCCAGTCGAAGAAACTTGCAGTAGATATCTGAAGGAACGCTTCTAAAGTGGCGTCCTAGAGGGTAGTGCAAGTGAAGTAGGAAGCAAAATGTTCTGTACATGAAACAACTCGGGACTGGAGTAAGAGGCATTACGTGGTACGTTATCGTCTCATGATGGAATATGGCATGAGGTCTACCTCGAAGAAAGACGATCACGTGGCATTCATCTTCAGATCATTGGTGCCTCATTTTTAACTTCAAGTTTTGAGAGCTAACGATTTCAGTAGCAAGCTGAAAGCAGAGAACTGTAGTTATCTTGTGGATGCTCGCACTGACAAGAGACAGGTGGTGAAATTTTTTCCCATCATGTAGATCACGTCTCCGACATATCACCAAAGGAGAATCCGAAGCACAAATATTTGGCGCTGTGCAAAATATGCACTCTAAACATTTTCACGGTTTTCTCATGAGTGTTGCACCAGCTAGCGGGCAGGGGATTAGTTGTCGCCAGCTCGTAACTTTCACATGGCTCTGAGCACTATGGGACTTAACTGCTGAGGTAATCAGTCCCCTAGAACTTAGAACTACTTAAACCTAACTAATCTAATGTCATCACACACATCCATGCCGAGGCAGGATTCGAACCTGCGACCGTAGCGGTAGTGCGGTTCCAGACTGTAGTGCCTAGAACCGCTCGGCCACCCAGGCCGGCAGCTCGTAACTGCTGATTAGCTTTTCGTAAAGCACGCAACAGCTTCCATATTTCACGTCAAACACAGACTAATACGAAACGATTAGGAGGAATAAAAAACGAACAAAAATAATTTTTGTAGTTGCAACTTACAAAGTAACTGGAAAAAGAAAACCAGTTTGGCAGTGAGTAATTGCTACAGCAGCAGATAGAACCAAAGCTTTCGGAAGGATGATGGTTCAAATTTCCGTCTTGGCGATCTAGTTTTAAATTTTCCGTGATTTGTCTAATGTCGAATGCCGGAATGGCTCCTTTGTCATTCCGACCTTGAGCTCCATCTGTAACGTTCTCTTCGTATTCGTAATTTTAGACATATTTCCGGATAAGTCGGGAATGAATATTGTTCATCTACTTATGGATAAACCTTATCAACAGTTTAATACCTCTGACATATGTTTTTCTGACATTAGGAGAACGAATGTCAACCAGAGTATAAACTGACACGGAAACAACATCATAACAGCTCAGTGAACACAAGGAGGTACACAGAGACGAAATTTGAAGGTTTATTACTTTTAATTTAAATATCTACAAGAGAAGTTACATCTAAGGCGGGTTAAACCTACGCATTTTCGGTTTTACTAAATATTTTTAAGACTTGCTACAATATTATATCAGCTACGCATGTAACGCCTAGATTGTCATCTTGGTAACATTGGGAAAAGTTTTATAACAATCGAGTTATTATTAAATGGAGTAATAAAGATTTTCTTGAAAAATAATACTGCATGGTTTTAGGCCATGCTGTGGCTATGCAATGTGTACTTTCAGCTCAGCTGAAGAAAATAAAAAGCATAACAAACAAATAACATTTACTTTTCGTCGAACGCAAAAAGTAAATGTCGTAATGATCTGAGTAAGCCCAAAACAGGCCCACCCGGTTAGCCGTTCGGTGTAAAGCATCGCTTTCCGGGCGAAAAGGCGTGCCGGTCCCTGGCACGAATCCGCCCGGAGGATCAGTGTAGAGGTTCGGTGTACCGGCCAGTCTGTGGAGGGTTCTGCCTCGGCGAATGCGGGCTGGTTCCCCTTATTCCGCATCAGCTACACTATGTCGGCAATTGTTGTGCAAACACTGTCTCCACGTACGCGTACAGACAGGGGTGGGGGGGGGGGGGGGAGGGGGACACCGCACAATAACCCTGGGTTCGGTGTGGGGCGGCGGTGGGGTGAGTGGACTGCTGTGGCCTGTTGTGGGGTTGTGAACCACTGAGGGCTTGGTCACCAGTTCCGTACAATACAATACAAGCCCCAAACAAATTTTATGGAGGGAAACGTTGCACTATTGCTTTCTTTCCATCCAGTGAAAAAGATTTTGTGAGTCAGCTGAGGCGCTCATTAGCTTTGCTGGACATAAGAAGTATTCTCAAAGGCAGCCTCCGAAAACCCAGTAGCCTTGAGTACTTGCCTTATCGAGCTCCCATCTTCAATAAGGCCAAGAGTTTGATGATAGAGCGGTCTGCTAATGGCTGTCGGGTTGATAGCGCGGTCGGTTGCTTGAAAAAAAAAATGCCGCTATGAGAGGCGTGATTACATTCGAAGCGTGCTTGAGAGGTAGGTATGCTTGAAGAAACCACTATCCAACTAAACAAAAACTACGGAAAACTGAAGGTCTCTAAAGTGAATAACGAGGAGTTGAAGTAAATGAACACCTATAAAAAACGTCTGATAGCGCTAGAATTGACTACGCAAGACAAGGTACATGTTATGGGGTAAAAGTTCACATATAATTTCTTCATAGTGTACAAGGACTCCCTGCGAACGTGTACCCCGTTAGATCTGCGTACTTTAACCCATTCCGCTATTTCTTTTTTCGGTAATCTGCAGGGAACTCACACAACTAAAATCGAAGAGGATACTGGAATTTTACAGATGTCTGTTCCGGTACCGAGTTTATCTCATTTTCAATTAGATTTAGGTTCATCTAACATTCAAAACTAGAAGAATTTTACTCGGAAACGTGCAAAAGTGATTTACCACATTTTCTCGGGCTGTAAGCGTCCTACTGTCATGAGGTTCCAGAATAGAACTGGGGAGACGATGACGTATGCGCTGCCTCGTGTAAGAATGGTGAATTTCTGTTTCAGGGGTCTGTAAGTTTGATATGTACTCTTTACCACTCGTACTTTTACCACCAAATATCCTACAAGTGTTTGTGACGGTCCAAATGAAACGCAGTGGCATTACGTAAGAAAACTGTCGATCTTCCTTACGTACAACCTTAAGTGGAGACGCAATACCTCGTTTTTTTATGGTTTTATCTATTACCGGTATTATCTGAACTTGTTATTACGTTGAGGACGTCAGTCTTTCTGCAAGTTTTGCAGAAAATGCTCAGAGCAAGAGAATGCAATCCATAGGAAACGCAAAATATCAAAGGGGCCCGGCAAGGTGGTCGACTAAAGTAGAAGTTTTCTCTGAATTCATCTTAACATTGACTTACTGCAAGAAAGGGAAAAATAATGCTTCTCGTTTGTCATATGCCGTTCTGTTCTGATAGTGTTCTGGATGTTGTCGAGTTCTGCTGAGAGAACATTGCAATGCAGCTGTCGGTTGTACCAAGGTTCATCACTGTCCCCTATACTTCTTATCTATAATTTAAATCAGAGTAAATAGAATGCATAGTTATTTATTCTTATTATTATCGTTCACTGAAGGAAAATTCATCTTCTCCGTGATGTATTTCATAGACATTATACCTACTGATCAGCCAAAACATCATGCACACTGCACCGCGACGTTGGATGCCGCCTGGTGACTTATCGTGCTCATATCGTTCTATGAAAAGTATGTAAGTGCAGGAGAGACGGATTGGGGATCACCTTAGAGAAGATAAGGGTTGAAAATGAGGAAATCTACTGAGATAAGTGACTTTGTCAAAGGGGAGATTATTATTAAATAGAGCCTGTGAACGAGTTCTCGAAAACGGTGAAGGTGGTCGAATGTGCTACTGTCGTGACCGTCTACGGAAAGAGGTAGAAGGACAGGCGCTAAATGGTAGGAAGTCCACGACTCTTCACAGAACGTGGAGATCAGAGGCTTGTCTGGTCTGTAAAGTAGAATAGTTGGTGATCTGCGACATCTCTGTCGGAAGATCACACCGCTGGTGAACGCACAATGATCCAGAGCACATTGTTCAGCGTACTTAGTTGAACATGGAGCTGATCAGCAACCCACCCCTACGTGTTTACATGTTGACCCAACGAAATCGTCCTCGAGATTGAAGTGGGCACGGGAACATTGGGATTCGAGCGTGAATCAGTGGATAGGTGTCGGCTCTTCGGGTGAATCACATTTTTGCTACACTAGGTTGATGGGTCGTGTTCATCGACGTGAACGACAGCTCGAGACGTGTGAAGCGCGCCACGGGTGCAGGGTGGTGGAGTAGTTTTACGCTACGGGAGACATGATCCTGCGCTTGCGTGTACCTCTGGCAATAATCGAGGACACGCTGACAGTACCGAAGCACCAGCATCCCTTCAAAGTTGATGTCTTCGCCAACGTTGTTGTCATCTTTCATCTGTATAATTGTCCGTGCCCCGGAGCCAGATCCGTGCAACAGCGGTTTGAGGAGTTTATGGTGGACTCACTTTGATGGTTCGGCGACCAAATTTGCCCGATCTAAATCCTATGATATCCATGTGCATCGCTATCGGACTATCACTGTGTTCGCAAATTTACGCGGATTACATATCCTGTGTGTAGACATCTAACTCCACATACCTCCACAAACCTACCAACGTACTATCGGATCCGTGATAAACAGAACAAGTGATGCATTTCGTTCCAAAGACGGACAAACAAGCTGTTAATTAGGTGGCCATAACGGTTTGGCCCATCGGTTTGTGTTTTATCAATTTGAAAGTAAGTGTTACAGACTGTAGCGAAAGCTGCGCAGTTCTCATACCATGTGTCTATACGCCCGCAGTCTGCCAGCTTGAATATTTAGCATGTGGAGAGCTTCTGTCGGTAGAGCTTCCAGTAATTAGCGACAAGGCACGCCGACGTAGCGTCACATGTTGAAGAACAATATTTGAAAAGCAACAATTCTTATCTCTGAAGCCATTTCCTGTATTTCGCACAAGGTGACGTCACTGAGGATAGGGAAGTGATAGAAGCCCACAGGAGGGCCACTAAAGCCGGAAAGCGTCGCTTGTGCTACCAGCGTCGCCCCTTCCTGTTCCGGCTACCCTACATGTGGTGATGCCACTAACGAAGTCCCCATAGCTTTCCACCAGCAATCGCCACAAAAAGAAATTTTACGAAATTCGGTCCGACGATAATAGTGGTCATGTGATAGATCTAGAATCCAGATGTAAGAAAGTCCTTTCTCAAGAAACGATGCTAGCGTAATATGAAGGAGCATCGATCTGTTGTAAAACTTTCTCCGTCATCGCTTATGGAATGGCGCGATTTTTCCCGAATTTGATGGTGCGTAGTAGAGAGAACAGTGATTCTGATCAAGAAAAACTTGCTTAAGTCGAAAGTCTTCATGCCTTCATCACACAGTAGCACACAACTTCTTTGATACAATTATTCTCTACCTTACCACCAGGTGTTTCCTGAACCAGGAATGTGACTGGAGACAGCACCTTGATGACCTCATATGGCCCCAAAAAACCTGGCATCATCTTCGACGTCACCTTGTCGGTGCCTTCACTCTGCGCCCAATTATTTTTTTCAAATATACGATACTACCAACGTGCAGAGTTATGGGACTCCGACCCTTCTGCACGCAGAATGTTTTTCCCACCTGCCTCCAATTTCTTTGAATACTCTTGGTACTATTATCGACCCACAATGTGTCATTATTTGACTAAACATTAGACAACAGCGAATTAAAATTGATAGCCAAGATAAGACTGGCAGGTGTCGTCTTATGCGATTCATGATGAGCAGTTTTCTTCTCAAACGTGAGCCATCCAGTCGATTGGTCTCATAGAGATTGACGTTTTCAATGAAATGTGACGAGAGCAGATTTGAGGGGAAATTGACACGCTCGGCAAGGATACTACAGTGTGGTCCTCACATGGCGGATGGCACTCCCAAATTTTCTGGACAAGAATGCCAGAGCATTATCACTCACCAACACCCTAGATACACCAAATATAGAGAACACCTTAGACAGTTGTTGTGTTGTGCCCCTGAAGGTAACTGCTTTACTCTTAAACAACCACATAAACTGAGAAAGCGCATCAACAACCTCCCACGAATACTTACTTCCTTGGTTAGTAGCGAGAAGTGTCCAACCCAATCAATAAAAATTTTCTCAATGGGGCTCTCTGATCTCCAGAACTGGTAATGGGTTTTAGCTCTCAGACAATCCAGACCATGGCTTACTAAAAGCCTAACATCTTTATTCAGGTTCTTGACTGTTTGAAGCGTACCCAGGTGTCCCCCATATGTGGATTCATGTATGTACTTGAAGGTGGCTGCGACTAATTTGATGGGCAAGCTGATCTTAGGTTTTCAATCATTCTTGGTTCTATAACACAAGATTCCTTTATTCAGCTGATAAAGGATGAGTCACTCTCTCACTATTCTCCATTTTTCAGGGTACAATTTAATGTTGATTTTTCACCATTCATCGTGTGTGTGTGTGTGTGTGTGTGTGTGTGTGATGTTATTAGCGCGAGAAGGCATTGTCAATGTATGTGGGGTCTTTACAGAGGTTCTCCTTCGGATAGTATTTTGCTGGAGTTGAGAACAATCTGGCACTTTGGTCATTTAACAGTAAATCTTACAGTAAGGGTTTGGGGCGTAAAAGCCACATGCAGCTATCAGGGAAGAGAATATCTTGAAGCCCTTACAGGAGACAAGGCCCAAGAATTTTTCCCACCGTGTGCAGACAATGCATTCAGCTGACAAGGTGGAAAAACGGCCTACGTTGGCCTGCATGTTAGGTGCCTCTTTCCACAGCAGAGGCCAGGGGTGCAAGAGAATGCATGTCGTCCAGCCAATGTATTACGAGAGTGTCCTAAGTGCCCTTTGTGAACAGGGATAGCGGCCGAACAAGTTCGCGAGTTCCTATGTTCACCGTGGACCAGACGCTATCGAAGGAACAGTCAGGTGGTGTCATCCCCTGGCCTGCAGAGTTTTTTTTTGGGGGGGGGGGGGGGGGGGAGCCTCAGATGTTCAAACCAATTTCAGAAGAAACACAACACTTATAGCGGCTCTGAAATGATCTAAATGATCTACGTTGCGACACGAAACCTTCCGGCTGTTCGGATAATGTTTTCCATGATAAACATACTGTTCAAAGTTGGGAATGCAATGTGTTCTCCTTTCTGCACAGAAATTTGGAAGTCAGGAACTGCCCATGTTTCCTGGAAACAGAAGAATATTGTTAATTTTGATTAGGATTGGCCGGTGAGTAAGACAGATGACTTGGAGGGGACACATGGAGCTCATGGAGCCTTGTGATTGGCACAAAACCTTTGTGAGGGCGGTTGCAGGACTGCTTTCGTGGAGTTCACTGATTTTTTTGTTAGATGCAACAGCAGAGGGCTTGCTTTGATGCTGGTGCACATTTTAGCGATTTTGATCAAGATAAAGTGATGCTGCAGTGTTCTTCCTTGGCGAGCCGGTGTAGATGAGTGCACAAAGTCAGCTAAGTGAAAAATCCGTGCAATACGCACATTTATTTATATATAACAGTTGACTTAGGAATTTTCCACTGTGTGAGACCGCGTGTACAAGATAATGTGCTGATTTAATGTTCTGGATTTGCATATTTTACTGTTCGCGTCATTTTTGTGTAATCTTTCATTGGTTGCATTAATATATTGTGAAATTTCGAACATTCCTGAGTGTTGCGGTAAACTATTACTGTTATCGTCAATTGTAAGCCTAACCTAAACTGCCCTCTTTTAAAAAAGAAAATTCTGAAAAGTAGGTCTATATTCGTTCAAAACATTCTCTTACTTCATTGTACAATTCAAGGAACGGTATAAAGAGCACAAATAGAAGGTAGTTTCAAACACATACTTTGATAGGTTGGCAACAAATACCTGAACATGCCAAAGAGGGAGAAACGCGAAATGGAGTCGCAATATTTACTCGTACGTTTGTGAAAGGCAGTGTCATACGAAATAGTTGTGTCGAGTGTCAAAACCACAAGATTTCACCACGAAAAGTGTGAGAAACATGGGAAACAGTGTAAGGAAGGCCAGAACTCGAAGTTATGAGTATGTGGCAGTGAAAAAAGTGGTAGTGCGACCACTACACCAGATGTGAGAAAACGCAGATCAGCAAATTGTAAGTAACTACTTTTTTACAAAAATCGCGACGTGAACTGTCTAATAATCTAAAACTAAACAAAAATGTATCTTTGTAGATCCCACTGATGATGCCTTAAAACAAGAAAAGGCGAAACGCGTATGGAAGAAATAAACTAAATAGCAGCAGCAAAAGGCAGTTTAATTTACAAAACAAATATTGGATATAATGGCAACATATAGACCTGACCTCCTTCAAGATGTCCGTGTGGAAACTGGTATCAGTGAGCAAGACGCCGCTGTGGCAACAATGATTACCAAAGTAAGAAGAACAGCTAAAACAAGCAGAAAGGTATATATATTCAGTAAACTTTGTAGATAAAAATTCGGTAGTGTCTTATCTCAATGAGGAACTTGAAACTTTTAGCACAGGGAAGCAGCATGTAGAGGAAGTCCGGCTCAAGTTTAAAACAATAGTTGCCCATGCACTGGATAGATATGTACCCAGTGGAACAGTTCATAATGGTAGGGAACCTCCAAGGTGTACAGTCACTGTAAATAAACTTCTAAAGGAACACAGATTATTGCATAATAGGTGTAAAACAAAGTGTACGGCTATATGTAAAGAGATGCTGAATGAAACGCGTTTGGCTGACAAGAAAGCAGTGCGTGATACCTTCAATGACTACCATAGCAGAATATTATGAAATGACATTTCCAAAAATCCAAAGAAATTCTGGTCGTATGTAAAGGCTGTTAGTGGCACCAAAGTTAGCGTCCAGCCCCTAGCGAATGAGACATGAACTGAAATTGAGGGTAACAAAGCAAAAGTTGAAATACTTCGTTTTGAAACGTTCCTTTACAAAGGAAAACCCAGAAGAATTGCCATAATTTAATCCTCGTACCACTTAAACGATGAATGAAATAAGTATTAGAGCCAGTGGTGTCTTGAAATAGCTGAAATCGTTAAAATTGAACAAAGCTCTAGGCATCGATGAATCACTATTAGTTTCTATATTGAAGTTGGGGCTGAGTTTTCCCCTTTTAACTATAATCTATTGTACATCCCTTGAACAAAAAACTGTGCCCAGTTCTTGGAGAAAATCACATCTGTCTACAAGATGGATAGTAGAAGCTGTCCACAAAACTACTGTCCAATATACTTGACGTCGATTTATTCTAGAGTCTTAGAACATATTCTGAACACAACATAACGGGGGATCTTGAACAGAATGACGTCCTCAGTGCTAAACAGCACAGTATCAGGAAGTATCGATCATGTGAAGCCTACCTCGTACTTCCCTCACATGACAAACTGATCCAAATCAAATTTAGAAAAATACTTTGCGCCAGAATACCATGCAAAACAATTCTGTACAACCTTTTGATTGAGAGCCCTGTAGTCCACTTTTGGCCGATAACCTTGTCCCTGGGGTTGCCCTTAATAAAATAACAGGTGAAGCTTAAGGATATACAGACGGTCTAGTTACCCTATCAGCAAGCGTCTTATCCACCAGTTTCCTTAATTCTCGCATGATAGGAGGAGATAGCCGATACGGACGCTGACGTACAGTAACCTTATCAGACAGCTGAGTGGTATATTCTGTACGGTCCGTAGCTCCATTCAGTTCCTTTCTGCATTCGCGAGCGAACTGCCCTTCTTGATCACACTTAACCCATCTGTAACGGTTCTCACACCGATTTTCTCTCTTAACCGGCTACTTTATCACAATCACCCATGATATGCCCTTCTTTATTACATCGAAAACAGACAGGATTGCTTTCAAGACTGGTTTTATGATCAGGTTGCTTACTCACTGACTTTCTACCTGGCTGCAACTAGCACATTGCTCCCCTACATCAGTTTCTCGTCAGTAAACCTAAATTGTTTTATGTGCCAAACCTGCTCATCCAACGACGGAAACGTTTGAGATTCAGGAAAAACCACAATATTACACGCGAATGCTTTGCACTATATTCTTCAGGGCATCTCCTTCAGAAATCTCTAACTATACCCTGTTGTGGCTATGCTAACATCTTCACTGTACTGTACAAGACTCTCTGAACTAAGCTACACGTGAAAAACATTAGAATTTTCGAGTTCGTAACGGCACCGTTCTAAGAGCTGGCTCCGTAAAATTCTCCTCCTCAATCCACTCAAGGACAGGGTCTCATTAATGCCTTTCGTGGTTATTCTCCTAGTCTGCCTCCAGAAAGCGGATACAGACTCTGCAATACTTCGGTGTCTGACACGCTCACTACATCACTAAGGTTTTGCAATCGCACATTCAGCCAAAACAGCTAGACTACTTGGTCATTAGAATCTGTCGCAAGATTAGAAATTCCTTGCACTAGGCCGGAAAAAGGATTAAATTACAAAGAAATCCAGACCATTAGCTGATTATAAGTGTTGATAAATATCAACGGGGACAGTTGTAAATGTGTGTCCCGACATGGACTCGAACCAGGGATCTCGTCCTTACATGACAGACACTCTATCCGACTGAGCCATCGAGGACACAGAAGATAGTGCGACTGCAGGGACTTATCTCTGGCACGCTCCCCGTGAGACCTACATTTCCAATCTACTGTCCACACATTACATTTGTAGTGCCCCAGCCCACTATACTCATTACTCGCGGAAGTCACTCTACCGATTCTCGTAAGAGTTTGAGCAACGGGAGTTCATTCGCACTGAAGATCATAGGCCGGTAAATCTTACCTATATGAAGATGGTATCTGTTCTTTCGGACATGTCTGAAAGACCACATACCATTTTCATATGCAAAAAGGACTGACAACTTATTGTGTTTTCTCAAATCCCCTGAAAAATAACCTACATCTCGGGATTTATCTGATGTTTAGCTAATCTTCTCAGGAACATGATTGCCTTCCCTGCGTTCGCTAACATGTGAATTCAACAGACTACTTTCCTATTGTAACTTCATTACTTTATCGCGCATTTCGTTAATACTATCCTTATGCATAACATCGCTGATCAGTAATTTTAGATCGTGAACGCGATTTACTAAATGGTTGGCCTGAGCCTGCATTTCAAATACTTGAGCTCGGCTAGGAACCCCAACCTCCAACCGCTGTAAACTAACTTTCACGCCGCCAAGAGGGTTGCCGCAGCAAGCACAGGCATCATTCCGCTGGCCCACGCTGTCGCAGATCACAAGGCAGAGCCCCAGCTGGTTCGGCTGCACTACTATCGCGTTTGTTTTAATCTCGGATTGCAAGTCCACATTCCAGGGGCGGCTTGCTCAAATATGATATTCCCACCACATTTCTGGCCGCCACACTCCACCCAGATAGCACCTGAAACATGTACCAGAAATCAAATACCAGTCATAACTTAGTCCTACCATAACATGGCATCAGAACCACGCTCTGATACCAACGATATGCTAGGAGCGAGAGGGGAATGGTAGAGCGCCAAGATTCTTTACAAACATACCTTAAAAACAGACTTACCGTTTAGTCTCTTCAAAATTTTTAAACACTTGAACACATATGGTCAGTTCATAAAACTAAACAAACTCTGATGACCAGCATTAGAGAACATATTAATTTTACAACTCTGAGTGCTGACACTAAAATAGCATTGGCAGTAAACTACATGTACAAGAATTCCAACATTCTTCCAGTACTTAAAACAAATAACAACTCACAATTTAACACATGGCTCGCACGAGAAATCACTCAAGACACTCTATTAAACAACTGATACAATTCTTGCGAATCCATTTATAACCAAGCGATAAACAACACTACTCAACCTGCGGGGAGGGGTGAGGGGGTTGGGAGTGGGAGAGGTGGCAGGGGTTTATGAGCGTCAATATCACAATTGGTTTTACAAGTGGTAGGTCCTTCAGTGCACCATTGTAAGCAAGAGGACTTGCCTTTATGCAACAATTACAGATTAACAGCAGTGCAGACAGTTTAAGCCAGTTACTCGTATTCCACACGCACTCACTAAGTCAACAGCTAGTTCACAAACACCTACAAGCTTACGAGAAGCTACAGGGTCAGTCCACTTTACCATACTAGAATTATAAACAATTCAGTGATCATCCACGCAGATAATCTTTACGTAATGGTTGAGTAAGAGGTATTCCCTTTAAAGCACAAAAATCTAAGGTACGGTAAAACAACAGGAGCACATGATAGTCCTTTAAATACACTCCTGGAAATTGAAATAAGAACACCGTGAATTCAGTGTCCCAGGAAGGGGAAACTTTATTGACACATTCCTGGGGTCAGATACATCACATGATCACACTGACAGAACCACAGGCACATAGACACAGGCAACAGAGCATGCACAATGTCGGCACTAGTACAGTGTATATCCACCTTTCGCAGCAATGAAGGCTGCTATTCTCCCATGGCGACGATCGTAGAGATGCTGGATGTAGTCCTGTGGAACGGCTTGCCATGCCATTTCCACCTGGCGCCTCAGTTGGACCAGCGTTCGTGATGGACGTGCAGACCGCGTGAGACGACGCTTCATCCAGTCCCAAACATGCTCAATGGGGGACAGATCCGGAGATCTTGCTGTGCCAGGGTAGTTGACTTACACCTT
Organism: Schistocerca gregaria; assembly: GCF_023897955.1. Lineage (NCBI taxonomy): Eukaryota > Metazoa > Arthropoda > Insecta > Orthoptera > Acrididae > Schistocerca > Schistocerca gregaria. The sequence continues at coordinate 138,773,615 of NC_064922.1, read as the reverse complement.
CTAGAGCACGTTGGGTGGCACAGGATACATTCGGACGTGCATTGTCCTGTTGGAACAGCAAGTTCCCTTGCCGGTCTAGGAATGGTAGAACGATGGGTTCGATGACGGTTTGGATGTACCGTGCACGATTCAGTGTCCCCTCGACGCGACGACCACCAGAGGTGTATGGCCAGTGTAGGAGATCGCTCCCCACACCATGATGCCGGGTGTTGGCCCTGTGTGCCTCGGTCGTATGCAGTCCTGAATGTGGCGCTCACCTGCACGGCGCCAAACACGCATACGACCATCATTGGCACCAAGGCAGAAGCGACTCTCATCGCTGAAGACGACACGTCTTCATTCGTCCCTCCATTCACGCCTGTCGCGACACCACTGGAGGCGGGCTGCACGATGTTGGGGCGTGAGCGGAAGACGGCCTAACGGTGTGCAGGACCGTAGCCCAGCTTCATGGAGACGGTTGCGAATGGTCCTCGCCGATACCCCAGGAGAAACAGTGTCCCTAATTTGCTGGGAAGTGGCGGTGCGGCCCCCTACGGCACTGCGTAGGATCCTACGGTCTTGGCGTGCATCCGTGCGTCGCTGCGGTCCGGTCCCAGGTCGACGGGCACGTGCACCTTCCGCCGACCACTGGCGACAACATCGATGTACTGTGGGGACCTCACGCCCCACGTGTTGAGCAATTCGGCGGTACGTCCACCCGGCCTCCCGCATGCCCACTATATGCCCTCGCTCAAAGTCCGTCAGCTGCATATACGGTTCACGTCCACGCTGTCGCGGCATGCTACCAGTGTTAAAGACTGCGATGGAGCTCCGTATGCCACGGCAAACTGGCTGACACTGACGGCGGCGGTGCACAAATGCTGCGCAGCTAGCGCCATTCGACGGCCAACACCACGGTTCCTGGTGTGTCTGCTGTGCCGTGCGTGTGATCATTGCTTGTACAGCCCTCTCGCAGTGTCCGGAGCAAGTATGGTGGGTCTAACACACCGGTGTCAATGTGTTTTTTTCCATTTCCAGGAGTGTATGAACAAAATGTTTCTGAGCACTATGACAATTAATTTCTTAGGTCATCAGTCTCGTATAACTTAGAACTACTTAAACCTAACTAACCGAAGGACATCACACACATCCATGCCCGAGGCAGGATTCGAACCTGCGACAGTAGCGGTCGCGCAGTTCCAGACTGTAGCACCTAGAGCCGCTCGGCCATCCTAACCGGCATATATGAACAACATACCATATTACAGTCTAATGAAATTAAGACATCGCTTAACGGGCGAAAGAAATTTGAACATCACAGCGTGGGAAAATTACTACTATCAAATCACTTAGGCCAACATATACGCTCAGTAGTGCAATCCAGTCACAGGACAGTATTTAATAGCGTAACTGTATGCGTACTTCTACTATAACCAGTTTGTATGACACACCAATTAAACAGCCTTTTAGCCGCCAAACCCACAAACGGTCACCGTTGTTTGTGAACACCAGTGCTAACCGCCCCCTCAGACAGAGTACAGTACCAACACCGGACTCGCACTCAGGCACCATGTCGGCTCCGCACAGTCACAGCCCCTCACTGCTCAGCCCGCTCGCTCTCTCACTCTGCCAGCAGCCGCCTGAACCGCCATCTCTTGAAGTATTCTCTCATCACCGAGGAACCAAACTCGAAGGACTCAAGAGCAAGCGAGACGCCACGCGCGCTTAAATCGTTTTCCAATCGAAGACCTTCAGACCAACTTCTCTGATCGGATGACCAAACAATGGACGACCATGGACACCCAGAGAGGTATTAGTCAGGCCACGAATCCAGTTCAGTGCTCCCCCCCCCCCGGTATTGGTTGCTTAACTGAATCTTTACTTAAGTGCTTTATCATAACCTGGTTCCTGTCAGCTTTCAGTTGGTTAATATGTACCTTCACTATCTTACCGCCATGTGTTTCCTGGACCAGGAATGTGACTGGGGACAGCACCTCGATGACCCCATAAGAGCCCCCCCCCCCAAAAAAAAAAAAAAATCGAGGCATCATCTTGGAGGTCACCTTATCGTCGGCCGTACTCTGCATCAAACTTTTTTTTTTTTCAAATATGCTTGACTACCAACTTGCAGAGTGATGGGACGTCCACCCTTGCTGCGTCGTGCAGCCTCCCTCCAGTGCGCACGCAGAACGTTGTTTCCCAGCCGCTTCTCAAAATTTTTAACAGTCTCGGTAGTATCATCGTCCGAAACAAGTCATTAATTGACGAAATATTAGAAAATGACGAATTAACAGGGAAGGCAAATATAAGGCTGGCTAGTTTTGCTTGATGTGCTTCGTGATGAGATGTATTCATCACAAACGTAAGCCGTGCAGTCGGTTGGTCCCATCGTTGTTTGACTGAATCAAACGTGGTAAGAACAGGCTGTAGGTTGCCATTGACACGTTTGTCAAAGGACGGCTGTGGACGGTTCGGTGAGGTGGACACATGGTGGATGGAATTCCCAAGTCCTTTTAAATTCGCTGGATGACAACACCTGACCATTATCACTCACCAACATCCTAGGCGCACCAAAAATAGAGAACACCTTAGAAAGATGCTGTATGGTGACGTTGGAGGTACTTACTTTGCTCGGAAACAACCACATAAACCGAGAAAACGCACAACAGCCCCCAACAAATACTTATTTCCTTGCTTAGTGTGTAGGAGGGGTCCAATATAGCCAATAAAAACTTTCTCCATGGGGGTCTCTGCTCTCTAAGAATTCAACTCGCCCCTTCTCCAATTAGCTCTCAGTCAGTCCTGACACAAGCTTACTAAACGCCTAACATCCTGATTCAGGTTAGACCTCGTCAAGCTTTCCTTAACCTTCATGATTATTTTAAACCTACCCAGATGTCCCCCACATGTGGGTTCCTGGAAGTACTTGTGGATGCCTGGCACTAACTGGCAGAGCAAACAAATTTTGCGTTTGCCATTATTCTTAGTATCTTCGCACCACCGCGGAACCAAACCTGAAGGACTCGAGAGCAATTGACATGCTGGCGCGCTTAAATAATCTTTCAGTCAAAGACCCTCAAACCAGCGTCTCTGATCTGAAGATTAAACCACGGACGACTATCGATGCCCAGAGACGCACTACTCTGCCCGCGAAGCCAGCGCGCAGCTCAGTTAACACAACACCCAGTGTCAGCTCACATCACGACCATACCGACAATGTTTGGTTTGAATGTATTGTTCCACAACATCCCACTTCCTTTACTGGAAAACTGTGTCAGTATCCTTACATGATGAATGGTTGCGAAAACACACTTGCCCTCTTAGCCACAAACAATCCAGAGCTGATAGACAGCATCATGACTGATACAGGGATTAGTGATCACAAGGTCGTTGTAGCTAGGTTTAATACCGTTTCTTCCAAATCCATCAGAAACAAACACAAAATAATTTTATTTAAAAAAGCGAATTAAGTGTCACTAGAAGCCTTCCTAAAAGACAATCTCCATCCCTTCCGAACTGACTATGCAAATGTAGACGATATGTGGCTCAAATTCAAAGATATAGTATCAACAGCAATTGAGAGATTCATACCTCATAAATTGGTAAGAGATGGAACGGATCCCCCTTGGTACACAAAACAGGTCCGAATGCTGTTGCAGAGGCAACGGAAAAAGCATGCGAAGTTCAGAAGAACGCGTAATCCCGAAGATTGGCTAAAATTTACAGACGCGCGAAATTTGGCACGGACTTCCATGGGAGATGCCTTTAATAGGTTCCACAAAGAAACATGTTCTCGAAATTTGGTAGAAAATCCGAAGAAATTCTGGTCGTATGTAAAGTACACAAGCGGCAAGATGCAGTCAATACCTTCGCTGCGCAGTGCCGATGGTACTGTTACCGACGACTGTGCCGTTATTGAACGCAGTTTCCCGAAATTACTTCACCAGGGAAGACGAATGGAATATTCCAGAATTTTAAACACGAACATCTGCTAGCATGAGTTTCTTAGAAGTAGATATCTTAGGGGTTGCGAAGCAACTCAAATCGCTTGATACGGGCAAGTCTTCAGGACAAGATTGTATATCGATTAGGTTCATTTCAGATTACGCTGATACAATAGCTCCCTACTTAGCACTCATATACAACCGCTCGCTCACCGATAGATCTGTACCTACAGATTGGAAAATTGCGCAGGTGCACCAGTGTTTAAGAAGGGTAGTAGGAGTAATCCAGCTAACTACAGACCTATATCATTGACGTCGGTTTGCAGTACGGATTTGGAGCATATAATGTATTCAAACATTATGAATCACCTCGAAGGGAACGATCTATTGATACGTAATCAGCATGGCTTCAGAAAACATCGCTCTTGTGCAACGCAGCTAGCTCTTTATTCGCACGAAGTAATGGCCGCTATCGACTGGGGATCTCAAGTTGATTCCGTATTTCTAGATTTCCGGAAAGCTTTTGACACCGTTCCTCACAAGCGACTAATCAAGCTGCGGGCCTATGGGGTATCGTCTCAGTTGTGCGACTGGATTCGTGATTTCCTGTCGGGAAGGTCGCAGTTCGTAGTAATAGACGGCAAATCATCGAGTAAAACTGAAGTGATATCAGGTGTTCCCCAGGGAAGCGTCCTGGGACCTCTGCTGTTCCTGATCTGTATAAATGACCTGGTTGACAATCTGAGCAGTTCTCTTAGGTTGTTCGCAGATGATGCTGTAATTTACCGTGTAGTAAGGTCATCCGAAGACCAGTATCAGTTGCAAAGCGATTTAGAAAAGATTGCTGTATGGTGTGGCAGGTGGCAGTCGACGCTAAATAACGAAAAGTGTGAGGTGATCCACATGAGTTCCAAAAGAAATCCGTTGGAATTCGATTACTCGATAAATAGCACAATTCTCAAGGCTGTCAATTCAACTAAGTACCTGGGTGTTAAAATTACGAACAACTTCAGTTGGAAAGACAACATATATAATATTGTAGGGAAGGCGAGCCAAAGGTTGCGTTTCATTGGCAGGACACTTAGAAGATGCAACACTACACTCGTTCGTCCTCTGCTAGAATATTGCTGCGCGGTGTGGGATCCTTACCACGTGGGATTGACGAAGGACATCTAAAGGGTGCAAAAAAGGGCAGCTCGTTTTGTATTATCACGTAATAGGGGAGAGAGTGTGGCAGAAATGATACGCGAATTGGGATGGAAGTCATTACAGCAGTTTTTCGTCGCGGCGAGATCTTTTTACGAAATTTCATTCACCAACTTTCTCTTCGGTATGCGAAAATATTTTGTTGAGCCCAAACTACATAGGTAGGAATGATCATCAAAATAAAATAAGAGAAATCAGAGCTTGAACAGAAAGGTTTAGGTGTTCGTTTTTCCCGCGCACTGTTAGAGAGTGGAATAGTAGAGAGATAGTATGATTGTGGTTCGATGAACCCTCTGCCAAGCACTTAAATGTGAATTGCAGAGTAGTCATGTAGATGTCATATAGATGTAGATATTGATTGAGGAAGAGTTAGTATGGTGTTAAATATTACACATTGTAGATTTCTGCAAGTAAAGTTTCCCACAAAAAATTTTAGTCCAAGAGCTTTGCGTGAAATGACACAGATGTTTTGTTATTATTTAGTTTTGTTACATATTTTCCAAGATGATACTCCAGGCGGGTATAAAATGAATGTGCGCAACGAAAAATACATAACTTGGAAATAAAGATTTTGCTTTGTTGACTGCCACCTGAAGCAGATTTTAGAATGTCCTAACGGTGATATTATCTCCTCCTTCTTGCTCTTTAACATATAAATTACAACATAAAGATAAATGAATGATAATGGAGCTAGTAATTACTAAATGATAAATGTTATTTCTGCTTGTACATTTATTGTAGATAACAACCCCTTTATACAATTACAAATGTTTATAGATTAATGTGCAATGGACATAAAGAGATGCAAATGAATTTCCTAACCAATATGACTGATCCGTTGCCCAAATCTGCCCCTTTTTATGGCTAAGCGATCTAATACAAATAACGCGAGACGTGTGACATCACCTGTGTACCAATCACTAGAAGACACTACTTTCAAGGCTGACCTACAGTGATGCGCAACCTCAGTGGAAACAAAATTTCCGTCATCACAACTGTTTACCTTTATAACCCTAATAAGCCGAAGCAATTACAAATATCACCGTATGTGCTGCGTCCGATGCGTCGGAGTGAAGGTTCTCGAACACATATGTGACGACGGAAGGACCCCAGCCACAAAATAAAACACTTTCAGACACTAGGACGGCAAAAGGCGGTCCTCTGACTATTATAAACTAATACTGTCTTCTCCTCTCTGTGTTCTACAGACAAGAAACGAGAACTCCCAGCCACAAGTACGGAATTCAGAAAACGTCTCTATGTGAGTATAGACAGAAGAATTGCTCTCAATCACTGAACGCTGCCTACTCAACGACGACTCCCTACCCTGAGGCGAAGTCCAGAATCGTATAGGTATGCAACAGTACAGTGCCTAACCGTTCTAACTATAAAATCTCCTGAGAGCAAAGACATCATGTCCTTCTGTACCAACAAAAGCTGATACTGAGCGACCGTAAAACCTGGGCGCTCAAAATAGGTGACCTTTTGTCCACCGCTGGTTTCCCTGCAAGGCTCAGCTCCACTCCCTCGTAACTGTAGAAGGCCAATCATATTCTCGAAAACACGGAATATTCTCCTTCTGTACAGATTCTTCTGAACGCCGACCAACCATATTTTAGTCTTTTGTCGTCCAGCACGGAAAGTTTGCGGCGAAATACCTATAATTATACAATGGTACGCTTCTCAGAGTAAAAATCCTTGGAAATAACTCAGTCTGCGTGATTTGCGGGGTAACTCTTCCTCGTTCCTCTGTGCTGTGTCGAAGATTTTCAGAGTTTCCGAACTATTATCCGGTTACCCTTTCGGCCCCACTACAAATCAGCCGTATTGTGCTTCCGCGCTCAGGTGTCCAGACCGTCTGTCTTGGCACTTCCTGTGTGAAGCAGGACCAACACACCTGTGCTGGGTTTTCGACCAAGGGCTTGAGTTACACCCGCCATTTCATTTCCACTGGCATTCCAACCTCTACTAGTATAGGCAATCATTCATTACGCCGTTTAGATAAAAAGACACTCCGTCACCTTTCATGCAGTAAGTGTTAACAATTATTTACAAGGCGTACGTGATAATGTCAGTCTTCTTCAAATATTCATTTTCACGATGTACAACCTACCAAATTCTACCTAATTCCGCTCGTAAATCACGGCAAAGTATGTGGATGAGTGCTTGTCAGGTGCGAAATTACAGCCACCTTACAATTTGACCATACCTCTTCACTGTACAGAATGTGTTGTTTAACAGGAACAGGTATTTTGTAATTTTTTTAAGTCCACCCCCATTCGGTAGTTTATTGTCCGTCGCTCGTTTTCGTCACATATCGGATTGGCTGGTACACATGATGTCCATGTGAACTTCTCTGTTGTTTTTTTTTTTTCATTTGAGCAAACGCCAGAGACCTAGCAGTTGTAGTGTCAAAACTGCGTGGTGGAGTTAAACGTTGCAATTTCTGCTGGTACCACCGAGCGTCGATTACGTCAGCCCTCGGACGTCTCCGTTCACAGCATAGACTAATCTTGTCATTTAGATTTTTGTTCATCAGTTTCAGCAAATATTTTTGAAGAATGCCGATGTTAAGAAAATTTTTAACGAAACTGTTGTGATATTTCTTTACATCGGATATCTTGTTACTCCGTTAACACGGCTACTCCCCCCCTCCCTGCACCAGCGCAACCAGAGTTCTTCTATGTTCCATCAACATTTGTGGCAGTAGTTGTAGTAGCTTTAATCATCCGTTCATCTGTAGTAGATCTCTTTTTACAAGGATACAGGACATGTCAAAGTATTTACAGATTTAGATCAATTTAAAATAAGCTAATTCATACACACATATATTTACAGACTTCTAGTTAGAGACAATCACTAGATTTACTCCCGGTATACAATACTTTATTTTACAAATAACTTATTAAATAATGTAAACCCACACTGTTCACTCTTATCTCACTATCAGACACTGCACACACTATGCACACATTGTTTCATAACACGTCACTCACTACACACACACACACACACACACACACACACACACACACACAAACACACATACACATACACACACACACACATACACACACAAACACACACACACACACACACACACTGGTGATCTGTGGGCCATTTTCTGTACCGCAACTTCCCATTTGCTATCCTGGAAAACTGAGTCAGCATCCCTCCATAATGAATGAGATGTTGAGATCAGAAAGAGGAAGAGGTGTTGGTATTTTGCTATGCATAGCTTGGCAGTAAGTACCTCTAGAAAGGAAAAATGGAAGAAAAAAACAGAAACCGAAGGTGTTATGTGGAATGTTAGCTATTTTGTAATCATTATTATTATTATTATTTATTTGTATAATTTTTTTTATCAAACCCCTACTCTGTTTTAGCTAAGTTATCCTTCAATGAATAAAACGTATTGCATAACAGGTACTTTTTAGTTGCCTTTTCAGATGAGGGTATTTTTGCAATTTCTTTAATCTCATTTGGTAATTTATTGTACAGTTTTAATTCCTTGGTAGAAAATGCTGTTTTGAGTTTTATGTTTATGTAAATGTAAGTTGAGTCTATCTCTTGTTGCATGGTCATGGACAGAGCTGTTTGTGCAGTAATTATCAATGTTATTTTTGATGTGTACAAGTGACTTACTTCACACAGTCAAAGAGAAAGACGGGAAGTGATGAAAGCTCAAAAAATAGTAAGACTCCTTCATACAGTGAAAGTAAAATCGTGTTCTACTGCAATTTCAAAAGCACAATTTCAAACATTTATCGAAAATTGCGAAAACATATAATATAAAATAAACATGTCAGCACTCGATGTTGGCGTTTCAATATCGATATATCGGTGTAGAGTTATCGCTTTGTGTATCATTATTGCATGGAAAAATGTCGATGGATCGATACGTCGGTATGCCATCAACAGTCCTAGTTCTGACGACATATGGTGTAATTTTTTTTCTTCTTTTACTTGTAAATTAGAAGAGGAATAAACTGCTGTCGTTACTTTCCTGCTTATACTCGTACATGTTGTTGTTGTGGTCTCCAGTCCTGAGACTGGTTTGATGCAGCTCTCCATGCTACTCTGTCCTGTGCAAGCTTCTTCATCTCCCAGTACATGGAGTAAAACGGGAAGAGCACACGAGCACTGCAAGGCAGACAGTTGAGCCGTAACATCATACTTAGACCGGCTATTCATTACTGTGTTCCATCCCGTATTTGCAGGTACTTTTCGAGAAATGAAGTACGCGCGGGCAATTCATCTCGTTAGCTCGCTGGCAGCCACTCATTACGGCATAAGCGCCGGCCGGAGCGCTGCGCAAGCAGACGCGGGCCTCCCTGCCGCTATCCCTGATCGGAATCGCATTACAGCGCAGCCCACACTCGTTAGGCCCGCTGATTGGCTGCTCTGCCGCCAGCTAATGACGGACCTGCCAGGGTTGCGCTCCCGCCACTCCGTCATCCTCCACACCCCTGCCCCGCGGCCTTTCCCACGAGCTGTGTGGTTGCCACGGTAACGGGAACCCGCTCGCGGATCAATGTTGTTTGCTCGGCTTCCGCGGGCGTCTCCGGTGACCGCCGGTAGCGTCCCCTGTGTGTTTGCGCTGCGGTCATCCGTCGCTCTGATCGGCTGGCTCCTCCGCGCCGCCACATTTGTCGTAATGAATACGTACTAAGTGGGAGCCGCGAGTCAAAGGCCGTATCATTACATACGCAAATACCGCTCGTAGCAATGTTTCTCGTTGTACAACTGTGGGGATAATGACGACGACGTCATATATATCAACATACTGAATATCAGACCAGCCGTTTTGATTGGACTGAAGAGTTCCTAGCAAACACAACACAACATTTCACTCTTAGTGCAGTGAAATCTTCAGAGGTGTACATAATTTTGGATAATTAGTTGTCGTAATATACGCGTTCAATAAGTAATGCAACACATTTTTTTTCTTTTTAATCAGGTTGGTTTTGAAACTTCCTGGCAGATTAAAACTGTGCGCTGGACCGAGACTCGAAGTCGGGACCATTGCCTTTCGCGGGCAAGTGCTCTACCAACTGAGCTACCCGAGCACGACTCACGCCCATCCTCACAGCTTTGCTTCTGCCAGTACCTCGCCTCCTACCTTCCAGAATTTACAGAAGCTCTCCTGGGAACCTTGCAGAACTAGCACTCCTGAAAGATAGGATATTGCGGAGACATGGCTTAACCATACACTGGGGGATGTTTACAGAATGAGATTTTGAGATTTTCACTCTGCAGCGAAGTGTGCACTGAATATGAAACTTCTCAGTTGGTAGATCACTTATCCTCGAAAGGCAAAGGTACCGAGTTCGTGTCTCGGTCCGGCACACAGTTTTAATCTGCCAGGAAGTTTCATATCAGCGCACATTCCGGTGCAGAGTGAAAATCTGATTCTGGAAACATCCCCCAGGCTGTGGCTAAGCCATGTCTCCGCAATATCCTTTCTTTCAGGAGTGCTAGTTCTGCAAGTTTCGCAAGAGGGCTTCTGTAAAGTTTGGAAGGTAGGAGACGAGGTAGTGGCAGAAGTAAAGCTGTGAGAATGGACTGGTAGCTCAACGTGTTCGGTGAGAGAGCTGGTTGGTCTCTGTAATAAAAAAACTGAGTGAAAGGATGAACAAAATAACTTTAACGTATGTCAAGTGACATCCGCAACGACCAAGCACAACGATCAACAACGACCAAAATGAAAAAAGCTGGCACGGTAGCTCAGCGTGTTCGGTCAGAGAGCTGCTTGCCCTCTGTAACAGAAAAACTGAGTAAACGTATCAACGAACAACTTGATCGGATGTATACTAACATGGTATCTGTTCTTTCGGACGTGCCAGAAAGAACAGATACCATATATAGTTAAGGCTCACCGGCCACTTGACCATCTTGTTTGCGAATGCACAAATAGTGCCCGAACTCTTGCGGGAATCGGCAACGCGCCGCGAGTAATGAGTATAATGGACGGAGGCACTACGAATGTAGTGCGGGACAATACGTTGAGAATGTGGGTTTCGCGGGAGGCGTGCCAGAGATACACCCCTGCAGTCGCGCTATCCTCTGTGTCATCGGTGGCTCAGATGGATACAGCGTCTGCCATGTAACCAAGAGGTCCCGGGTTCGAGTCCCGGTCGGGGAACACATTTTCACCTGTCCCCGTTGACGTATGTCAATGCGTGTAAGCAGCTAAGGGTGTTCATTTCATTGTAATTTCATTTGAACGGATGTCTTGTGACGTCCGCCGAGATCAAACGCAACGAACAATAGCCTGGCACGGTAGCTCAGTATGTTCGGTCAGAGCCGGTTGGCCTACGTAATAATACGAGGGTCGGTCAAAAAGTAATGCCTCCCATTTTTTTTCTACTTAAAAAAATTAAGTTAAGTGAAAAATTTGAATTTGGCGCCATTCCTCAAACCTTCTGCAATCCACTGCAGTAGTAACTTTCTGTGTCAACAGGTGGCAGCACAGTAGAAGTTTGTAAGATGGCCGACATCGATGTTCGTTTGAGACAGCGTTGTGTGATTGAATTCTTGAATGCAGAAGGTGAAACGCCCATACGCATTCATGAAAGACTGAAGAAGGTGTATGGTGTTGTGACAGTGGATGTCAGCACTGTTAGACGATGGGTTCGTCGTTGTAAGGAAGCTGAAGGGCAAACACCGTTGACTGACGAAAAGCGGAGCGGCAGGCCGGTGAGTGCAGTGACTCCACACAACATTCAGCAAGTTGATGACATCATTCGTGGTGACCGTCGGGTGACTGCAGATGAAGTGTGTCGCATTATTTCTCTTACTAAAAGCAGTGTGATCACGATTATTAAACAATTGGGGTACTCAAAAGTTTGTGCACGGTGGGTTCCAAGAATGTTAACCGATCAGAATAAAGAGACAAGGAAAACAATAGCCTCCCAACACTTGCAGCTCTTCCGTTTGGAGGGAGATGAGTTTCTGAAAACAATTGTGACCGGGGACGAAACATGGGTGCATTTTTTTGAACCCGAATCAAAGAGGCAGTCAATGGAGTGGCGTCACACAAGCTCGCCGAGGAAGAAAAAATTCAAAACTGTGCGATCGGCAGGGAAAGGTATGGCAAAAGTTTTCTGGGATACTGAGGGCGTGATTCTGGTTGATTTTTTGGAGCAGGGATGCACAATAAATTCTGTTCAATACGTCACAACCCTCAAAAAACTTAAAGCACGTCTTCAGCGAGTTCGCCCAACAAAATCAATGGCAGATGTTCTTCTTTTGCATGATAATGCAAGACCACACACCAGTCGTCACACCTCTGACGAGATTGTCAAAATTGGATGGGATGTTTTGCCTCATCCCCCATACAGCCCTGACCTGGCACCATCAGACTTCCATCTGTTCGGGCCACTAAAAGAAGCTCATCGTGGGATTCATTTTGAAGATGAGGAGGCCGTCAAAACATCCGTCCGTCAATGGCTTAGGAAGCAGAGCTGTGATTTTAACCGTGCTGGGATACATGCCCTTGTTCAAAGATGGACCAAAACTGTAGAGATGGGCGGAGATTACATTGAAAAATGACAAAATGATCCTCAATGTTGTGGTTTTCAACCTATGTAATTGCATTTAAATTTCCTGACAATTAAACGTAGAAAAAAAAAATAGGAGGCATTACTTTTTGACTGACCCTCGTAGTATAAAAAACCACAAACTTGAACGGATGTCATATGACGTCCGCAACGACCGAACACAACTATAAACAACGAACGAAGTGGGAAAAAAGTTGGTAGAGCATTTGCCCGCGAAAGACAAAGGTCCCGACTTCGAGTCTCGGCCCATCGCACAGTTTTAATCTGCAGGAAGTTTCATATCAGCCCACACTCCGCTGCAGAGCGAAAATCTCATTCCAAATTGGTTTTATTCGGGATTCCAACGCACCACATTATTCCCCACTCTTTTGGCTACAAAACTCTATTTTACAACATAATCTTCTCTCAGTGCGACGGCCTAACACCAACTTACTGGCAGGGCCTGTATGTCCGCATGATACCACTTTACTGGTGGACGTCGGAGCCGACGTCTTGCGGCACCAGTGACCTCCCCATTATCCACGTACTGCTTCACGCCGAGTGCAGTCTTCATTGGGGCAAACAGATGGAAGTCGGGAAGTGCGAGATCCGGGATGTAGCGTCTGTGACGAAGAACAGACCAATGAAGTTTTGTGAGCTCGTCTCGGATGCGCAGACTTGTGTGGGCCTTGCTCTCTCATGGAGAAGGACAAAATTGTTTGCATTTTTGTGGCGACCAACACTTTGAAGTCGATCTGTCTCCTGAGGGTAGCACAACATACAGGGTGGTAGGAAATTCCCGTTACTGAGTTCTAGGACTTGTAGAAGTGAGTGAGTACATCGTATTTTGAATAGGACCCATGTCCGGAAACGTCATCCAACGAGACTACAGAGCGTCTAACTTAGAGGCGCGGGTGTCTGTAAATGTACGTATACACGGGGTGATTCCGTGATGATGTTACAGACTTCCTAGGATGATGGAGAACGATAAATGTATTAATTTGAAGTAAGGATCCCTGTAACGAAAACGAACGAGTCGAAAGTTATAAACGAAAACCATTCTGATACCTTTGACAGTTGAATACATGTACCGGTTCTTCTGTTGGGAAGAGTGTAGGGTTGATAACTTTCAATGGGGGTAGTGTGGACAAAAAGGAGAAAAAATGTCCAAAAAAACGTGGGCTCTAAAGTGCATACCTTAGCAGCTATGAACACAGTAGAGGAGATGTGTTTCACATTAGCGAAGATGAACGAATTGTCGTAGCTCCTCAGGTATGCAATTTAGAGCCCACGTTTATTGGACATTTTTTCTAGCTTATATCTACACTACCACCACTAAAAGTTACCAGCCCTACACTCTTCGCAACACAAGAACCAGTACTTGTATTCAAATGTCAGAGGTGTCAGAATGGTTTTCATTTATAACTTTCGACTCGTTCGTTTCCGGTACAAGGATCCTTACTTCATATTAATACATTTATCGTTCTCCATCTTTCTAGAAAGTCTGTAACATCATCACGGAATCACCCCGTGTATACGTACATTTACAGACGCCCGCGCCTATAAGTTTGACGCTCTGTAGTGTCGTTGGATGGCGTTTCCCCACATGGCTTCCTATTCAAAATACGATGCACTCACTCACCTCTACAAGTCCTACAAGTGTGTAACGGGAATTTCCGACCACCCTGTACTTCGGGTTCATCGTTGCATCATAAGGGAGGACTTCAAACACAATAACCCCTTCTTCGCCTGCGACGAAGATCGACACAAAATGGTTACAACCAGCCTCTAATCGCGCAAGCAGTCCCTCACAGAAGGTCTGCTCTTTATGATCGTTGGGCGGCGAGGAACACAGCCGGCACACACCCGTGAGTATCACCACTCGCGCACGAGGGTGTCAGCTCTACCAACACAGACTACCAGTTGAGCTGCGAAGTGTGTGAGTGTAATTTGTCGATCACCTCAAATGAGAGCGTCTGCGAGTTCCAATATTTCAGGAGTCACAGCTGTGTGTGGCCGGTCTGTCGTCAGGAGATAGGACAGGTTTGCGCGACCTCATTGCGGTGACAACAGACGCCTCGGACAACGACTCACCGTGCTTTTGTTCATTTCCGGCTCTTCGCAGACATACTGAAAGCACCTTTGAATATCTGCAAAGTCCTGGCTTACCAGCAAAAGAAACTCAATGACAGCCTACTCCCTGGAACGCACCTCTGTTACGGACGCCATTTTGAACGCTATGTATAGCGCCGGCACCTATCGGAACTTCATGAAACTGTAGGACCTGAAGCGGGAATATTCCACGGTGTCCCGCAACAAATTCTGTATATTTTCAACCGAAACTGCCCGACAAAAAATGTCTATAAATAACGTAGTCGATAATGTTGGAATTTGCATGAAGCTTTTCGCTGACAATGCTGCAGTGTACACATGAGTTGGACTGGTAGAAAAGCTATAGCGAAATGCAGGAGGATCTGCAGAGAATCGACGCATGGTGCCGTGACTGCTGTTTGAACGTACAGCGCATAAATAGGCAGAAAGATCCATTACTGTATGAAGACACGATTGCAGAAGAATCATGCATGTAAAATATGTAGAAGCACTTGTAGCTAGGGATGTAAAGTGGAATGATCGCATGAAACGAGTCGAAGATGAGCCAGATGTCAGACTCAGATTCATTCCAACAATCACCAAAAAGTATAGCCCACTCACAAAGGAGATGGTTTACAAAATCCCCGTTCCAACTATACTTGAATAATGCTTCTCACTCTGTTATCCAAATCGCATAGGGTTCATAGATGATAGTGAAGAGCAAAGGAAGAGCAGCCCGTTTCGTTACAGGTTCATTAGTACAGCAGAAGCATCGCGAAGATGGTCAGTCTTCTCCAGTGGCAGACGCAGCAGGAGACGCGACCTGCATTTGATACCGTTCACTGTGAAAGTGCCGAGAACGTACTTTTCTAGGAGAGTCAATCGATACATTGTTTCTACCTATGCATATGTCTTGAAGCGTGAAATTTGACCACACAGAGGATTACCAACAACCGTTCTTCACGCGGACCACTCGCGACTGGAACATGAATAGGGGCAATTTGGTAGTGGTACAGAAAGTATCCTCTGCCATACATCAGTGGGTGACTTGCAGAGTATAGATGGAGATCCATACTCCATTAAAAATCCAGTCACTACAAGATTGTCTGCAATCAGTTATTACAAAAATGAGCCACATGATTCACACCAGATTATTAATAAAGTAGAATGAATCACTTGAAAGGTGTAAAAATCTTTGTCTGTGTCACAGATGTTGTTAAAGCTTACTTTCGCTATTAACAAGAAAGACCTCTGAAAATTTTTTATTTATTTTATTTACTCGTCAAATTGCGTAGGACCAAATTGAGGAGCAAATCTCCAAGGTCATGGAACGTGTCAGTAAATGCAATACAACATAAACGTAATAACAGATAAAAATTAATGTTCATGAACCTTAAAAAAGTCAGTCCTTAAATTTAAGTAAACGTTATCAGCAATACAATAAAAGTCAGCTTAATTTTTCAAGGAACTACTCGACAGAATACAAGGAGTGACCTATGAGGAAACTCTTAAGTTTCGATTTGAAAGCACGTGGATTACTGCTAAGATTTTTGATTATTGAAAATCGATGCAGCAGTATACTGCACACCTCTTTGCACAAGGGTTAAGGAAGTCCGATCCAAATGCAGGTTTGTTTTCTGCCGAGCATTAACCGAGTAAAAGCTGCTTATACTTGGAAATAAACTAATATTGGTAACAAGAAACGACAATAAGCAATATACGCATTGGGAGGCCAATGTCAAAATACGAGTATTCAGACACGTGAACAGAGGTCGACAAGAGGTTTGTGAACTAACACCACTTATTGCCCGTTTCTAAGCTAAAAATATCTTATTAGAATGGGAAGAGTTGCCCCAAAATATAATACCATACGACGATAGCGAATGAAAATAAGTAAAGTAGACTAATTTTCGTGTCGAACGATCACTCACTTCTCATACCGTTCGGATAGCAAAAATGGTAGTATTAAGTCTTTGAACAAGATCCTGAATGTGGGCTTTCCACGACAGCTTACTATCTATATGAACACCTAGAAATCTGAACTGTTCATTTTCACTAATCATATGCCCGTTCTGTGAAATTAAAATGTCAGGTTTTGTTGAATTGTGTGTTAGAAACTGTAAAAACTGAGTCTTACTGTGATTTAGCGTTAGCCATGAACTGAGGTCATGCACTGCACTATTTGAAACTGAGATAATATTGCACACAACATCCTTAACTGCCAAGCTAGTGTCATCAGCAAACAGAAATATTTTAGAGGTACCCATAATACTAGAGGGCATATTATTTATATAAATAAAGAACAGTAGTCGCGCCAACATTGATCTCTGGGACACCTCCCACTTGACAGTACCCCACTCAGACCCCACATCACAGCCGTTATCTACATTGTGAATAATGACTTTTGCTGCCTGTTGCTAAAGTAAGAGGTGCACCAATTGTGAGCTACTCTCCGTATTCTGGAACGGTCCAACTTCTGGAGCAATATTTTGTGATCAACACAATCGAATGCCTTAGTTAAATCAAAAAATATGCCAAGCCTTCGAAACCTTTTCTTTAACCCATGCATTACATCGCAGAAAAAAGAGAATATAACATTTTAAGTTGTTAAACGACTTCTAAAGCCGAACTGTGCATATGATAGCAAATCGAGTGATACAAAATGATCAATTATCCTTACATACACAGCCTTTACAACAACTTTTCCAAACACCGATGACATAGATATACGTCTAAAATTATCTACTTTATCCCTTCTCCCTTTTTATAAAGCGGCTTTACTTCGGAGTACTTTAATAGCGTAGGAAAATTACAAATATGGCTAAATACAGGGCTAACATGTGCAGCATAGTACTTTAATATTCTGCTAGACCCTCCATTATAACCATGAGAGTTCTTAGTCTTCAGTGATTTAATTGTTGACTCGATCTCTCTCTTGTATCACAGAGAAGTATTTCAGACATCATTGGCATTTGCTAAGAAAGTTATATGATTTCCTGCAGAAACTAAATTTTTACTTAATTCACCAGCAATGCTCAGAAAATGATTGTTAAATACTGTACATATATATGATTTATCGATAACAAAAATATTTTTACTTTAACTGACTTTATATCCTCGACCTTGTGCTGCTGACGAGACAGTTCCTTCACAACAGACCATATGGTTTTAGTTTTATCCTGTGAATTAGCTATTCTATTTGCATACCACATACTCTTTGCCTTCCTGATAACATTTTTAAGCACCTTACAATACTGTTTCTAATGGCCTACTGTAGCTTTATTGTGACTACTTCTAACATTCTGATATAATTTGCGATTTGTACTACATGATATCCTTATCCCGCAAGCCAGCCACCTGGACTACCCATTACTACTAGTATCCCGTTTACAATGTTCTAATGGAAAGCAACTCTCAAATAGCATGAGAAATGTGTTAAGGAAAGCATTGCATTTATCAACGATGTTATCGGCACTGTAAACATCCTACCACTCTTGTTCCTTTACAAGGTTTAAAAAACTCTCTATTGCTGTTGGATTAAGTTTCCTACATAGTTTCTAATTAAATATGACCTTGGTTTGAGTACAAGAGTCTTTTAGTGTTAAAATTTATGCATCATGGTCTGAAAGGCCATTCACGCTTTTACTAACAGAATGCCCATCTAGTAATGAATAATGAATAAAAATATTGTCTATGGCTGTGCTACTGTTCCCCTGCACCCTAGTTGGAAAAAACACAGTTTGCATCAGATCATAAGAATTTAGGAGATCTACCAACATCCTCTTTCTTGCACCATCATATATTTATCTTGAAGTCGCCACATATAACTAGTTTCTGGTTCTTCCTACAAAGTGAACCAAGAACCCTCTCTAGCTTGAGCAGAAATGCTCTGATGTCAGAGTTAGGGGAGCTATAAACAATAATAATTAGAAGTTTAGTTTCACTAAATTCAACTACCGCTGCTCAATATTCAAATACCTGCTCAGTGCAGTGTCGTGATACATCTACGGACTCAAATGGAATACTGTTTTTTCGTACAGCGCCACATCCCCACCCCGCAAGGAACTCCTTGAGAAACAGCCACCTAATCTGTAGCCTGGTTAAGGAAGCCTCTGAATTGTCAAATTATTTAAGTGGTGCTCTGATATATAGTCAACATCTATAACCAGTTCACTAACTTTATCTCTAATACCTCTTATATTATGATGGAATATTCTAATTCCTTCTCTATTTGGAAACATTACATCCTAGGAAGATGAGCCTTTAGATAGAGGTACTTCCTTTAAGCAGGTATACCTTTCAGCTGACTTCAATAAAAAAACTAACTACTACAGTGATTTTTCCATGAGTGACACCACCACCACCATCACCACCCCGCACTACACTGTCACCTATATAAGCTTAGCCAGCATCCGCTTCCCATACCTATTGAGGTGCAGGCCATGCCTAGTGAAACCCGATCTATTGCTAGGTCCAACTGGCACCGTTGAAATGTGACCCATGGCCTCTGACATCAGCGCCCTCTCCAGCTCCATGTTAACGCGCCTAACAGCCGCTTTAAGGTGAGGTCGATCATGACGCTGAAATACTTGCACGAAATGCACATTAGTGCCACCAGTTTGAGTAGTTATCTTTACCAGGTCGCCACCTACGTCACATTCCTCGTCCCTATCGAGACTGCTGCCTGCTCCACCCACTATCACTACCTGATCCTCCTTCGTAAAATTCTTACATAACTCCCCTATGCTGTCAGTCACCTGAGCCAACCCTGCACTATGCTTTACAATGTTGGTGACCTGGTACTCACTCCCAACACTTCCTGCAACTGGTGGCCCACACCTCTACCATGAGAACTACCTAGCAGCAGAACCTTCTTTTTTCTGCTAGACTTTGCGACTAACCTATGCCTCCTAATTGCTGAGGACTGCTGCATGTTCCCTACATCTACAGCTACAAGATGCTCCTCTCCACTCAGCTCTGACAGTTGGTCATATCTATTGCATGTACGCAAAGTAAAACTGTCTGAATACCTCCTCTTCCTAGCTGCCTTCTTGCCAACTGCCAGTTCCCATTCCCCACCACCCTTCGCCCTCCTCAACCTATCTAGTTCTTCCTTTGCGCATTGTAACTGCACCTAAAGGGCACAGATCTTACAATCCTGCTCCTCTATCAACCTATTTCTATTACAGATTCTGCGTTCCCAGGAGAGGATCTCACTAAAATGAACGCTGGCTTCCCCACTGCATCCCTTCCAATGAAAATACTTTGAACAAATACCACACCATAACCCACTACTCACAAACGTACGACAGAGCCCCCACTTCTCACTTCACGGTAAAATTTTACAGTTACTGAAAAATTGTACGTCTACGTTACCAAAGTTCAGTTACACCAGTACACCTATTTAAGAACTAACAATAATGGTCTCGAAATTCTCTGCCTATTAACAAAGCATCTACTCGTATTAATACTACTACACCACAGCTAATACCAATAACAACTACATTTCACAAAATTATTAGCTAAAACCAAAAAATTCAAACGACCACTGGAACATTAAGTGAAGTTAAAACACTGAATGAAAAATTTACTGAAATATTTCACTAGAAACAGTAATAAACGTCAGTTGAAAACTAAAGCACGAAATTTACTAAATGACTTCGACGCACAGAAAACTCTAAATAAACACAGAGAGCGAACGATTACAGAAGTTTATTCAGTCGTTATTTCGCCACAAGCGGCACGCAACACCGCTGAAAACTATTAAATTTAATAACTGTATTACAGAGCACAAATAAGTTCGTCAGTACTTAGCTTATAAAACCGCTAGAGTTGCAGTATACGCCGCAAAATGTAAACACACTACTGAGGCACGAATCTTAGACGAACGACTCATGCATAATCACGAATAATAGACCACTCGAGTCAATACCACGGGAAGAAAGACTGAGATTGAATATGAATTAGGAAAAATTATGAGTGGTAATAACGTCCAGAAGTAACTGAAAGAGCAACTGAGTTCATCTGTGTCTTTGGGAAGATGTAATACAACAAACGTAACAAAGTAAGACTGTGTGCCACCATCCTCTTCCACTCTCACTTTACTCACCACCATGCCAACTCACTATACACGTTAGAGTCACCTACGCACAACAGATGCACTGAGGATACAGGTCTTATACACTGCATAGGAAGGTATCGTTGTGCCCTGAGGAGGGAAACCCTCTGCGATTAGGCAGCCAGAGAAGCTCTCACAGCCAACAGCACTGTGCGAGTTATTCTTTCTTTTCCATTGCCAGTCGATAGCAACAGAAACAGGTAATCCGATTATAATGCGTCTGTGCTTTCAGAAGCAATTGACGAGGCACTAATTTAGAATTTACGAATGATAATTTTCTACGTATTTTCAGTAAATAATTTTGAAAACTACGCGGAAAGGTAAGTAATAAATGGAAGCATTGACAGAAAAACGATAGGAAAGATTACAAACAAAGGACCAGACAATACTAAACCAGTGGAAAATTGCTCGTAACGGAGCAAAAAAAGGCAAATGTGTTCATGTTGAAAGACTATGACTGGAATGTGTGGTATGGCATGCGAACATGTTCGCCCTCTTTTTAACATTCCACTCACCTCCCACTTCCACAAGATGCCCTCACACTCACTTGTCCACCGCTGTAAGTCACTCATACCCAGCCACTCCCACGAGCCCATCTTTACTCACCTACTCAGCCCAACTCGCTGTCGTTATCTCCTCGTGTCTCTCTGACTGGCACTGTCCCCTGTCTCACAGCCACAGTCTCCTTCGTGCTGTCCTACTACTACTGTTTCCTCCCCCTACCACTGTCTCCTACCTTCTCTCTCTTAATGCTGCCACTTTACTAGATCCTTTCCAATGCAGTTGTCTCCTCACAGTCCCTGTCTCTCTCATTGTCATTGACTCTCTTAATGCTGCCACTTTACTAGATCCTTTCCAATGCAGTTGTCTCCTCACAGTCCCTGTCTCTCTCATTGTCATTGACTCTGTCGTCATCACTGGCTTTCTCCCACTTCCTCTTCTTCTTCAATGATCTCCACTGTCTCCTTCGTTCTTTCATAGCACTGTTTTGTCACTTCCAACCGTGTCCCACAGCCACTGTGTCCCTCTCTTTTTCTCACAATGCCACTCTATTGTTCGCTGTTTCTATACCATAACCGCTGTCTGCTGTCTTTATTACTTTCCCATCTCTTTACCGCTGAAGCTGTCTTCTTCTTCCTAGGCATAAACATGCGTGAATATGCCAAAATTTTTCGGAAAATTCTTAAGGGTACTGAGGAAGGAGCACATTTGCCTTTTTGTGCTCCGATTTCGGCATTTTTCCGCTGGTTCCCCTCTTTCTCTGCTGCAGCACGACATGTCGCTCATATGAGAAGAACTTTATGAATCAGTAAAACTTTTACAGTTTATTTATGTGAAGTTGCAACAACCCAAAACTAATTTTACACATCAGAAAGGATTTTATGTGCACAAAAATTTTGCATGTGTTTCAGTACTACAAAATGAGGTTCCCAGAACGCTTCTGAAGATAACGAAGACGCTTGGTAGCATATTTCTCTGTACTGAGTCACTTTATGAACTTCGTTTTCGCCTCACAAAGGATTTTATGTATTTCATACGTAGAAGTAGGATGACTTTGAACCTCTGCATCTCGGGAATGGATAAAGATATCAAGAAAGTATTCAAGTTTGTTTGAGATCTGGTTCTGATGAATATTTCGTACAAATAATGGCCATTTCCTGTCACATGCATTCTGATTAATGTAATCGTATTCCTCTTTTGTTTCAGTTCCTCTTCAGAGCTACTGATTGGGCAGACATTTCCTGTGTAAGCTAGATGTACCAGATCCTTCCCTTCGACTAGGAACCCTTCAAAGTCCCCTCTAAAACTCACATGTGAGATCTCAGAGAGCAAAACCTAACAGGGTAGCAGATAAATCATCTCGTTGCCTGAGACCCGTCACAATTTGAAGCAAATGACCAGAGCACTGAAGATGGCCACCAACAAATTTGGGCTATTTATAAACGAATCAAAGACAGGTTACCTCGTTATGATTCATCAACAAGGTCAGTATACTGGGCAACTAGAATAACTGCGCCGGGGACTGTGAGCGAGCGGTTCTAGGCGCTTCAGTCCGGAACCGCGCGACTGCTACGGTCGCAGGTTCGAATCCTGCCTCGGGAATGGATATGTGTGATGTCTTAGGTTAGTTACGTTTAAGTAGTTCTAAATTCTTGGGGACTGATGACCTCAGATGTTAAGTCCCAAAGTGCTCAGAGCCATTTGAACCATTGGAGACTTCATTGTTTCTACTAATGTCTTGACTGTTTTGGTCAGTATTTAACTTAATTGTATCACACATCTTCTTGAGTCACCTATTGCTTTTTCTGAGTTTCTAGATTCTAGATCACGAAACTTGATCCTTGGATCTAGCAATGTCGCTTGAGCAACTAATTCTCCTGCTTCAGCGTCACCAAATCTTGTGTTTATCTCGCGCATGTCTGGCATACTTCTTCAATACAACTTTGATTTTGCTCTGTTAAGTATCCATTTAATTTGTCAAGCATGGCACTAACATAAATGGGTACTTTTAAAGAAGAAACCTGTTTTTCTGCAAGTCGTTCTGCAAATTCTTACTATCTTCTGTCGTTGCTACTTTGGTACAGACAACTGCATTATCTGCAAATAACTTTAAAGAGCATCCGACGCTTACTGTTACATCATTTATATATTTTGTAAACAGCAACCGTCCTAACACACTTCCCTGTGGTAATCCCGAATATTATCTTTACATCTGTAGATTTAGTTTCGTTAAGAGCGACGTGTTGCATTGTATCTACAAGAAAGTCTTGAATCCAGGTGAAGTCTGCTTCTATACTCCGTAAGCTCGTATTTTTTTTCATTAAAGGGCAGTGAGGGACGGTGTCAAATGTCTTACTGAAATCAAGGAACACTGCATCAACATGAGCACCGTTGTCCACTGCGCTGTAGATCTCATGGAGGAACAGAGCGAGCTGAGTTTCGCATGACCTCTGTTTGCGGAATCCGTGTTGACTTTTAGAGAGCCGTTGTTCATTTTCCAAAAACGTTGTAATTGTTAAGTATAAAACATGTCCCATAATTCTACGCAGATGTAGATGTAGGTTCGTGTATGGAGTTATCCCTTCCACACGCCCAAGGCTACCGAAAAAGGTCGCAGCTATTAAAGTACGTAAAATTTCTCTCCAGAATGAAATTCGGATGGACTAGTGATTGTTTCGTAGCAAATCTTCCTTCTTTTGTGGAGACGTATATGCAAACTGATTAAAACATTTTTTTCACATTCGTTAAACACATCCTTTACCTTTTTTCAAAAAGAACTCGGAGAAGAGAGCCACCTACAGA
Source organism: Schistocerca gregaria (assembly GCF_023897955.1). Taxonomy (NCBI): domain Eukaryota; kingdom Metazoa; phylum Arthropoda; class Insecta; order Orthoptera; family Acrididae; genus Schistocerca; species Schistocerca gregaria. The sequence goes on along the minus strand of NC_064922.1, from coordinate 138,749,433 downwards.
CAGAATGTTCGAATTTTGGACGGAAACTGTGAGACGACTTGCCATCACCCGCGTTGACGGCCCATAAATCGTGCCCTAATAGCGTTATTCTTATGAAGAACTGACGCTGTAATTGTACTAGTGAAGGCACTCAGTTGTATACTGACGCAGTAGGAAATGCTGTATTTACAGTCTCCTTGATCACTGAAGTACCTGTAGCCGGTGACGTGGGAGAAACATACCTCGCACAGGAAACAAACTATCCAGCAGCTTCACTGCATTTAACAGATCTTTCTCACCACTATTCTAATGTTTCAGTTTTTATATCTTTTTCTTAGATATCAGTTTATGACGAGAAGCACTTCAGTAAGTCTATAGTTATAGTTCACATCGCGCAATCAGTATTAAAAACGGTCCCTTTAACTCGTCCGTCCGCGCATCGTAAATGTCAAATTACTTCGTGAAATGTTAGTCCATCACGACAAGCACTTTAGTACTTTTATATTTTAACTCCACTGTCCGCACCCTGCATCAACAGCAGTCCACTTAGCGAACCAGTCTCTCCTCTCTTCCAAAGTAGTTACTTCTCACGTTACTATTTTCTGAGGTAATAGGTCATAACTAAAATCACTTAGTAAGTACATTAAGTTCACATTCCAGTCTTCACACTGAAAAAAAAAGTCTATAAAGCATTTGCAGCAATCACGTCATTCCCTCGTTTATCAGCCGGACTATCGACCTCAGACTGCTATCGAATCACTCTGCTACGTGTCGATACATTACAAACAAGCGGACCATCAGACCTGTTAATCACGGAGTTTGATGAGTCTTGCGTGTGTTGTAGAGGGTCCTGTCCTGATTACCTGGCTAGAGACTTTTCATGCGAGGGCCCTCAAGTTTTCTAGAAATCTATGATGAGATTTAAGGCACACATCCGATATCAGGTAACGTCAACTCTGTTTCGACAGAGGGAGTGTAGTACAGGAGTTAAGGCCATGGCTTTTACGCTCGCTGTACTCCCCAATCATACCCTTTTTTGTTTTTTGTTTCATCATACAGAACATCATTAGATAGTATACGTCATGCAAAATTATTCAAAAATAGTCTGTTTCACCGTAATAATATCATTAATAAATCAACAACACACTTCCGAATGATGTTTGTCACAGGGGCAACAGAAACACAAATTCGTAGAGCACCAAACGAATTACTGAAAGGTACTGCCTTGCAGTCCTGATTTTTCAGAAACAATACCCGAAAACATACTTCGTTTGGCTTGAAAAATATCGTTGTTTCTACGATCAACCTGGATTCGTACCACACGTATTTGATCATTCATGTGGAAACAGATACATTAAACTGATGTAGAGTTCAAGAATGTTTTTTATGGGATCTTCACTCGAAGAGTTATGAGTCTTAGTGGTTAGTAAGTCGGGAGAACTTTGAATATTTTTCGTGAAACTTTCAACCCGCCTGTAAAAACCAACATCACAGGGTTGGCAAAACAGAGTACATTAGGGTGTGGTAATTTTTATAGTGATTGATTTACTAAAGAACTTCAGCGTAAATGTCTATTTTTGAATAATTTCGCTTGTCTTATACTGTTTACTAATACTTTGCACGATGGGGAAAGAAATGCAGAAAGTCAAGTTTCCATCCCGTACGATCAGCGCATGAGGCGTGAATCTTAGCGCCGGCACTACCCTAGCCCAATTGAAACAAACTTAACATTATGGAGATAGGAGGCATGCATAAAACTTCAACATCGATTTTCCCAGAAACTGGGAATGGTCGCATCGGAAGCGGCTAGCCAGGTACTCGGGACACATCCCTCTACAACATACCTACGACTCATCATAATCCGTGACTAACAGGTCTGATGATCCACTCTTAAGTTCTCTCTCTTGAAGAGTAACAACAAAATTGCAACTTTTTAAATTTTCTCAAAGTGATTACTATTTAGATACGTCCAAATGTTTAAAAAACCATTAACATAAAATTAAACAATTAAACGGAGACAAAAATTAAATCTTAGATTAGTCACATATTACAAACCGCTGCAAACTGTGTCGGCCGTGGTGGACAGACAGTCTTCAGTCTGCTACGCGGACCTACAGCGGCGACACTCGCTCTGGAGCAAAGTCTGCGGCAAGACGCAGCGCGGAGAGCAGTGAAGCCGTCCTCACACGGGAACAGGCCACTGTGCAAGTTTTCTGGCGTCACTTCCCCTTATTTAACGTTGAGGAGGCACTGAAACACGAAATACGTTCTGCGATATTTCGGCAACGTGCTGCGGAAGTTTAACGCAATAACAGGCAATATATATATACGATGATTTTTCTCCCGTGTACAAACCCTATCGGTTCATCGATGAGAGGAACAAAAACGGCCTAATGAACTTATGTCGTGAAACGCATGGCTCCCATTCTAGAGAATACGCTGCTCCAGAGTCTCCACATCTGGAATGGGCGCTGCATACACGATACTTTTGAGACGGCCCCATAACCAGAAATCGCACGGGTTGAGATCCCGTAAACGATCATGCCATGCAACTGGAGGCTCTTGTCCGGTCCATCGACCAGGGATGACACAATTGAAATGCGTCCGGACGTTAACGGTGAAACGGGCTTGAGCTCCATGATGTAGCAGCCACATAACCCTTCGAATCAGCTATGGTAGTTCCTCCCGCTAGGAAGGCAGAGTCACCCCCGAGAAACCCGATAGTTCCGGCCTGGGAGGCGACGTGGAGGGAACACTGGTCCTAAGATACGGTCGCCAATTGTCCCGGCCCACACATTCCGGCTGCACCGATGCTGATAATTTGCTGTTACCATACCATGGGGTTGTCCATTTCTGCATACTGTCCCACAGTTGAACATTATGGACGTTGAAGGTACCACTCCACGTAAAGGTAGCTTCACCTGTGAAGAGGATGGATGACACAAATCCGGGAATTACGGTTGCCTGGTGAAGAAAACAGTAACAAAAGTGCTCCCGATGTGGAAAGTCTGAAGCCAGTAAGTCCTGCACACTCTGTAAGTATAAGGATAGTACCAATTGCCATGGAGAATGATCCACACAGTCGCCCGGCTTACCCTGTAGGGACGATCTAACTGCCTGGTACTGATACGGCGGTCGCCTTCCACAGTTTTAATCACATTTCCCTCCAATTCTGAATATATCGGGCACGACCTTCATGATTACCTGCTTCCTGAAACGAGCCTGTCTCAGAGAAATGGCGAAACACCTATGTCAACATTGAATGCTGTGGTTGTTGCCGACGGGGATAGGTCTCCTGATACAACCTTGCTGTCAGCCTCCCGTTCCCATTTGAACTTTCCGTAAGTAAACGCCATGTTGGCAAGCTCTCGATTCGAATGCGGAACCGTTGTCTATAACGCTGTATCACGTCCACTACAAGGTGACTCATCAAGAGAAGTGAATCAGACATAACATTACCATGGCATGACGTATCGCAGAGGTGCAGCGCATACTCTAAAAACATTGCTATGGTTATTGGTTCATAATTATTGATAACGGTTTTTAAATAAATTGAAAATTATTTCACTCTTGGGATGTGGACAATGACTCTGGATTAAAAGAATTCAATTCTGATGCAATTTCCTCTCACTGAAGAATATTTAATGAAATTTCAAAAACCACCTAACAATAATCCAGGAATTAAAAAATAACTGAACTTCACTTGTATATCCTCTCTCTATACCGAATTCGAAAATCAAATTCTAACATACAATTCTCTCTTAATGATCGATAAATGCTTACAAACAATCAAAAGCAAAAAGATTTCTGGCCTGACGAAACAACAAAGCTGCATTATCAAACCACTTCCTCAAATAACACATCCTTAGTAATTACCTGTAATCCATTATTAGTGCCAAGTTAAAAATTAGTTCTTTTTTCTCTCCATAATAACTCCTCTACTGATTCATAACGTAATTCCAAAAACTGTTTGTCCCTTGCTGATACTAAACCGAAACTCGATTTTTCATGTCTAACACGAAAGCTCAACTAACTTTCTTCTCTCCTCCCTCTCGATCGACAGATAAATTTGACTGGAATCTTGGCAGAGCGAAGATCACCTCTCACTCATCCTGTGCGACAGAGCATCTCTTTCAAGACTCAACGTTACGCAATTCAGATCTTACGAGAACGATTTCAGACATCCAAAACAAGAAAAATTCCTGCAAAAAGTAACACTCACATCTTTCAAGGTGGCAGCTAGTTTATAGTAGAATAAATATTTCTAGACTGTGCATCGGGCCTTGCTGTCGTTTTTGTCTTAATATTTATCCATTCTCGCAACAACACCACAGTTATAATCTTCAAATACGGCTACGAATTAGGTTTCTGACAGAATGCGATTGCTCACGCCAATTACAATAAAATAAAACGCCACGTACCAGTTTTTCTCACAGGCTGCCAGCATCTGTAATAGACATGAATCCACTGCAGCAGAATAGTAACAGTGTGACGTTATCCGTTACTGGTAAATCTACTGCATCTATAGACAAGGCGTCGCATTTAGTTGCAACCCTGGTGTTCTGATCAATGTGTTGGGTGTTTCGCGCAAGTACGGTCTCCAACGTTACGCAGAAATCAATACCGGAAATTCTGCGTCCGATCGGTAGAAATCCTGAGGATCTTTCGGACTCGTTTGGCCATCTTTAGCTGACTTTGGACGAAATTGGACGAAAACCTGAGAACACGTCCGCGCTATTTAGCACGTCATACTGGTTTGACAGTAGCGTCTACTAACATAGCTGAATACAGGCTCAAACTGTAAAACCTTGTGAAGTAAAGGTATTGTATCCACTGGCGAATTTAGATACCGCTGCCCGATGTCAGTACAGCAACTTTGTAGGCAAGCTTCTGTCATCAAAAGTGCCGCTTAATATTTTCATAGAAGTGTCGCCTGTGTGGGCTCTTGCATTTTTCAGACTGTAAGAACGTTATAACTTTTTATACCTTATAATTAAATGTTCCTCTGAGACATTTAAGTCTCTTAATTTTCTACGATAATGATCGAAGGAGCAGGGACTCGAACCCGGGTCTTCTTGCTTGCTAGGCAGAAATGCTAATGGTCAACATTGCTGCACCAACTACCGAAGTTGAGGAAACGAAACTTGGGTAGTTCGTGCAGCGATGATGAGCATAAGAACCTCAGTATAATGGTCAATACTGCTGCACGAACTACCCAAGCCCAGCAATGTTGAACATTGTACTCCGGTGGTATAATAGTTGGCATTTCTGCCTATTTCCGGCATGGTAGCTCAGCGTGTTCCGTCAGAGAGCTAGTTGGCCTCTGTAATAAAAAAAAAATTAAAAAAATAGAAGTGAAACGAACAACAACGAACTCTAGGGATGTCATATGACGTCCGCAACTACCAAACACAACGATCAACAACAAACGAAATAGAAAAAAAGCAAGAAAAACCCGGGTTCGAGTACCGGCTGCAGCACACATTTTAATTCATTTCTTCTGCTTCGATCATTAACGTTATAATTATTTATAGTTGCTAGTTCTCTGCAAAAAGGTGGCAAAATTCCGTTCACATACCTATCAGAAATTTAGTGGAAGAAGAGTGGCCCGATAGTTCGTGTTGCACTAAGTACACACTACACGCCTTTCCACGCATCATGCAGAGCCTTCTGTTGTAAATGATGAGAATTTTCAGCACTCCAACGTCGACTGACCTGCAAGGTCACCTACCTGCATAAATGTTACTATACTTCATCAAAACAAAACCCTCTCCGCCATACCCAATAGCAGTACTTAACAACAGTATCTGAATTGGTCAATCTGTGTGCTATAGTCACTTTGGTTTACACAGGATTAGAATAACTTTTGTTACGTACACGGTCCATCACATCAGTGTGGTAGCCGCCTACATCAAGGTGCAATGACCACTCACAGAAGGCAGGTGGCACTGCCAGTGGACTGTAACTAAAAACAGTGCAGTCGTTGTCATAATGAAGAAACGGAGCGATCTGTCTGACATGGAAAAAGGCATGATTATTGGCTTTCGGGCCACGGGTGGTAGCACTTCTTAAACGGCTAAGAATGTAAATTGTTCACGTAGCCATGTGGTTAAAGTATACCCTGCTTGGCAAAATAGTGCTATCCAAAATACGCCCCGAGACAGCTGTGTTGTACCTCGAGCCATAGCTGACAGGGGTGAACGATGGCTGCAGAGATGTTTACGGGCAAATGGACATGGAACTGTCGAACAGCTGATCCCTCAGATCAACGTAGAGGCTACCAACAGTCTCCGCCAGCCGGAGTGGCCGGGCGGTTCTAGGCGCTACAGTCTGAAAACGCACTACCGCTGCGGCCGCAGGTTCGAATCCTGTCTCGGGCATGGATGTGTGTGGTGTCCTTATGTTAGTTAGGTTTAACTAGTTCTAAGTTCTAGCAGACTAATGACCTCAGAAGTTGAGTCCTATAGTGCTCACAGCCATTTGAACCATTTTTGTGTCTCTCTGCTACCCATCAAGATCATTTATCTGTAAAACACAGGATTATAAAGGCTGCATAAGAAGAAGTTGCTGAAGAAACATTAACATATAACAGACATTTATAACCAGCAGGTATAAACAAGTGTCATAGATGAGGTACTTACGTTAACACCTGCTGTAATTACTTCGTAATGTTTCCCAAAACAGAAACTGTTTTGCTGTCGTCCGTTTTTTCCTTTATTCGTCATCTAAATGCACATTTTGAGTTTCAGTGAAGTTGGTCAGACACAGTTGAATGGAACGGTGTGTGCCGAAGATCAGGATAAAGTGATCACCCTGGCTTTTGGTACTGGGGGTACACGGAAAATTATGCAAAACGTCCACACATCGCTATTGTCAAACATACGTACTCCGTGATTTCGGCAACGTGGCATTTCTGACCGCTTTGTAGGATACCGTTGTACTTACGACCAACCAGTTTTGCCCTTGGTATTGCCGATCAGAGCCTCCCCCTCTGTTGCAGCTGTCTTTGCAAGTCTGAAAAGGCACGACGAAAATATTTGCGGTCTAAAACGCGGCGTTGACGTCACGTATCGGAAGGTTCAGGGTCGGAACGTCCAGGACATTGCGTACTGTCCCATTTCAACTGCTCTGCGAAGCACTTGCAGCACAGAGATTCAGGCAGTATTGTGGTTGTTGTGAGGGGGACGGAAGGGGATGGGGGACCGATGGGAGGTGTGTGGGACAGGCCTGCCTAGCAGTGGCTTTGAAGGACGAGCTTCCGGATCGCAGTTTTAATTCGTCAGATGATTCCAGTACATTATGTTGTCGTTTTTTTTTTTTTTTTTGAGAAACTATCGTAAGGTCATAGGCCTTTTGAAAACCTGATGTACTCGTAGTGATTGGTTTAAGTATTAAGTCTGTAAGTTCTTGTGGTGATTGAATACTACGCTCTATGCGAGAAGAAAACAACGCACCATGAAGGAACTATCCAAATGGAAAGGAAAAGGTTATGTGTGATTAAACAAATCATTAAAATGTCAGAAAAACTGGATGGTTTATTCAAAACGAAGAACTTCACTAGGGCAAGTCAATAACACGTTGATCCTCGCCTGACTCTTGTGCAAGCAATTATTCGGCTTGACATTGATGGATAAGAATTGCTGGATATCCTCCTGAAGGATGCCGTGCCAAATTCTGTCAAACTGGCTCGTCAGATCGCAAATTTACTGGAATGGTTGGAGGGAGCCACCCATAATGCTCCAACTGGGTGAAGATCAGGCGTCCTAGCGGACCAACGTAGGGTTCAAGCACTAAGACAAGCTTTAGAAACTCGCGTCATGTGCGGGCGAGCATTATCTTGCTGAAATGATGTCCGGGATGGTATTCAAATCAAGGGTAATAAATCGAGGCATAGAATATCGTCGACGTACCGCTGCGACGTAAGGGTGGCATGGATGACAGCCGAAGGTGTCCTGCTACGAAAAGAATTGGCACCCCAGACCATCACTCCTCGCTGTCATGGCGGGCTGTACAGAGGGTCTCTAGACCGCTTGTCATCTGGGCGCAGTTCGAAGCGGGACTCACCGCTTGCCCACATGTCGTGGTCGTGCGATAGCGTTCTCCCTTCCCACGCCCGGGTTCCCGGGTTCGATTCCCGGCGGAGTCAGGAATTTTCTCTGCCTCGTGATGGTTGGGTGTTGTGTGCAGTCCTTAGGTTACTTAGGTTTAAGTAGTTCTAAGTTCTAGGGGACTGATGACCATAGATGTTAAGTCCCATAGTGCTCAGAGCCATTTTTTAACTCACCGCTTACGACAGTTCTGCTCCAGTCAATGGGTTTCCAGGCCGAAGCCATCCTGGGCTTGCCTCTGAACAGGATAATACCCGCCCGCAAATGACGAGAGTTTCTATTGCTTATCTCCGTGCTTGCCAGACCTATAGTGGCCTTCTAGATTGTCGGATATGTACCTAATTGAGAACGTTTGGAATATTATGGGCAGGACCTCCAAGCAGCTCGGGATTTTGTCGATCTGACGCACCAGTTGGACAGAATTTAGAACGCTAACCCTCAGAAAGAACTCCAACAACCCTGTCAATCAGTGCCAAGCCGAATAACTGACTGCGTAGGGGACGGAGATGGACCAACTCGTTACTGGCTTCCTCAATCTGTGAAGCTCTTTCTCTTCAACAACTCATTCAGTTTTTCTGAAATTGCAATCATTTGTTTGTTTGCTTGAACATGTGCATCGCATCCACTGTTTTCCGTCCAGTTTGGATATTTCCTTCGTGGTGCTTCGGTTCTTTTTTTCTTATAGTGGGTAGTGAAAATTTCGTATATTTTAAATTTCAAGTTGATGATTTCTCCTGTGTTCTCTGGTGTTCAGCGGGGTTAACACTGCTTTGTTAAATTTCATTGTTAACATGTATTGTGTCGAGAAAGTTTTTCGACAAATTCTACCACCGTAGCACCACAATTTCCCAAAGAAACCGGTACAAACTCCGTGTTAACCTTTAACACTGGGTCCTTCGGTGCACAGGGGTATGATATAAGCACGTGGCCCTCCCAGGTGTTATTATCTTTCCCCACTCTATACTTATGCTTTATAATGTCAAACAGTGGAACCACACATCTGGTTCTCTGCACTCGTGACAGTTTAGGAACGCGTTTGCGCTAACATTTGCTTGGTGAAACTCAACTCTTAATCGGAGGTATTATTTCAAATAGCATCACAAATGACGTGTTTCAAACTCATTTTGTTATCATTCAGCTCAAATTGTGTTATTTCTTAGTAACCAGTACAATTCAACTACGCTTTGCAGCAACAACTTAAAAAGTTGAAAACAAATAAGTCGCCAGATCCCGATGGAATACCAATTCTGTTTTATAAGAAGTACTGTTCGTAACTGCCCCCATACTATACTTGCACTTTTCGAAATTTCTCGCCCAGTGCAAAGTCTTAGGCGACTGACTCCTGTGTATAAGAAGGACGAAATAACGGATCCACAGAATAACAGACCAATATATTTAACAACGATTTACAGCAGAATTATTGAACATATTCTGACATCGCATATAATAAATTTCGTTGAGACCGAAAAGATTTGTCCACGAACGAGCACAGTCTTAGAAAGTATTGCTTGTGCCAAACACACCTTGCCTTTACTCACAGGATATACTACGAACTATGCATGAAGAGGAACTGGAACATTCCATATTTTTAGACTTCCGGAAACCATTTGACGTGGTGCCCCACTGCGGACAGTTAACGAAGGTGGATGCATATGGCATAGTTTCCCAGGCATTTGAGTGGTTCGAAGACTTCTTAAGTAGTAGAACTCAGTAGGTTACCTCCGACGGTGAGTGGTCATCAATGACAAGGATCTCGTCTGGAGTGCCCAAGGAAGTGTGATAGGATCGCTGTTACCTTCTGTGTATGTAAACGGTTAGACGGCAGGTGGGCAGCAATCTGCGGTTGTTTACTGATGATGCTGTGGTGTACAGGAAGTTGTCCTCGATGAGTGACTGTAGGAGGATACAAGATGACTTGGAAAAAAATTTCTAGTTGGTGCAATGAATGGCATCTAGCTCTGAATCTAGAGAAATGTAAGTTAATGTCAAACTGGTGTGCAGTGGACTCCATGTTTTGACATGCCAACGATTATCATTTTAGTGCAACTGCTTGAAATAAGTAGCTATTATGCCCTCTATATAGTGCGTAACGTGCATAAATGCAGATATATTTATTCGTGTCTGACAAAAGTGTACTGAACAGCATTTCATCAGTATTTACATTATTTGCAGACTAACAATTATAGATGCTTTTGTGTTGGTTAATACCTCCTAGTACATGCGACAAGAGGCGGTCGTTATTGCTTATTTTGCCCTGTGCAGCAAGTCAGGCATTAAAGGGTCGTTGCATGGGTGCAAAACAGTTAGCTTAAACTGATTGGCCTAGTTCACTTACAAGGAAACATTTTCAAGTGCCGATAAACGATGTTGGTGAGTGTGAGAGGGGAAAAAAAGTGCAACATGAATATCTTTGTTTGAGTCTAAGTTCACATTTGATCGGAAAAGCCCACCTGGAAAGTTAATTTGGCATTTTTGGTTTGCAGAAATATCTTTGAAACGATGAAAAACTTTTTTCACACAAAAATTTATATGTAATTGATGTTCGTGAAAACTATAATCAGCTTTTTTAATAACATGAATTTTTTCAAAATATCCTAAAAACATTAATTAATTCTGAAAACTTTTGTTACTACATCAATTAAATAAGCTTTCAAACCACATACATTTCTGTATAATACAGCTGGTTTCAGAAATACTTATTTTGGAAATTAATCTGTACACAACTTACTGCTGGAGTATTTTCAGTATACCTAGTTACAATATCTAAACATTCCTTACATTTTAATTATCTATTTTACTTATATTTGTTTTACGTTTTAAATTGCTATTTTACGTATTACATTCATGGTTTTATTTCATAATTTACACACTAGTAGTTTGTTAATGGAAAATTATGATTAACTTATTATTATGATAGAAAACATTTACAGTAATGATAGTCTGAAAATAAGTGCTTCAGGCACATCTTTTTTTACGCTATGCACATAAAATGAATGATACTTCTTCATGAAATACATACGATGGATAAGACAATAAAAAACAAAATTCAACAGGCTTTCAAATTGTCACAGATGATCCTCTAAATATACTGATTTGTACCAGAAATGTTTCACAACATTGGTAAACCTTGTCAAAGATAACAGATCATGTAGTAATGGCTGCAGCTTGATTATACTGCTTCTCAAATGGAGATTTACATCGTAATCATTCAACAGTACAAGATATGACAGTCTTCTCACGAAGTTCTTTCAATAGCAAAAGCTGTATACATCCCATGACTGACTTGTGTCATAAAAACATCATTACAAAAGATTACACATCATAAGTGAAGAGTACTTTCTTAAAAAGAACAGTTCCACACTAATAAGAATAATTTGCACCTGATATTAAATGGATATTCTGCAACAACATCGCTACTGTCTGTACCAAATTGTGGAGTTACAGTCACAGTAGAGACTAGGAGTTGAGATAACAGAAGGAATGAAAATTAAGATGTGTGTTAGAGATGACTGTTGTCTTCCACCAACTCTATTTAATATCTATTTCGATGATTTGGTTAGTAACTGGTTTAATAAAAATGTGGTGTTAGAGTAGGACGAATGACAATAAAATGTGTAAAACTGGTGCCATGATCTTGATGAGTGCAAACGAAAAGATGATTAACAATATGTTAAAATAACTGAATAATAGCTGTGAAAAGTATGGAATGAAGAGGAAACATGAGGAAGACTACTGCAGTTGTTTTAATACAGCAATAAGGAAAGATAAAAGTGAAACTTTGCGTTTAGATAGAGGAAGAAGTTGATAACTGTAGATACCTAGCACAAAAAATTACCAGTCACATGACATGTAATCAGGAATTGAAAACAAAGACATCCATTGTAAACAGATTGTTTTACTGAAGGACGAGTGTGTTATGTGGCCCATTAAATAAACAATTAAAGAAGAGATTAGTAAAGTGTTTTATATGGACTGTCGCCCTAAATGGCGCAGAAACATGTACACTCCGGCAGAGAGATGAGAAATGCTTAAAGGTTTTTGAGTTGTGTATCTGGTGAATAATCGGATGTATGAAGTGGACAGCTGAAATAAGGAATGAGTTTGGATTGCAAAGGCTGAACGAGAAAAGACAAGTACTTGCTGGACTTAAGGGAAGAAAAGAAATTACCTAGGATATGAGAAGATCTTCTATGATAAAGGATATGCTAGAACGAATGTTGAATGAAAAAAGAACCAGAGGTAGTAGACTATACCAGTTCATTATCGACACTATGAAGATGATGGCAGAAAATTGGAACTGAATAGTAGTGAACTTGCAGTTATAAGCCTGCTTAATGGGCAGAACATGTCATCATCATCACCAGTAATAGAAAATTCTATCTACAGGCTGCTGGTGAGAGTAACTGCTACAGAGCCACCACTTGGGGAAGAACCACATCCAGTAGCATCATGTGCTGTGCAGTGGAACAGAAGTAAATGCACATCAACAGTTCACCTGTTGACTAGGTACGTGTCTACTAAAGAATTCATTCTGAGTTATCTGAAATTTTGCCCCATATCCGTACGTAGTTAACAGCTTCGTACATCGTTCGCTTGTCTACTAGCGTCTGGGAGGCCAAACTGGACGAGGATGACGAGGTAGGTGGTGATGGCGGCCACACAGCTGGTCAGCAGCGACCTGTCGATGGTGAAGAGTCCGGCCGCGCTGTTGGTGAGCCCACGGCTGCCCAGCTGGTGGGCGAACCTCTGCAGGCTGGTGTGCAGCCCACGGTGCTCCCCTGCAGATGGCAGCAGCAGCAGCAACCTGTTCACCAGCTGCTCCGTGCGGTTGGCCTCCTGGACCACGGCGTCGCTGCTCTGCGCTATGCTGACGAGCCGCCACACTGACAACACCGACCACGGTAGGCAGTCCAGCAGAACCAGTCCAGTCGATTCACCACACGACAGTGCCCTATCTCCCAGGAAGTGGACCAGCGTAATGTATAAGTTTGTCACAATATTAAAGAAAGAACACACTACTTCTGCAACATTCTGAACACCGAATGCCGTGTTGACAGTTTTCGCCATTTCGAGAAGGAGACTATGTGCTATCTGCAAACCAGACAGAGAACTGCGACCGTCGAATTTTATAACTGCTGGCTTAATGAATTTCGTGGAACACTTTTCTTTTATCGCTGACAATGACAACAGATAATCTAGTTCATCCTCTGAGGAAATATGAATAGCATAGAGCAAACTCTTGTTCACGTGGTGAAACCTCCTCCTTAGCAATACATTAAGGGCGAGATACTGCAGAATTACTGTATGTCTTACAGCATAGAAAAAATACAGTGTAATAAACTGATCAAATCGAAATCTCGTAAGTGATATATACGCAAATGCACAGTACAATAATGCCGAATACAACATCACACCAAACATCGCACGATGCACAACAGTGGCAAATGTGATGTACTCCCTCTCAATGTTCTTATACAGAAATACGTCAACTGAAAACAGGTTGATACACCAGCTGCTAACGTGTCTTTGCTTTAGTGTCACACCTCGTAATACCACCAAGCAACCTGTGACGTATCCACTAAGAACATTGAAGTTTTGTGTGTGCCATGCCAAGCCGTCCATTCTGTCATTTAGCTGGAATATCCGAAGTGCTATTCCGTAAAACACCCAAAGAAGATTCATTACAGTGATAAGTGCACAATAGCATTTAGCCCGTGTCGACACAGAAAAGTTCGAATTTTTCTTATCGAACAAAACTGGAAGTGTGCCAAGAACATTGCAAAACGCTAGGGAGAATTTAAGTGCTCTATACAATGTCTGTTTCGCCTCCATCTTGGCGAAGTCAGATACTTGTACTTACTATAGTGGCACAAGAAATCCAACTGAAACGTTAGTTTCATGATACCAGTTAAAGAGGAACGTTTGCAAACCACTTTCCTGATTGGATTCTTATTGATCTTGTATCAGCTCAAACAGTGAGCACTTAAAGAGATTTTATAAATTATTCCATCCTGAAATAACGTTCTGGCTAGCATAAAATTAATCTTTTCTTCTACTGTATGAATAAAGGATGAAATTCACCTTATCTTTCATTAAACGTACATATTTTTCTTACAGCAGCATTTGGAAGTCTCAGGATCATGTGAGCGTGCTTCATTGACTTTGCTGGATATGGTTATGTACATAAGAAATTTCTGACAGTACCTATAGAAAAAGAAGCTATCATATAACTTCAGAATAGGCAATGTTTCGTTTGATTGGTCACGTATTTCTAAGTCACATACAGGTTGGCTCTAATAAACTTCCGTTACTTGAGAGGGCCCTTATGAACAATAAGTAGTCGGAGGACAACCAAATTCTGTGGAATCATCTACAAGGACTTGCGGAAGAGAAATAACGAATAAACCATGGGAAAAAAACACATTTTCATTTTCACACGAGAGGGTTAAATCCGTTCCACATTTGCATCCCACGTTACAAACGTTGCTCAATGTGACGACTATCGGCGTCCACGACAGAATGGAACCTACTAGAGATTCCTATGCTGCCCAAAACATCTCCGGTAGGATGACCTGTGCGTAGCAGTGTGTATAATTATTGCATTGTGATAGCTTTGTGTTGTCTGTCTTGCGCTGTCATGTACTTGCCAGTAAGTGATATGTGTTACAAATGTTTCTTTTGCTAATGAAATGTCTATGTTAATGATATGAGTTTGCAAAGGGTTCGATGCCGTGTGAGTACTGTGGGTATAATGACATGACTAACCATGATTCACTTCCCAGTGTAATTTCTGTTGTTAGAATGTGTTCGACACAAAGCCGTGTTATTTGTCCTGTAATTCGTATATTTGTTACCGGAATTGCTGCGTTGGCGTCCTCTACTCCTGCAATAGTCACACACTGAAGAGCCAAAGAAACTGGTACGCCTGCCTAATATCGTGTAGGGCCCCTGGGAGCACTCAGAAGTGCCGCAACACGATGCGCCATGCACTCTATCAAATCCCGAAATCCGTAAGAGTATTGAGGCGGTGGAGATCTCTTCTGAACAGCGCACTGCAAGGCATCCCTGATATGCTCAATAATGTTCTTGTCTGGTGAGTTTGGTGGACAGTGGAAGTGTTTAAATTCAAAAGAGTGTTCCTGGGGCCACTCTGTAGCAATCCTGAATGTGTGAGGTGTCGCATTGTTCTGCTGGAATTGCCCACGTCCGTCGGAATGCACAAAGGATAAGAATCGATGCATATGAGCATACAGGATGCTTTATGTACGAATCACCTGCCAGAGTCGTATCTAGACGTGTCAGGGGTCCCATATCACTACAACTACACACGCCTCACACCATTACAGAGACTCCACCAGCCTTACCAGTACCCTGCCGATATGCATGGTTGATGCATTCATGAGGTTGTCTCCATAACCGTACACGTCCATGCTCTCGATACAATTTGAAACGAGACTCGTTCGACCAGGAAACATGTCTCCAGTCACCAACCGTCCAATGTCGGTGTTGGCGGGCCCTGTTTGCATGTTCAGCAGCAAGAGTGGGTCTTAAGTGAATGACAAAGACAAATACGACTACCACAGAGGCAGTAACGGCAAACACAGATGAGCAAACGAGCACAACACAAGATTCTTACAATAAACAGGAACACGACAAAAGAACAACTTACTACAGTAACCTTGAGAGAATCTGTGCTTAAGCAGGCTCGAAAACAGAGGTGTGTTTCAAACTGACCTACGGTTAGGAACACAACTCATTCACCTAAGGAAATAAAATATGTTGCCTAACTGCAGAACAGAGTCATCGCATGTTCCTACGAACAGGAAACTCCCAGCTGACAAACAAGAGCTCTGTAGACTCCTGCGGGTGGTATGCACACGTACACACGTAGGAAAGAAGGTTTTGAGCTAAACCGCGTTTACAAGGACTTACCGAAAGCACACGGGCACGTTTACTTTGATTTCAAAGAAACTGGACCCATGAGCTTTGCATACGCAAGATACTCCCCCGCTGGGAAGACCGTACAACTGAACTATGTAAGGAGTAGAATGGTAAATACAGAACTAAGCAAACTGACGCTTAGTAGAAGCGGATTTCGTTTGTTTACAGACACATGCGTGACTGTAAAGTACCTGGTCTCCCAACTCAATATACACTGAAGCGCTAAAGAAACTGTTATAGGCATGCGTATTCAAATACAGAGATATATAAACAGGCAGAATACGGCGCTTCGGTCGGCAAAGCCTATGTAAGACATCGTGTTTCTGGTTCAGTTGTTAGACCGCTTATTGCTGCTACAATGGCAGGTAGTCAAAATTTAAGTGAGATTGAACGTGGTGTTATTATCGGCGCATGAGCTGTGGGACACAACATCTCTCAGGTAGCGATGAAGTGGGGACTTTCCGGTACGATCATTTCGCGAGTGTACAGTTAATATCAGGAATCCGGTATAACATCAAATCTCCCACATCGCTGCGACCATAAAAGACCCTGCGAGAATTTGGACCGACGATTGAAGAGAATCGTTCAACATGACAGAAGTGCAATTCTTCCGCAAAGTGCTGTAGATTTCAAAGCTGGACCATCAGCAAGTGTCTGCGTGCGAACCTTCCAAGGAAACATAATCAATATGGGCTTCCGGAGCCGAGGGCGTACTAGTGTACCCTTGATGACTGCTCCGTCAAAGAGCAGCAGCGTACTTGCTGAAGAAATGCAGACGCGACAAGGTATTTGAAATCGTAGGATAGGCCATCACAGAAAAGCACCAACTAAACAGCTGGCGAAATGATACGCGGAAGAGAGAATGGGATTCGGTAGGAAAGAGGCGTCGCGTCCAAATCTTTTTCCCAAACATGAAGGAACGAACGAGACTAAAACATACTGAAACTGCACGTGGTACGGTCCATTCATTTCCTGACGGGCCGTGGTCCACATCCAGAACATCTCCATCAGTTCAATCTCAGTCGAACACCCATGTGCATTTGCAAGGCACTAGGAACTCCTGAACATGTCAATTTACATTACACTGTGACAGGGAGAGAGAGAGAGAGACATACTGAGACATGCGTCCCCGAACTGAGTGGGACAACATAGGAAAATTCTACGACAGCCGAACGATTGGGGCGTACTGAATGACATAATCGATAATGTGTCACTACGTTACAGGTATTATGGAAACAAGAACAATCACATACACACAAACACAGGAAGAGGAAAAAAAGAAATTGTCGTATGGCATTGTTGGCCGGGAGGCTCCTTCCGGGGAAGTTCTGCCGGCAGGTTCAAGTCTAATGGCAGGTGACGCCACATTGGGCGACTTGCGCGTTGGTGATGATGAGAAGATGACGATGACAACACAACACCCAGTCCACGGACGGTGAAAATCTACAACCCGGCCGGGAATCGAAATCGTGCCCGCTGCATGTGAGGCAAGCACACTACCACTCAGCTAAGCAGGCGGATGTCGGAACAAGATATCTAGACAGAAACATACTGAAGTGCTGAAACAGGTGCAAACATGCATAGTGAGAGTAGTATACAGACCTGGATGTAAGATAAGGCTAAACTGAGGAACACAGAAATGGATCAACTATCATAAAATATTTTAATGTGTGTAGAAAAGCCTTGAAGAATATGTGTAATTTAAATGATATAATTGTTTATTAAGCTACGGTGAAATAATATCTGTAATGGAAATGATGCAATTGGTTATTAAGCTCAGATAAAGTTTTACCCTACAGACAACACAAGCACCATGCAGACAACACATAGGTCAAAGATGCACAAAAATAATGTAGCAGTTATGCTCTCTCTAAAGCACTTGTAACCTGCAACAAATGTAGTATAAAAGTAATACAAATACACGTCTGCACACATAAATTACCACCTGGCTATTAAAGATATATTTTGTATGTTATCTCGAATGGCACAGCCTCGTTGATTTGCGGAGCCCTCACACCCGAGGGATGTATGTAGTGGGTTTCTGTAATGCAAATCTATGTACTTTCCTACTATCCCGTATCTCTCTTTTGTAAATGCAAACATTTTCTTATTTTAGAACATTTTTTTGAATTTATGATATAACATAAAGCGATATGTCATAATCTCTTTTGCCTTTCCCTAAATTTCTACTTCGTATTCGTAAATCATTAATTTGAAGAGCTTCATTTCCTAATTAGTTTTACGTCTGCAAGTAGTTAAAGCTGCAATATTAATGATACTTATTACGAATAATAAATAAATTTCACATTCTGGGCATGTACAATTTCACACTGTGAAAATACGAACTGTGATAGTTACTAGGTGGTAGGCCACTTTGTATTCTCTCCCCTCCTTCCCAATTCCATCTATTGCCCACATCAGTATTTTATGAAGATTTGCGAGGAGCGAAGATTACAATAAACTTTCTAGTTTACAAAGCTTGTCATGCAGAATTGGCCCCAGTTCGTCGAGTCTAGTGGTCTGATTCTTGAAGCTGAAAGTGTCACATTTTAGGTCCTCACCGCTCTACTGATCTAAATAAATTAAATAAATTCGAATATTGTTGTTGCAGAATTTTTGTTTTTAGATAAATCTATTTTCTCACATTTTTGTATATCATACAGTCTTTGATTTTTTACACTAGCAAAGCCGAAGTTACATTCTTCGCACAAAATAAAGAAATACGTCCGATCTCATTAGAGGCATGCATGCGACTCCTCACACTGGGCGGAACTAAGCATATTCCAAAGGGTTTACAATTTTTCGTAACAAATGAATTTCTGTTAATTTCTGTTACATTATTACTTTCGATTATTATGTCATAAATGAATCCAAAAATAAACATAGTGAAGACTACAGTATTGCGTAATAAATAATAGAAATTTTAAGTGTGCCAATAGTTCATTATTTCAAATGTTTCTGAAAAATAATTTCAGCTATACATTGTGAACTAGTACTTGTCGAATATAATCAATTCATTTTCATGAATTTTTAGCTTAAATATAACATACAGCGTATAAAATTGTACTAAAGTTTTCAGAAAAGTTACTGAGGTAATACTGACCTGTCCAGAATTCGAAGAATAATACTGGCAATGAGAACTACTGTTGAGGGAAAGTAATACAACAGGAGGATGTCTTGTTACAACTTGTGAACGGCAACAAATAAAATATATATAAAAAAGAATTAGTTAAACGGTTAATAGTTTTCCGTGTACACTGAATCAATTAGTGATAGTTTAATTATAGCCATTCTACATACTATGCCATCAAAAATGACTGCACACCTATTAGCGAGCATTAATATGGGGTGTGTCCACCCTTCGCTTTCACGGAGGCTTTAACTCTGCCAAGCACAGTTTCAGTGAGATGTGTACATGGTCCGTGCGGGATTAGCCGAGCGTTCTCAGGCGCTGCAGTCATGGATTGTGCGACTGATCCCGGCGGTGGTTCGAGTCCTCCCTCGGGCATGGGTGTGTGTGTTTGTCCTTAGTATAATTTCGGTTAAGTAGTGTGTAGTCTTAGGGACTGATGACTTTATCAGTTAAGTCCCATAAGATTTCACTCACATTTGAACATTCTGTCTGCATGGCTGTGTCTCTCCCTCAAGAGCCGAAAGTAGACAAGGTACTGTGTTGGACATTGGGGTGTGGAGGGGAGCCGGCATCCTAACCCGTCACAAAGGTTTTACATCGAGTTCAGGTCGGGGCTGTGGGCACGTCAGTCCAGTTCCAGAATGTAAATGCCCACAAACCACTGCCTCACACATGCCACTTTACGACAGGGTCCGTTGTCATACTGACATACGTAGTCATCGACTCCGAACAGTTCCCCTTCTGCACGCTGTACACTTCCACATTTAGCGTTTCCTTAATGGTCATAAGGTGAACACACCATAACCCACGTTCTAGGGGTCCACAACAAATCACGAACTTCTCCATCCTTCACTGTTGGCACTGCACATGATGCCAGGTAGCGTTTCGATGTTGAAGATTTCAGTTTGTGGGGCGCAATGCTAACCACTAGATCACGAGCTGTAGATGAGGTAACGTTCTCTAGACATACGCCAACGCAAACCCTTTCATAGGACTGATCACTCCAAGGGATTCATCACTCCAAATAACTCATTTCCTATTACCCACTATCTAGTGGTTCGCTCTTTACACCATCTCAGTCGTCGCTTGCCACTGACTACAAAAATGTGTGCCTAATGTTGAGCTGTTCGACCATTGCACCCTACCCTTTTTGACTCACCACGCACAATCACAATTTACTATTGTAGGGTTGGAGGTGAGCCGCCAGCAGTGGTGGATGTGTGTGTGTGTGGGGGGGGGGGGGGGGGGGGGGAGAAGATAGCGGAATTTTGAGAGCGGACGATCTGGACGTGTGTCCATCAGAAAGAGTAAATCTGTAATATTGGATATCATGGACTCATATATATACATATATATTATGACTTTTGAACACTATTGAGCACAATACATTGTTTGTTCTCTATCAAAATCTTTCTTTTGCTAACTATGCCTATCAGTAGTTAGTGCCTTCAGTAGTTCTAGTCTTTTATTTAGCTGGTGGCGCTCGCTGTATTGCAGTTGTTCGCGTAACGAAGACTTTTGTGAGGTAAGTGATTTCTGAAACGTATACGTGAACCATGGACTTGCCGTTGGTGGGGAGGCTTGCGTGCCTCAGCGATACAGATAGCCGTACCGTAGGTGAAACCACAACGGAGGGGTATCTGTTGAGAGGGCAGACAAACGTGTGGTTCCTGAAGAGAGGCAGCAGCCTTTTCAGTAGTTGCAAGGGCAACAGTCTGGATGATTGACTTATCTGGCTTTGTAACAATAACCAAAATGGCCTTGCTGTGCTGGTACTGCGAACGGCTGAAAGGAAGGGGAAACTACGGCCGTAATTTTTCCCGAGGGCATGCAGCTTTACTGTATGATTAAATGATGATGGCGTCCTCTTGGGTAAAATATTCCGGAGGTAAAATAGTCCCCCATTCGGATCTCCGGGCGGGGACTACTCAAGAAGATGTCGTTATCAGCAGAAAGAAAACTGGCGTTCTACGGATCGGAGCGTGGAATGTCAGATCCCTTAATCGGGCAGGTAGGTTAGAACATTTAAAAAGGGAAATGGATAGGTTAAAGTTAGATATAGTGGGAATTAGTGAAGTTCGGTGGCAGGAGGAACAAGACTTCTGGTCAAGTGACTACAGGGTTATAAACACAAAATCAAATAGGGGTAATGCAGGAGTAGGTTTAATAATGAATAGGAAAATAGGAATGCGGGTAAGCTACTACAAACAGCATAGTGAACGCATTATTGTGGCCAAGATAGATACGAAGCCCACACCTACTACAGTAGTACAAGTTTATATGCCAACTAGCTCTACAGATGACGAAGAAATTGAAAAAATGTATGATGAAATGAAAGAAATTATTCAGATAGTGGTGGGTGATGAAAATTTAATAGTCATGGGTGACTGGAATTCGGCAATAGGAAAAGGGAGAGAAGGAAACGTAGTAGGTGAATACGGATTGGGGCTAAGAAATGAAAGAGGAACCCGCCTGGTAGAATTTTGCACAGAGCACAACTTAATCATAGCTAATACTTGGTTTAAGAATCATTAAAGAAGGTTGTATACATGGAAGAACCCTGGAGATACTAAAAGGTATCAGATAGCTTACATAATGGTAAGAAAGAGATTTAGGAACCAGGTTCTAAATTGTAAGACATTTCCAGGGACAGATGCGGACTCTGACCACAATCTATTAGTTATGACCTGTAGATTAAAACTGAAGAAACTGCAAAAAGGAGGGAACTTAAGGAGCTATGACCAGAGGTTGTACAGATTTTCAGGGAGAGCGTAAGGGAACAATTGACAGGAATGGGAAAACAAATACAGTAGAAGAAGAATGGGTAGCTTTGAGGGATGAAGTAGTGAAGGCAGCAGATAATCAAGTAGGTAAAAAGACGAGGGCTAGTAGAAATCCTTGGGTAACAGAAGAAATATTGAATTTAATTGATGAAAGGAGAAAATATAAAAATGCAGTAAATGAAGCAGGCAAAAAGGAATACAAACGTCTCAAAAATGAGATAGACAGGAAGTGCAAAATGGCTAAGCAGGGATGACCAGAGGACAAATGTAAGGATGTAGAGGCTTATCTCACTAGGGGTAAGATAGATACGGACTACAGGAAAATTAAAGAGACCTTTGGAGATAAGAAAACCACTTGTATGAACATCAAGAGCTTTGATGGAAACCCAGTTCTAAGCAAAGAATGGAAAGCAGAAAGGTGGAAGGAGTATACAGAGTGTTTATACAAGGGCGATGTACTTGAGGACAATATTATGGAAATGGAAGAGGATGTAGATGAAGATGAAATGAGAGATACGATACTGTGTGAAGAGTTTGACAGAGCACTGAAAGACCTGAGTCGAAACAAGGCCCCCGGATTAGACAACATTCCATTGGAACTACTGACGGCCTTGGGAGAGCCAGTCCTGACAAAACTCTACCATCTGGTGAACAAGATGTGTGAAACAGGCGAAATACCCGCAGAATTCAAGAAGAATATAATAATTCCAATCCCATAGAAAGCAGGTGTTGACAGATGTGAAAATTACCGAACAATCAGTTTAATAAACCACAGCTTCAAAATACTAACACGAATTCTTTAGAGACGAATGGAAAACCTAGTAGAAGCCGACCTCGGGGAAGATCAGTTTGGATTCCGTAGAAATGTTGGAACACGTGAGGCAATACTGACCTTACGACTTGTCTTAGAAGAAAGATTAAGGAAAGGCAAACCTACATTTATAGCATTCGTAGACTTAGAGAAAGCTTTTGACAATGTTGACTGAAATACTCTCTTTCAAATTCTAAAGGTGGCAGGGGTAAAATACAGGGGGTGAAAGGCTATTTACAATTTGTACAGAAACCAGACGGCAGTTATAAGAGTCGAGGGACTTGAAAGGGAAGCAGTTGTTGGGAAGGCAGTAAGACAGGGTTGTAGCCTCTCCCCGATGTTATTCAATCTGTATACTGAGCAAGCAGTAAAGGAAACAAAAGAAAAATTCGGGGTAGGTATTAAAATCCATGGAGAAGAAATAAAAACTTTGAGGTTCGCCGATGACATTGTAATTATGTCAGAGACAGCAAGGGACTTGGAAGAGCAGTTGAATGGAATGGACAATGTATTGAGAGGAGTATATAAGATGAACATCGAGAAAAGCAAAACGAGGATAATGGAATGTAGTCGAATTAAGTCTGGTGATGCTGAGGGAATTAGATTAGAAGTTTTGCTGTTTGGGGAGCAAAATAACTAAAGACGGTCGAAGTAGAGAGGATATAAAATGTAGACTGGCAATGGAAAGGAAAGCGTTTCTGAAGAAGAGAATTTTATTAACATCGAGTATAGATTTAAGTGCCAGGAAGTCATTTCTGAAAGTATTTGTATGGAGTGTAGCCATGTATGGAAGTGAAACATGGACGATAAATAGTTTGGACAAGAAGAGAATAGAAGCTTTCGAAATGTGGTGCTACAGAAGAATGCTGAAGATTAGATGGGTAGATCACATAACTAATGAGGAAGTATTGAATAGGACTGGGGAGAAGAGAAGTTTGTGGCACAACTTGACCAGAAGATGGGATCAGTTGGTAGGACATGTTCTGAGGCATCAAGGGATCACCAATTTAGTATTGGAGGGCAGCGTGGAGGGTAAAAATCGTAGAGGGAGACCAAGAGATGAATACACTAAACAGATTCAGAAGGATGTAGGTCGCAGTAGGTACTGGGAGATAAAGAAGCTTGCACAGGATAGAGTAGCGTGGAGAGCTGCATCAAACCAGTCTCAGGACTGAAGGTCACAACAACAACAACATAAGTTACTTTAGTCAGGACCAGTCTCTTGTAGGCATTATTGAAAGTCAGATTGCGTTGCGCTAAAAATATTGTGTCAGTTTAAGCACAGTTATTTATAATTTTTCTAAGGGGACGTTTCACACTGCTGGTAGCGCTCTGGAACTCACGTGATACCTTCCGCTGATTTTCAGCAGTATTTTACAGTCACCCTCCGCAGCGCTTGACCATTCATGTCCGTCAAAATGTGAGATCTGGCTGGTCCTGGTTTAGACATGGTTGATTCTGCGCGTTTCAACACTACAAATACTTGAGCAACTTTTGACTTTGCTACCAACACAGTTCTGTTTATACTGCCGGGTCCGCCTCTCGTGACATTTAGACGAAAAAAATAAATATTTTCCCGATGAATCCAACATAATTTCATCTAGCCTCAAAAACTGACTAGCGTCAGTTAGAATTAGAAAACTGCAAGGTAATGAAAGCGTGGGACGTGGTTCACATCTACGTTTACATACATACTCCACAAACCAACGTATTGTGCATGGCAGAGTGTGCCAATTACCACTACTTGTCATTTCTAGTGCTCTTCCACTCGCAAATAGTACTAGAAAAAAATGACAGTCTATACGCCTCGCTGCGAGCCCTAATTTCTCTCATCTTATCTTAGGTGGTCCTTATGCGACATGTACGTCGGCGGCAGCAGAATCGTTCTTCAGTTGGTCTCAAATGCTGGTTCTCTAAATTTTCTCAATAGTGCCTTGCGGAAAATGTGTCGGCTTCCCTCCAGCGATTACAATTTCATTTCACTAAGCATCTTCTTCATGATTTCACGCAGATCGAACCTAATCTCCTGAACCATATTATCTGGATCACTAGCTTCAACACCCTCCAACTGACTATTCAACTTCCTGTCAGCACATGTTCATCACCTTGAGTATCGACAGCAAACAGTGTCTCTGTAATTATAGTACGCCACCAAGTCAAACTTCTAACAGTCACCTAAACTTCTGACTAATCTATTTCTTCTGTTGCAATAATCTTCTCCATTTTACAGTGACTGTTAAAAGAACCAAAATAACAGTGAAATTTCTCAGTACAGCATACAACTTCACATTAGCTGGAATAGAATGGAGAACTGATAGAGGCACTCAAGGTACCCTCCGCCACACGCCATCAGGTGGCTTGCGGAGTATGGACGTAGATGTAGATTAACGCAATAAGCACAAGCGAAAATAGCTGATGGGAGGAAAAGGAAATAATCTTTCACTAAGTCACCAAAATTTCTATGTAGCACTCATAGTCACCCAATATAAAATACACTCCTGGAAATTGAAATAAGAACACCGTGAATTCATTGTCCCAGGAAGGGGAAACTTTATTGACACATTCCTGGGGTCAGATACATCACATGATCACACTAACAGAACCACAGGCACATAGACACAGGCATCAGAGCATGCACAATGTCGGCACTAGTACAGTGTATATCCACCTTTCGCAGCAATGCAGGCTGCTATTCTCCCATGGAGACGATCGTAGAGATGCTGGATGTAGTCCTGTGGAACGGCTTGCCATGCCATTTCCACCTGGCGCCTCAGTTGGACCAGCGTTCGTGCTGGACGTGCAGACCGCGTGAGACGACGCTTCATCCAGTCCCAAACATGCTCAATGGGGGACAGCTCCGGAGATCTTGCTGGCCAGGGTAGTTGACTTACACCTTCTAGAGCACGTTGGGTGGCACGGGATACATGCGGACGTGCATTGTCCTGTTGGAACAGCAAGTTCCCTTGCCGGTCTAGGAATGGTAGAACGATGGGTTCGATGACGGTTTGGATGTACCGTGCACTATTCAGTGTCCCCTCGAAGATCACCAGAGGTGTACGGCCAGTGTAGGAGATCGCTCCCCACACCATGATGCCGGGTGTTGGCACTGTGTGCCTCGGTCGTATGCAGTCCTGATTGTGGCGCTCACCTGCACGGCGCCAAACACGCATACGACCATCATTGGCACCAAGGCAGAAGCGACTCTCATCGCTGAAGACGACACGTCTCCATTCGTCCCTCCATTCACGCGTGCCGTGCGTGTGATCATTGCTTGTACAGCCCTCTCGCACTGTCCGGAGCAAGTATGGTTGGTCTGACACACCGGTGTCAATGTGTTCTTTTTTCCATTTCCAGGAGTGTAGTAAAATTCAATATTCTTCCTCATAGATAAAAGCAAATAAAAAGTAATGGAAATCATCACATAGAAAAATATTCTGAATTCACCACTGCTGAACAAAAAATCAAATAACCACTTGGAAAAGACTTACTATTCATCAAAAGCAGTAACTAATTAATATTAGAAGCATGAAATGTTCATTACTTCTTCAATTCTGCTCAAACCACAAAAATCCAAAATTCATCTTTTCTAAGAAAATTATGAGAAAGCATGGAAACTGTATATTCCAATGTTGTTAAGATCAAGAAGGCGTCTGAATATGATTCTGCACCTGACTGTCCTGAAAGTGTTACTCGACTTCACCAATGGGAGGGTGCAGAAATCTGTTCTCCACTGAATAAATAAGCAAAATCAAGCCAAAGTCTCTATTTCAATGATATGATTTGTTGCAACAGACCGAAAGTGGTCCAGTGGTAAGTTCAATTTAAAAACTTTTAATTACTGACTGGCAACAGGTAGACTGGAAGTCCAGAACAGTACAAGAGCAAGACAAACGCAAGGCACGTGAATGAGTAGTACTACCCTAAATCAAAGCTCTCATATAACTAGATACGTTCATTTACCAGTAGTACTCCATACCAAAACATAAGAAAGAAGGCTGTTATACAAAATACCGAGGGGACAAGAACACTTCAATCCACTTTTCCAGAAGCAACTTCATTCCTTATTAATACAGAAATAAAAACAGAACGCTATAGATCAATTTTTGTATCATGGCGGCTCGCGCATGCCCGCCCAGACGCTGGAGATTGCTGCGTTGCCAGTTGCAAACGACGCATGCGCCAAGAGAAGCTGCGTCATAGTATAGTGCAGTTCGCAAACTTAACGTTTACGGGGGACCGCGCAGTTTATGAAGTAAAGCCACCACGGCCGCATTAACCCTTTCGCTGCTACAGAGATGTGCTCATCGCATTCCGCGCTGTGCGCGATTTTGTCAACTGCGCTGCTCGCATGTGCAGACACATGGTGTTCCGACTGCTTTGACACACTTGATCATTCGATTTCACAAAAACTATTTGGCCCGAAAACTAGAAAAACCGCAAAGGTATTATGATTATAATGAAGAGACAAAGCTCGTTTTTCAATAGGACTCCTGGAAGACTCTAAAATAGCAAGCAAAATACCGACAAACACTGTTGGTGTGACTGAATTACTCACGTATCGTCGAAGTACAATAGGAAATAAACAATTACCGCTGTTCTTGATTGCGAAAAAGCGGTTCGTGAGAATGATAAAAACACCTTTCCTTGCTATCGCCTGAGTTAGGAGGCTTATTGCTTATTTGGTTTAATTAATTAATAGAATAAGAAGCAGTTGGTATAAAGAATTCTTTTTCCAAACTTTCCATAAAAGAAAGTCTGCTATCAAGACATTGCTTTTGTTCAGTTAGTGTATTTATGACTGAACGTTTCTAAAACTGAAGACACTCGTCCGTGCTCTGCGCTGAAGTCGAGCTCTGGCAACATCGTTCTCTGTTCATTGGCTGACTGTGTTTTGTGATGTCAGATGCCCAGAACGAACCTAAACTCGGCCGCCGTCGTAAATGACTCGCACTTTAGTTTTAACGCCCAAATCAGAAAATGAGATCGAGAGGAAGTGCAAAATGACTAAGCAGGGATCACTAGTGGACAAACGTAAGGATGCCGAGGCATATTTCACTAGGGGCAAGATAGATACTGCCTGCAGGAAAATTAAACTTTGGAGAGTAGAATATCAAGAGTTTAGATGGAAAAAAAGTTCTAAGGAAAGAAGGGAATGCAGAAAGCTGGAAGGAGAATATAGAGCGTCTATACTAGGGCGATGTACTTGATGACAAATTTATGGTGATGTAAGAGGATGTACATGAAGATCAATTGGTAGATATGATATTGCATGAAGAATTGGACAGAGCACTGATAGATCTAAATTGAAACAAGGCCCAGGAGTAGACAACATTCCTTTATAACTACTGATGGCTTTGGGAGAGCCATCCCTGACAAAAAAACTCTACCATCTGGCGAGCAAAATGTATGAGACAAGCGTGATTTAGACATCAAAATAGCAGCCAACGCATGCAGTTTCAATGTGCCACACAAATCTTGTTAATTATTCAGATATAACAAAATCATTTGCTTGAAATTTAACTTTTGCAGAATAAACAACGTAAAAAATATCATCTGGGCTCGCTGTAAACAAGAAATAAAGACACAAAAAGTTCCCATATGAATGAATTATTGTATTCAGAATTTGTAAGTGTGCTACTCGGTGTAAGTTTTGGATTACAAGTGTAAGTAAATTCAAATATGCCCTCATTTGGAAAATCTACGCCGTTTCTTGTAAAAGCTTTGACTTTAGGAACTGATCTGACTACAACTTAATTAGAGAAAATTACCTCAGCAGTTAACAGTTGCTTTACAAACTCAACGATTAATAACAGGCATAGCAATGAGATACTGAATGTAAGTGGGTATGAAGAAGCACTTATAGTATCTCAGATAACATCAAGTGTTTAAGTATCGTAGCTTGTAGACAGCTACAATGCAGTGGAGATGTGAACCCCAAATAATATTGCGACATTAAACATGTCATTTCAACTTACACAGTTGTCTTCATTCCTAGAATAAGTAAACCACAAATATTGCACCTTACAATTTCAACGAATTACTGCCTCTATCAGACGATACTGTTGTTACGAAAATATCTTCCTAAACCATTTGGCCAAAGAAATTAACTCTGCAGTACATTGCTGTAATACTTGTATTCATTACCTGAACCATTAACTGCAGTACACGAAAACAAATTTTACATATTTTCTGTAGAACCTTTTAACTGTGTATCCATACTGAGCTTCTACCAAATTACAAGGAACCAACGTATATTTTGTGTAGTACGATGGTCGTTCAATAAGTAATGTCCCGCATTTTTTTTAAAAGCCATTAATGTACATAGACAAACGTTCTTGTTGGTGCTTCACATTACATATTTGTTCTGAGCGCCGGTGAAGATTCGAACCGTTCTGGCAGATGGCAGAACAGTAGTACTACGTCAAAATGGCGTCTACACACGACACACGTTACAACTAGCGTGCTGTTATTGAATTATTGTGTACAGAAAAAGAAACCGTGGTGAACGTCCATAAACGTTTGTTTGCAGTGTATAGCTATGCTGCAATTGGTAGGAGTACGGTTGGGCGATGGGTAGAGAATGTTACAGCCTCAGGAAATGGAGAAACAGAGCTCCAAGATCAGCCACGCTCTGGACGTCCTGTCACAGCCACTGCTCCAGACACGCTGAATCGTGTGGATGCCGTTATTCATGCCGACAGGCGCAACACAACTCGACATTGGAAGTGTCTGCAATGATCGAGGCTCTCGGATATTCAGAGAGATCCTCACGATGGGTTCCACGAATGCTAACATCGGACCACAAGATTCAAAGAAAGGCCATGTCATCTAAAACGTTGGAGAGATCTCTACGGGGAACAAGCTTTGAAGATGAGGAGTCATGCAGTGAAAACATGGCTATGCCTACAGGACACGAGGGATACATGCTCTTTCACAACCTGATAGAGACTACGTAGAAAAATAGGACATGGACAAAACATGTTGATATATATTGTCACCAAATTCTGACTCTTAATAGTAAATATGTCCTGCGAAAAAAATGTGGGGCATTACTTATTCAAAGCGTAAAATTTTCTTTAAATTTTAACATAATCATGCAATTAGTCTGACATGATGTAACGTATGGTTGAAAGCTTCTTGCAAGGTTTCCCCTTGGTTTCTTTTGACATTTGGCTGAGTAGGAAAGAATCATTTAAGTTTATATAAATCTGAACTAGTCGCTACAACGCATAAATAAGCTCTAGGTGCAACAGGAGATACTGGCAGCGCACAAGATGACCGTTGTATCAACTGCACGTCAACTGGATACAGAACCACAGAACCACCTTAAGGCCCTCTCGGCAGTATTCAAAATCTCGCCACACGACTGTACAGGAACCCGAGACACTCGAACAACACCTTCACCCATAACCAGGCTCAATGCTGCCACAACCACAGGTGGAAGGAATACACTTTTGTTTTATGGTGGGAAATCCAAACATGATACTTAAAAAACTGTATCACACACGATATCTTCACATTTTACACTTCATTAAATAAAGCGACTTTTTAAAGAATTTAAGAGGTTTTATATAGTTAAAATAATTTAAAAAATTATTTATTTATTTATTTAACCTGGCAAGATTAGGGCCATCAGGCCCTCTCTTACATCTAACCAGCATTCTACTTATTTTACATTCATATGTTTTAGTGGGCATGTTAAACTACATCTAGTACAAAAAGTGAAATAAACAATTACAAAGGCACACCTGGAAAAATACATACGTATGGAATTTATATTCATAGATCTTAAGTACTGTTATAATTAGACATTACTGAAGAGACAGATTTTAGATAGGAGTGCCAGCGGCAGGGGGTATGAGGGAGACTGAAGTGTAAGGGAGGAGAAGAATAGAGAGACATGATGAAACATAAGTAAGGAAATATAAAGGAAAAGAAGATTGCGTCTCGAATAGAGATAGAGGAAGAGGAAGGCATCTGAGGAGCAAGATAGGAGACGCTAGCTTTGCTATTTGGCAGATGCGAGGATTGGCCTTGTACATTAATTTTGTGGAGAACTTTATGAGGATGATAATAGGAAATGCTTCAACTTCTTCTTAAAAGCAACAGGAGATTGAATTTTGCGCAAGGCAAGGGGCAGTTTGTTCCAGAGGCGGACAGCGGCAACTAAGAAGGAGTTTGCAAAAGTTTTTGTTTTATGAGTGGGCACAGTTAGGATACCAAATAAGATTTACCTCGTGTTTCGATTATGATGGCATGACAGGTTTTTAATCTCTGAAGCAAGGTACTGGGGTGCTTGCGCGACGAGGACTCGGTGAAGTAGACATAGAGTGTGATAGTCACGCAGTTTGTCCGGCGGCAGCCACCCTAGCTCGTAGTATGAAACACTAACATGATCATATCGGCGAATGTTGCAGGTGTAACGCACACAGGCATTCATGGTTAGTTCTAGCCGTCTTTTGTTTTCAGTACTCATGCCTTGTTGAATTACATCACAATAGCGGAAGTTCGGTAGTACGAGTGCTTGCACGAGCTGGAGTTTCAAGTCCTATAGAAATATGTTCCGAAACTTTTTGAGGGCATAGAGACAAGCAGACGTCTTTCGGCACACTGCGACTGTATTCTCCGCCCAGTTGAGATCCTCATCCAAAGTTACCCCCAAGTTCTTAACTGTTTTCAGATATGGTATTGGAGTACCGTCGAGAAGAATAGGAAGTAGCCGTTCACGGAAATCTGAACTTATAAATTTCTGATGGGCTATTAAGATTACTTGCGTCTTTTTTGCATTTAGTTTAAGCCCCAGGTTTTTCGCCCATGTCACTACTGAAGACAGATCATCATTCATCTGAGCAATTGCAGTGTTTACATATTCAGGTCTGACGCTTAGGTAGAGCTGGAGGTCGGCGATATAGAAATGATATTTACAGGAGGACAGAACCGACGAAATATCGTTGACATGTAAAGAAAACAAAAGTGGTCCTAAGACTGATCCTTGTGGCACTCCCGAGGAAACATGTTTCCAGGAAGATTTTTCATTTACGTAGACACATTGCTGTCTGTCTTTTAAGTAGCTTTCAAACCATCTCATTGCACTATCTGAGAAATTAAGCTGTTGCATTTTTCTGAGCAATATGTCGAAGTTAACAATGTCAAAAGCTTTGATGAAGTCCAGTAGCGTCAATATTGTTGCCTTTCGATTGTCGATGGCATATTTCAGGTCATCAGTTACTTTAATTAGAGCAGCGTTTGTGCTGCGATGTTAACGGAAACTGGATTGAAATGTGTCATATAGGTTGAATTCATGGAAATGATCGTGATTTGCTCATGGACAATATATTCAAGTGCTTTGGAAACAGCAGGCAGTATGCTAATTGGCCGGTAATCACTAGGCAGTTGCGGGTTTTCGATCTTAGAGAATGGGTCGAATTATGGTTCTTTTCAATGCAGTGGAGTATATTCCGTTCACAAAGAACAAATTAAATATGATATCGGCAACATTCTTAATCATTGTTATACCGATACTGTCGTTGCCTATTGCATCAAAAGAGATTCTCATTATTGCTTTTCTTGCCGTATTTGTTGATACATGTTTTAGATGCAAGGTATCGTTGTTAGTTATCCTGTTTGGGATTCTTGTGGACGGTAGTTATCAGCCGTGCGGGTATTCAGAGGTGCAGAGAAGAATTCATTTAATTCGTTAGCTGACACGTGAAAAGTAGTTTCCGATTTTGCCTTTCCGACCCCCAAGCTACGGAGATTCTTCCATAGAGTCGTGGGCGTCAGATCGCTGCATACAAGGGAGCGAGCGTGCCTGATTTTAGCATTGCGAATGTATTGTTTCACTCTGTTCCGCACTTTTCTATATCCTTCGAAACGTTCGGGTTTCGGATCTGCCTTGAAACGTCTGTGGGCAGCATCCCTATTAGTCATCATTTGACGTAGTTCAGCTGTCAGCCATGAAGCAGGAGATTTTCTTACACGGATTGTGCGTACAGGTGCATGTTTGTCCTATAGGGCAGTGAGTTTATCACCAAGTTCATTAATTTTGCCGTCGGTTGTAGGTTGCCATGAGATTTCTGAGCAATCGGCTGTTAGAGCGTCAAGGCCAATACGTTTCATGTTCCTACAAGTTATGTAACGCGATTTGATCCGTGGGGGCTGCACAGAGAAGGCCAGGAATATTATATCATGTGCTGAGAGGCCAGGGGTGTAATGAATGTAGATGACGTTGGTAACACTGCTGAAGAACATTTGCTGGCAGAAAAGGTCGTTTTATTTTTGTGTTAACAGATGGTGTTTCGTTTACTGTCAACCTAACCTCACTTTCCCGTTTCCTGTACATGTGCCCAGTTCAATGTCTAATCGTGGTTGTAAAAACTCTTCTGACAATTTTTGTTATATTTGTGGTGAATCCGTGCTTCAAAAACACTACAGAAACATTACAGATTTTGTGAAAAAGGTTTATCTATCATACTTTGG
Organism: Schistocerca gregaria; assembly: GCF_023897955.1. Lineage (NCBI taxonomy): Eukaryota > Metazoa > Arthropoda > Insecta > Orthoptera > Acrididae > Schistocerca > Schistocerca gregaria. The sequence goes on along the minus strand of NC_064922.1, from coordinate 138,716,199 downwards.
ATCTATACTTGGTGATCAAGGTAAATCTTGGGCGCCAGATACGGTATGTTATGTGTTCATGAAGATCTGAGAAAATGGTCCAAACAGGAGAAAAAAGCCTGTAGATTTGCTGTTCCTATGATATGGAGGGAGCCAAGAAATCATTCCTATAATTGCTACTTTTGCAGTGTTGATATTACTGGTCATAATTCGAAAAACAAGAAGGTAATAAGCTACTCTAACCCTGCCATCCGCCATCCGACCAGTAGGGCATGGTGTAAATTTGCCGGTTCCTGAACCACCAGATGATTTAAATTGTATTCGAACAGCAGTAATTTCTGATGTACCATCAGATTTAGATGAACCACATGATGATGAATTCCATTGTAATACAGGAATTCTAGAGCCCAAATTGTTTACACAGACCGAGCTTAACGATTTGGTTAGGGATCTGGGCTAAATGAAATAAAAATCTGAATTGCTTGGCTCTAGATTAAAAGAAAAGAACTTACTGGCAGTTGGAACCAGCATATACATATATAGAAAGAGACAGTAGCAATTTTCCAAGTTTTTTCAACAAGACGTTCCCAGTCTGATGAATGTGTTTGGTGTTGAGTGCAAAAAGGAAGACTGGAGGCTGTTTATTGAGTCAATCAAAACTAGTGATGGAAAAACGCTACCAAGGACGCTGGAGCATCAACATGATGGAGGACTAGTGTTGGTCACTTCACCTAGAAGTTCAGCAAGCGATTCATCGTAGAAAAAGCTACACAAGAAGCTTCAAAGAAAAAAGAGAATGAAAATACAAACAGCTTAAGCACAGGCAAGTAACGGCGGAACTGTGCAATACAGCAAATCTAACTGGCACTGCCGGCTGACTACACACAGCCACCAAACCGACAACAGCGGTGAAGCCGAACACACATAGTAGTCAAACAAACCCACTGAACCTTCATACAGAGAGGCCGATTTTATAATGAGATCGACCAGTCAGATGATGACTTGGCTTGTTCAGGTACGATGACATTGAATCTGGTCCAGAAGACATCGCTACCTCTCATCGACCAAACTGACAATCTTATGACGAACGTTGGCTACAATAATGGAGCCGAGCACTGGACAATACCCGCTGCTAATGCAACTACATCCTTCCAAGATCTGTTGCAGACAGCAATAAAACTGCTGTTACTACTTGCACGGACTGTTGCACACGTGTTTTCCCCATGGTGCTTGCCATGTCACTTTTTCTCCTTCTGCCCTTAAAACGGGTCTTATTCAAATAACTTTCGAAGACTTCTGTCACCCTGGAGGCCCGTGGTAGTACGTAATCCTACGCAGACATACGGACAACACCACAGACCCGCATCCTGTGAACTGCTCGATGTAATTGCTAAACAAGCAGAGGTGACAGCAGGACTTCTTTGATGGTCACTCTGCAAGTACGAATGCGAAGGAGCTCCACTGGTTTTTTTTTTTTTTTTTCAAGGAAAAGAAATGTGTATGCAATAGTACATAAATCTTGCAGAAGTCTCGTAGGCAATTATTGTAAACTGTAAATCAAAGCATAAGAGATGGTAAGTTGCAGCAATTTTTCACCCTGATCGTGGCAAGAATTAAGAAAATATACAGTAACGTAATAATTACGTACCCATCAAGAGAAAACTTTTTTGTGTATTGTGTATTGTAGAAATATTAATTCATCAAAGTAATGAATTATTTACATATCTAACGAAGTTGCGAAACAAATATATGCGTATCACGTGAAAAATTAAAATTAACTCAATCTTATGAACCTCATCCTACCCTTAAGACTGAACTTATTCGTAGTGATTACAGTTCTATGAACACAAAAGCAATTTTCGCTATTCAAGGAAAAGTAATGGCCCTTCAGCCTAAAGATTGTAAACACAGAATGATTTCAGATACACTAAGTCCTTGAGGATTCTATCTCCCAGTGGGGGCTCTGTAATGCCACTTGATAGTACCTTACGTTCCAGGTGTTGATCAAAGTAATATTTTATTAGCAGGAGACGTTTAGAGCGCATCATATGCACTGTCATCTGTGAATCTGGTATGACTTTATTTTCCGCAACTTTTGTCTCGGAAAAAAGAACTGTTATTTGAAAATTTATCTGGTTGCTTTAATGTTTAAGAGTTTGATTCTTATGTTATGGTGTCAACCACTTCCAAATGAAGTATTTCTAATGCAGCCGTACCAATTGTGGTATGCTATAAAGTGTAATTCACAAAGATATGCAAATATTTAAATACGTTATTGTACAAGTAAAACTAAGGAAAAAAGTTCACATAAGCACAGTGTTGCAAATGTTTAGTTAATGAGTTACGGCTAACAAATGATTTTGCCTGAAATGTAGCATGCCAAGGCAAAACTGTACGAGGTTAAGTAAAGCACGATTTACATTTATCTTGTTGTTATTCATCTGGAGAATCTAATAAAACATGTCCCAGACGTGTATCTGCACTAGTTTTCCAGAACATCCAGAGAAGCAATGATCATTATACAAGTGAATTTGTTTACTTTCCGTTATGGATGTAGAAACGTTTATGTCATTGATGGCAACCATGAGTGAGTTGTTTCAGTCATTTCCTAACTTTCAAACGAGTTAGTTTCCTGTATTGTTCAGTGAAATAACATAATAAGAACAGTGAATTTATGTGAAACCACATAGTAACTGCTGTAGTTTGTTGATTATTTATGAAATAGGGATGCCTTTCAAATTTACGATAGAGGAATACGCCCATATGTTGTTTATTTATGGAAAATGTGTTGGTAATGATACAGTTGCAGTTAACGAATATTGTGTACTTCGTCCAACACGGAGGATTCCGAATGCACAAACTATTAGTGGAGTATTTCGAATGTTAAGGGAGACAGATTTTCTACCTAGCGTTCATAATCAGTACGAGCGCTCGATACGTGAAGACGATGGTGACGACATTAGGGATGCTGTACAAGGTAGCCCCCAGTAGACGACTTATCTCTCAACGACTTGGAATTTCACGATCTAAGGTATGTTCTCCATACCAGTGTATTATGTTTAGACCCATGAATAAATCAGTAACTTGATCTGAGTGCTAGATTTTTAGAAAATTACCTTAACGGAAATACGTGCTTTGCACAACGATTTGTAACGGACATTGCAAAAAGGAATTGATTTAACCCAAACAAAATGGTTGTAACGACCATTTCACTTGATATGAGAAATGTGTAAGCGACCCGACTTACTGCTCCAAGGCGTGCTATGGTACATGGATCCACACTGTCATTATAGCTCACGGATACTAGAAATCAAAATAATCGCACTTTATAGAGTAAAGAACTGCGACTCGGTTAACTGGGTCAAACTCTGTCACCTACTTCCTACACTGAAAAATCATGCATATAAAAGCGATGTACAGTGTTCAACAAGAGTGGTTCTAATTTTGAGACTGATAATAATAATAAATGGAGAAAAATACTAGCATCGTTAATGACCAAGACTACATGAGTGATAATGGGCTAGCTGTTAAAAGCAACTCGGTATAAGCTCATCTGAACAGGAAATTGACTACAAGGAAACAAGTGCTTTGAAAAGTATTTGCATATAAGGTCATACAATTACACAACTGGCCGTTAAAATTGCTACACCACGAAAATGACGTGCTACAGACGCGGTATTTAACCGACAGGAAGAAGATGCTTTGATATGCAAATGATTAGCTTTTCAGAGCGTTCACACAAAGTTTGCGCCGGTGGCGACACCTACAACGTGCTGACATGAGGAAAGTTTCCAACCGATTTCTCACACACAAACAGCAGTTGTCCGGCGTTGCCTGGTGAAACGATGTTGTCATGCCTCGAGTAGGGCGGAGAAATGCGTACCATCACGTTTTCGACTTTGATAAAGGTCGGATTGTAGCCTGTCGCGATTGCGGTTTATGGTATCGCGACATTGCTGCTCGCGTTGGTCGAGATCCAATACTGTTAGCAGAATATGGACTTGGTCGGTTCAGGAGGGTAACACGGAACGCCGTGCTGGATCCCAACGGCCTCCTATCACTAGCAGTCCAGATGAAAGGCATCTTATCCGCATGGGTGTAACGAATCGTGCAGCCACGTCTCGATCCCTGAGTCAACAGATGGTGACGTTTGCAAGACAACAACCATCTGCACGAACAGTTCCACGACGTTTGCAGCAGCATGGACTATCAGCTCGGAGACCATGGCTACGGTTACGCTTGACGCTGCATCACTGACAGGAGCGCCTGCAATGGTGTACTCAACGACGAACCTGGGTGCACGAATGGCAAAACGTCATTTTTTCGGATGAGTCCAGGTTCTGTTTACAATATAATGATGGTCGCATCCATGTTTGGCTACGTCGCGGTGAATGCACATTGGAAACTTGTATTCGTCATCGCCCGGTGTGATGGCATGGGGTGCCACGTCTCGGTCACCTCTTGTTCGCTTTGACGGCACTTTGAACAGTGGACGTTACATTTCAGATGTGATACGACCCGTGGGTCTACCCTTCATTCGATTCCTGCGAAAACCCTACATTTCAGCAGGATAATGCACGACCGCATGTTGCGGGTCCTGTAGGGGCATTTCTGGATACATAAAATGTTCGACTGCTGCCCAGGCCAGCACAATCTCCAGATCTCTCACCAATTGAAAACGTCTGGTGAATGGTGGGCGAGCAACTGGCTAGTCACAATACGCCAGTCACTACTCTTGATGAACTGTAGTATCGTGTTGAAGCTGCATGGGCAGCTGTACCTGTACATGCCATCCAAGCTCTGTTTGACTCAATGCCCAGGTGCATCAAGGCCGTTATCACGGCAGGAGGTGGTTGTTCAGGGTACTGAATTTTCAGTATCTATGCACCCAAATTGCGTGAAAATGTAATCACATGTCAGTTGTACTAAAATATATTTGTCCAATGAATACCCGTTTATCATCTGCATTTCTTCTTGGTGTAGCAATTTTAATGGCCAGTAGTGTACATGAAGTATGTGCATTCGGACAGCACGCTCATTGATACGACATGAACCGTGCTTGAGTCTGACTAGCAGTCATTTCTCGGCAGGCGACGTTGCTATCGCTTGGACGGGATTGTAGCTACGGAAGATCAGTGGTTATAATGTTCTGGCTGATCAGTGTACAAAACACAACCACGTGTTCTGCTTCGCACACACCAGTCGGACCAGCGACACTATCTGATCAAAAGTATCCAGCCGCCCCTATCTAATATGGGACTACACTGAAGAGCCAAAACAACTGGTACACCTGCCTAATATCGTGTAGGGCCCCCGCAAGGACGCAGAAGTGCCGCAACACGACGTGGCATGGACTCGACTAATGCCTGAAATAGTGCTGAAGAGAATTGACACTATGAATGATGTAGGACTGTCCATAAATCCGTAAGAGTACGAGGGGGCCAAGACGTCTTCTGAACAGCACATTGCAAGGCGTCCCAGATATGCTCGATAATGAAACTTCCTGGCAGATTAAAACTGTGTGCCGGACCAAGACTCGAACTCGGGACCTTTACCTTACGCGGGCAAGTGCTCTACCAACTGAGTTACCCAAGCACTACTCACGCCCCGTCCTCACAGCTTTAATTCCGCCAGTACCTCGTCTCCCACCTTCCAAACTTCACAGAAGCTCTCCTGCGAAACTTGGAAAACTATCACTCCTGGAAGAAAGGATATTGCGCAGACACGGCTTAGCCATAGCCTGGGGGATGTTTCTAGAATGAAATTTTGATTCTACAGCAGAGTGTGCGCTGATATGAAACTTCCTGGCAGATTAAAATTGTGTGCCGGACCGAGACTCGAACTCGGGACCTTGCTCAATAATGTTAATGTCTGGGAATCTTGGTCGCCAGCGGAAGTGTTTAAACTCAGAACAAGATTCGTGGAGCCACTCTGTAGCAATTCTGGACGTGTGGGGTGTCGCATTATCCTGCTGGAATTGCCCGTCGGAATTCACAATGGACACAACGATACAATTTGAAACGAGACTTATCCGACCAGGAAACACGTTTCCATCAAACACGTTTCCATCAAAAGTCCACTGTCGGTGTTGACGGGCCAGGCGTGTAGTCATCAAGGGTTCACGAGTGGGCCTTCGGCTCCGAAAGCCGATATCGACGATGTTTCGTTAAATGGATCGCACGCTGACACTTGTTGATGACCCAGCATTGAAATCTAGAGCAATTAGAGGAAGGGTTGCACAACTGTTACGCCAAACGATTCTCTTCTGGCGTCGTTAGTCTCGTTCTTGCAGGATCTACACTCCTGGAAATGGAAAAAAGAACACATTGACACCGGTGTGTCAGACCCACCATACTGGCTCCGGACACTGCGAGAGGGCTGTACAAGCAATGATCACACGCACGGCACAGCGGACACACCAGGAACCGCGGTGTTGGCCGTCGAATGGCGCTAGCTGCGCAGCATTTGTGCACCTCCGCCGTCAGTGTCAGCCAGTTTGCCGTGGCATACGGAGCTCCATCGCAGTCTTTAACACTGGTAGCATGCCGCGACAGCGTGGACGTGAACCGTATGTGCAGTTGACGGACTTTGAGCGAGGGCGTATAGTGGGCATGCGGGAGGCCGGGTGGACGTACCACCGAATTGCTCAACATGTGGGGCGTGAGGTCTCCACAGTACATCGATGTTGTCGCCAGTGGTCGGCGGAAGGTGCAAGTGCCCGTCGACCTGGGACCGGACCGCAGCGACGCACGGATGCACGCCAAGACCGTAGGATCCTACGCAGTGCCGTAGGGGACCGCACCGCCACTTCCCAGCAAATTAGGCTCCTGGGGTATCGGCGAGGACCATTCGCAACCGTCTCCATGAAGCTGGGCTACGGTCCCGCACACCGTTAGGCCGTCTTCCGCTCAGGCCCCAACATCGTGCAGCCCGCCTCCAGTGGTGTCACGACAGGCGTGAATGGAGGGACGAATGGAGACGTGTCGTCTTCAGCGATGAGAGTCGCTTCTCCCTTGGTGCCAATGATGGTCGTATGCGTTTTTGGCGCCGTGCAGGTGAGCGCCACAATCAGGACTGCATACGACCGAGGCACACAGGGCCAACACCCGGCATCATGGTGTGGGGAGCGATCTCCTACACTGGCCGTACACCTCTGGTGATCTTCGAGGGGACACTGAATAGTGCACGGTACATCCAAACCGTCATCGAACCCATCGTTCTACCATTCCTAGACCGGCAAGGCAACTTGCTGTTCCAACAGGACAATGCACGTCCGCATGTATCCCGTGCCACCCAACGTGCTCTAGAAGGTGTAAGTCAACTACCCTGGCCAGCAAGATCTCCGGATCTGTCCCCCATTGAGCATGTTTGGGACTGGATGAAGCGTCGTCTCACGCGGTGTGCACGTCCAGCACGAACGCTGGTCCAACTGAGGCGCCAGGTGGAAATGGCATGGCAAGCCGTTCCACAGGACAACATCCAGCATCTCTACGATCGTCTCCATGGGAGAATAGCAGCCTGCATTGCTGCGAAAGGTGGATATACACTGTACTAGTGCCGACATTGTGCATGCTCTGTTGCCTGTGTCTATGTGCCTGTGGTTCTGTCAGTGCGATCATGTGATGTATCTGACCCCAGGAATGTGCCAATAAAGTTTCCCCTTCCTGGGACAATGAATTCACGGTGTTCTTATTTCAATTTCCAGGAGTGTATTTCCGGCCGCAGCGATGTCGGAGATTTGATGTTTTACCGGATTCCTGATATTCACGGTACACTCGTGAAATGGTCGTCCGTGAAAATCCCCAGTTCGTCGCTACCTCGGAGGTGCTGTGTCCCATCCCTGGTGCGCCGTCTGTAACACTACACTCAGACTCACTTAAATCTTCATAACCTTCCATCGCAGCAGGAGTAACAGACCTAACAACTGCGCCAGACACTATTTGTCTCACGTAGGCATTGCCGACCGCAGCGCCTTATTCTGTCTGTTTACATATCTCTATATTTTAATACGTACATGTGGAATAAGATATGAGAGGAGGCGGTCCCGCCAGTATAAAAGATGACAGGGAGTATTACGTCATTAGTAGGGAAGCAGTAGCCGCAGAATGCGTCGAGCAGGGGAGCTCAGTGATTCGGGGCATGAATTGGCCGCTGTATGTTATCTGTGCAACAGATACACATCATAGACTAAATCCTTTTAAAGCTCTCCAAGTTGGCTGCCTGTGATGTGATTGTGAAGTGGAAACGCAAAGAAACAACCGCAGACAAACGAAGAGCGGACAGACCTAGTTTACTGACCGATAGGGACATTCGTGAGGGCGGCTGTAAAAAGTCACGCAAAGCCAGCGGGGGGAATCACTGGTAAGTTCCAAAGTGCAATCAGCAATCTCGCTAGTACAGTGACTATGCGTAGGCAGTTGAAAAGAAAGAAGCCATACATTTTTGTAATCAGCGCTGAACGACTCTTGAGTTTGTTGAAGAACAACGTCACTTGACAGTGGACATTTGAAACCGACTGATTTAAAGCGATGAATGACACTATACTTTGTGGCAATACAATGGGAGGGTTTGAGGACGGTTACCTGCCATTATGTGCAGTGCCAACAGCTAAGTACACAGGAGGAGGTGTTGCGGTATGGGGGAGTTCTTCGTGGTCAGGGTGAGGTATCCCTCTTGCGCTTAAGAAAACTCAAAGTGCAGAAAAATATGAAAACATTTTGCAACATTGTGTATTGTGTACAACAGAGGCGATGACTGTATCAGTATGGGAAAGCAGAAAAGCTCCCTGTCACAAAGTGTCGTCTGTGAGGCAATGGTCTATGAACAGTAACGATCCTGAAATGGAACAGTCTGCCCAGAGTCCGGTCTGAATCTAATGGAACACATTTGGGATGCGTTAGAGCGTCGACTGTCTCCAACACCTTGCGTTCAACATTGCTCGCTTTTCTGGTTTCGGCTCTTGAAAAGAAATGGAATGCCATTCGTCTACAGACTTTCGGACACCTCGCTGAAAGTGTCTGCAGCAGAGTTCTAACCATTAGAAATCCAAAGGAAGGACGCACTTCATATTAATGTCCGCTAACAAGTGTCCCTACACTTCGGATCATATACTCCACTAGGCACCAGTGACACGTGACACTACTTGTTATATTTACTGAACATTAGTGTACTTATTGGGATACTTGAAATTTATTATTTCAGATACTGCCAAACAAAAGGAAGAAAATGATTTGGTGTTACTGCCTCTAATTTACCTTGTCATTACAAAGTCAGTGATGTAACAATGCATAATCTTGAAAGCACCAGTTTTTAATGTCAGAAAATGTTCTGTTTACTGAAATAATGGCCTTCATGGGACATACAGGACGTAGAACAGATTAATCATCTTATATCCAGAACGTTATTCGAAGCTGGATTAATTTCATAAAGTGCTGTATCTTTGAGCTGATATGAAATCAATGTCATCCATTTAGGAAATTGTGTGGCAAACTTCCCCTTTAACTGAGTTCATCATACGAATGTATTAGTAGCTGTTTTACCTCGCTGTAACAAGTATTGGATTTTGTCGAGATGAGGCCGGCACAATCAATACATACTGCACTCCAGTTCTTCCTAGTGTTTTGCAAAATTCTGGGCACAGTGCCAGTTTCCTTCGACAAGAAAAATTTAGAATTTACAGTGTCGATACGTGCAAGATGGTATAGTATACTTATGACAGTAATGATTCTACTATTGGTGTTTTACGAAGTGACATGTCGCATATCTCAGATTTACAACAATGCTGACAGTTTAGTGTGGCACACACAACACTGCCATCTTATTATGGGATACATCACAGGTTGCCTAATGATATTACGAGGTATTACACTAAGGCAGAGACATGTCAGAAAATGGTGCCTCCGTCTACTTACGATTGATCTGTTTCTGTACAGAAATATTGAGACTGAGTACCACACATTTGCCACTGTTGTGCATCGGGTGGTGTATGGTGTAATGTTTTATACAGCTATCTTGTACGGTGCCTTTACGTGTCTATCAAAAGCTAGATTTCAATTTTACTATTTAGTTCCTTTATATTTTTTCTACAGTGTAAGACATACAGTAATTCTGCAATTCTTCGCCCTTAATGTATTGCTGTGCAGGAGATTCCACCACATTAACAAGTGTTTGCTGGCTGCTGTAGGTATTTCTTCAGAGGATGAGCTAGATTGTGTGTTAACATCCTCAGTGATAAAAAGCAAAAACCATTATCTGTCACTTTTTTCTGACGAACTTCCTGCAACATATTCTTGTCGTTTACTACGTAGACAGCAGTTGGCCGCAGTATTGGAATATTCCCCAACATTCACTATTCCAGCAGTTCTAAAGTTTGAGGCTTACACTTCTCTGTCTGGTTTACAGAACGCTCACTATCTCCTTGTTGAACTGGCGAGAACTGTCAACGGAGCATACAGTGTTCAGAATGTTGCAGAAGTACTGTGTTCTTTCTTTAACATTGCGGCGAATGTATATATTACGTTGGTTCACTTCCTCGGAGATGGGATACGGTCGTCCGGTCATTCGACAGGGCAGGTTCTGCTGGACTGCTTGCCATGGTCGGCATTATCGGTGTGGCGTCTCTTCATCATGGTGTGCAGTAGCGACGCCGTGGTCCAGGAGGCCAACCGCACGGAACAGCTGGTGAACAGGTTGCTGCTGCTGCTGCCATCTGCAGGGCAGCACCGTGGACTGCACATCAGCGTGCGAAGGTTCGCCCACCAGCTGGGCCGCAGTCGGCTCACCTACAGCGCGGCGGGACTCTTCACCATCGACAGGTCGCTGCTGACCAGCTGTGTGGCCGCCATCACCACCTACCTCGTCATCCTCGTCCAGTTCGGCCTGCCAGATGCGGGTAGGAGAGAGAGCAATGTATGCAACTGTTCAACATGTGGGGCCACATATAGAAGTTACAGATAACTTCATCTGAGATTTTCAGAGACACATACCTAGACAGCAGTCCCGTTCTACGGTTTGAAGTAAAATGTTTTTCATTCCACAAAATACCACAAACTTCTTTCACAATTTCTGGACTTCTTCTTTTCCCCAATCGGTGTCTCTGTTGCATTTACTCTCACTAACAATATGTAACTAGATTCGTTCCTTGTCGTTGTAACATTTGTTCCCCAATTTTATGAATGTGTTTCAGTGTATCAGAGAATGTAATACTGGGGTCAGTGCATAAATTTACAACGTGATTCTGTTCTTTTTTAAAAGTACACTTTACTGATTTTGTGTGGAGATTTAAAATGATACTATAATGAAATAAATGAAATAATAAGGTAATTCTGCTTAAAACTCTAATGCAATTCATGAATTAAATTAAGGAAATTTAGCAACATGATGACCCAGATTACAAAGATTAATGAGTGGTCTATTTCAATCACTGACCTTGACATGTAACCAGTCCAGGGCATACTAACAGATCCTATAGTTATATAATGCCTGGTGCTACAAAATGTTAACACATACACCTCTTCAATACCTTTTCAACTTCAGTACTTTCCATATATTGCATCTTTAGCTTGTCAAACCTAGCTGAGATTTTTCAGTTCTGTTAATATTCTACTGAAGGCAATGTCGTACCTAATCGTTACGCAGGCAGTTTAATTTGCTTGTGCTTGTGTGTGTACTTGCGTAACACGTTACTATGTGGAAGCTGTTGAAAATCAGATTTTGACACAACAAATTGAACTGATGAAAAAAGACGATGCCAGTTTTAGGCAGAAAATCTATAACAGTATGAATCTGGTTAATGGCCCAGATACTCAATTGTTTGCCAAAGACAATGGACCTGTTTTGAATTCTAGCCAACAAAACAATCTCACTGTGTCTCAAGCTATTGCTGAACAACGTAGCTGGATTTAATATCAGTTAAACTAATGTATTCTGTCCCGCCATAACACAAATATTTTCAGACCAGTTAACTGTATATGTACTACTTCGTTTTCTTACCACTGTATGATATGACAACACTTTGACTATAATAATTTAAGAACACTTGTGAAATTTGAAATCTCTTTGTAAGGAGTTGAAGGAACGTACTTTTGACAATTATGACGATATTTCTCCCTCCCTTCTCCCCCCCCCCTCTCTCACCCTCATAGCTTCACTTTCTTTTCTTCTAAAAACGCTTTCACTAATTAACTGTGTTTTTTCTTCGTTTCGTCTGTCGACGTTTTCCTGTTGTTTCTTTGGTTGGACGTGTGGAAGGTACTTGTTATTTATTTTACTATGTAATATTCTCCGTCCGCAATTTCTTCTGAGATTTTCAGCTGTAGCAGGTCTTCTTGTGTTTCTTTTATTCCATTGGTCTTTAATTTGCTTGTATTAACAATGTTATAATTTTTTTCTGTTTTCAGCTACCCTATATATAGGTTTCCATAGAAATATAGGTGTCTTTTCCTAAATTTATCTCTGATGTTGTGTCTGTGTTCGTAGAGTTCCTTTGTAGGCCGTCTGACACAAGTTTCGTCTCGGAGTATAGTGCTGTAGATTTTCCTAAGAATTTTTTGTTCTTGTGTCTCTATGTCACGAATTTTTTTCAGCCCTCTAATAAATGCGTTTTATGCCGTATAGAAGCCTACTGATAAAACAAGTGTGTTGTACTGCCATAGTTTTCCATTATAAGATATTCCTCTTTTGTTAGTGTGATTCCCTCTCAATTCGTCCGCATTTTGAATTTTGAATATTATTTCTGTGTTGAAGAGGGTGTTCAGTCCTGTGGGTTGGTTTCTCCTAAGTACTTGCAGTGTGTGACCTGTGAGATTTTTCCGTACTGTGTTTTCAGTGGGAGTTTTCCAGTTGGTTTGGTATCCATATACTGAGGGTCTTTTTTTTTTAAGGAAATTTGGAGTTCGGTTTTACGGAAAATTTCATGTAGTTTATCTAGCTGAAGTTTGAGGTCATCAGCAAAGGCCAGGCATTTCACAGTGACTGTTTTTCCTTTCTCTTTTCCAGTTTGGCTACCTTTGACGTGCTTCTCCAATTTTCTGATTACTTTTTCCAGTATGATGTTGAACAACAGTGGCGATAAGCCCTCTCCTTATAGGACTTCTTTGTGAATTTCGAATGGGTTTGGCCTTTGAGAAGATTTCAAATAAAGATTCTTCGATGACAAATCTGGTTGAGATCAAGCCTTATGGCTGACAGCTGCACCAACTAGGTAAACAAATGGTGACCAATCGCCGCTGGATACCAGATCACATGCTGATGGGTTTTGTGATAGTATTTGGTCTACCACGAGTATTTCATTTCACCAGCACCACTAATATCTTGGAGGCTTTCTCATATCCACCATCCGGGCAGGCCATTAATAGGGGTATACTATTGTAGTAGATGCTGTCCAAGATAGCTGACAGCACACAGGTTTCTACAGCGAAACTTGAGAGATTAATATCAATTACCGAAAACCAAAATAAATAGAATCATTCACTTGAAATTTAATGTTTTATGAATTAACAAAGTGATCGCAACTTACAGAAAAATAACATACGTAACATCTATAAAACTTCAAGCACGATCTGAGCCTACAGTTGAAATATTCCAAGGGTACCCACAGTCATGAGGATAGTTTTTAGATTCTAGTAAGTTATTTTCCTAACGTCTCCTCAACTAATTTCTTTAAGGAAAAAACCCAAGCATCCACTCAGATTCGTCTCCAGCCAAAGAAGAAGATACTACGAAGATAATATAAGCACTGCAAGACAACAAGCCACTGGGTGAAGATTTGAATCACTGAGCTCTGGAAGCATGCTGGGGATAAGACAACCTATAAACTTGTAATTATTCAAGATGTTACAGAAAGCGAACAAGCACCAAGAGGATGGTCCTTTGTCGTAACAGAAGGGAACTATGCAAATGTGAACAAGGACTGTGGTATCTCTCTTCTGCTAATACAACTGGAGCCAAGCAATGAGTTTTCAGAAAGGGAAGATCATGTGATGGGCATGTTATGAATCTTAAGGCCATCATTTCATATCCGAAAGTGAGAAACAAGGACTTTCGTCGATTTCAGCAAGTCGTAAGACTCACTTGATTGAACCACCCTCTTTCAAATTCTTCAAGAGTTTGACTTAGTAAGACAAAATCGATTATGTAACACACTCTGACCAAAGCTACCTCAAAGTAAAGTTCAGAGGAGAGATCTGTGATGCCTTTGAAATGAGGAAAGGAGTTGGACAGTGAGATGGACTAATGCTGTGCTATTTAACTGTGTTTCAGAAAAATTCATCCGATAATGGAGGAGATGAATAAACCATTTTTGGAGTTTGAAAATGAGGTACGGCTAGAATATAAGTATATGAATATTACAATCCCCTGTGCAGCCTTTATACACCGAAGAGCCAAAGAAACTGGTACACTTGCCTGAAATCGAGTAGGGACCTCGGCAGCTTGCAGAAGTGCTTTAGCACGACTTGGTATGAACTCGACTAATGTCTGAAGTAGTGCTGGAGGGAACTGATGCCATGAATCCTGCAGAGTTCTCCATACATCCGTAAGTGCACTGGAGGGGGGGGGGGACCTCTTCTGAACAGCACATTGGAAGGCATCCCACATATACTCATTAATGTTCATGTCTGGAGAGTCTGGTGCCCAGCGAAAGTGGTTAAGCTCCGAAGAGTGTTCTTGGAGCCACTCTGTAGCAATTCTGGACTTGTGGGGTGTCGCATTGTCCTGCTAGAATTGCCCAAATCCATCGGAACGCACGATGGACATGAATGGATGCAGGTGATCAGACAAGATGCTTACATACTTGTCACCTGTCAGAATCGTATCTAGCCGTGTCAGGGTCCCATATCACTCCAAGTGCACACACCTCCCACCATTACAGAGCGTCCACCAGCTTGAAGAGTTCCCTGTTGACATGCAAGGTGCATGGATTCATGAGGCTGTCTCCCTGCCCGTACACGTTATCCGCTCGATACAATTTGAAACGAGACTCGTCAACCAGGTGACATGTTTCCAGTTATCAAAAGTCCACTGTAGGTGTTGTTAGGCCCAGATGAGACGTAAAGCTTTGTGTCGTGAAGTCATCAAGGGTACACGAATGGGCTTTCGGCTCCGAAAGCCCTTATCGATGATGTTTCCTTGAATGGTTTGCACACTGACACTCGTTGATGGCCCAGCATTGAAATCTGCAACAATCTGCGCAAGGGTTGCACTCCTGTCACGCCAAACGATTCTCTGCAGCCGCCGTTGGTCCCGTTCGTGCAGGGTCTTTTTCCAGCCGCAGCGATGTCGGAGATTTGATGTTTTACCGGATTCGTGATATTCACGGTACACTCGTGAAATTGTCGTACGGGAAAATCTCCACCTCAACATTACTCGGAGATACTCTGTCGGATCGGTTGTGCGCCGACTGTAACACCACACTCAAACGCACTTAAATCTTAATAACCTTCCATCGTAGCAGCAGGAACCGACGTAACAACTGCGCCAGACACTATTTGTCTCACATAGACGTTGCCGACCGCAGTCCCTTATTCTGCCTGTTTGTATATATCTGAATTTTAATACGCATGCCTATACCCGTTTCTTTGTCGCTTCAGTGTAGGATATCACGGTAGGCGGTCCCGCCAGTATGACAGATGACGGAGAGTATTATATCATTATTAGGGAGGTAGTAACAGCTGCATCGGTCGAGCAGGAGAGCTCAGTACTCTGACCATGGACTGGCCGTATGTCATCTATGCAACAAATGCACATCATCACAATCGCGAACTATATCGGCACTTGGAGAAGATAAGTGGCGTGATTCAGGAAAATTGGATAGCATTTTACCGGCACGTGACATGAAAAAGCTCAACGAGGATATGTAAAAGGATATTAACCTATTTTGATCTATGGGAACCCAAAGTTTCTGCTAAAGACTTTCAGGAGTGTGTGCTGCTTAAGAGAAAATGGCGAACACACAAAGATTTCCAGGAAAAGCTAAAACTGAAGACAGGGAAGGCTTGTACCCAAGAGAGAAAAGTACATCAGCGAATGCAATAGTATTAGGCGACAGTTACGTCACAGAAACGGAGACAGTTGAATTGGCATGGTGCCTATACGGCCAACAAAGAATAAAGTCTTCTAAGAGTCAGAAGAATTCATCATATTACTTAAGTCAATGGCTGTTTAGTATTTTGCGTTCTTTAAGGATGTATAATAGAAAAATTAGCAGCAAAAGCACAGAAACTTCTCCACAGATTAAAAGTGCGTGGCGGAATGGCGGTTTGAACTTCCATACTGGTACCTTTTTCCCCACAGGCAGGAATACAAGGGCTCAGCTCACCATGTACCCTGCAACCCTCAATTCCGCCTGCACGTAGGTCCTACTTTTCAAACTTCACAGGACAGTTGTAATGGATTAATAAATACACTTAACAGGACGTCATGTGGAGCTGCTAAATGTACCTGCATTGCAGCAAACCATGTACAAAACTAAAAGTGAGTGCATCACCTAAATCCTTGCCCCGAGCTGTTCCATTTGACTGTATTTTGATCACTTCAAAAATGCTTCAAATGGCTTTGAGCACTATGGGACATAACTGCAGTGGTCATCAGTCCCCTAGACCTTAGAACTACTTAAACCTAACTAACCTAAGGACATCACACACATCCATGCCCGAGGCAGTATTTGAACCTGCGACCTTAGCGGTCAGGCGGTTCCAGACTGTAGCGCCTAGAACCGCTCGGCTACTCCGGCCGGCTCACTTCACTGAAACCCTGCATTAGCACTGCGATGGTGAATAAGGAAAGAATTTACGACAACTTCACAATTTTTGTTTTGAGAAATAGTACTCTGTATGTTCACAATATGTGATCACATACTGTTTGAAGCTAATGTTAAGCATTTTGCCGAATAATAACTCATTTATAGGTCTTGGGACTCTGCTCGTCACAACTTTCTGTTAAACGGTTGTGTTTCTTCATAGACTTGTACTTCTGCAGCTTCCTTTTTGTTAACTTTCAAAGATGGCTTGTGTATTACCGTCCAGAGGTCATTGTGTTACATGAAAGCCAGCACAACGAACCGATACCGCTGATATTAGCCACGGCTCGCTGCAACCCACAGCGACATGTGGAAGCCGCTCCTGGAGACCACATCTCCCCTCACAACAACAGAAACGCCCTCACACTGAGGTCAATATAGTGTCGAACATGCAAGAGCTTATTCCCAGTTCGTGACCTCATACGAAGGCCTTAAATCATAGCACAGGACCAATGTGATAGTTAAAGTTTCTCATGAACTTGTTCACTTAAATGTGATACATTGTACTACAAGAGAACAGTTCGTTAATCTGTGCTTCAAGTGATGCTTTAGTAGTCAATAACAGTTGTAACGTACCAACAAATCCTGTGGCATGGTTTGCAAAATTCTAACACATTTTTGAATCTGCCTCCCTTAGTCTTGAAGTAACATGTTACCAGTAATTTCAAGTAAAATTTCTTCAGCCTATAATGTACCTGTCTCACATAAAGTATAACAAATTACTTTATTTATTTTTTCCCTTCTGTAATGCACAATAACCATCCAGTCCCATCTATTCTGGAGCTAAAATAATACTTCTTTCTTCAATAGGTAAAACTGTCATACAGATGTATGCTCCTTGCCTTTAATTTTCATTTTCATCTCTTCAACATTGGGTCACTGTCCTATTCCTTCACAATGTCCTTCAGACATGCTGTAATAAAATACTCAAATGTCACTTTCCTCTTAATTCTTCCTAATTAGTTTGTTAATCCTATTCGAGTGAGAGATAGCCCATTGGCCACAATATTCTTTGTCTGAGGCACATATGTAATGATGGATTAGAATTCTAGTAGGTACATTGTCTTTTTCAGAATCAAAAATTGCAATGCTTTGTGCTATGAGACCACATCCATCACCTTTCCATATAGAAATTATGTAAATTTTTTGAATTCCCACACAACGACTAGATCCTCTAGTTTCAATACTGATAATTGTTTTCTTTGTTCCAAGCACCTGACTGGCAAATGCTATTATTTTACATCTTTTCTCGCCTGCTTCTTCGATTTCTTGGAAAATAACCACACATAAACTCATCTTTGCACTGTCTGTTATCCCACAAAAATCTTTGGATACTTCCAGATGGGACAATATTAGTGCCACTACTGTAGGCTTCCTCGGTGCTGTATTACCCAGCTCGTCTTTCCACATGTCAACTCACACAGTCTCAGCATGCCGCTGAATACACATGTAATGCTTAAAGGATTTCATTAGGCCAGGGTATCGCCATTGTTGTCACTTGGGTTATGGAATTGTGCAACATCATATTGCCTCTAACTTCTGTGGATATAGAAAGCTGTCAATGCTGTCTATCACATGTCCTAAGAATGTGACACTAGTGATGCCAAATACGCAATTTCCAACCACTCACTGTTATTATATTGTGTTTTAATGTTGTGAGCAGTTCCTTCTGTGTACAAAGATTTGCTATTGATATATCATCTACATGTATTATGATGTGACACTGTATCCAGTCAACCAAGGTACCTAAATTGGTAACAGCGACCAATAACTAAGAATGCATTATGGTTCCAATTCAATTTGCCAGTAACTCATCTGCAATTCAAAAGGAAGAAAACACTCAGATGCCACAAAACTATTGTAGCAACTCTTCTAGATTGTCACCTGATCCGTCTCCATTTCAGTTACTGCATTAACTTGCATACTGTCCAGTACCAGACGAGCTGTACCATCCCTTTTACTTACCACTCTCGAGGAATTTATATAAGAGGATATTGCCAGTTCGACCACTCCATCATCTTCTGTATTTCTTTCCATAACTGGTTGTTATATAGCAGTGGAATCGCAGTGGGGCTTACTCAAAAAATTGAGTGTAAGGCCTCACTGAAAACACACATGGAAGTTGGTGATAGGTACTAATTTGGATGTATCTCTACAATGGTAGTTTAGAACGTTTTATAACTCTGCTTTGGCACATCGCTCCACCTCCTGGATCCATTCCACCTTTTCCATTATTTGTCTCCTCATTTCTACATCTACATCTACATCCATACTCCGCAAGCCACCTGACGGTGTGTGGCAGAGGGTACCTTGAGTACCTCTATCGGTTCTCCCTTCTATTCCAGTCTCGTATTCTTCGTGGAAAAAATGATTGTTGTGTGGGGGCTCTAATCTCTCTGATTTTATCCTCATGGTCTCTTCGCTAGATATACGTAGGAGGGAGCAATATACTGCTTAACTCTTCGGTGAAGGTATGTTCTCGAAACTTTAACAAAAGCCCGTACCGAGCTACTGAGCGTCTCTCCTGCAGAGTCTTCCACTGGAGTTTATCTATCATCTCACGATTACTAAATGATCCTGTAACGAAGCGCGCTGCTCTCCGATTGATCTTCTCTATCTCTTCTATCAACTCTATCTGCTACGGATCCCACCATGCTGAGCAGTATTCAAGCAGTGGGCGGACAAGCGTACTGTAACCTACTTACTTTGTTTTCGGATTGCATTTCCTTAGGATTCCTCCAATGAATCTCAGTCTGGCAACTGCTTTACCCACGATCAACTTTATATGATCATTCCATTTTAAATCACTCCTAATGCGTACTCCAAGATAATTTATGGAATTAACTGCTTCCAGTTGCTGACCTGCTATTTTGTAGCTAAATGATAAGGGATCTATCTTTCTATGTATTCACAGCACATTACACTTGTCTACATTGAGATTCAGTTGCCATTCCCTGCACCATGCGTCAATTCGCTGCAGATCCTCCAGCATTTCAGTACAATTTTCCATTGTTACAACCTCTCGATACACCTCAGCATCATCTGCAAAAAGCCTCAGTGAACTTCCGATGTCATCCACAAGGTCATGTATGTATATTGTGAATAGCAACGGTTCTATGACACTCCCCTGCGGCACACCTGAAACCACTCTTACTTCGGAAGAATGCTCTCCATTGAGAATGACATGCTGCGTTATGTTATCTAGGAACTCTTCAATCCAATCACAGAATTGGTCTGATAGTACATATGCTCTTACTTTGTTCATTAAACGACTGTGGGGAACTGTATCGAACGCCTTGAGGAAGTCAAGAAACACGGCATCTACCTGTGAACCCGTGTCTATGGCCCTCTGAGTCTCGTGGACGAATAGCGTGAGCTGGGTTTCACACGACCGTCTTTTTCGAAACGCATCCTGATTCCTACAGAGTAGATTTCTAGTCTCCAGAAAAGTCATTACACTCGAACATAATACGTGTTCCAAAATTCTACAACTGATCGACGTTGGAGATATAGGTCTATAGTTCTGCACATCTGTTCGACGTCCCTTCTTGAAAACGGGGATGACCCGTGCCCTTTTCCAATCCTTTGGAACGCTACACTCTTCTAGAGACCTACGGTACACCGCCGCAAGAAGGGGGGCAAGTTCTTTCGCGTACTCTGTGTAAAATCGGACTCGTATCCCATCAGGTCCAGCGGCCTTTCCTGTTTTGAGAAATTTTAATTGTTTCTCTATCCCTCTGTCGTCTATTTCGATATCTACCATTTTGTCATCTGTACGACAGTCTAGAGAAGAAATTACAGTGCAGTCTTCCTCTGTGAAACAGCTTTGGAAAAAGACATTTAGTATTTCGGCTTCTAGTCTGTCATCCTCTGTTTCAGTACCATTTTGGTCACAGAGTGTCTAGACATTTTGTTTTGATCCACCTACTGCTTTGACATAAGACCAAAATTTCTTAGGATTTTCTGCCAAGTCAGTACATAGAACTTTACTTTCGAATTCATTGAACGCCTCTCGCATAGCCCTCCTCACACTACATTTCGCTTCGCGTAATTTTTTTTTTTTTTTTTTTTTTTTTTTTTTTTTTTTGTCTGCAAGGCTTTGGCTATGTTTATGTTTGCTGTGAAGTTCCCTTTGCTTCCGCAGCAGTTTTCTAACTCGGTTGTTGTACGATGGTGGCTCTTTTCCATCTCTTGCGATCTTGCTTGGCACATTCTCATCTAACGCATCTTGTACGATGGTTTTGAACTTTGTCCACTGATCCTCAACACTGTCTGTACTTGAGACAAAACTTTTGTGTTGAGCCGTCAGGTACTCTGTAATCTGCTTTTTGTCACTTTTGCTAAAGAGAAAAATCTTCCTACCGTTTTTAATATTTCTATTTACGGCTGAAATCATCGATGCCGTAATCGCTTTATGATCGCTGATTCCCTGTTCTGTGTTAACTGTTTCAAATAGTTCAGGTCTGTCTGTCACCAGAAGGTCTAATATGTTATAGCCACGAGTCGGTTCTCTGTTTAACTGCTCAAGGTAATTTTCAGATAAAGCACTTAAAAAAATTTCACAGGATTCTTTGTCCCTGCCACCCGTTATGAACGTTTGAGTCTCCCAGTCTATATCCGGCAAATTAAAATCTCCACCCAGAACTATAACATGGTGGGGAAATCTACTCTAAATATTTACCAAATTATCCTTCAGGTGCTCAGCCACAACAGCTGATGAGCCAGGGGGCCTATAGAGACATCCATTTACCATGTCTGAGCCTGCTTTAACCGTGACCTTCACCCAAATCATTTCACATTTCGGATCTCCGTCAATTTCCTTCGATACTATTGCAGTTCTTATCGCTATAAACACGCCTCCCCCTTCACTGTCCAGCCTATCTCTGCGGTATACATTCCAATCTGAGTTTAGGATTTCATTACTGTTTACGTCTGGTTTCAGCCAACTTTCTGTCCCTAGTACTATATGGGCGTTGTGACCGTTTATTAATGAGAGCAATTCTGGGACCTTTCTACAGATGCTCCTGCAGTTTACTATTAGCATATTAATATTGTTATTACCTGTTACATTTTGCCTACTCCTACCTTGCCGCATCTCAGGAGGCGTCTTGTCGGACCTAGGGAGGGAATTCTCTAACCTAACATTTCGTGTTCTTTCCTGGAGCACATGGTTCAAATGGTTCTGAGCACTAAGGGACTTATCATCTGTGGTCATCAGTCCCCTAGAACTTAGAACTTCTTAAACCTAACTAACCTAAGGACATCACACACATCCATGCCCGAGGCAGGATTCGAACCTGCGACCGTAGCAGTCGCGCGTCTCTGGAGCAGAGGTCTAAAATATTCTTCTTCCTCTTGTTGTTTATTTCTGTATCCTATTAGTTGATTCTTTGATGAACAAACCGTTTTAAACAGTTATGAAATGTACTTGGTGCCACATATCCGTGCTCTTTCTGGGTATCCCCCTCTCACATTCATCTTATATTAACTTAGTATTATCCATTCAATTTGTGGCACACATCATTGAAATACACTGTCCAATGTTGCCGACATTTCGTTACCATAGCTGAGAAAGGCTTCAAAACCTAGGGATGTAATTGCAGTTTTTTTTTTTTTTTTTTTGCAACTGATAACAGAGATCTGAACAACATTAAATCAATATTTACTTAATTTGGAGACTTACAATAGTAGGTATTAGGAGAAATGTGTTTTTAGTTTTTTGGCTGTGGTGGTTGTGGCAAGAGCAAGCGAGTGTTGCTTATTTTCCCCTGGGCAGCAGCTTGGGTGTTGAAGTATAGATGTGTGGACACAAAATGGTTAGTCTATACTGACAGATGCGGTGCACTTAGTGATGCAGTCACAGACGTGCAGAAAACACCTGCTAGTAAATTATCTAATGTGTATTTTGTATGTAAAGGCTGTTAGTGTCCAGTCACTAGCTTTTGCTTTGGTACCCTCACTTTCATAAACTGAGGGTACCAAAGCAAAAGCTGGAATGCTTAACTCAGTTTTCAAATGTTTCTTTAAAGAGAAAAAACAGGAGGATTGCCCAATTTAATCCTCATACCACTGCAACGATGAGTGAAATGAGTGTAGTGTCAGTGGTATTGAGAAACAGGTGAAATCGTTAAAACTGAACAAAGCTCGATGGCCTGATAGAATACCTGTCAGGTTCTATACCCATTGGCAACTTACTCCAAATGTTCAAAACTGTAAAACTGTGCACTCCACAGAACGAAAAATCGTAGTATCCTATGACTATAATATCACTGACTCACTGTTGTTATCGGCCAAGTCATACAAATATCTGGGAGTAACACTTTGTAGGGATATGAAATGAAATGACGCCATAGGCTCATTCAATGGTGCAGCAGATAGTACACTTTGAATATGGGGAAGCGCAGGCAGTCTACAAAGCAGATTGCTTACAAATCATTCATACCACTGGTTCTAGAATATTGTTCAAGTGTGTGGGGCCCATACCAACATTACTAACAGGGGATGTTAAACGTATGCAGATAAGGGCTGCATGAATGGTCGCAGGTTCGTTTGGTCTGTAGAAGAGTACCACAGAGGTACTGAAGAAACTGTGCTGGAAGACTCTTGAACGTAGACGTAAATTATCCTCAGGAAATCTACAAACAAAGTATTAAGAACTAGCTTTAAGCGACGATTCTAGGAATATACTACAACTCCCTGCATATCGCACACATAAGGATCATGAGGATAATATTAGAACAATTACAACACACACAGAAGAATTGAAACTATCATTCTTCCTATTTTCCATAAATGAATTTAAAGTGAAGAAACCATACTAACTAGTACAATTGGTCATACCCCACTGCCATGCACTTCATGGGGTTTGCAAAGTACAGATGTAGATGTAGATGAAGACTGTGAACTGCAGAGAAAAAAATACAACTAACACACTGAAGTTGGTACATATTAAGGTACCTGTAATCACAATATCAGCACTTATACCCCTAATGGTCTGTGTTTGCTAACATTTTTCATCCACATAGTCTCTTTCCCCTTCCATAAAACTTCCCACAAATCTTCGTTAACAATATAATTTGTACTTTCCGTTATGCGCTCGTTCACATTTCTCATATTCCTTGTGCCCTTGAAGTTCCTGAGTCACTGTGATGACAGCTCCACAACTGAGTTCACATACAGGTCAGACCAATTCAGTAATTTCTGCCACTTGCCGACGATGCTGTATCTGATCATTGCTATCTTATCTGTAATTTTCACCCCTGTTATTATTGTAAACATTATAACCACTCCTTCACTGGCCTCTGAGTTATTCGATCCTGTATGGTTCTGTTGATAAGGTGTGAAATGCAAGCCATCTTTGGAGTGTGACTGATTATTTGTGGTGTAGTCGTTGTGGTATTGCTAAAGTTATGTCCCTGAGCTGCTAGCTGATGCGATCTCTGGTTGCCACGACGCACAAAGATAATTTCTACAGAAGCTCCTTAAATTTGTCTATATTACTGCGGTATTCAGTCAAACCATGTTCGTACTGCCAGGGCATCCTTTGGAAACAAAACCTAATCATCCCCTCTGCGCCAGTGGTAACCCAAGAATTGATTCTCATTCAGCATCTCTTCGAGAAATGTCACGAGGCTCCACAGTCCTGACCCTCCAAAGTCATGGCTGATAATGATCTCATTTTTAACTGATTCTTGCCTCTGTTTGGGCCAGTAGTTGGTGAAAATTGCCTCCTTAAACACATGATATGTCATGCGCTTTAGTGCTACCTTCACAGCGAGTTCCTCCTCGAATAAACTGTCAGTTTATTCAAGTTTGTGCATCATTGTCCATGGCGGTGGATGTAAATTATCTAACTGTTCAATCTAAGTCTTAGGGTGAAGTACGTTCCTGTTCTCCTTGAACTCATGATACATACGTATCTACATCTAGTGTTTGCAGTCAGACTGCTCGATCCCAGTGTCTCTGCTTGGCCAACTAAATCCACACTGAATACTTCGCGACTCCCTTGTGATTTCAGTACAATCTCTGTTTCCACTTTTTCCGGTCCTCTGTCTCAGATATATTCGTAATCAGTAATTCTTCTAAGTGGCACACAGTTGTTGATCTACTCTGTATCACTGGTTGTTTAAATCGCACCTATCTCTTATGCTTTCAAACTGTCATACTGTTTTGTTAACTTGAAAGTCTCTTCGGGTTTGCCTCCGGATCCTAAAATCTACTCGACTTGATACTTCGGCGATCCAGCTGGTCGCCATATCCAGCAGAATGCTGCCTCTGCTGCCTCTGCATCAGGGGCTTTCAAGACTTATTATGCCAGGAAAGCCCACGAAGTCACATGTTTTCATAAGTGCTCTTCTTGCATCTGTTGTTTCTTGTAAATACCCTCCTGCTTCTCTTTGAAATCCAATAGCAAACAAAATTCTCGTGTCTCACATATTGGAAGAGGGGCTATGCCCTCCAATTCTGCGAGCTCAATCTCTATTTGTTCCTGGATAATATTTCTATTCTCTATACGCAAGTCATCCATTGCCTTACACAACTGCAATTCAAATGTTCTTCGACTTTGCCCAATTGGTCTTCTGCCGTATTTACGCATCTTTTATTCCATTCAATCTGGCTTTCCTCTTTGACATTTACTTTTTGATCTACAATGGGAAGTTGCACCAACAGTAGTCCCATCTGGTCCTCTGGTTTCTTCGCCCTTGCTTCCTCCTGAATTTCTCTTTTCCTCACTAATTTGTCTAGATCGTTTCTCAATTTGCGACGGCTTTCTTTATATGTAGTTTCATTTTTTCCACAGTAAAACCCATGAATTGACTCATGGTCGTTTGCTCACTCGTTGGTGGATGTGCTTGACACATAACAGTGTCTCAGTCCTTTCATGTATTCTCTCTCTCATGAGTTCATTATTACTTGAGTTTGTAAACTCTCGTTTCTCCAAAGTTACAGTCATCTTCACTCACATCATCATCTTGTTGGACATGCCCATCATCTGTCTCTTCCTTGTGTCATTATCTTGTTTGTTAGCGATGTTGTTTTCAATCTGTGGAACTTGAGGCATCACATCTATCTCTGCTTCTAAAAATTATCTATCTTTTCCACTGAATTACTGTAATTTGGAACATTTACATCTTTCCTCTTGTATGCATTCATTGTACAGCTCATCACCCAAAACTCATTAAATTTTTCTCGCTGCTCTAGGCTAATTCTTAGGATATTCCCTTCAGGCATTTTTATTACTGCACAAATATATTAGTACACCCTTCCATATATGCCATTACCGGTCAACGCTGTATTCATATCCACAGAGGGTGATGCTCAGAACAGAGGAATACCTGCTGAAATGATGGAATATAGGTATTTATTTCGCATTTGCTGTCTTAAATTATAACTGAAAAAAATATTTGCTCCTATTCTTTGTTTTCTAAAATTTTTGGGTAGCAGTTCCTTGCCTGACTCTCCATATTGTTTTTTTCATTTCTGACTGCGATCATAAGGTATCACGTGGTGCTGAACCTGAGCAGGCTGTTTTAAAAATACGAGATCCCATGAGTCGTCCTCTTTCACAACTAACTGATCTGACCGATATAGCTGTGCTGCTAGATCATTCCCAAGTAACCAGTGTTGATTAATAAAGTTAAGCAATTGAATTTAATAAAACATGACCTGTCATGGGGCCTTGAGCACTGTATCATGAGTGGATCTCACTGAAATTCCTTTGATCATTCCTGTGAACGGGGTGTTCATGGATTATCAAAGAAAAATCATTGAACACCGTATGTATTAAGACACAAAGGCAGTACAAACTTTCACCGTGAGTGAGCATTGATTGAAACAATGGAGAAAGTTAAAAATTTGTACTACATTGGAATTCAAACCCAGATCTCCAACTTACTAGGCAGAGACATTGACCACCAAAGCATCTTTTTTGCACTTTTTTTCGGTATTGTTCGTTGCGTTTGGTCTGGGCGGACGTCACAAGACATCTGTTCAAGTTGATCGTTGATTCCTTTCAAAAATGGTTCAAATAGCTCTAAGCACTATGGGACTTAACATGTGAGGTCATCAGTCCCCTAGACTTAGAACTAATTAACCCTAACTAACCTATGTACATCACACACATCCATGCCCGAGGCAGGACTCGAATCTTCCACTGTAGGAGGCGCGCACTCCGGACTGTAGGGCCTAGAACCGCTTGGCCAAAGCAGCCAGCGTTGATTCATTTACTCAGTTTTTTTTTATTACAGAGGGCGAGCAGCCCTCTGACCGAACACCCTGAGCTACCATGCCGGCATCTGGACATAGTGGCCATTGAAACTGCACAGACTACCCTAGCACGCCACCCATTAGACACAAATTCTCAACTTACCCACACACTAATAATGTAGTGCTCCTTTTCCATTATCTTCAGCACTCGAGGCCTTTCGCCGATTCCCATAAGAGTGTGAGACTACTATGCATCTGCACTGAAGAGATTATTGGCTGTCTCACCTGAATGTGGTCCATTGATCGTGACCGGGCCAAATATCTCATGAAATAAGCGTCAAACGAAAAAACTACAAAGAAAGTAACTTGCCTAGCTTGAAGAGGGAAACCAGATGGCGCTATGGTTGGCCTGCTAGATGGCGCTGCCACAGGTCAAACGGATATCAACTGCGTTTTTTTGGGTTTTTTTTTAAATTGGAACCCCCATTTTTACTGCAAATTCGTGTAGTACGTAAAGAAATATGAATGTTTTAGTTGGACCACTTTTTTCGCTTTGTGAGAGATGTCGCACATCTTCTTTCCAACGGCTCTGTAAAACCTCCTCTTCCAGTCTACTTCTTTACCGCCTTTCTCAGTCTAAAAAGCAATGTTCAGGGCTTACATCACCGGCCTTGTACCAAGGACAGACTGCCACTGTTTCCATAAATACAGTTCTTCCACAGTTCTTAAAATATTGTGTATGTATAGGTGCCAAATACTGTATAGTATGACTGCATTTATGTTGGAGATAGTAACTACCATAATTGTGAAAGATCCCATGTATATATACAATGTGCTATTTGAAAATTACGACGAAACAACTGCAGAAGATGTGTTGAGGAACGAAATGACGTTAGGAATCTGCATCTTGAAACTCTATCCAACGACGCCGCTACAGAGCGTCAAAGCTATAGGTGCTAGCGCGTGTGCATGTACATATATTTAGAG
Source organism: Schistocerca gregaria (assembly GCF_023897955.1). Lineage (NCBI taxonomy): Eukaryota > Metazoa > Arthropoda > Insecta > Orthoptera > Acrididae > Schistocerca > Schistocerca gregaria. The sequence continues at coordinate 138,688,232 of NC_064922.1, read as the reverse complement.
GGATTTCGTGACGATTTTACAAACTTCCAGGAATGATGCAGAAGTATAGATGGACGAATTTGACTAACAAGCTTTCAGGGATGTATCAATTTGTCTTAAGATACCCTGGTCTGGAAACCAGCGAATCTGAAGTTATAAGCTAAAATCGTTCTGATACCTCTAACAGTGGAATGCATACTGGTACTGTGTTTGCTATGGTTATAGGGTAGACAGCTTTCAGAGGTGGCCATATGGACCAAAAAAGGTAGCAGTATACTAAATATGAGATGTAAAGCGCTTACTTTAAGAGCTATGAGCGTCTGTTCATCACAGATATTGTGAGACTCATCTCTTCTACTGAACTAGTGGTCCTCAGGTATACATTTTAGAGTCCATGTTTACTGGACATTTTTTTCTTGTTTTTTTTTTTTTTTTCGTACTTCCACCTCTGAAAGCTGCCTACCCTAGAGTCTTAGGAACAACGACTTTCGTCTCGTTTGTTTCTGGACCCTTAACCAAAGTTGATACATTTATCGTTCGCCATCATCCCTGAAAGTTCCTAACTGCATCAAAGTATTGCCCTGTATATTTGTATGTATACTGGCACTGGCGCCTATATCTATGATGCTCTGAAGCGTCGTTGGATGTTTCTGAACGTGGTTCCTATCCTCGTTTTGTTCCTCAAGACACTTTCTGCATCCCCTCGAAGTTTCTCGATGTAATTTTGAAACACGCTGTATATATATTACTTCCTAGATATACACACATCAAAAAGAGCTTTGCATCACCCCGGTTCCCAGAACTCCTGAAGATAGACGTTGACTGTGGGTACTGTATCACAGACACAGTCCCTTTGTTCAGAGATGTCACTAAACCCGGCCAAAAATGTACACAAAGATGAGCAGCGCCCATTAGACGGAGGGCGACAGCCGAACCGTTCCAGTCAAGGAGGGAGGAGGTACACAGCTTCTGCTGTCTGTAGTTCAACCATGCCTAGACGATCAGTACCGCAGTTCGATCGCGTCCGCATTGTTACTTTGTGCCAGGAAGGGCTCTCAACAAGGAAATTGTCCAGGCGTCTCGGAGTGAACCAAAGCGATGTTGTTCGAACATCGAAGAGATACAGAGAGGCAGAAACTGTCGATGACAAGCCTCGCTCAGGCCGCCCAAGAGCTACTACTGCAGTGGATGACAGCTACCTACGGATTATGGCTCGGAGTTACCCTGACAGTAATTCCACCAAGTTGAATAATGCTTTTCGAGCAGCCACAGGACGTCGTGTTACGACTCAAACTCTGCGCAGTAGACTGCATGATGCGCAACTTCACTTCTGACGTCCACAACACCACGAAGCGCGGCACAGATGGGCCCAACAACATGCCGAATGGGCCGCTAAGGACTGGTATCACGTTCTCTTCACCGATGAGTGTCGCATATGCCTTCAACAAGGCGACCAGACGAAATAGCAGGGAAAACGCACATCCTGACTATTACGATGGGTGTGCTGCTTTTCCTGTCGCTGAGACAGTGCCCGGATACTTCCGATCAGCTAGCACACCCAAGATGCAGATTACATATTGCTATGAACGTGCGCTTTACTCAAGTAAGTTTTGTAGTTAAACTGGCAGTTAGCAGGTCGAGGACAGATAATATGCTCCCATTCAGGAAGAGGCGGAAGGCATTACCTGAGGCCGTGTAATTTCGTGATAACAGCGTCAGTAGTAATGTGAGCTGTGCCGTGTGACTGTAGCAGACGATAAAAGGCCTGCGCCGCTGGGGGCAGAGAGCAGGCGAATTCTAGCCGTCCTGGTGGAGCGGGAGCGCAGTGCTGCGTTGAGGATGTGGCACGGCACTTGATGTGCGCAGAGACAGTTCGCAGTGTCCAGTTGCCTCTAATAAAGATTTTCAAATTACTCCTTTCCTATCCCAACAGTTTTGGAGGTTGTTTAAACATTAAATGTAGGCATCACATGTGCTGACAATGCTGCCTGTCCTTACGCTTTTAAAAAACTGCACGCTTAATCGTTGAGAAACTTCCGACGTTGAAAAACACCTAAAGCTAGGTACGCAAAATTACAGCGGCCCTTGTACCTTACTATATGAAATCATTTCTTTTGATACAGCTAAGCACCAGGTTATTACACACTTAATTGATGTTAAGTATTCATTTTCAAGACTATAATAAGCTCTCTATTTTTTAAGCGTGCGAATTGTTTAAATAATGCGCTGTATGTATTTATTAATCACTTATTTATGACCTCAACAACTCAGTATTTTTTGGAAAATCAGCAAAATTGTAACAAACAGCAAGGAAACTGTAAATAGCAACAGAATGGAGTGCTTGCAGAAATATCATTGGGCATAATACTCTTACGTATGTTGCAAAAAACAATACTGCACAAAAGGTTGAGGCAAATGATAGAACATGAGTGAGGAGTCTGTATGATGGTTAGTCAAGAATCTTTCACTGCAGTGACCAGAACACAAGTGAGAAGTCAGCCTGATCGTTACTAAGACAAGGGGAGTGGTTTGGGGGACTTTTTGTACTGGTAACGGAAAATCATTATTTTTGAATAATAAACCATTACCACTAGATAATAGTGAAGTGACGGGTCATTAATAGAGGTCTCAAATGTGATACATCATTAATTACACTAACTGGACAATAAATTGTGACACATCTTTCATCAACCATTACCCAATGGTGATAAGACTGACAGATAATACATACATATAATTCATATATTTTACATAACATGAGAAAGCTAGGCGGAGTAGCTGATCTGTAGAGAACAGTGGATCCCTTGGCTCACAAAGTATATGGAGATACAACATCGAAGATAAGAAGAAAATCTGTCTCAGGACATTGACTCTTTGGGAGGTGTGATAACACTGTACTTTGACTCACGTTGTTTGGGAAATGTTGCAACAAAGCTGACTGTCCAGATACCATATTTCTCCAGCTACTTTAGTATCTCATTGCATTCACAGAACAAAAATGTTACACAACAACATGAAATTTTTGATACACACGTTCATACAAAGTACACTATTAATCATGCACAAAAATAACCGTGCAAGCAATATTACGGTGTGTTGTGCAGCTAGTAAGATTTTGTGATGTGCCTACAATGGCTGTTTTAAATGTTAACTGTTGCCAGGAAGAATTCGTGAAGAGAAATGGGACAAAGTGTAGCGTGAAACAAAATTACTGATGTAGTTTAAAATTTGCGTTTGATTGCAATAGCAAAAATCGTTCTATTATTAGGGATTTAGAAAGAATTATTAAAAATGCGGCTTTTAGCTTTAATAAGTTAAAAGGTTCAGGAAGTTATTGAGATCTGAACTTTACAAAGTTATTTGATTGACAGACTAGTATCTCTCTTCTCTTCTCTCTCTCTCTCTCTCTCTCTCTCTCTCTCTCTCTCTCACACACACACACACACACACACACACTCACACAAAACACACACATAATGTTATCAAAACTAGACATGATTGTCTTAATGGTATTTCCGCGATTCTTCTTCAAATAAAAATATGGCATTTCAGTCTTTGATCGCTAAATAAAAAATAATAAAAAATAGCGATGAAAGACTGAAATGCCATATTTTTACACACACAATTCTCCCTCTCTCTCTACCTCTATCTCGCTGTATCAGCGTCTCCATAGGAATCTCGCGATTAATAATTCACGGCGATGTATATCTTCCTCCGTCATCTAAGTACATCACTTCCATACATATTCCCTGATAGGAACAAACACAGCTTTATGTCCACATGGACTGTCTGACAGAGCCATCGAACATTGTGGAGGCTGGTTGTAGAAAACTGGATGAAACCAGTTGAAGAAATCTCACGTGAGTTTGTGTACTACCAGAAGTCCATCTAGCACGATGACTGTGAACAGGGAGTTAAAAATATTTGGGTGCAAAGGTCGAGAAGCTCCTGACATTTCTGCAGTTAATGCTAAGCGACGCCTGACGAGGTGTAAAAAGCGAGGGCACTGGACAGTGAATGACTCGAAACGAGTGATCTGAAGTTGTGAATCACGCTGTGACCTGTGGCAGGTCGACGGAAGCGTTTGAGGTTGGCAGATTTATGGACGTTGTTACCTGTCATGATGTGTAGTGCCAACAGTGAAGTAGAAAGGTCGTTTTGTTATTGTGTTGGAGTGTCTTTCGTGGTTAGGGTATGGGCACCTCTTTGTGCTTAAGAATACCTTTAATGCGGAAGGGTATAAAATTTTACACAATCGTGTATTGCGTACAAAAGAGAAACAGTTCGGATATTATTATTGACTGTATAAGTATGAGATTGGACTCTATCATACAGCAGCATCTGTGAGGCAAATGTTTGGGAGCAATAACACGCCTGAAAGGGACTGGTTGTTGACAATCCCGAATTGAACCCATTAGTACATCTTTGGTATGACTTGGACCGTCGATAACTCTCCTGATACCTGAACCAACATTACTACTTCCTCTTTTTTCGGCTCCTGTGGAAGAATAGACTGCAGTGCCATCACAGACATTAACGCACCTCACTGAAAGTGTCCACAGCAGAGTTACAGACTCCACAAAGGCGAAGAGTGAACACTTCCCATATTAATGTCCAGTAGCACTTTGTACTGATACATTTGATCATATAATGCACTAGACGCCATAGCAAGTGGCACTACTTCTTATGCTTACAGAACACTGGCGTATATATTTAGATACTTCAAAATGGATTATTTAAGAATCTGACAAAGAAAAGGAAGATAATTATGTTGGGTCTCTCCCTCAAACTTACTGTCTCATTGCTAAGTCCATGATGTAACCACACGTGATCCTGAGAGCGCCAAGTTTGGTGTAAGAAAATTTTCCATTTAATGTAAGTATAGCCTCCATAGAACATACATAAGAGGCAGCAGATTAATTATCTGATATCTACAACGTTATTTCTTGTTGTATGAATATACAAAATTTCGCTCTCTATGTTTGAGAAGATATGAAATCAATAATCAGCCATTTAGGAAAGTGACTGGCAAACATTTCTCTTTAATTGAGCTGCACTAGTGAGTTAATACACGTTCCTACATCAGTACAACGATTGTCCTGTTTTGTAGAGATGGAGACGACGCAATCAATATATTCTGCACTCCGATTCTTCCTAGTACTTTGTAAAACTCTTGGAACTGTTCCACTTTCCTTCGACAAACAAGCTTCGAAATTTACTGTGTCGATATGTGCAAGATCCTATTGTGTACTTATCACTATAAGCAATCTTCTTGTGGTGTCTTACGGAGAGGCAGGTCGGTTAACTCAAATATTTGGTAATACGGATAGCTTAGTGTGGTATACCCAGGAATGCAATGTTCTTGCTGGTTACATCACAGGTTGCATAATGATACTACGTGGACTTACACTAAAGCAGAGACATGTCAGTAAGTGGTGCATCAATCTGTTTTCGGTTGATATGTTTCTACACAGGAATAGTGCAGTGGAGTATCTAAAATTTGCCACTTTTGTTCGTTGGGCGACGTTTGGTGTTCTGTGTTATTCAGCTTTCTTGTACGGTGCATTTACATGTCTAGCACAATCTAGATTTCAATTTTATCACTTAGTTCCGCTATACTTTTTCTATGGTGTAAGGCATACAGTAACTCTGCAGTTTTTCGCCCTTAATGTACTGCTGTGCAGGAGATTCCACAAGATGAACAAGTGTTTACTGGATGCTGTTGGTATTTCTTCAGAGGATGAGCTGGATAGTGTGCTATCATCCTCAGGGGTAAAAGATAAAAACCATTTTTTGCCACCTTTTTCATTCAAACTTCCTGCTACAGAGTCACGTCCTTCACGACGCAGACAGCATTTGGACACGCTGATGAATTATTCCATGAAATTCACTAGCCCAGCAATGCTAAAATTTCACTGCTGCCGCTCTCTCTCTAGTTTACAATACACTCATTGTCTCCTTGTTGAACTCGCGAAGACTGTCAATGATGCATACGGTGTTCAGAATGTTTCAGAAGTACTGTGTTCTTTTTTTAACATTGTAACGAATGTTTACATTATGCTGGCCCACTTTCTGTGGAACGGGACAAAGTCGACTGGCCGATCGACAGGGCAGGTTCTGCTCGAAGGCCTACCGTGGTCGGTGTTGTCAGTGTGGCGGCTCGTCAGCATAGCGCAGAGCAGCGACGCCGTAGTCCAGGAGGCCAACCGCACGGAACAGCTGGTGAACAGGTTGCTGCTGCTGCTGCCATCTGCAGGGGAGCACCGTGGACTGCACACCAGCCTGCAGAGGTTCGCCCACCAGCTGGGCAGCAGTCGGCTCACCTACAGCGCGGCGGGACTCTTCACCATCGACAGGTCGCTGCTGACCAACTGTGTGGCCGCCATCACCACCTACCTCGTCATCCTCGTCCAGTTTGGCCTGCCAGATGCGGGTAGGCTAGAGAGCGATGGATGCAACTGTTAAACATGCGGCGGCACAGAGTTACAGATAACTAGGGACACATACCTAGTGAAGAGTCCAGGACTTCAGTTGAAGTACAAGCAATTTTAGTCCAATACATAACACAAATGTCTTTCACAATCTCTGGACGTGGTTCTTCCCCAACTCGTGTTTCTATGGCAGTTAATCTCATTCACAATATGTCAGTAGAATCGTTTCTTGTCGCTGCAACATTGATTACTCTGTCTTATAAATACGCTGGATTGCGTTAGAAACGTATTGTTGGACTAACGCATAAATTACTCTTACTCATGGACAGTTTTATTGATCTGTTTCTGTTCTTTTTAAAAAGCTCTGTTCACTTACTTTGTGCACTGATTTAAATGATATTTCAAATAAAGAAGTAAAATATTAATGAAAGTCTGCTTAAAATTCCAGTCCAATTAATAAATTAAATTAGGGAAGTTTGAGAAACATCTATGATTCCCTCTACAACGGAAATGAATGATAATGGTGAACGTCTGTCAACTGTCTTGACACATTATAATGGCCGCGCGGTATTAGCCGAGCGATCTAGGCGTTGCAGTCATGGACTGTGCGGCTGGTCCCGGAAGAGGTTAGAGTCCTCCCTCGGGCATGGTTGTGTGTGTGTCGGTGTGTTTAGGGACTGATGACCTTAACAGTTAAGTCTTATGAGATTTCACACACATTTGAACATTTTGATTTCACATATAATGTAACCAGAGCGTACTAAGAGGTCCTATGCTTATACAACAACTTGTGCGCTAAAACCTTAACATGTACACCTTTTCAACTTCTATGAATTCTATGTAATCTCTCTTCGGGTTCTCCAACATAACTAAAACTTAATTCCGCGTTGTTAATATCATTGTGGTGACGGCATCGTAAATAATGGTAGCACAGGCACATTAAATTTGTTTGTACTCGTACAGACTGTTAGCTCAATTCTACGTGGAAGTTGTTGAAAATTGAACACCGACCACGCATACAACATTTTCGTAGACGCAATGGATTACCTAGGCTATAAAATAATCTTGATGCGACGGAAAATAACATTGGACAACATAGCCGAATTTCTATTAGTTAAATTATTATGTGTTCGGTCCAGTACACAGCTATAAAACAAAAATTCTCAGATTTCAGTCAACTGAAGGTGGACCCCACCTTATTTCTCCTGAACACACGAACGCATTCACAAAGCACACACACTGGGATCAAATGGTCCTCAGTTAGTGAGAGTGGGCATTGTAGCAGTGTGTACGCGTACATTTGATGCAAAGTGATGGCAATGTGGTAGCAGATGTTGTCGAAAACACTCGGCACAACAAATGTCTCCAACGAAACTTGAGAAGATATTATTAACTACTGAAAACCACAACAAGAGGAAACATTCGCTTGAAATTTAGTGTTTCAATATCAACAATAATGTGCGTCTGATAACAGCCAGTTAGCAGAGACAGAGGAAGAGTTCCAGAGAAATGACACACGTAACTTCCAGAAGGCATTCAGGTACAATCTGAACAAAAACGATACCCTAGGCCACACTTGAAAGACACCAAAGAGAAACTAACCTGCAGTGACGGGAAAATAACTGCCAGATCCTAGGAAGTTGTTATGACCGTCTCCTCTACTACGAGGCTCCACAGACCGCAGTTGTCTAAGAAAGTTAAAGCTCGGAAACAGAAATAGCTGAATCCATGGTCCCTAGTTGGCAGAAATGAAATAAGAAGAATAAAGTATTCTATCACTCAAAGTTCGTCACATTACTTAAGTCCATCATAGGTCGGTATATTATGTTCTTAAACGAAGTGTGCTAGAAAAATCAATTGCGAAAGGTACTGAAAGCTCTTCACAGATTAAAACTGGGTGGCGGACCGAGCTTCAAATCCGGTATTTTTTTCTTCACAGGCATGAATTCTCAGTTTCAGCTCACCATATTCCCCTCAACATTCATCCTCTTTATTCTGCCTGCACCTCGGTCCCACTTTCCAAACTTGACAGAACAGTTGTAATGAAGCCGTATTCATACTTATCAGTGTCAACGTGTGGACATTCTACACCATTTTCGCTTTCCTCGCACTGGAGTGGTCCGATGTCAATAGGCATTCAGAGTACATTTTTCCATTCACTTGCGCTTCTATATTTCTCTGCATATTTATATATGACACCTGTTCGTGAAGATGAATACGTAAAATAGGTTAAACAGAAAGTGTTCCAATTTAAAAGAAATATGAAATTAGAAGTGTGTGGAACTATAGTTCTTGCGCCTAACTTTAATTTTATTTAGGACCTGGCTCTAAGTTTTATAACATAAACAAAATACAAATTTGGTGTTTTTATTCATCCCATAGAGAAGCGCCGTCGTGGTGAATAGGGTCTCGCCAAATCTGTATTGTATGTACGCGATTAGGAAACAAAATTTATTAGGTCCAAAAATTTTTTATTCAAAACAAAAGCTAAAAATATTGAATGAGCTGTGGTTTTTTACTTTGTTTTCCAAAAATTAAATTTCATATCTCTAATTACTTCATTTTAACATTAAACTGGTGAACCTGGTTAATTTGTTGGTGCATTATGTCACTGACATAAAGTTTGAAAATGATGTGTTTGAATCTTTAAGTCATACCCCCAGAAGTAATAAAGAGCCTTCGAACAACTCCTGCTTGACAAAAAATTTATTGCCCATGTGTTAAAGTGAATCTGTGTAATCGGCCTTGGGGCACCAAATCCGATGTTTGTGGTACAGGGAACAAAACATCAACTGTTAGTCAAAAACATCCAGAACACCGTTAGCTGTAATTTCATCTTCAGTTCAACTGGATACTGGTTTCAGCGGTATAATACGGCATTATCGGGATCTCTATACAAGGTAACAACTGAATTTCCATAGTGCTGAATCCGATAGCCAGTAAACTGGACATGAATTTACAGCTGACGGTGTTCTGGAAATTTTTAACATACACATCGGCTGCTGTCCCAATATTCAGCAAAGCACGAGTGGATGCACCCAAATTGAGTGAAAGCGTTGCCAACTTTGTAATTCATAATTTTCGTGTTAGATGTGTTCACTACCAACCTACACAAGGAAATCTTTGAATGACATTGCCACTTATCTTCCGACAACGATAGCATAGAACTTTTTCGGAAGTTTCGCTTCTGTTCTCTACATTTTAGGGTAGTAATATCCGAAATTGCAATCGAACTAAATAAAATTAAAGTATTAGCCTGCCGTACCCGCAAATTACCATTTTTAATAATTTCATAACGGTTTTATACCGAGTGGCATCAGATAGTTAATTTGCTACTTGAGGGAAATTCTGGTGGGAAAACTATAAACGATGACAAAAACTTGACTAGAGTAAGCAGATTCAGAAGGATGTAGGCTGTGATAGTTATGCAGAGACGAAGAGGCTCACACAGGATACACTAGTCTGAAGAGCTGCATTAGAGTGGTCCTATCGTATTGGAAACAGCAGCAGCAGCAACAACATCTTAGTATTCATACTATGCGACCACGATATTATTGCACTTGGTTTCCCGCGTTGGTTATTGGAAACACGCCGTGACTTCACGGTAACAAGTCTAGTAGTGACTAAGGAAAGTGCAACAGTCTGTGAGTGATTTAAAGACGATTGTGCATACACTGTCAAGTAGTTCAGCGTGTCCTCGTGAAATATTACGATAAAAACTGACGATAAGGGGACCGAAGTGCACTCACTCCAAGGTACAATAATAGTACATTGGAATATTAACAGCGCTACATTCCATACGACGGATAGTTCGGAAACTCAGGCGATCAAACATTATAGTCCGTTTTAAGTGCAGAATGTTGTAGCCTTAGGAGTGCGTGTGTTCATGTTCTCTCTTACCAATACCTTCCAGGTACTGATCCTAGACTCTAGAGCAATGCTTTAGAGCTGATAACTTGGTTAATTTACGTAAAAATGCGTCGAACTTCATCCATTTGGAGCCCCATCGCGCATAAAAATCATTCGTTTGTTGTTGTTCTTAACCGTCTGCTATTACATCACGACACTTTGAAATCTGTTACTATACATCGATAAGGAATGCTAATCTCCTCAACATGGGCACGTCTCGAAAAATCTCATGCACTTGGATGGGTGAGGACTCGGAAAGCTCCATTCATTCTCGAGACGTAGAGTGTAGCAGTCTTCTTCCGGTCGGTTGCAGATTACATCGGTAACGGTGTTGCAGGGTGGATTGGTCAATAACAGTGTGATGAGGGTCTTTCACACACTGATTTTACCTTAAGACAGCGAGAATAGTCTCTGACTCCCATACGCAGAGAGACAGATCGTAAATTAAACACTCTGCTCGAGGCATTAGAAATATGTGGAGCGCTGTCTGGTAGACTTTGATGATTTATGTGTTCGAGACTTTCATGACTGTACATGATGTAAAGAACAATCAAACAACTGAAAGTCAGAAGTGGCAAATCAGTAAACCAATCTGTACTGAAAGTGAGTCCAAATCCGCAGTAGCAGTTTATTGGGTTTTACTGTATGACGACCGGTTTGAAGCGCTGGAGGTGTATCTTTAGGTCAAGTAAAACTAGTACTTACTGTGTCACGTGATCGAAGGAAGAAGTGCGGGTAAAAACACGGCACTCCGCGGTAAAACCTTGGATGAAACGGCAAACGGGCATCCAATCTGAACCATGCACGATCATTGATATATCTCCAAAACACAGGCAAAAGACGAGCCCGGACAGTACGTGAAAATCTACGTATCGTAGGATGAAACCATAGCCAGAAACAACGGCGCTGTAACGTGTAGTACTATTTCACGCATGCCAGTATATTTCAGAATGTTAAATGTAACTGTCGTGTGACTAGGGCCTCCCGTCGGGTAGACAGTTCGCCAAGTGCAAGTCTTACGATTTGACGCCACTTCGGCGACTTGCGCATCGATGGGGATGGAAAGATGATGATTAGCAGAATACAACACGCAGACCCTGAGCGGAGAAAATCTCTTACCCAGCCGAGAGTCGAACCCGGACCCTTAGGATTGACATATAACACCCAAACCCTGAGCGGAGAAAATCTCCTACACAGCCGGGAATCGAACCCGGACCCTTAGGATTGACATTCTGTTGCGCTGACCACTTTTTAAAAAATCTCATTTTGTTCATTTTCGTTCGCTCTATGTGCTCGTTTCAGTTCGTCGTTGATCCATTAACTCAGTTTATTTTTTATTTTTATTATTACAGAGGGTAGCTAACCCTCTGACCAAACACGCTGAGTTACCGTGTCTTGCAACCACTAAGCTACCGAGGGAGGACTTTCAGTATGTTGACGACTGCCAGGAATTGTGTGTCTTTTAATTCTTTGTTTCTCCCATGAATTTTGACGATCGTTTTATCCTGTCAGATGTGGACTGTCGTGTGCTGTCGGGGCTCGACTTTTGACTGTGTTTTTTAGATGTACTAGTGATCATGCATTGTTCAGATCGGCTGACCATCTGCCGTTTCCTCCAAGGTTTTGCCACAGGACAACGTGTTTTTATGTTCACTTCTACCTTATAATTTGCGACAGATGAATTATTAGTTTGACAGGGATGAAACCGTTCGGTATACAGTGAAAACATAATAAAAAGCTATTGCGAATTTGTGTTTGACTCTCAGTTTTAATTCAGACTGTTTTACCATCTCTGATTTTAAATTGTTCAATTCTGCTTCACGTTATGTACAAGTTTTTAGCTGTGTTTGCCCGATCTATAATGTTGTTTGTTTCGTGACTGTACTCTAGGCTCTGTATTAGAGGCCCCTCTTCTTTTACAAGGCTGGCGCTTTGTTGACGACAGAGGGTCTTCCGGCTGTGCGCCTGTCTCGTAGCTGTGCTGTGCGCGGCCAACACGCTCCCGCGTCCAGCTGTGAGTTGGCGACCGCCGCCTGAGAGGCCTGGTGCTCCCCAGCCCCCCCCCGCCCCTCCCATTACACCCGCTGTCCCCCGCGGGCAGTGACAGGTGGCGGTCCGCGGCGACATTTGGCGCGAGCAAACCCAATTATCGGCGACATGCGGCCATGCGGGCCACTCCCCGCCTCAATTACGCGCCATCGACCAGCCGAGGGCGCAACTGCGGTTGTCAAGAGCGGAGTCCTGTCGCACCAGGCGCCTCTTCGCCCGCTGGTCCCGGAGGAGCGGCGCAGGACGCGACAGGACCCTGGAGTCATACGTCTCTGTGTCTCTAACCTGCGTACTCATGGTCTGGCGCCCACACACACGCACGCACGCACGCACGCACGCACGCACACACACACACACACACACAAACACACACAAAGAGAGAGAGAGAGAGAGAGAGAGAGAGAGAGAGAGAGAGAGAGACAGTGATTCGTTAACAAACTATGCTGTCACATTTTCTTAAAGTCACAAGTCGGTGATCGATAGCTATTCTTTGGTGATGGTTTAGTGTGGTGTGCATATTGTAAGACCTTCGGTACACACGCCATCAGATTATTTGCCTTGTCGCTCTAACGAAGTAGGAAAGTGTCAGCAATATGCCTCGTGGTCTTACCGTGGCGTGTTTATCTTAGGTCAGACGATAGAAACGCCACTTGCACGCTTAGAGTAGCAGATTGACAGCGACCAACTTTAAACAGAACTTGATTAATTTTCACACACATTTATTAAAATAATAACAAGCATAAAAATTACTTAACTTGGTTCTGGATGCTATTTATAATTGACAATCTGAAGTTCCTTTGGTATTGGTACGTTAACCTTATTCTCACATATTTCTCTGATACTTGACAAAAGTGTCTATACATTTATCTTCATGGCTATGTACAGGAATATGGTAATCGTATTCGACGCAGACTGAAACTTGACTATAGACTGGTGCAGACAAATGTAGAACTCGTACAGACTGTTGCAGACAAATGCAGACTGGTACAGACTAATCAGAGGTCTGTACACTCGTTATAATACCTCGCGCGTTCATGTATCACTGCGCGAGTGTGATCCGCGAGGAGAAAAGGTTCTACGTTAGCAGCAATCTCACTGGCTGCGTTACATATTAATACACGGGTCGGCGGAAGCAGAATTTGGTCCGTCCCTATGGCAGTGCCATCTCGTAGTGCGGAGATGGACGAGCGCTGCGCCTGCGCTGTTGTGCTTAGCGGGACGCGCTCTAGTGGGAACGTTGTGTACACGCTGACTACGCGGAACTATGTACACAATATTTTGGTTATGTAGCCGTACATGAATCCGTTAACGTAATCCGGTCGGAATCTCTCTGTACACAGCTGGTAGGAAATAGGATGATGCAAAATATTCTCATCACCAGAATGCGGCCAGCAAGGGGAGATTCCAGTCATTAGGCTTGTGACGTAATTCTATCGTACTCACCGCAATTTTCGCAAATACAGTACCGATTGTGACCACCTATTCGAGATAGATTGCTTCAGAAGAAAAGTACTTTTAAAGCTAAACCCTGAATTTCTACATAATAAAGGTTAGTCCTGAAACTTCCTGGCAGATTAAAACTTTGTGCTGGACCGAGACTCGAACTCGGGACCGTTGCCTTTCGCGGGCAACTGGCACACCCCGCCGCAGACTGAAAATCTCATTCTGGAAACATCTCCCAGTCTGTGACTAAGCCATGTCTCCGCAATATCCTTTCTTTCAGGGGCGTTAGTTCTGCAAGGTTCGCAGGAGAGCTTCTGTAAACTTTGGAAGGTAGGAGACGAGGTACTGGCAGAAGTAAGGCTGTGAGGAGGGGGCGTGAGTCGTGCTTGCGTAGCTCAGACGGATGCCGGCACGGTAGCTCAGCGTGTTCGGTTAGAGGGTTAGCTGCCCTCTGTAATAAAAAACACTGAGTCAATCGACAAACAACGAACATAAAAGGATGTCTTACGACGTCCGCCCCGAGCAGATGCAACTTACAGAAGCGAACAAAATGAGATAAAAAAAACAGGTGGTGGAGCACTTGCCCGCGAAAGGCAAAGGTCCCCAGTTCGAGTCTCGGTCCGGCACACAGTTTTAATGTGCCAGGAAGTTTCATATCGGCGCACACTCTGCTGCAGAGTGAAAATCACATTCAAGGTTAGTCCTGATGTAGTGTAACAGGCACTGTCGACCATTCGACCATTACTCAAAAGAGCTTGTGACCGTTCGCCTTCTTCGTTATTTCTTCTTTTGTTGTCCTCGGTGTCGACGTACGGGCTGAAAAAAGTAGGAGGTCGAAGTGCAGTACTCTCTACTGTAAATGATGTAGCCGACAGGTGCACATTTGGGTTACGCGAACAATACCTTTGACAAAACTGTTAATTACTTTGAAATTAATTAAGCGCTGCCTTTGCTGATATGTTTTCGAATTGCTGGCAGGAAGCAGTGTATTTTTGACGCTTCTAGTAACGTTTGCTCTCGGAACTTTGACAGTTAACCATACAGCGGTTCAGGACACCCCCCTCCCAGTGTCTGCCACTGGTGGTGGCTGATCATCTCCGTGACGCTATCGCACTTACTAACTGAACGTGTAAAGAAACGCGGTGCTCTACTTGGGATCTTCTATATTTCCCCTGGTAAGGAAACCTGTCTGACGAGCAGAATTCAAATACTCGGGTATAAGCCACATTCTTTGTGGGTGGATTCGTCCAGTGTATCTCACTATGGCATCTGCCTTCTCTGCGGTTAGTTTATGTGGTAATTCAACTTTAAACAGCTCCGTACTCGCAGTCCTAGATATTTTATGCATATAACAGCTTCCACTGATTGTTCTGCAGTCGTGTAATAAAATAATAATGGGTCTTTCTGCTTATTTATGTACAATACGTTACAGTTGTTTATGTTCAGGGCTCAACTGCCGATCCTCTGCACGTCTTCCTGCATTTAGTTTAATTTTCTAGCGTTTCGACATCTGTGTGCGCAACAGCATCATCCGTGAAAAGCCTCACTGAACTTCTGACGTTATCCACTAGCTCATTCATCTTCATAGTTAAAAGTAATTACCCTGTAAGATACGCTTACTTTTACGTTTGAAGGTTTCTCTCCACTGATAATGACGTGCTAGAAACTCTTCAGTCAAATAACACGGTTGGTTTGATATTCAGTACGCTCTTATTTTGTTCATTAGGCGTCAGTGTGCAACGACATCGAATATGCCGCCCAAAAGTCAAGGAACAAGGTATCAGCCTGGATGTCGGTATCTGGTGCTTCCTGGGTCTCATGGATCCTGGACACCAAAGAAATGTTCAAATATGTGTGAAACCTTATGGGACTTAACTGCTAAGGCCATCAGTCCCTAAGCTTACACGCTACTCAACCTAACTTATCCTAAGAACAAAAACACACACCCATGCCCGAGGAAGGACTCGAACCTCCGCGGGGATCAGCCGCACAGTCCATGACTGCTGCGCCAAAGACCGCTCGGTTAATCCCGCGCGGCTGGACACCAAAGAAATGAGACTACGCACAGATACGCCGCCACGGGTAGCTCCCTAGAGATGCGAGCAATTTGATACGACAGTGTTCCATCATCTTTCTTGGCGTTACTTTTTATATACTTCTTTTGTCTTTGTCGGTACCACACTGTGATCCGATTCCATACATGCACTTGGAAGATACGACTTTCTCGCCTGCCGGATTCCTAGATGTGTGTGATGCAGTCCAATACATAAATGTATATTTCCCATATATTCCTTCCTTTTTCTTACCTGTCTGCAGGTGACAACCCTGTTACAAAACTTTAGTTTGTACTCGTACCTCTATATTTGTCAATTATGGGCAATGCTCTTACCGGTTGAGCTATCCAGCTAGGACTCGCCTTCGCCATCCACACAATTTTACTACTGCCAGTGCCTCTCTTCAGGTTTTTAATTTCGCCGCAGCTCTCCTCGACATTCTACTAGACTGCCACTCCTGGAAAAAGGAATTTCGCTACGGAATGACCCAGCCACTGCCATGTGTTGTTTCCAGCGTGGAGTTCTTTCGTAGGAGTACAAACAGCGAGCAACGAAAGCTGTGTTCTCCAGTGACGAAGACAGCAAGATAAGGTGAGGAAATATTGTGTAATAATGAAACAGCTGCAAGCGCGAAAAATTGGAAACAACATATTAAAATAGTTCCAATACCTAGGCTCCAAACTAGCTTCACTGGGTGTTTGCCTTAGTTGTGAAGCAAATTCTGGAACTGATGAACTTTACCGAAGTACGAGTATTACCAGATGGAAAGCTCTCCTCCCTACTCCCAGCTCCCTGCAAGTCGACCGAGGAGAACAGTGTAGAGTCTGCTTTGAGCTTTTGCAAAAGGAAACAAAAGTCTAAAATGTGAGATCTGTTTCGCCAAAGCAACACCCATTGTAAGGCCGGAGGCCTAAAATACCTCCCAAGCCACCTGTTTTCCGATGTTTTCACTGTGTGATATTATTTTTTATTCCTAATCTCCCAAAACAGTTTGCAGAAAAGAACTTTTGTTGAATGAGAAGGCCACGTTTATCAGAAACGAGTTTTATGTAGAGTGGTAACGAATTTCCTTCAGCAAACGGCATCGGAAATAGTTGCAACATCGTTGGAGGAAATGTACCGAGCCCAGGGAAGGTACATTGATGAATAAAAGTTGTATTCCCCCCCCCCCCCCCCTCCTTCTTCCTCAGAGAACTTGAGGAAAAGATAGGACTGAAGATATCTTACGAGAAAACGATAACACGAAGGATCTGCAAACGAGATTCAGAAAAATCAAGAGAACAAAAAATTTACAAAATCTTGGGAGTGGTTTAAAACAAAGGAAGAACTTCGAAGATAGCTGTAACATCTAACGCAGAATAGATTCAACAAGAAGGCAGTCTCCTCTGAAGTTAAGAGACAGCATTAACCACTGTAGCGAGACAAAATCGCTCTACAAGTTGCACATTTTGTACGAGGAGTAGTAACAATTCTGTGATTTTCACATCGGGAATATCGGTCCTTGCATGACAGTAAACGGTACCAGTACGTCCCAATAAGACGAGTGCGAAAATTCGTTTTTTCACAGGGTCATATTTTGGTTTCTGTTGATCACACAGATAAGTGTTTTCGATACCGCTTAGCCTAGTGACCATTTGAATACGTGTGGGAAGAACAGGCATACTGTCGCTGTCCTACAGTACAGGGTACAAATTTAAACGTTATATACTTGATCCGGGGGTAGGCATATTGAGCAAATCTGTTGGTTCTTTTGAATTAAGTATGGTCTTGGGTGGACCACAGGCGGCCTATGAAAGCACCAGTTTCTCATAGACGGTTCCTGGACAACACAGAAAAATTCATGAGCTTTAAGTAAGAAAAGAACAAGGTACGGCGATGCCAACTTTTGTGGTTTATATTCATGACAAATCGTCGAAATTTTTATCATATGTTCTTAACATTAGACTGAAAAATCAGCCAACCAGTTGCAGATAAAGATTTATTATGTCCATGGTTTATATATTTGTAAAAATATCTTCTTCTGAAGTACTGGCCGACGGTCAAACTAAATTATTAATGTTTAAGATTGAGTTCTTAAGATGATATTCTCGAGGTACATAAAAGATTCATTTCGATACCATTATCCTTTACTGTGGCACAGAGGTTCAAAGTTACCGAATTTGAGCCGCAATTGTTGATGTAACTAACCATAGCAAATGGCTCAAATTTTAACTCTATATTTTTCAGATATTCATCTCGAAATGCCTTTACCCGTTTTCGAAAATCTGTGTTCGGTATCAAGATACACCCGTAAAATGATGATTTTTGGGATTTGTGGGGGTGGCAATGTCTATAATTTCTATTCACCGAAAACAATCGAGATTTTTATGACATATTATTAAGATGATTTTGTCGCGGAACGTTGAAACTTTTTCTGATATCACCATCCGTTACTGAGTTTGAGAGTTTCAAAGTTACCATTCTTATTCACGTAAAATGTGCAAGTAATATCCAGTCCGAGTCGTAAATGTAGTTTTAACTCACATAGTGAACACTTGGCTATGTTGCTAGATTCTGATGTCGCAAAGCTATTGTTTTAGTCAGTATTTTTTAACGACTGTTTCGCTGTCTTCGTATAATGTGCAGTTCATACCTATACAAATAATACCAAACTGATACTTCAGTGACAAACATTGGGCTAAAAGGGACTTAAAATTCCTCAAAAGTACTTAAAATGGCTGAAAAAAATTATTAAAAACTGGAAACACTGCAAATTCATAAGGCATTCCTCAAATTGTGAATTCCCCTACCACCTAGTGGCACGAACCTTGCACGACAACCAATAACTCCACTATCTCCACGCTGCACGATATTTTCAAGAAACGGACATTGGCCTCTACATTCCTTGACGCGTAGTTACGGAGCTACAGCAATCACTGTGGCTGACTTCACATGTGTGTACCGCTCACCTGAAGCCACAAGAAGAAAAAGTCTGCAGACATTAAGTCATTAACGTGATATTTGTTGAGAATACTAATCCATAGTCCTCAGTAGTTATTTGTCTCTGCCAAAAATTCTATATAAAACAAGTTAACAGGAGCGACACCCTATAATTAAAAAAAAAAAACAAAAAAAAAACAAGTCAGCAATGTATCCACATTTCACAGTAGCAATATCATGTAAATGTGTGTTGTGTTAATATATTGGCTTAATAACTGAGCCGCTAGAGGCGAGGAAAACGATTCTTAAAATTACATCAGGTGCCTTAAAACAACCACAGAACTATTTGAATGAATGAAATATAGTAGTACGGACGAGGATGGTATTAAACGGAACGAAAATTCGTAATGTAGAGGCATTACGAATGAACAACCATAGCTTTAAGTGGTTCCAGGAAAGGTACAGGTCCGAGAACATGTCGTCTGAACTAAGGAGGAAGACGCTCGTGATAGAGTGAAGAAATTATGAAAATAGAAAGGCAAGACAAGAACAGGAAATGAATTGTTTCTGTGGCGCACGGGAGAAGTAATTGACGAAGAATAATAAATTTATTTGATTTTCGTCTGTTATGCTTGTTCACCACGTTTACAAGTGAGATACTTACGTAATACGAAAACGTAATTTTGCAAGTGGTTCTTTGATACCGTGTTTAAATGTTTGGATGGATTCGATTTTTCTAGCCACGTCATATTTCGATTTTCTAAGCGTTATTTACTTACAGGAAACGCGACTGTTTATCAGCGAGGTAATCAGTACGTTCGTGGTATTTTCAATACACAGATATTATGACTTCCTTACCGCTCTCGGTGAAGTGATAACGGCAAGCGGGACGAGGACGAGAAGATTGCAAAAGAAGAGTAGTTTAAAAATCTAATCCAAGCCCCTTCATGCGTTCTAGATTGCTTCGTTAACCCAAGCAAATTAAGCGCATCGTGAAAAGAGCGTGCAACGCACGCTGTCAGGACATTATTCTATTGCAATGTTTTGGAGACTTAAAACTCCGTTAGAAAACCTGCGAATGAGTTAAGGCACGTGCATGTCGCTGCACAGAAACTTTGTGAAATTTTTGTCACTGGCCACTGACTGAGAGGGTTTGCTACTGAAAGAGGAAGTGGGTAACCCAATTTACAGATGAGCCCGATAAGCACAACATAGGGTTGTTGTCAAGGAGGTTTATTTTTGCAAAGCAGTAAACACAGGGTGTTTCAGAAAGATTTCAATAGACAGAGACTCGAGGTGAAATTCGATTGTGAATCGAAACTAAAAGTTTTCCCTGATGTCAGTACGAGGTTGCTGGCACGTGTGTAGAGGCCGGATGGGCTCACCCTATGGCACGCAGATGGCTCAGCCGTTCATCTGATTTATCAACAGGACGGGACAACAGGACCCAACAAAAGCAACGGCAATGAAATTCCGGTCTCAGTATCAAGATGGGTGTTCGATGTATGCAGATGGGTCCAGTTACCACCGAACTATTGACCAATTTCACTTTTGCCGGCTTTATCAAAAATATTTGAAACTGGTGTGTTCAAGCGTCTCTTTAAGCATCTGACTGCAAATAATATATTTCCAGTTCACAGTTTGGGTTTCTTAACGGCTCCAGTATAGAGAAATCTATTTATATATCCAGTGAGAATGTACTTACCGCATTTACGCGATTCTACCGCGCCATAGAATGTTAAGCGCACCCCAATTTTAAAATTAAAATAATCAAAAAGCAATTTTTGGGCGTGTCATTGGTAGGCTGAATTTATTTTACACAGCAATGGATGTATACATGAACTATCAAAATAATAGTAATTTTGAAAGAACCAGAGGTTGTACAGAGTTTCAGAGAGAGCATAAGGGAACAATTGACAGGAATAGGGGAAAGAAATACAGTAGAAGAAGAATGGGTAGCTCTGAGGGATGTAGTAGTGAAGGCAGCAGAGGATAAAGTAGGTACTAAGACGAGGGCTGCTAGAAATCCTTGGGTAACAGAAGAAATATTGAATTTAATTGATGAAAGGAGAAAATATAAAAATGCAGTAAATGAAGCAGGCAAAAAGGAATACAAACGTCTCAAAAATGAGATCGACAGGAAGTGCAAAATGGCTAAACAGGGATGGCTAGAGGACAAATGTAAGGATGTAGAAGCTTATCTCACTAGGGGTAAGATAGATACTGCCTACAGGAAAATTAAAGAGACCTTTGGAGAGAAGAGAACCACGTGTATGAATATCAAGAGCTCAGATGGCAGCCCAGTTCTAAGCAAAGAAGGGAAGGCAGAAAGGTGGAAGGAGTATATAGAAGGTTTATACAAGGGCGATGTACTTGAGGACAATATTATGGAAATAGAAGAGGATGTAGATGAAGACGAAATGGGAGATACGATACTGCGTGAAGAGTTTGACAGAGCACTGAAAGACCTGAGTCGAAACAAGGCCCCCGGAGTAGACAACATTCCATTAGAACTACTGACGGCCTTGGGAGAGCCAGTCATGACAAAACTCTACCAGCTGGTGAGCAAGATGTATGAGACAGGTGAAATACCCTCAGACTTCAAGAAGAATATAATAATTCCAATCCCAAAGAAAGCAGGTGCTGACAGATGTGAAAATTACCGAACTATCAGTTTAATAAGCCACGGCTGCAAAATACTAACGCGAATTCTTTACAGACGAATGGAAAAACTGGTAGATGCAGACCTCGGGGAGGATCAGTTTGGATTCCGTCGAAATGTTGGAACATGTGAGGCAATACTGACCTTACGACTAATCTTAGAAGAAAGATTAAGAAAAGGCAAACCTACGTTTCTAGCATTTGTAGACTTAGAGAAAGCTTTTGACAATGTTGATTGGAATACTCTTTTTCAAATTCTAAAGGTGGCAGGGGTAAAATACAGGGAGCGAAAGGCTATTTATAATTTGTACAGAAACCAGATGGCAGTAATAAGAGTCGAGGGGCATGAAAGGGAAGCAGTGGTTGGGAAAGGAGTGAGACAGGGTTGTAGCCTCTCCCCGATGTTATTCAATCTGTATATTGAGCAAGCAGTAAAGGAAACAAAAGAAAAATTTGGAGTAGGTATTAAAATTCATGGAGACGAAGTAAAAACTTTGAGGTTCGCCGATGACATTGTAATTCTGTCAGAGACGGCAAAGGACTTGGAAGTGCAGTTGAACGGAATGGACAGTGTCTTGAAAGGGGGATATAAGATGAACATTAACAAAAGCAAAACGAGGATAATGGAATGTAGTCAAATTAAATCGGGTGATGCTGAGGGAATTAGATTAGGAAATGAGACACCTAAAGTAGTAAAGGAGTTTTGCTATTTAGGAAGTAAAATAACTGATGATGGTCGAAGTAGAGAGGATATAAGATGTAGACTGGCAATGGCAAGGAAAGCGTTTCTGAAGAAGAGAAATTTGCTAACATCGAATATAGATTTATGTATCAGGAAGTCGTTTCTGAAAGTATTTGTTTGGAGTGCAGCCATGTATGGAAGTGAAACATGGACGATAACTAGTTTGGACAAGAAGAGAATAGAAGCTTTTGACATGTGGTGCTACAGAAGAATACTGAAGATAAGGTGGATAGATCACGTAACTAATGAGGAGGTATTGAATAGGATTGGGGAGAAGAGAAGTTTGTGGCACAACTTGACTAGAAGAAGGGATCGGTAGGTAGGACATGTTTTGAGACACCAAGGGATCACAAATCTAGCATTGGAGGGCAGCGTGGAGGGTAAAAATCGTAGAGGGAGACCGAGAGATGAGTACACTAAGCAGATTCAGAAGGATGTAGGATGCAGTAGGTACTGGGAGATGAAGCAGCTTGCACAGGATAGAGTAGCATGGAGAGCTGCATCAAACCTGTCTCAGGACTGAAGACAACAACAAGAACAACATTGTTAAGTCATTATTAAAAAGGAACACCTAACTTGATTAGCTACTTTCTATGTAAACAATCACACAGTAAATTATCAGCGTTATTACCTCACTACGCCGTTACTGCGCTTGGCCTTCCGTGGTCGTCGTGAAAAGCATGAGGTGACGCTACGGTAAACAAGCAGAGTGGTGATTGAGGAAAACGCATCACACTATGAATGCTACCACGACAGTTCACGTATACTACCAAGTGACTCGACGTGTCCCCGTGAAATATCACGATAAAATTGACGATAATCCGACCGAAGTCCCCTCACCAACAGGTGCAATAGTACTGTGGTAGACTAGTACCATGATATCATCATTACTGCTGTCCTCGAAGCAGTAAACATCAGAAACAGATTAATTTCCTCTTTCCCAATCGTTGTCGCTATCGTTTCAGAACCTATCTTCTTCACTGCCGTCCAGTGTATCTGAAATACAGCACTTTCTGAGTGATTTTAAGATCAACGGTGATTCGATGCTTTTCCTGACAGCCCAAAGCCAGTATGCAATAATGTATGGTACAGCACGTTTAATTTATTCTGTCGGATTCAGTTCACGGTTTGGTTCGCAAAACCATTTTTCGTGCTGTTCCTGAACGTAACCTCTGAATGGTTTACTTATACTAACATCTACAGGTTGTAATACGGAAGTCAGTCCTCCTGGAATACCTGCGAGGTCACTGGCTAGGCTGTGGATCTTCTTTTTCACGTCGTTAGTGAGGCGACCACGAAATGCATTAAGAGAAAGCAGTGATGGTTAGTTGGGAAACCCCAGCGGGACGGACGTTCCGTGCGTTTCGGAACCCGTCATACATTAAAGTTTCTATCTTACATCCTTTCTCTCAATTTCGAACAATGACGTTATTAGGGAACAGCTTTTCCTTTTTACTGGTCTTGAGGTCTGTTTTCCGCTTGAAGATTAAGAAAGGGGTATGTTTAAGTCCGTCTGCTGTGTTTTTCTGCATTATAATTACGCCCTGTTTTTCACAGCCTAATATTTGGTGTTAAGTTCTTTCGTCTCCTTCTCATCGACAGTGTAATTACATGGCATATATAAGCTAAAGTGGCCTCTCGTCAGTATTGCCTCTGCTTTCTGTCCCACCAAAAAATTCTTTTCTTTCCAAAGTGTGATGACATACCGCTGAAGTTCTTTCTCAAAATATCGTGGAATGTTTTGGCATTCTGTAATGGCTTCATAGAGGTAAGCCAGTCCGTTTCATAAACCGATCAACTCATCAGCGATTAGCCGTCAATCTTGCCTGGTATATTAAGAACTACAAGAACCCTTTTAGCTTTGTTTCCCGCGGTGTTGTTAATGACACGTTGCCCATTCTTCCTCCTTTCACGGACGGATTCGAAAACTTTTACTTTAGCATGAGGATGTCTTCCTTTGCCACGGCTAGTGAATTTCCTTCCAGTAGCGGTAGTTCCAAAATAATGCCAATTTCTGTTTCTTCCACAAGCGAATGTTACTTTCAGCTACACTGAAACTTCAACCCGTCCTCCCGTTATCATATTTTTCAGCGTAAAGAATTACTTTACGCTTGAAAGTAGCGTCATACGATGCTCTTCTCTGTTTGCCTTCCATTTAGTACCTAATGCAAACGTACTACGCAGTAATAGACAAACAGTAACGTAATGAAGATGATAATTACAACAACGCATTGAGAAGTAAGGAACAATACCTAAATAATGTTGCCGGTGAACGACGGATTAAAGTTTGTACTTGAATGCAATGCGCCATCGAATCTTATGCGCACACTAATTTCGAATACTGCATATGATAAAAGAAAGAGCGCATTAGGTTTGCGTAAATGCGGTAATTCACTAGATAACAAATTAGAGGCTATTCGCATTTTCTGTGACCTGTCAAAAGCCTTTGACTGCATGAATCACAGCATCCCTTAAGTAAATTAGAATATTATGGTGTCAGCGGCAGTGCTGTGAAATGGTTTGAGTCTTATTTATCTATCAGGAAGCAAAGAGTGTCGTTGCAAAATACCTGTGGAGTAAGCAGTCAGTGTTCATCTGATTGACGATTAATTATGTGTTGTATTCCTCAAGCTTCCGTCTTGCATCCGTTGCCCTATCTTGTGTATATGAATGACCTCTCGTCTCTTACATTGCCAGGTGTTAAGTTTGTTTTTCTTGCACATGACACAAACATTGCAATAAATAGCACTTCAAGTACAGTTTCAGAAATGGCTGTTAGTCAAATTTTCACTGACGTTAATAAATTATTTAAAGTTAATTCACTGTCATTAAACTTTGAAAAGACTCACAGTATGCAGTTTAGAACCTGTAAGAGATTTCTATCCACCATATGTATATGAAGACATGCAGATTTAAGATGTTGCCAATGTTAAATTTCTGGGATCACAATCCGATAGTGAATTCAGTTGGGAAGGTCACACCACAGAACTGCTGAAGTGCCTAAATAAGTCTGTAATTGCAGCGAGAGTGATGTCAGATGTAGGAGATGCAAATATAAAAAAAGCTTGCATACTTTGCCTACTTTCATTCTACTAGGTCATACGGGGTCCTATTATCGGGCAACTCGTCAAACTGAGTAAAAGTTTTTAGGGTGCAAAAGCGAGTGATGAGAATCATTTGTGGCGTAAATTCAAAAGCATCATGTAGAAACCTGTTCAAGGAACTTTGTATTCTAACCACTCCTTCCCAGTATATTTATTCTTTAGTGAAATTTGTTGCAACCAATAGCTCAACACATAGTATCAGTACTTGGACTAAGAACAATCTACATAAAATCTTAAAATCACTTACCTTGGTCAAAATAGGGCCCAATATTCAGGAACACACATGTTCAATAAATTGCCATCAGCACGGTTTAAACAAAGGTTGAAAGACTTTTTGATAGGCAACTTCTACTCTATAGATGAATGTCTTAACAGGGACTGCTAGACAAACTTACGTAAAAATGTATCTTAGAATTCAGTTTTGACAGGACTTGGTCACAACAGGTAAGATTAGGTATTTTGTGTATGATAAATTTACTGCATAAAAATGTTCAAGTGTGTGTGAAATCTTATGGGACTTACTGCTGTCATCAGTCCCTAAGCTTACACACTACTTAACCTAAATTACCCTACGGACAAACACACACACCCATGCCCGCGGGAGGACTCGAACTTCCGCCGAGACCAGCCGCACAGTCCATGACTGCAGCGCTTTAGACCGCTCGACTAATCCCGCGCGGGTTTTACTGTGTAACTATGTTTCATTTTGACAGTATGTTAATTCTGTAAATGTTGGCAATTACAGTTTACTGTAATGAATCCACCTATTTTTGACAGTCTTCTGACAAATGATCAGGACACTGGGTATTATACTCAAATAATTTATATTTATTATGTCCTACAAAAGCTGGATCCACACTCCACAATTATGACAGCCGAGCTGACTGCTATTTTGGAAGCCATGCTGTTCCCACAGACGACCACTGCTAACCGACCATTGATCTTCCTCTGTACGGATGCACACGCATTGCCCGAACTCTTACTGGTGTCGGTAAGATTGTCTGCCGTACGACACTACGAATGTAGTGTGTGGACGTTAAGTTGGGAATGTGGGTCTCACGGTGAGCGAGCATGGGATAAATCCCTGCAGTCGCACTATCCTCTGTGCCCTCGGTGGCTGAGATGGATAGAGCGTCTGCCATGTAAGCAGGAGATAGCGGTTTCGAGTCCCGGTCGGGGCACACATTTTCAACTGTCCCCGTTGATGTATATCAACGTCTGTCGGCAGCTTAGGGTCTTGATTTAACTATCATTTCATTGTAGAGAGCTGCACTGTGACAGGTGGTATCTGTTCTTTCGGACATGTATCATTTGTATAACTGACAGAAAATTCAAATTATAGTACTTGATTACATCAATTAAATAATACAACTGTACCAAGTTTCAAGACGTTAATTTAAATAACAATCAATACTAGGACTTTTAAAGAAGTAGTTCAGAGGTCATGTTCTACAGTCAGTTCCGTTATAAAAATTTTAGCCTGCAATGATTTAATGCAGTCGATCTGAAACTTTTTCAAGCCAGAGAGGCAATAAAGTGATATACTTCGCACTGTTCTATCAATTTGTCCGCATCAATCAAACGTCGGCATACGCTGCCTCGGATGACGTCACACCCAGGCAGCTACCAAAGTAAAAGTAGGAAGTGACCTGTACAGCTTCTTGGATCGCTTTGACTTCGCGGAAGTAGCTGTTCGTTTGCCGCCCGTAATGTTGACAAAACCGTGTGACAAGTGGTGAGATTACTTCACACTTTTGTGGCGAGCAATTAACTTTGATGAAGTCAGGGCGATAGACCATTTTAGCTGGAACTCACCAAAGAGGTCGCCTCTGAACCAACAATGGTGCTATTTACGACAGGGACATTATTATTATAATCAGGATTATTATTATGTCTGTTCATGTGAACTTTTACTGAATAAACGCTGAATCGCCAAAGAAACTGGTATAGGCATGGGGTTTTCAAATACACACTTATGTAAACAGGCAGAATACGGCGCTGTTGTCGACAACGCCTGTATAAAACAACAAGTGTCTGCCGCAGTTGTCAGATCGGTTGGTGCTGCTACAACGGCAGGTTATCAAGATTTAAGTGAGTCTGAACGTGGTGTTATAGTCCGCGCACGAGCGATGGAACACAGCATCTCCGAGTTGGCGATGAAATGGGGTTTTTCCCGTCCGACCATTTAACGAGTGTACCGTCAATATCAGGAATCTGGTGAAACATGAAATCTCCGTCATCGCTGCGACCGGAAAAAGATCCTGCAAGGACGGGACCAACGACCACTGAAGCGAATCGTTCAATGTGACAGGAGTGGAACCCTTTCGAAAAATGCTGGGCCATCAACAAGTCTGAGCGTGCGAACTATTCAACGAAACATCATCGAAATGGGCTTTCGATGCTGAAGGCCCACTCGTGAACCGTTCATGACTGCACGACACAGAGCTTTAGGCCATGCCTTGGCCTGTCAGCAGCAACATTGGACTGTTGATTACTGCAAACGTGTTGCCTGGTCGGACGAGTCTCGTTTCAAATTGTATTGAGCCGATGGACGTCGTACGGGTATGGAGACAACGGCATGAATCCATGGATCCTGCATGTTAGCAGGGGACTGTTCAGGCTGGTGGAGGCTCTGTAATGGCGTGGAGCCTGTGCAGTTGAAGTGATATGGGACCTCTGATACGTCTAGATACAACTCTGACAGGTGACACGTACGTAAGCATCCTGTCTGATTACCTGCTTCCATTCATGTCCATTGTGCATTCCGACGGACTTGGGCAATCCCAACAGGACAATGCGACACTCCACACATCCAGAAATCTATAGAGTGGCTCCAGGAACACTCTTCTGAGATTAAACACTTCCGATGGCCACCAAACTCCTCAGACGTGAACATTATTGAGCATATCTGGGATGCCTTGCAGAGTGATGTTCAGAAGAGATCTCCTACCCCTCGTACTGTTAGGGATTTATGAACAGGACTGCAGTATTCTTGATGTCAATTCCCTCGAGCACTACATCAGACATTAGTCGAGTCCATTCTACGTCGTGTTGCGGCACTTCTGCGGTATAAGGCAGGTTACCAGTTTATTTGGCTCTTTAGTGTATTAATCAGTTAGAGCTCATAGCTTTTATTTATAGTCATAGTTCCCGATATCGTTGAGTAAACAGCAAGTAGGAACCTTTTCTTTCAGTGAACACATAAAAAATGTGGACTTGCAGACTGGAAACTGTGGTCAGCATGTTCTGCGTCGCTTTCTGCCTGAGCGCAAAAATAGTTTTCAGGCTCTAGGAAATGCGGTGACAAATATTGTTAACTGAAATCCGCCCACTGCCCCACAGGTGTTGCGCTGTGGTCCTGGGACATTTCGCGGTGATGAGCGCTCCTCTGCACCGCGCTCACCTCCGGTCTGCTGGGATTAAGTGACCACCTTAAGCGGCAGCGGCTGGTCGGCAATCACCGGCAGTCTGGCCTGTATTAGGACGACGGCGAGGGGAGCGGCGAATACCGCACGCCACGCGGCGGCGGGTCGTCGACGTGCGCGCCTCCAGCGCCCGTGCGGCATTATGCAGATGTGCGGCGCTAAGCGGCCGCTACCGGCCACGCAGCTTCGTGGGGATTAACGGGACGGCGCGGCCCTCCGTTAGGCGAGAGAGCGATCGCCGTTCAATGGTGCACCACCGTGCGGCGCTGCACGCCATGAGCGTGTTGCACGCCTCTCTGCAGGTCTCAGACGTAGCTGCCGCTCGTCCACACCCAACTGCTACTGCAGTCCAGTGACGTCGTGTTGGGGAGGCCAGATTTAGCCTTACACTCACAGCTTGCTCCTGGTCCAGAGACACGAAGTCGTGTGGTGGCGCTATGGGCTTCACTAGCCTTGATTATCGCATTCGCATTTGCTGTTACAGATTCTTTCCTATCGCTAATGATGTTTAGGCCATCTGCATACGCTAATATCTTAATATTTCCATTTTACTCCACATCCTCTGAATTATCTGCTGCCATTCGTACAGTATATTCTAGGACCAAATTAAAAAGTAGCGGAGACAGGGAATCTCGCTGCTTAAGAACGTTCTTTATTGCAAATTCTTCTGACTCCACTTTCCCCATGCGCACTCTACCTTTTGTGTTTTTCAAACTCGCCTCCAAATGTCTAACATACTTCTTTGGTATTGCAAGTGCCAAAAGCACTCAACGCAGTAAGAGATGTACGCGAGGGTTAAAAAAAAGGAATAAATTTGCTCTTGGACGAAGCTTGTGTAGAACGCATTTCTGCCGCTTCATTGCCAGTTCAGTGCCGCCTGTGTTTTCGACCTGGCCCTGTTCATCTGCAGTGATTGTGTTTGCTAGCGCTGGTTTGTTCTTGTTTCTCTTTCATGATAGCAAGTTTAAGTGAACAGCGTGCAGCTGTGAAATTTTGTTTTGTACTCGATAAAAATGTTCCTCAAACTGTTTCAATGTTGATAACAGCTTACCAAGGTGACGCTTTGGGAAAAACTCAAGTGTACGAGTGGTTTGCTCGTTTTGAAAATGGCAACACGTCGACTGCTGACAAACCTCGTTACGGACGTCCATCAACTGCCAGAATCGACGAAAAGGTCGAAAAAATTCGA
Organism: Schistocerca gregaria; assembly: GCF_023897955.1. Lineage (NCBI taxonomy): Eukaryota > Metazoa > Arthropoda > Insecta > Orthoptera > Acrididae > Schistocerca > Schistocerca gregaria. Next base: position 138,658,327 of record NC_064922.1, on the reverse strand, counting down.
GAGCTTGTGCTCGCGGACAGTCAACAGACAGTTGATCAGCTGTCAGAGATTAGCGAATAATCTTGGAGCGAATTTTAGGGAAAGATTTGGGAATGAAAAGGGTTGCTGCCAAGTTTGTTCCTCGGGTTCTGACAATCAAAAGGAATGTCGAGCTGAAAAGTGTCGCTGTTTGAAACAACAGCTTGAAATTGATCCAGATTTCTGTAATGGTGCTATGGTTATGACCCAGGAACAAAGCAACAGTCAATCCAATTGAAGATGTTATTGTCACTCCGTCAAAAAGTACGCCAAGTCAAATGAGGCATAAAAACGATGTTCATATGTTTTTTTGATGCCAAGGTCAGACTGCCAGTCAGACCTTTTATTTGGAAGTTTAAGAAGGTTGCGCAGCAGTGTTCGTCAGAAAAGACCCGGTCTGTGGCAGACAAGAGACTGGTTCATACACCACGACAACGCGCCTGCACACGCAGACATCTCAGTTTTTGGCTAAAAATGGTACGGCTCGGCTGCCCTACACACATTAATCGGCTGACCTGGCTCCGTGCGACTTTTTCTTATTTCCATGCATGAAAAGGGGCATGAAAGCACATTGAAGGAGTCAAGAAAAAACCAGGGAGGAGCTGTCAGCCATTTATAACGATGACCACAAAAAATGTTTCCAACAGTGGGAGCGCCGGTGGGACAAATGTATTAGAGTTTTGAAGGGGATAAGGTTGTCTTGTAAACAATTTGGAAATATATAGCTTAAAAAAATAATTTTTTCAGCACTCCGTCGTACACAGGGTGAATCACCTAAAACTTGCTCCATGAATATTGCGGAAATAGAAAGTGCTGTTGTTGTGGGGTTTTCACAGAATGGGTTGATAGACAGAGGCTCGTATTGTTAGCCAACCAAAAAATAAAAAATAAAAAAAATAAGGGTCCATATGGCTCTGAGCACTATGGGACTAATCTTCTGACGTCATCAGTCCCCTAGAACGTAGAACTACTTAAACCTGAATAATCTAAGGATATCAGACACATCCATGCCCGAGGCAGGATTCGAACCTGTGACCGTAGCGGTCGCGCGGTTCCAGACTGTAGCACCTAGAAGCGCTCGGCCACCCCGACCGGCAGCCAATCAAAAGATTATAATAAAATACTAAGAAAGCGTATATTTTGTGCAATGAGACACTTTTTATTGATACTGACAGTGTAACTTAGAATGTCAGTGACGTTTGTTGCACGATTCTAGAGCGAGTCGTTTACGAGATATCGGATTTTGAAAATTTCGCACACTGATACTTGTACATCACCCCTGTGGTAGCACATACTAAAAGAATAACACACATTCATACATTAGTTATATGTATTCTGACAGTAAGAGACAATAGAGCATACACGAGGTGTGCAAAATGACCACTGGCACAGGAGATGCCCTGTTTCTGTCTGGCATGGAATGACTGCTGCACACGTGCTAGCATTTCAGTGGAGATGTCCGAGCAGGCTGCAGTAATAGGCTGTTGCATACGTCCTTGTGAACAGCATCTTTCAGCTTTCCCCACAGAAAAATTCTGCAGGCGTCATGTTCGGCGAACCAGCCAGCCAAGGTACAGATCCTCTAGGTGCAGTCCAACGATTTAGAAAGAACTTGTGAAGACACACTTTAGCACATCGCAAACTATGGGCTGGACAGCCATCATGCTCGTGCCACAGTTTCCCAGTGGTCTGCAGATGAACGTTTTCTAGCATCCATGGAAGATGGTCTGTTAGGAGGCTGTGATACCTGTATGCATCCAGTGCTCCATCTACGAAACACGGGCCTATGAGCCGATGGTTCACTATGCCACACCATACGTCTAAGGCCGCTGACTTTCCACCTATTCAAACCAACGGCGATTGTCAACAGACCGATAGTTCATGTCTCAAAGGTTTACCTGGTCGTGGTTGGTAAATGTGGCAAACACGATACATGATAGATCTAGAGTATCTTGTCTAAATCACCTCTATATAACTTAACGCAGTTCTCTTGATGAAGAGAGATCTCATAGAGATGGAACGTATGTCGATGGAGAATGCGTAGGACTTTGTTTACTTGCCTGACTCATGCCACTTCCTCGTGGAGTAGCGCGGAAGCTAACGGCGCGGATCAGTTGCAACAGCAGCAAGAACGTTAATTTCTTCTGCTTCTGTCGCAGCTTGTTTCTTTCTGATGCAATAAAGACCTGGAGGGAACAATGGCGAGAGGTGTGCCCTGAGCATTGTCAAGCCCCCCCCCCCACCCCCTGCATCACTGACAGACCACGCGAATATGAACTACCACGTAAAATATGGTCATCCCTTAACAGAGTACCAACAAATCACGGAAGATGTGCAGATTATACGAATGGGGAAAAACACCAACTCCCGACTGAGACTACGGAGCCAACAGACAGACCATACGCCACATTGTTCTAGAGTGCGACAGAGGAGCATACAGTGGCCAGTTCAGTGATTTTCTGATGGAAACAGACGCCGCAAAAGACTTTACACATAATCTTGATGCTTGTATTTAATTGTATTGACCACATACAAGCCGGCCGGTCTGGCCGAGCGGTTCTAGGCGCTTCAGTCTGGTACCGAGCGACCCCTATGATCGCAGGTTCGAATCCTGCCTCGGGCATTTATGTGTGTAATGTCCTTAGGTTAATTAGGTCTAAGTAGTTCTGTTCTAGGGGACTGATGACCTCATAGTGCTCAAAGCCATTTTTTGAACCACATACAATCTTGATGTCTCTATTTAATTGTATTGTCCATTATCTGTATGTTATATTGTCTGTTCTATGTAAATATTTGTTTAAACATTTGTAAGAAGCGTAAAATGATGTTCACTGCCAAATGCTAAATAAGTAAATGAATCCTTCTGTTACGTTGTCTTGCTGTTCAAATGGCTCTGAGCACTATGGGACTTAACTGCTGAGGTCATCAGTCCCCTAGAACTTAGAACTACTTAAACCTAACTAACCTAAGGACATCACACACATCCATTCCCAAGTCAGGATTCGAATCTGCGACCGTAGCGGTCGCGCGGTTCCAGAATATAGCGCCTAGAACCGCTCCGCCACACCGGCTGTCTGTCTAGCTGTTACACTATCATTTTCACGTAAGTGGTTGAAGAGGTTGATAGATAGATAGAGGTTGACGCCTGTTGGAATATATTGCCTCATACACCGTACAAGAACATACTGCATTCTTCCTATACTCTCCATACACCATGATCATTTCGGCTTTTTCCGCACTGGTGCCGCGCAGGGTAGGCGCGCTGTCTTCGGCATTTTGCTACGGTTAGCACGGTTTCCCCCGTAGGAGGTTACAGTCGTCCCTTGGTCATGGATGAGTGTGGTGCCCATAGCGCAAGTGTGTTTAAATTAGATTAAGTCCGGTAGAATCCGACGTCGGCGAAGATCAGTTTGGATTCCGCAGAAATGTTGGAACACGTGAGGTAATACTGACCCTACGACATATCTTAGGAAATAGATTAAGGAAAGGCAAACCTACATTTCTAGCATTTGTAGACTTAGAGAAAGCTTTTGACAATGTTGACTGGAATACTCTCTTTCAAATTCTAAAGGTGGCAGGAATAAAATACCGGGAGCGAAAGGCTATTTACAGAAACCAGATGGCAGTTATAAGAGTCTAGGGCCATGAGAGGGAAGCAGTGGTTGGGAAGGGAGTAACACAGGGTTGTAGCCTGTCCCCAATGTTATTCAATCTGTATATTGAGCAAGCAGTAAAGGAAACAAAAGAAAAATTCGGAGTAGGTATTAAAGTCCATGGAGAAGAAATAAAAACGTTGAGGTTCGCCGATGACATTAGACAGCAAAGGACTTGGAAGAGCAGTTGAACGGAATGGACAGTGTCTTGAAAAAAGGGTATAAGATGAACATCAATAAAAGCAAAACGAGGATAATGGAATGTAGTCGAATTAAGTAGGATGATGCTGAGGGAAATTAGATTAGGAAATGAGACACTTACAGTAATAAAGGAGTTTTACTATTTAGGGAGCAAAATAACTCATGATGGTCGAAGTAGAGAGGATATAAAATGTAGACTGGCAATGTCAAGGAAAGCGTTTCTGAAGAAGAGAAAATTGTTAACATCGAATATAGATTTAAGTGTCAGGAAGTCGTTTCTGAAAGTATTTCTATGGAGTGTAGCCATGTATGGAAGTGAAACATGGACAATAAATAGTTTGGACAAGAAGAGACTAGAAGCTTTCGAAATGTGGTGCTGTAAGACGGCTGTTTGGGTTTTTATATTGGTAACGCCACGTAGCGCTCTGTATAAAAATCACTGGCTGTGCTGTGTGCAGTCTGTGGGTAGTTTGCATTGTTGTCTGCCATTGTTGTCTGTTGGGCAGCTGGATGTTAACAGCGCATAGCGTTGCACAGTTGGAGGTGAGCCGCCAGCAGTGGTGGATGTGGGGGGAGAGATGGCGGAGTTTTGAAATTTGTAAGAGTGGATGTCATGAATTGCTATATACATTATGACTTTTGAACACTATTGAGGTAAATACATTGTTTGTTCTCTATCAAAATCTTTTATTTGCTAACGATGCCTATCAGTAGTTAGTGCCTTCAGTAGTTCGAGTAACGAACATTTTTGTAAGGTAAGTGATTTGTGAAAGGTATAAGGCCAGTCTTTTGTAGGGATTATTGAAAGTCAGATTGCGTTGTGCTAAAAAATCTTGTGTGTCAGTTTAAGCACAGTCTTGTATAATTGTTTCAAGGGGACGTTTCATATGTCGACCCTTAGCCGAGGATACCTCACTGGAATCTTCTGATTTTTTTTCTTTTAGTTTTTGTAATTAGTGTAGATTTGGTTTATTGCTAGCGCGTAATTGCAGAGAGAATCTCCTTTGTAGTTGCAGTCTTTCATTGCTGTATTGTAAAACAGGTGTGGCATGCATGCAGAGTTGCACCAAGTATTTCGCAGCTGCGCTTGCAATTAACTATATATTATTTTCAGTGCTATGTTAATGTGTTCTCTTATTTTTTCTCTTCAAATTGTGTTTTTCTGTGTTGTCGTGTGAAATATTGTGACAATAATGGCGTGTGAAAATGTAATACTAGGCTCCAAAGTAAACTGAGAAATGACAGTGAAGACGAAAGCAGTGTGTTAGCTCCACCATGTAATGAATCAACTAATGTTCAAAGTAGTAATTTGGTAATTGTGCATAGGGAAATGGAGCGGGCTGCAAATAATGGCGTAGGCAGTGAAACAATTAGTGAACAGGGAAGCATTATCGATCGATCGGTCGGCAACAGCTCGCCTCAGGATTCCGAAATGACAGGACACAATCTTGCAAATACTGTAGATTCAGATTTTGGGTCCTCACCGTTTTATCAAATAAATCAAGACACATTTTCTGCTTTTCAAAATGCGAATATTGCCGGTTCAAATGCACTGCCGAATAGCACTGAAGAACATGTTCCAGACACCAGTGCACTGTTATTACAGTTAATGCAACAAATGGGACAAAGGCTACAAAAGTTAGACACATCGCTGGAACAAAATCAGAGACAAAGAAAGCAAAAGCTTCAAAAGTTAGACACAGTAGAACAAAATCAGAGACAAACACAGTAAAAGCTTCAAACGTTAGACACAATGGAACCAAATCTTCGGAAGTTAGACACCACGCTTGAACAAACACGTGAAGATTTAACTACTGAGTTACATAAAATCGAATCGAAATGTCAAAAAGTCTGTAATGACGTAAAAACACAAATTTGTGAGCATTTTCAACCTATTTTTTCGCGGCATGAAAATGCATTACAGAATCACGAAGCAGCCATAAAAGAACTGCAAACTATTGTTCGTGAAAATCACGACACCTTGCAAGCTAAAATTGACTCAGTTGCATCTACCGATTCGGTTACACAACTTGCAAAAACTCAAGAAAACTTAAAGGACACAGTAGATACTCTGAAAATTGGTTCAGAAAGACACATGGAGGACATTAGTTCATTATCAGAGAAAGTAGTTGAACTTTCGGATCAACTAAATAATTTATCTACGAAGGTAGATGATAATCTGAATGACACAAAATCGGTAGTCTTTAATGACACAGAGTTCGAACAAATTAGGGAATTCAAACAAAATCAGAATCAAGTTAATACACAACACCAAAGAGAAATCCGGGAAGTGCAAGATCAGCTGACACAGGTAATACAAGAATTACGTATTTCAGAGGACACTCGCGCTCCAACACGGGAAGAGGGACTTAGAAATACGGAAAAGCCACAAAATAATTACACAGGGCATTTCGGAAATTGTGAAAGAAATTGGCAAGGTGCACCGAATTTTGAGATGGAACCGCCGAAACGAAGTAACAATGAGCGATGTGCGACTCGCCGACATGATGATTTTGTCTATAAGCTGTTCATTACTACACGTAAATTCAAAATATTTAAGAATTCTGACAACGACATTCATCCACAAGCATGGCTTCATCAATTCTCTCATTGTTTTCCTCCCAACTGGTCATTGGAGCACAGGTTAGAATTTATGTGTGGCTACTTGGAGAATGAACCAGCTGTAAGAATGCGATCGGTCATTCACGATTGTCACAGTGAATGAGAATTTTCTCATGCCTTCCTCTCGGCGTATTGGTCTCAAGCTACACAAGACCGAGTAAAACATAGCATCATAATGATGAAACGTTTCGAACAATCTGAATTTTCCAGTCTTATGAAATATTTTGAAGACATGTTGCACAAGAATCAGTACCTGTCAATCCCATACTGCCCCTCAGAACTCATCCGCATTTGCTTAATCAAATTACCTGAACATTTACGAAATATTATTTTGGCGGGACGTTGAAAAGACGACATTGAAGCTTTTCAGGGACTGTTACAAGAACTAGAAATAGACACTGACAATCGCGGGACGCAAAAACAGCCACACAACAATTACAGGTCACATCCGTCGCAATTCTGCGATGAAAGAAATAATAACTGGAGACGACAAGGCTATCCTCACAACACAAATCGTGACCAAAACAGACACCACCTGTATGACAACCGTTGGCACAGTAGTAATAATTACAGGGAAAGATCAACTCTCTGCAGTAATGAATATGACAGAGATTACCATAGAAACAGACAATATGGGAACAAAAACAATTATTATCAAGGGAGACAGAATAACTTCAGACGCAACATTTCAGCGCGTAGTTACGATTCAGAAAGTAATTCCCCACCACGTGACCGGCAAGAAAGAAACTATGGAATCTACCGACATGACGATAGACGTTATAATCGTAATGACAGACCTGAATTGCATCAGAACTGGCGAGCTTCAAACAGGGCAGGGCCTTCTCGTCAAGGTGAATTTGTAGAAGTTAGGTCTCCTAATCCCAATAACGACGCGCGACAACAAAGAAACAGACAATGACTCGCACCGCAGGCAGCCACGTGCGCCGGCTGGCTCAGAGAAAAATAATATAGATGCTAACCCTGAGAAAAATTTGAGCATTCTTTACCGATGTACCATATACCCCATGATGATTCCGTTGAAGCTGTAGCTCTGCATAGTAGGAAGAGTAAAGGCTTGCACCACATTTCACATGTAAAACCGTTCATTGAAAGATAATCTGTTTTTTAAATTTGGCTTTGCCATATAACTTTTCACTTTACATTACTAGTATGCTCTGTCAGACTTAGAATCTGTTAACACGCAACAATGTTTGAAGTTAAATATCCAGTCAAGAACCAAGAGAACTTATTTAAACAGATATTACGAATGCATTGTTATTGTGAACAGACGACACAGTGTTATTGTGTGTGTACATTCTTGCTTGTTAGTTGCACGATTACGTAACGACTATAAGGCTAACATACTTAGAACATTTACCAGCACTACTAATGAGATTTTAATGCAACATTTTGGTTTACTTGAAAATACATTCTGGATTTACAGTACTTTCTGTGAGATACCAGAAGACATAGTAGTTAATTTATGTGACAGCTACACGATTTTATCACGACACTACTAATGAGTGACAATTTACAATGTTGCTTTTGCGGTTTATTTATTTTATATCTGCACAGTTTTTCTGAATTCTTCTGGAAAGTAAAACATGTTTTAGTAATAATTGTTGTGGTATAGCTACAATGAGACAGCCTTTTCTGTAGCACAACAATACGTTACAGCACAGTACTTTCTTCATCACGGCAATAAGCGTAATAAGTAAGATATCTATACGCAAAGCATTTTACTTTTGTTTATCATGAGGTAAGTACATTGACTTCTGCAGAACTTAGCTTTCGGAGGAGGATAACTACGACACTTTCACAGAGATTACCTTAGAACAAGACGCACAGCTTAACGCTACAGTACACATATTTGAGTGATTAATTTTGTACTTAAAACATTTATTTTTAAAGATTGTTGAATTACAATGATACAAAGGTTTTTCGAGATACATTTCATTCCATTGCTGTAAACTGTAACACCTGAGGGTATAACTACATTAATCCTCAGAGGGCTACACGCTTACTTTGTATACCATGTGTATGGCAAGCACAAGGATCCCTAGCTAATATGGTATTTGCTTATACAACTTTACACATCGGTACCATATTTCTCTAACACAGAATTACACAGTTATGTGATCATTTAACTGAGAGAGACAAATATTTATTTTACTACATCAGTGACAGATGTTTACGTAATTACACAGTTGGATAACTTCACACTTACGAAATTGTATTTTGTCTGTACTTTGTGAAATGTTCGTATTTTTTCGGAACCATTGTGATACTATGAGAGCTTTGAATGATGTATTCGGTATGGGATCATGATTTTTAAAGTACGTTTGAGGCAGATGACACTTTTGACATGAGCAGAGAATTTTTTTTAGGTTTTGAAATTATTGGAGGAAACTACGACGATGTTATTATTACGATAACTATGTCTATTATGCTGTTGCGGTATGTTTATGATCAATAAGCTGATGCTATATGAGTTATTTGCTTATGCTACATATCTGTTATGATGAAATATTGAAGAAGTGTCGACAAATAAGGTAAGGAATAATGAGTAGTGGTTAGGGACTCTAGTTTGTGAAAAAGGTTGTTGGAAACCAAGAATCGTACTTTAAGAGTTATGAACTGTATGTAAATGCGTGAATGTATTACAATGCCGACGAAAATTTTTTGGACACTGTTATATCAATAGGATTTTGTTTCTACAGATTTGTAACGCAAATTCTTGACCTGTGAAATATTTTTGTATGAGACTGTCACTATAGCGGAAACTGCTGTCGTAAATATTTCGGTAAGAAAGTTAAGTGACCACCTTCACATAATGCGACGTGGGCACCCAGCTGCGTGACAGACGCCTGGAAAAAAGCCATTAGTGTGCGTCTTTCAGAGACACAGGCCGAGAAAAAAAAAGAGGCCATTATCCTCGCTATTGACATTCCTTTGTAGAAAGCATCGTAAATATGACACCCTCAAACTTGAAAACATGATTACACTGTATAGTTCTTAATTTATGATATTAACTGAAATGAAATAATGAGAAACATTTCAAGTCTATTGTCTTACTAGTTGGAAGATTGTTTACTGCATTATCAAATGCCTTATTGCTAGCGAATAACGTTTCATGCCTTGCTTTGCCTATTTTGTTTAAATCTAGTTTCTTGTTGCACTGCAGCATTGTTTAAATTAAAATTTAATACATGTACTAATATAACTATTTTCTGTCTACTTTCGTAAAAAAGGAGGAACACAAATAGACATTTCCCCTCGCAGGGATTGTATAATTAATTTTTTTAACGACTTGGTAACTTTCTTTTTGTGATGCATCATTCTAGTGTTAATATGTGATATAGGTATTAAACATGGCCATTTTTACTGTAATATTTTTTCTGCTTGAACTTTGTCATGTTTAGATATAAGTTATTGCATTTGCTGCTGCTTGCTTTGATAATTTCCATTTTTCTCATTGCTGTTTGTGTTAATTATTTTGTGCTGCTGCATTGCCTCGTCCCTTAGTTTAGCATCTGAGCTCAGTAGATTTAAGTTAGCTTAAGATGGGGTAGGCCATATAAGATAACAAGTTATGACGAATTGGAAGAAATGCATTGAAAAGTTATAAGAAAATGGTTTGGCCAAAAAAGTAGTGTACAGTGGAAAAAAGCTATTTTTGAAAGACGATGTGAACAGAATATAGAAAGCAGGCTTAGATAGGACTTTTTGGGAATAATGATGAACGAAGGGAGATCTCTGTGCAAAATACTGCAGTAAAACAAACCCTGTCCTTTCCTTTTGTGTTATCCCTCTATGTATTTGTGTACCCTTGTGTATTTGTATTTTTCCTGTCTTTATGTGTTTAGCTGATACAAGTTATGTTGTAGAATTTTTCTAATACTATGTTATTTACTTTGTAAATATGTTCAGACATTATTTGTTCTGTTTTGTTTTAATGCTCAGTTGTGAAGTTGATGTTTCAAAAGTTATTCTGATATTTTATGCATGTACTAATGTCATAATTTCTGTATCACTGATGTATATGTATATTTCTATTCTTTTGTTAAGCCTGTATTACTACAAATGTTATCTGTATAGTTATGTTCTTTAATGATGTATTTTGTACCTTTGTTATTGTATTCTCATGTTATAATATTGTAATTGACACCAGTTCATTAAATTAAGTAACTTGTAAGCATCCATTTCCCTGCACACATTTCTGTTGGTAATAGTATATGCACAATATGTGAAAAAAGAGGACTGTTAGTGTTTGGACGTGTGTTGATAATTCAGCAAGGGCCTGGTTAACACCACTGCTGGTTCTAAGGACAATTCAAAAACTTAGTGAGTGCACAAGTGGTGGCTTACGGACTTGCTATATTCTCTGCAGGACTCTTCGATGGTGATTGTGCACCTGCACAGTCGCAACAGATGGCTGCTAGCCATCTCTACAAGGACTACAGTGGGTCTACACCTTTGATGACTCACCAAAACCATTATTTCTACAAGGACTGCAGTGGGTCTGCACCTCTGGTGGCCCACCAATACCATAATCTCTACTAGGACTACAGTGGGTCTGCTCTGTGATGACCCACCTACCAATAGTCTTCAACTTCGACTGACTCTGCTGTGGGTTTGCTCTGTTGTGGCCCATTACCTGTCTGCATGTCAAGAGTCAGCACTGTCTTTCCGTTGGAAGGACAACACTACTTCTTCAAGACTGCATGGAAATCCATTACTTCCGTGTGCATTTTCTTATACTGCTAAGACTTTGAGGAAAAAAAAACACTGTAATTTTACTGTGATGAATGATCAGGACTGTCCTTATGGACTGTGAGAAAATTTTAGCTTTTGACCCACATTTTATTAATAAGTGTGTGCATTTGATATCTTTCTTACTGCAATTATGAAAAATTTTTCAAATATGTATTGGCCAGTGCCCAAAACAATTTTTAAAATTGTTTGTGGGGAGCATGGGGGCTATGTAAGTAGGCTGTTTAGGTTTTTATATTGGTAACGCCACGTAGCGCTATGTATAAAAATCACTGGCTGTGCTGTGTGCAGTCTGGGGCTAGTTTGCATTGTTGTCTGTCATTATAATGTTCGGCAGCTGGATGTTAACAGCGTGTAGCGTTGCGCAGTTGCAGGCGAGCAGCCAGCAGTGGTGGTTGTGGGGAGGGAGATGGCGGTGTTTTGAAATTTGTAAGACTGGATGTCATGAACTGCTATATACATTATGACTTTTGAACACTATTGAGGTAAATACATTGTTTGTTCTCTATCAAAATCTTTCATTTGCTAACTATGCCTGTCAGTAGTTAGTGCCTTCAGTAGTTTGAATCTTTTATTTAGCTGGCAGTAGTGGCGCTCGCTGTATAACAGTAGTTCGAGTAACGAAGATTTTTGTGAGGTAAGTGATTTGTGAAAGGTGTAGGTTATTGTTGGTCAGGGCCATTCTTTTGTAGGGATTATTGAAAGCTAGATTGCGTTGCGCTAAAAAATATTGTGTGTCAGTTTAAGCACAGTCTTGCACAATTTTTCCAAGGGGACGTTTCAGTGCTAAAGAAAAATACTGAAGATTAGATGGGTAGATCACATAACTAATGAGGAGGTATTCAATAGAATTGGGGAGAAGAGGAGTTTGTGGCACATCTTGACAAGAAGAAGGGAACGGTTGGTAGGACATGTTCTGAGGCATGAAGGGATCACAAATTTAGCATTGGAGGGCAGCTTGGAGGGTAAAAATCGTAGAGGGAGACCAAGAGATGAATACACTAAGCTAATTCAGAAGAATGTAGGTTGCAGTAAGTACTGGGAGGTGAAGTCGCTTGCACAGGATAGAGTAGCATGGAGAGCTGCATCAAACAAGTCTCAGGACTGAAGACAACAACAACAAACAACAAGTAGTGCGTAAGCTTAGGGAGCGATGACCTCAGCACTTTGGTCCCATAAGAGCTTACTATAAATTTCCAGTTTTTTTCCGCATTGGTAAATCCCATCGTCCGCTCACGACCTTCTGCTTAAACTGTCACACACTGACTGACTGGCTAGTCGCAATGCAATCAAGGACTGCTAAAGCGCAGTATAAAGAAGCATAACGACATCGTACATCGCAACGACGCATGTCGAATGCACACACAGGTATCGATGTGGAAACTTTTCAAACTACGATATCTCGTAAAAGTCTCGCACTACAATCGTGCAGACACCAATGACATTCGGATTGACCCCACTTTTAGTGCTACAGTCACAGGTTCGAATCCTGCCTCAGGCATGGATGTGTGTGACGTCCTTAGGTTAGTTAGGTTTAAGTAGTTCTACACTCCTGGAAATGGAAAAAAGAACACATTGACACCTGTGTGTCAGACCCACCATACTTGCTCCGGACACTGTGAGAGGACTGTACAAGCAATGATCACACGCACGGCACAGCGGACACACCAGGAACCGTGGTGTTGGCCGACGAATGGCGCTAGCTGCGCAGCATTTGTGCACCGCCGCCGTCAGTGACAGCCAGTTTGCCGTGGCATACGGAGCTCCATCGCAGTCTTTAACACAGGTAGCATGCCGCGACAGCGTGGACGTGAACCGTATGTGCAGTTGACGGACTTTGAGCGAGGGCGTATAGTGGGCATGCAGGAGGCTGGGTGGACGTACCGCCGAATTGCTCAACACGTGGGGCGTGAGGTCTCCACAGTACATCGATGTTGTCGCCAGTGGTCGGCGGAAGGTGCACGTGCCCGTCGACCTGGGACCGGACCGCAGCGACGCACGGATGCACGCCAAGACCGTAGGATCCTACGCAGTGCCGTAGGGGACCGCACCGCCACTTCCCGGCAAATTAGGGACACTGTTGCTCCTGGGGTATCGGCGAGGACCATTCGCAACCGTCTCCATGAAGCTGGGCTACGGTCCCACACACCGTTAGGCCGTCTTCCGCTCACGCCCCAACATCGTGCAGCCCGCCTCCAGTGGTGTCGCGACAGGCGTGAATGGAGGGACGAATGGAGACGTGTCGTCTTCAGCGATGAGAGTCGCTTCTGCCTTGGTGCCAATGATGGTCGTATGCGTGTTTGGCGCCGTGCAGGTGAGCGCCACAATCAGGACTGCATACGACCGAGGCACACAGGGCCAACACCCGGCATCATGGTGTTTGGAGCGATCTCCTACACTGGCCGTATACCTCTGGTGATCGTCGAGGGGACACTGAATAATGCACGGTACATCCAAACCGTCATCGAACCCATCGTTCTACCATTCCTAGACCGGCAAGGGAACTTGCTGTTCCAACAGGACAATGCACGTCCGCATGTATCCCGTGCCACCCAACGTGCTCTAGAAGGTGTAAGTCAACTACCCTGGCCAGCAAGATCTCCGGATCTGTCCCCCATTTGAGCATGTTTGGGACTGGATGAAGCATCGTCTCACACGGTCTGCACGTCCAGCACGAACGCTGGTCCAACTGAGGCGCCAGGTGGAAATGGCATGGCAAGCCGTTCCACAGGACTACATCCAGCATCTCTACGATCGTCTCCATGGGAGAATAGCAGCCTGCATTGCTGCAAAAGGTGGATATACACTGTACTAGTGCCGACATTGTGCATGCTCAGTTGCCTGTGTCTATGTGCCTGTGGTTCTGTCAGTGTGATCATGTGATGTATCTGACCCCAGGAATGTGCCAATAAAGTTTCCCCTTCCTGGGACAATGAATTCACGGTGTTCTTATTTCAATTTCCAGGAGTGTAAGTTCTAGGGGGCTGTTTACCTCAGATGTTATGTCCCATAGTGCTCAGACCCTTTTGAACCCACTTTTAGTGCCGGCCGCGGAGGCCGAGGGGTTATAGGTCCTTCAGTCCGGAACCGCGTATCTGCTACTGTCGTAGGTTCGAATCCTGCCTCGGGCATGGATGTGTGTGATGTCCTTAAGTTAGTTAGGTTTAAGTAGTTCTAAGTCTAGGTAACTGATGACCTCACATGTTTAGTCTCATAGTGCTTAGAGCCATCTGAACCATTTGAACCACTTTTAGTTTGTTTACGTCAATAAAAGAGTGTATGTTTGCAGTAAAAATATGTTTTGTAAGTAGTATTACGTGTACAATCTCTGTATTGGCTAACAATACGATACTCTGACTACCAGTCTATTTTGTGAAAACCGCAGATCAATAGCACATTCAATTTCCTCGGTATTTGCGGTAGAATTTAGGAAATTCATCCACGTAAATGATTAGCAGAGATGATTGGGGAATCATTCTAGAGGAGATACCGGTTGCAAATTTAAAAAATCCGCTGAAGTGAGCGACTTCGAGGAAGATCACGTTCTTATGGACCAGCGCCTAGGAACGAATGTCTCGGAAACAGGGAATTTGGCTGACTGTTCGCGTCCCACTGTTGTGAGCGTCTGTGGAAAGTTCGTGATGGGCAATGAGACTGCAAATAGGCGACAAAGTGTTGAACGTCCAAGCCTCACTACAGAACGTGAAGGAAGGAGGCCTGCACGGCGGAATCAACGCAGGTGCAGGCACCAGTGTTTGGGAACACACCGCTAAGTTCACATTGTTCATGGGTCTCCACAGTAGAAAACCCCTACGTGTTCCCGTTTTCACCCAACGACACCATAAACTACGATTGCAGTAGGTACAGGATCATGGAGATTGGAATGTGGAGCAGTAGAGACGAGGCGTTTGTTAGAACACATCACTTTTCTGGTTACACCAGGTCGATGGTCGTGTCTGAACACACCGTCATTAAGGCTTAAAGCTGCTCGAAACATGCACAGCACCACAGACGTGTGCGAGTGGGAGGGGGGGGGGGGGGCTGTATTATGCTATGGAGTACATTCACATGGTTTTCCATGGGACCTGTGATAATTATAGAAGCCACACACTTCTTCCAACCACCTGCATCCCTTCTTGTATGCGGTCTTGTCAGATGGTGATGACATCCCACGGGAGGACAACTGTCCGCGTGAGAAGCCAGGATCGTGTTACAGCAGTCTGCGAAACATGATAGTGATTTGGAGTTGATTTCTTGGCCAACAAATTCGCCTGATCTGAACTCGATGGAACACACCTGGAACGCTATCAGGTCGCATCTCCGTGATCACATACCACTAGCACCTTGTGAGAATTACATGAGTTGTGGGTAGGTATCTGGTGCCACATATTCACAATGCGTATCGATGCCAAAATGTGGCTTGTGTAAATGGAGTTAACAACGAGAGGCAAGAAAAAATTACTGCAGGTACCGACATGACAAGTTTGACGACTGCCTTGCAAGTGGAAAAGCCTCTGCATACTTCACTTGACGCTTTTATTGTGGCATGATGCCTTGCGAAATTGAGACATTGGATCAACACCGTAGAAGAGTTACTAAGTAAAACGAATGAGTTCGGAAAGGAGATGGTTAT
Organism: Schistocerca gregaria; assembly: GCF_023897955.1. NCBI lineage: Eukaryota > Metazoa > Arthropoda > Insecta > Orthoptera > Acrididae > Schistocerca > Schistocerca gregaria. The sequence continues at coordinate 138,642,427 of NC_064922.1, read as the reverse complement.
GGATTCTCACGAGTACGATGATCTTGTTTTCATCTTCTTCTCCTCCCCGCGTATTAGGTATTTGCACGTGAAGATACCATTTTGTTCATGGCATTTTCAGATTTCTTCGAGATACTTGATTGCAGTTTTCTGTCTTCTAAGGTGAACTGTAACGTTTCATTTTGTCAATATGTAAACTCCATTTTCTTCTGCTATCCGTAATTTTCTTTCTTTTTTGTTTACTTCTTTGTTAATCTGTTAGTTTCTTAACCTGTCTGCTGTGCTGCCTTTGCTTTACAAAACTTTATTCGCCTTATTTTCTATGTCTTATAAATTTTTGTCTCCACTCATTTGTAAATCTTGCTGTAAACATGTCTATGTACTTGTAATATTGGTATGTGATATTACGTCCCTGGTAACTAAATTGGCTGACGTGTTGTACTAGTTTATTGCGCACTGTTATTTTTGTTATGTTTTTTATGTAAAAATACGGTTTTAACTCCTTTTGTGTATACAGCAGCAACGATGTCCCGACTTTGGGCAGAATTCCTTTGTACAGGCCATTCTGTTTTGCTGCCGCAGTTATGACATAGAGGACAATTCGGGCCAGTTTCTTTGTCTATTCAGCTACTTTTCCAGTCACGCAGTAAATCGTTTATACATACACTAATCAGCCAAAACATCATGACCACTCCCCACCACGACATTGGATGCCGCGGGAATGTGATGCGATAACAAAAGTATGTAAGCTCAGCAGACACGGAAGGGGGATCACCCTCGCGAAGATATGGGCTGCAAATGGTAAAATCCATTGAGATAAGTGACTTTGACAAAGGGTAGGTTATTATTAAGCAGAGCCTGTGAACATCTCAAAAACGGCGAAGTTGATCGAATGTTAAGCTGGTATTGTTGTGAGCATCTACGGGAAGATGTAGAAGGCCACTGAAACTACTACTAGCCGCTAAATGGCTTCACGTCCACGACTCTTCACAGAACAGTGTTGGAACGGAGGCTTGGTTGCTCTCTAAAGTAGGAAAGATGGCGATCCTTGGCATCTTTGCTGAAAGAGCACTATGCTGCTGCACGCACAAGTGTTCCACGGCACACCGTTCATCGTACATTGGTGAACATGGAGCTCCGTGGAACGCCACCCCTATTCACATGTTAACCCAACGACATCGTCACTTACGACTGCAGTGCGCATGGGACCATCGGAATTCGACCGTCAATCAATGGAAACGTGTCGGCTCTTCGGGTATCACATATTCGCTACACTAGGTAGATGGTCGGCTCCACAAACACCGTCATCCAGGTAAATGCCGGTTCGAAGAGCACGCCACGTACGTTGTCTGGTGGGAGCAGTATTATGCCACAGGAGACTTTCTCCTGCACTTGGGTGGCACCGGTGGTAGTATTATAGTGAACACATGTTAACCAAATTTGCCTGATTTAAATCCTATGGAACCCATCTGGGTCGTTATCGGACGCCATCACCGCGATCGCAAACCAGCGACAAGTTATTTACGGAATTACGTGACCTGCTCGTAGACATCTAATGCCACATATCTCCACAAATCTATCAACAGACTGTCGGAGCCCTGATACGCAGAATCAGTGATGTATTTCGTTCCAAAGATAGACAAACAAGCTATTAAACTGGCGATCATAATGTTTTGGCTCATCACTGTATATTAATAAGTACATGCGAAAGTATATTCTCTATACCACCCTGCAATTAGTAATATAAGGTTCCGCTAACACTGCAGTTGTACGTGCCGGGAAAGTTAATATTTCGTATAGATTTGTTAGGTACTTTATTAAATCGAGTGGATACCCTACTCTCATCATCATACTCCTTAGTTTATCCTGTTGACACAACCGCATGTTTTTGTTTACCTAAAACCAGAAATGGTAATTCGATCTCTCGACTGCATTGTACATCTTTTCAATTTCATATTTCAGCATAAATACAGTGTCCATTTTGTTGTTAATCTGCGTCTAAAGGAGTCACGAAAGAGACAGTTCTGGAGACCCTAAAGTGTTGTCGGCCCTGACTCCCAGACGCACGACGCACAACGTCCGTGACATGCGAGGGGACGCTTCACAATGGAAGTGCCTCGGAATTTAAGTGAACACGTATACAGTGTTTGTCGCAGGAGTTACTGTAACTCCGGGTTTGATTCGCGGCGGGGTCAGAGATTTTCTCTGCCTCGTGATGACTGGGTGTTGTGTGATGTCCTTAGGTTAGTTAGGTTTAAGTAGTTCTAAGTTCTAGAGGACTGATGACCATAGATGTTAAGTCCCATAGTGCTCAGAGCCATTTGAACCATTTTAGTTACTGTAACCAAGTACGCTGAGGGCGATGTTAGTGTAATGTGCACACAGCGAAGAAACTCTAAACACAGTCAACCTCGTGACAATTGTGGGCTGTCTAAGAGTAGAGCACAGTGTTGGAACCTGCTGGGGTCAACTTTAGGGTCTACCGTAAAAGATAGAACGTCCACATTAAGAGTAATGCATATTTTAGTGGAGTGTCAACATATACGTGAAGCATCACGACGCCAGTATGTAAATAGGGTTTCACACATTGCATTTGTACGAGGTTTATTCGGAAATTAAGACCCGATTCATCAAAGGTAATAGAATAACTAAATGCGCATGCGCACCAACTCCTGGCATGCTTTGCTCATAAACCGACGCCAGTTGTATTGGTATTGTCTCAGAGTGCTGTTTACAGCATAAATTCAAACTGTTTACAACAATTGATCAGCTCACGGACTGGGTCAGTAATTTGGTTTTTGACAGCAAGAGACGTTGCAGCAACGGAAATTCATGGACAGATATGTGAGGTGTATGGTCCCAGTGGGATGAGTGACACCAGTGAGCGTAATTGGGTAAGAGCGTTCAAAGACGAATGGGAAAATGTCCATGACGAACCGAGATCAGGTCTACCGTCTGTGTGTGATCGCAGAAGATTTGGTCAAAGCTCTAGAGGAAAAGATTCGTGAAGCCGAGAGTTTCACAATTTCAACTTTAGCATTGGAATTACCGAATGTGGACCGAATAAGCGAGCACAAAACTGTCTCTGAAAAGTAGGAATTTCCTACATTGTGTGCACAGTGGATTCCCAGCTACTTTCTGAGAAACACAAATTCTCTTGACTTTTTAGACCCATAACGTAGTGAAGATGATCAGTTTTTCGAGAACATTGTACAGGGGATGAGACATGGGTTTCTCACGTGACTCGTGAGTCTAATCGTCGGTCAGTGGAATAGAGGCACACGATTTCACCTGTCAAACTCCAGGCGAATAAGACAATCTCAACATGCAAGGTTATGGAAACCGTGTTTTAGGAGAGATATGGACTCTCTTTAGTCGAGTATATGCACCAAGGGACAATAAACGCTACCGTGTACTTCGCTACCCTGACTAAATTGCGACGTACAATACAGACGTCAGTAGTTTTGTTGCTACATGACAATGGCGGAGTCCATTCTGCCACTCACACCAAAAATCTGAACAGATTTTCTTTTTTTTTTGGTGGGAACAGATTTTCTAATCGCAGTGAAGTTCAGACCTCGCTCTGAGCGTTACCTAGAGGAGTTTTTCGGCGGCAAGTGCTTCACAACAAATGACTAAGTGAAAGAAGAAGTTAAAGACTAATTGACAGAAAAGCAGCAGACGTGTATGACTTAGAGATACAAAAGATTGCCGAACGTTATGATAAATATTCAAATATGGAAACTGTGTGCAAAAATAGAAAATACGTAAGAAATTTATTAAAAATAGCTTTGTGAAAAAATCTTTGACGGTTTATGTTTTATAAGAAATCGGACCTTACTTTCAGAATAACCCTTGTAACTAGTATAGAATTCGATCCGAAAGGTTGATCAGTAGAAGCAGACATTGTGGTATCGATAGTAACGATGCCACATAGTTTCAAAGGTAGGCTCTGCCAGGAGACACCGACGGCAGCGCCCTCTAGCTGGTGCTGTGCAGCTCGACGAGCTACGCGACTAATTCACCCCATTTCATCAGGTGCAGCCAGCCAGGACACTTCGCTTCAGCTTCGCACCTCATTCCAAGTTATGTATTCTTATTGCTTGAGTAAAGGAGATTAAAATTCATACAGCAGTACCGACGTGTTTTTCCTTTTCCTGTTCCTTACCCACGCGCCGCCTCCCAGGCGGGACACAAATGACATCATCCATTAAAGTGTGATTATTGCTATCGCGAGTGTGAATAAATTTTGGCATGCTATTGTCGTTCTTGCTACAACTGAAATGCGATTAGATAGTGCCAGAAGGGTCCCGCGATATACGATCAAACTTAATTTTCTAGGATATGACGCTGCACTGAAGACACTGCTCACGGTGGTCGTCTCACGGCTTTAATCTGCAAGCGATATTGCCTGTCGGACAGAGGAGTACCGCATCACCGTTCATAACACGGTTCTCAGATGGGCGTAGAGGCATGGCCGTCCACAGAAATTTTGGCAAAAGAGGACACGATTGTAACATACCATTACTGATGTATCTAATTCGGTTAGTATGGAAACGGGTCGTCACTCAAGAACCAAATCTGAGAAAAACTACATGAAACTTATTGTATTCCAAACCACTTATAGCTATCCCCTTAGTACGTTGGGTCAGGGTGTCGGACGGGTACCTTACATAAGGGAAGGGCTGCACCGGGAAGTGATAGGGGAAGAGGTTGAAGATACTATTTCTGTACGTTTATGTAAAGGTTTTCAACGGAAAATGCCATCGTGCCAAGCAGTTGGCAAATTTTTCCGCGCGAAACAAGACGATCTATAAAACCCAAGACAGTTAGTGGTTGCTTTTGTCCCTGTATTTGCAGTTTAGTAGAGTCGCAGACAATCTCTGCTATAAATCCGTGAGAATTTTGCAAATAATACCAATCTTGTGCCCAGATCCCAGGAGGCGGTAAGGGCAGCCGGGGCTGCAGAGGAATTTGATGCAGTCTGTGTGATGGTAGAGGCTACACTCTATTTCTCGGTTTTGTCTCTGAACACTTGTTGTTGCCAATGAGAAAATGATTTTAGTTATTTAAGACAATAACACACAGTAGCAACAGCCAGCAACAATTTCTCATTATGCCTAACGAAGAATGTAAACAGATTCGCCTTCCACAGTACCAGAACTTAGCGCCGAGCTTTCCAGAAACATCAAACACCTTAATAATGTAAAAGGATATGATTTAGAAACCTCTACCATCACTTCTGGGCATTCGCCAGCGGTAGGATCGTGGTATATTTGAGACTGCAGTTTATGGTAAGGCGATATTGCATTGAACTGGACCCTACTTTGTCATCGAATCGATGGGTTCAGGAGGTCACACACAACGCTATGCAGGTTCTTAGAGTTCCCGTCCAATTAGCGCCAGAGATGACAGGCATACTGTTCACTCGGCTGATCAGGTTCAAATGGCTCTGAGCACTATGGTACTTAACATCAGAGGTCATCAGTCCCATAGAACTTAGAACTACTTAAACTTAACTAACCTAAGGACATCACACACATCCATGCCAGAGGCAGGATTGGAACCTGCGACCGAAGCGTGCCCACACCAGCCGGCTGCTGATCAGGACTGTACAGACACGTCACTAATTTTGAATCAGGAAATGGGCTTGGTTACACACGGACAATACGATACCTGGAGCACCACAGACTGTTCGCACGGCGAGCATTGTTGCTGTTATGCTTAACATGCCTGCACGCCCACAGCGGTGCAGCCAACGACAACACTGTGCTCAGGACAGACGCAGTGTCGTCTTTCCAGACGTTCCCCAGTGCTGCTTCAGCATAGATATATCCTTGTGTAGGGACTCAAACGACAAAAAATATACTATGTGATCAAAAGTATCCGGACGCTCCAAAAAACATACGTTTTTCATATTAGGTGCATTGTGCTGCTTGATACTCCATATTAGCGACCTAAGTAGTCATTAAACATCGAGAGAGAGGAGAATTGGGCGCTCCGCGGAACTCACGGACTTCTAACATGGTCAGGTGATTGGTTGTCACTTGTGTCATACGTCTGTACACGAGATTCCCACACTCCTAAACATCCCTAAGTCCACTTTTTCCGATGTGATAGCGAAGTGGAAACGTGAAGGGACACGTACAGCACAGACGCATACAGGCCGACCTCGGCTGTTGACTGACAGAGACCCCCGACAGTTCAAGAGGATCGTAATGTGTAATTGGCAGACATCTATCAAGATCATCGCACAGTAATTCCAAACTGCATCAGGTTCCCCTGCAAGGACTATGACAGTTACGCGGGAGGTGATTCGTGGTAGAGCGGCTGCTCATAAGCCACACATCACGCCTCGCTTCGTGTAAGGAGCGTAAAAGTTGGACGATTGAACAGTGGAAAAAAGTTGCCTGGAGTGATGAACCACAGTACGCAATGTGACAGACCGATGGCAGGGCGTGGATATGGCGAATGCCTGGTGAACGTCACCTGCCAGCGTGTGTAGTGCCAACAGTAAAATTCAGAAGAGGTACCGATGGCCCTTGTAGTCTGGTCCCTTCAATCCCACACATCAACCAAAATTCGGAGATGGTGGTGTTATGGTGTTGTCGTGTTTCTCATGGAGGGGGCCTGAACACTGTGTCGTATTGCGTTGCACTTTACAGCACAGGCCCACACTGATCGTTTAAGCACCTTATTACTTCCCACTGTTGAAAAGAAATTCGGGAATGGCGACTGCATCTTTCAACACTGTCAGGCACCTGTTCATAATTCACGGCGTGTGGCGGAGTGGTTACACGACAATAACATCCCTGTAATGGACTGTCCTGCACAGAGTCCTGACTTGAGTCCTAGAGAACGCCTTTGGGATGTTTTGGAACGCTGACATCGTGCCAGGCCTCATCGACCGACACCGATTCCTTTCCTTCACTCCGTGAAGAATGGGCTGCCATTCCCCAAAAAACCTTCCAGCACCTGATTGAATATACGCGTGCGAGAGTGGAAGCTATCCTCAATGGCAAGGGTGGGGCAACACCATATTGAATTCCAGCATTACCGATGGAGGGCGCCACGAAATTTTAAGTCATTTTCAACCGGGTGTCCGGATACTTTTGATCAAATAGTGTATTGCCAGATTCCATTCCTCATCGTCGTCTGGCCCAGCATCTTTCGTGATAGTATGAGGTCTCATAGGGTACACATACCATCACCTCTGAGAATACAGAGAGCAGCGTCACAGTTCTGACGTGTTCAGGCCGTCGGCAGTGGCCTGTATTCGGGGTTCAATGACGTTGTCTTTCAACACTAGACCACATGTGCCAATCGTTGTCCCAGCCCACATAGATAAAACGTTATTTGAGTGTTGCTCTGACGAGCACGTTCTCTCTCCTTCCCGTTGAAAACATCGGGTCATAGGTTGCTGAGAGACTGGCACTCAACTACTCGCCAGCCATACCATCGATTAACTCTACGAAACGGTTCAAGCTACTTTGGATGACGTACCAGTATCTGTCAAAAAAAAAAAAAAAAAAAAAAGAATGGTTGAAATGGCTCTGAGCACTATGGGACTTAACATCTATGGTCATCAGTCCCCCAGAACTTAGAACTACTTAAACCTAACTAACCTAACGACATCACATAACACCCAGTCATCGAGAGGCAGAGAAAATCCCTGACCCCGCCAGGAATCGAACCCGGGAACCCGGGCGCGGGAAGCGAGAACGCTACCGCACGACCAGTAACTGTCATTCAAGCTCAGTTCGATTTGATGCTTAGGCAGGTTATAGCCGAAGTCGCTGTCAGAGGCGACAGCTGAGCGTATTTAATTTTAGAACCTGTGTACTCCTGCATCACCTATACCGTGTACGCACAACAAGTGAAATTTACGTCGAACTCCATGAAGAATAAGAAATAGCTGTCCAACAATGCACACTATATGATCAAAAGACCCGAACAGATATTGGTGAACGTTACGATGGGGCGCGCCCTCCCTTCCCCTTTTATTACTGCTTCTGCTACGCTGGGGAGTTGTTCAGTGAGGTGAATGAATGTCTGTGGAGGAATGGCAACCCGTTCTTCTCCAGGAGCCAAAACTAAGGAAGACAGTGATGTTGGACGCTGGAGTGTGGAGTGAAGCCAGCTTTGTAACTCACCCCAAGGGTGATTCATTGGGTTGAGATCGGGACTCGGGGAAAGCCAGTTCATTTCAACAATTTTGCTGTCCATAAATGCCTGCCTCACATTCGTTGTTTGTTACGAATTGCACTGCCATGCTGATACAGAAAAAATCATCGTTTTCTAACTGGTTCTGTAGCCAGTACACTATAATGGAAATTGTTTTCTTATTCTTCCGCATTTACGGTTTCTTAAACAGAATGATGGGGACCAGCCCTTACCACGAAAAACCCCCCCACAACGTAACACAACCTGCTATTTACAGCACGGTTGGCACTACACGTTATCGCAGGTCACGTCCTGCAGGCTTCGCCAAACTCAAACCCTTCTATCGCCTTGCAATAGGTTATAACATAGTTCATCACTCGAAGCACTCGTTTCCAGACGTCCACTGTTCATTGCCGTCCTCTTCCATTGCCTCAAGGTTCACTTAGCACTGGCTACAGCAGTGTTTGACTTTCAAGGAGCTTTCACTGTATCACATTTGATTTAATTAATTGGACTGCTAGTAGTGCACTGCAAGTCACGAATTACTCCTTCGGCTGGCCTCGTGGCATATATTTCAACCACCAGCTACGATAGTCGGTAGTACCTGTCCGTCAGTCCACAAGGTCTCCCTGGCGCCAGTTTAGCTGTGGCTGTTCGTCCACATCTTCACTTCACACTCACGGTCACCGACAGTCGACCTGGACCACTACAGAAAGATGATAATTTTTGAGGCCGTAAGTGGTACAAAGCGGCCATTGATCGCAATTTACATTAAAACGAGCAGTCGAGAAAGCAACAGGTTTCAGTCATCTGGAATTGTAGGTCTTGCCCACCGTATCGTATAGAGTGCCTAAAGGATGCTGCTTTCTCGGAATGCTATACAACAGTTCAATCAAATAACATTTATAATTTTATTTCAATGAAGCAGACTGAAAATATTTAACTTTGAAATAACAGTGCAAGCGATGGGCGACTTGCGAATAGCAATGTTCTTCGCTATGAAGAACGTTCATGCAAGTTTGATATGGGTCACTAGTAACTGCTGTCGTAGCACACTCTGCTAGGCCTGCTAATACTCTGCGAATACTGTCCCAGCAGTGAGCCGATACTGAGCGGCAGAGACTGGCAGGAGCGGCGTTTACATTCTCCTCTTGTAGAGGCCGCTCCTGTCGTGCTACGGTCCTAATCTGCGCACCGTTGGGCGACGTCGTTTCAGAGCCTTCTCTTCTGCCGCTCGGGATTAGCCGAGCGGTCGAGGACGCTGCAGTCACGGACTATGCTGCTGGTCCCGGCGGAAGTTCGACTCCTACCTCGAGCATGGGTGTGTGTGTTTGTCCTTAGGATAATTTAGGTTAAGTAGTGTGTAAGCTTAGGGACTGATGACCTTAACAGTTAAGTGCCACAAGATTTCCCACACATTTGAACATTTTTGAACCTTCTCTCCTCTTGCGTCCTTCATCTTCGTTCCGGCGCTTGTGGCTACACCAGAACATGGAAATACCAGCTTCAAAGCAGTACGTAACTCCGTTGGTGACGCGAGCAGCCGATGAACGGAGCAGTTGAACGTGGTGACTGTTTCAACTGGCGACAGGTGCCTCTCAGCACGTACAGCTACTCCGCTCATCCGCTCCACGCGTCACCAGTAGACTTAGACACTGGTCTGAAGGTGTTCTTCCAGATGAATGAAACCTGTTACCAGAAAAATTAACACCATTTGCGATCTCGAATGATTCTTCTTATTAAACCTCAGAAGGGTTTATATGTCCCTAAGTGGATTTGTATCACAGCTGACATTCAGTGACTATAATTGGAGTTACGAACGATTGCGGTCGAGTCGAGTCATGTTGTACGCTTGTACGTCAGGCATTCTCTGACAACGAATGAGAGTTCAGTAGCGTTCTCACCATTCTGCTGTGAATGTCGTAGGCAATACAAGCATCAGACGTGATCGTAAAGAATTATTTACTGAATTTTTTACTCTATTTGTTTAGAGGTATCACGGCTGATTGTGTTGTATTATGAGTATACAGGGTGGTCCATTAATCGTAACCGGGTCAAATATCTGACGAAATAAGCGTCAAACGAAAACACTACAAAGAACGAAACTTGTCTAGCTTGAAAGAGGAAACCAAATGGCGCTATGGCTGCCCCGCTAGATGGCGCTGCCATAGGTCAATCGGATATAAAATGCGTTTTTTTAAACCCCCATTTCTTATTATATATTCGTGTAATAGGTGAAGAAAGATAGATGTTTTAGTTGCACCACTTTTTTCGCTTTGTGATAGATGGCGCAGTAATAGTCACAAACATATGGGTCACAATTTTAGACGAACAATTGGTAACAGGTAGGTTTTTAAATTAAAATACAGAACGCAGGTAGGTTTGAACATTTTATTTCGGTTTTTCCAATGTGATACATGTACCTTTGTGAACTTATCATTTCTGAGAAACCACCTGTAACTACCACATTAATGCAGTAAATGCTCAAAATTATGTCCGTCAACCTCAATGCATTTGGCAATACGTGTAACGACATTCCTCTCAACAACGAGTAGGTCGCCTTCCGTAATGAAGGCACATGCATTGACAATGCGATGGCGCATGTAGGTGGTGGATCACAATAGCAAATATCCTTCAACTTTCCCAACAGAAAGATGTCAGATCCGTTGAACGTGCGGGCGATGGCATGGTGCTTCGACGACCAACCCACCTGTCATGAAATATGCTATTCACTAACGCTTCAACCAGACGCAAGCTATGTGCCGGACATCCATTATGTTGGAAGAACATCGCCATTCTGTCGTGCAGTGAAACATCTTGTAGTAACATGGGTAGAAGATTACGTAGAGGAGCTCCAATATTAGGCGCGTAATGGGGCCCCTTAGGGATATGGCGGCTAAGGAGGGGACGAAATCCAGTGTGCACTCCGTGTGCATTCCGGGAGGAGTCATTCCTGATGTGGAAAGGGTCCTTCCGGATGCCATGAAGAGCACAGGGTGCAGCCAGCTGCAGGTGGTGGCACATGTCGGCACTAATGACGTGTGTCGCTTTGGATTTGAGGAAATTCTCTCTGGATTCCAGCGGCTATCTGATTTGGTGAAGGTTGCCGGTCTTGCTTACGAGATGAAGGCAGAGCTCGCCATCTGCAGCATCGTCGACAGAACCGACTGCGGACCTTTGGTGCAGAGCCGGGTGGAGGGTCTGAATCAGAGGCTCAGACGGTTTTGCGACCGTGTTGGCTGCAGATTCCTTGACTCGCGTCATAGGGTGGTGGGGTTTCGGGTTCCGCTGAATAGGTCAGGTTTTCACTACACTCAGCTGGCGGCTACACGGGTAGCGGTGGCTGTGTGGCGTGGACTGGGCGGTTTTTTTAGTTAGAAGGTCTCGGGAAAGTACGGGGTGGGCTGCAATGTCAAAGGGTGCATGGCAAATACAGGACGTGCTTCGATCAAGGAACACTCGGAATTATAGTTGTAAATTGTTGTAGTTGTGCTGGAAAAGTCCCTGAGCTTCAAGCGCTAATAGAAAGCACAGAAGCTGATATCGTTATAGGTACAGAAAGCTGGCTAAAGCCTGAAATAAGTTCTGCAGAAATTTTTGCCAAGTCTCAGACGGTGTTCAGGAAAGATAGATTAGGCAGAATTGGTGGTGGAGTGTTTGTGTCTGTCAGTAGTGGTTTATCTTGTAGTGAAGTCGAAGTAGATACTCCGTGCGAATTGGTATGGGTGGAGGTTATACTTAACAGCCGAACTAAGTTAATAACTGGCTCCTTCTGCCGACCCCCAGACTCCGATGATACAGTTGCGGAACAGTTCAGAGAAAGTTTGAGTCTCGTAACAAACAAATACCCCACTCATACGGTTATAGTTGGTGGGGACTTCAACCTACCCTCGGTATGTTGGAAAAAATACTTGTTCAAAACCGGTGGTAGGCAGAAAACATCTTCCGAGATTGTCCTAAATGCTTTCTCCGAAAATTATTTCGAGCAGTTAGTCCACGAACCCACGTGAATTGTAAATGGTTGCGAAAACACACTTGACCTCTTAGCCACAAACAATCCAGATCTGATAGAGAGCATCATGATTGATACAGGGATTAGTGGTCACAAGGTCGTTGTAGCTAGGTTCAATACAGTTTCTTCCAAAACCATCAGAAACAAACGCAAAATCATTTTATTTAAAAAAAAGCTGATAAAGTGTCACTAGAAGCCTTCCTAAAATACAATCTCCATTCCTTCCGAACTGACTATGCAAATGTAGACGAGATGTGGCTCAAATTCAAAGATATAGTAGCAACAGCAATTGAGAGATTCATACCTCATAAATTGCTAGGAGATGGAACGGATCCCCCGTGGTACACAAAAAAGGTCCGAATTCTGTTGTAGAGGCAACGGAAAAAGCATGCGAAGTTCAGAAGAACGCGAAATCCCGAAGATTGGCTAAAATTTACAGACGCGCTAAATTTGGCACGGACTTCAATGCGAGATGCCTTCAATAGGTTCCACAACGAAACATTGTCTCGAAATTTGGTAGAAAATCCGAAGAAATTCTGGTCGTATGTAAAGTACACAAGCGGCAAGACGCAGTCAATACCTTCGCTGCGCAGTGCCGATGGTACTGTTACCGACGACTGTGCAGCTAAAGCGGAGTTACTGAACGCAGTTTCCCGAAATTACTTCACCAGGGAAGACGAATGGAATATTTCAGAATTTGAAACACGAACATCTGCTAGCATGAGTTTCTTAGAAGTAGATACCTTAGGGGTTGCGAAGCAACTCAAATCACTTGATACGGGCAAGTCTTCATGTCCAGATTGTATTCCGATTAGGTTCCTTTCAGATTACGCTGGTACTATAGCTCCCTACTGAGCACTCATATACAACCGCTCATTCACCGATAGATCTGTACCTACAGATTGGAAAATTGCGCAGGTCGCACCAGTGTTTAAGAAGGGTAGTAGGAATATTCCATTTAACTAAAGACCTATATCATTGACGTCGGTTTGCAGTAGGGTATTGGAGCATATACTGTATTCAAACATTATGAATCACCTCGAAGCGAACGATCTATTGACACGTAATCAGCATGGCTTCAGAAAACATCGCTCTTGTGCAACGCAGCTAGCTCTTTATTCGCACGAAGTAATGGCCGCTATCGACAGGGGATCTCAAGTTGATTCCGTATTTCTAGATTTCCGGGAAGCTATTGACACCGTTCCTCACAAGCGACTTCTAATCAAGCTGCGGATCTATAGGGTATCGTGTCAGTTGTGCGACTGGATTCGTGATTTCCTGTCAGGAAGTAATAGACGTCGTAGTAATAGACGGCAAATCATCCAGTAAAACTGAACTGATATCAGGTGTTCCCCAGGGAAGCGTCCTGGAACCTCTGCTGTTCCTGATCTATATAAATGTCCAGGGTGACAATCTGAGCAGTTTTCTTAGATTGTTCGCAGATGATGCAGTAATTTACCGTCTAGTACGGTCATCCGAAGACCAGTATCAGTTGCAAAGCGATTTAGAAAAGATTGCTGTATGGTGTGGCAGGTGGCAGTCGACGCTAAATAACGAAAAGAGTGAGATGATCCACATGAGTTCCAAAAGAAATCCGTTGGAATTCGATTACTCGATAAATAGTACAATTCTCAAGGCTGTCAATTCAACTAAGTACCTGGGTGTTAAAATTACGAACAACTTCAGTTGGAAGGACCACATAGATAATATTGTGGGGAAGGCGAGCCAAAGGTTGCGTTTCATTGGCAGGACACTTAGAAGATGCAACAAGTCCACTAAAGAGACAGCTTACACCACACTCGTTCGTCCTCTGTTAGAATATTGCTGCGCGGTGTGGGATCCTTACCAGGTGGGATTGACGGAGGACATCGAAAGGGTGCAAAAAAGGGCAGCTCGTTTTGTATTATCACGCAATAGGGGAGAGAGTGTGGCAGATATGATACGCGAGTTGGGATGGAAGTCATTACAGCAAAGACGTTTTTCGTCGCGGCGAGACCTTTTTACGAAATGTCAGTCACCAACTTTCTCTTCCGAATGCGAAAATATTTTGCTGAGCCTACCTACATAGGTAGGACTGATCATGAAAATAAAATAAGAGAAATCAGAGCTCGAACAGAAAGATTTAGGTGTTCGTTTTTCCAGCGCGCTGTTCGGGAGTGGAATAGTAGAGAGATAGTATGATTATGGTTCGATGAACCCTCTGCCAAGCACTTAAATGTGAATTGCAGACTAGTCATGTAGATGTAGATGTAGATGTAGGCAATCAGCATACATTGCACCATTTAGATCGCCATCGATAAAAAGGGGGCCAATTATCCTTCCTTCCATAATACCGTACCATACATTAACTCGCCAAGGTCGCTGATGTTCCACTTGTCGCAACCATCGTGAATTTTCCGTTGTCCGCTGTTGGTGAATGACATTTCATCGCTAAATAGAACGCGTGCAAAAAATCTGTCATCGTCCCGCAATTTCTCTTGCGCGCAGTGGCAGAACTGTACACGACGTTCAAAGTCGTCGGCATGCAGTTCCTGGTGCATAGAAATGTGGTATGGGTGCAATCGATGTTGATGTAGCATTGTCAACACCGACGTTTTTGAGATTCCAAATTCTCTGCTACTGATGTGCGGATTAGCCACGTCAGCAGCTAAAACACCTACTTGTGCCTCATCATTTGTTGCAGGTCGTGGTTGACGTTTCACACGTGGCTAATCATTTCTTGTTTCTTTAAATAACGTAACTATCCTGCGAACGGTCCGGACACTTGGATGATGTCGTCCAGGATACCGAGCAGCATACAAGGCACACGTCCTTTGGGCCTTCTGATCACAACAGTCATACATCGACACGTTATCGACCTTTTCCGCAATTGGTAAACGGTCCATTTGAAAACGGGTAATGTTTCATGAAGCACATACCGTCTGCACTGGTGGAATGTTACGTGGTACAACCTACTTATGCATTTGTGACAATTACAGCGCCATCTATGACAAAGCGAAACAAGTGGTCCAATTAACACATTCATATTTCTTTGCGTACTACACGAATATGAAATAAAAATGGGGGGGTTCGTATTTAAAAAAACGCAGTTGATATCCGTTTGACGTATGGCAGCGCTATCTAGCGGGCCGACCATAGCGCCATCTGGTCTTCTGCTTCAGGTTACACGAGTTTCGTTCTTCGTAGTTTTTTCGTTTGACGCTTACTTCGTGAGATATTTCACCCGGCAACTGTCAATGGACCACCCTGTATATGCATTCTTGAAGTGGAGAGCACGTGCATGCGCTTACTGCTACTGTCGGTTGGAACCGCCGACAACGCAATTCCAATCCGTGTCTCAACTCCAATGAGCCGTCGCATGTTCGTTTTGTGTTAGCAGAAGAGCCAACACCGTGTTACGAGTGGAGACCGAAATGCACGCAGGCTGGCGTGAAGAAGGAAGAACTATACTGACGTGAGGTCTGGAACGTGACAAAGAATGAGAATTCAGAAAGCGGACGTAATTAGTTTGATACTTAACTTTAATCCGTTAATGATGAACGTCGCTCTTGACGGTACATGATTCAAAATTTTATCTGTTCAGACTATAGTAACTGAATATGGCGCCTTGCTAGTTCGGAGCAAATGACGTAGCTGTAGGCTATGCTAAACTGTCGTATCTGCAAATGAGAGAGTATGTAAACAGTGAAGGATCGCTAGTAAAGTCGGCTGTACAACTGGGGCGAGTGCTACGGAGTCTCTCTACACCTGCCGTGTGGCGGCGATCGGTCTGCAATCACTGATGGCAGGCGACACACGGGTCCGACGTATACTACCGAACCGCGGCCGATTTAAAGGCTACCACCTAGCAAGTGTGGTGTCTGGCGGTGACACCACAGTTCGTACGTCCGCGTTCAAAGACACTGAGTTCCCGTGATCGACCCAGGCTGCTTTACTGTTTCTCCGCTGACAATACACGGCGCCACTGTCAGGTACGCTTCTCGTGACATCTACAGATCAATTTCGCGTTACATAGGGCTGTCGGGTTACTTTCGATCGGATAGTGCGTCGGTTACGAGCTGATGTAGGGCTCACGTCTTGCCACGTAATGCAGTTGCTGTACTGCAGCGCGTAGCTGGAGCACCCAGCAGCCGTGTTTCTCATGCGCAGCAGCGTGTGGGCGCGCAGCCTGTTACCCTAGCGCGAGTCTTTCGCCCGAGGCGCGCCGGGCGACGCCGTGTGACGAGCGCCCTAGCCGGCCTGCAGCAGTCCTGCGACGCGGAGAGCCTGAATGCGCCATTAGGCGGCGCGCACACGCGCGCGGCAAATGACGGTAATTAGCGCCGGCGCGGATACACTACATGCGCTGGGCGGGGCGCGCAGACAATGCCGGCCCCAGAACAATGGACACTTGTGCAGCAGGCGGCGGCCGGCGGGCAGCGCGAGGCGCTCTGGCGCCAGCCGCGGCGCCGCGCGGCGCGTGTGCGACACAGCGAAGGAGTATCGCTCCACCCGTACCGCACCTCAGGTCGGGCGGCAAACCAGACGTGACGGAGATAGTCAAACGCAGCCTCATGGAGACTGGTCCTTCATAATCTTCCTAGCGCAAACAAATAAAGGCAGGAATATTTTAAAAAAAAAATTCCTACTTTTACAGGCGATGACAGTGGACGAAAATATGAACTAAATGCACGTTAACATACACTCATGTTCAGAAAAAGCTGAACACCACGAACGTCTAGAAACAGAACATCCATATTCACAGGATGTACACATTAATACACTACTGGGCATTAAAACTGCTACACCAGGAAGAAATGCAGATGATAAACGTGTATTCATTGGACAAATATATTATACTAGAACTGACATGTGATTACATTTTCACGCTATTTGGGAGCATACAACCTGAGAAATCAGTACCCAGAACAACCACCTCTGGCCGTAATAACGGCCTTGATACGCCTGGCCATTAGATCAAACAGAGATTGGATGGCGTGTACAGGTATAGCTGCCCAGGCAGCTTCAACACGATACCACAGTTCATCAGGAATAGTGACTGGCGTATTGTGACGAGCCAGTTGCTAGGCCACCATTGACCAGACATTTTCAGTTGGTAACAGATGTGGAGAATGTGCTGGCCAGGGCAGCAGTCGAAGGTTTCCTGTATCCAGAAACGCTCCTACAGGACCTGCAACATGCTGAAATGTAGGGTTTCGGAGGGATCGAATGAAGTAGAGCCACGGGTCGTAACACATCTGAAATGTAACGTCCACTGTTCAAAACGCCGTCAATGCGAACAAGAGGTGACCGAGACATGTAACCAATGGCACCCCATACCATCACGCCAGGTGATACGCCAGTATGGCGATGACGAATACACGCTTCCAATGTGCGTTCACCGCAATGTCGCCAAACACCGATGCGACCATCATGATGCTGTAAACAGAACCTGGATTCATCCGAAAAAATTACGTTTTGCCATTCGTGCCCCAAGGTTCGTCGATGAGTACACCATCGCAGCCGCTCCTGTTTGTGATGCAGCGTCAAGGGTAACCGCAGCCATGGTCTCCTAGCTGATAGTCCATGCTGCTGCAAACACCGTCGAACTTAGTGCAGATGGTTGTTGTCTTGCAAACGTCCCCATCTGTTGACTCAGGGATCGAGACGTGGCTGCACGATCCGTTACAGCCATGCGGGTAAGATGCTTGGCATCTCGACTGCTAGGGCTCGAGCACGGCGTTCCGTATTACCCTCCTGAACCCACTGATTCCATATTCTGCTAAGAGTCATTGGATCTCGACCAATGCGAGCGCCAATGTCGCGATACGATAAACCGCAATCGCGATAGATTACAATCCGACCTTTATCAAAGTCGGAACGTGATGGTACGCATTTCTCCTTGTTACACGAGGCATCACAACAACGTTTCACCAGGCAACGCCGCTAAACTGCTGTTTGTGTATGAGAAATCGGTTGGAAACTTTCCTCATGTGAGCACGCTGTAGGTGTCGCCACCGGCGCCAAACTTGTGTGAATGCATTGAAAAGCTAATTATTTGCATATCACAGCATCTTCTTCCTGTCGGTTAACTTTCGCGTATGTAGCACGTCATCTTCGTGGTGTGACAATTGTAATGGCTAGTAGTGAAGGATCGCTACTGTTTACAGTGTATATAATCGAGCTAATGGAGAGCGTCGGAAGCTCATTAAATCTGGTCGCAAATGATACGGTGATTTGGAAGAAAGCGACATCCCGAGAAGACAGTACACATTTGCAGAATGACCGGCAGAGAATCGATGAATGGTGTAGGTTCTGGTAGTTGACCCCGAACGTAAATAAAGGTAGCACATTGCGCAAACATAGGAAAAGAAATACGCTGCTGTATACCTATACTATTGACGAAAAACCGTTGGAAACAGTATCTGCGGAGTAACTATAAAGAGTGACCTAAAATGGAATGACCACATAAAAAAAATAGTAGCAAAAGCAGATGCCATACTGAGATTGATAGGAAAAATCTTAAGGAAATATAACTCATCCATGGGAGAAGTGTCTTACAATGCGCTTTTTAGACCGATTCTTGATACTGCTCATCAATCTGTGATCCTTACCAGATAAGACTGATGGAAAACATAGAGAGGTTGCAACGAACGGCGTTCCGTCAGGATATCATTTAATTGGAGCGACATCGTTACAGATATGCCCAACAAATTTCAATGGTATTCACTACAAGAGAGCAGTAGTGCATCACGGAGGGGTTTAGTGCTAAAATTTCGAGGGACATCATTGCGGGGGAAGTCTTGTAACATATTACTTCCTCACACAAACAAATAACTACGACTAGAAAATTGGAGAAATTAGAATCAATAGAGAGGGTCACCAACAATCATTACTCCCATAGGCTTTCGCGAGTGGAACAGGGAAGGGGAATCCGTTATTGGTACCAGAAGTAGCCTCCGCCACACACCTTTCGGTGGCTTGTGGGGTGTGATGCAGATTTTGATGTAGATGTTTTGTTCCCAAACGTAATCGTATCTCTCTTTCCCGATCTTTACCTCTTTGTACGTGGTCTTCTATCTTCCTGATTTGCCAAATCAATTTTTTTTAACTTACTGGTCGGACGTCCCATGTGCTTGTAAAACGTGCCAATTCTATGTGTTGTCTTATTTTAAAGTTTTATGTGCGAAGCATTGTGTGAAGCAGTCGCCCTCCATTTCTCACGGTGGCGCCACTGTGGCAATCGCAGTTTTGGTGTCTCCCTCTGGTGGGAAAGCGGAAAGGTTGCCTGTTCACGTGCATTTCAGGGCGCTATGAGCTCTGTACAGGACTGGACATGGGGGTTGCACCCCTCTACCATCCTCCACACCTACAAGTCCTTAATCCGTCCCATCCTCTGCTATGCCAATCCTGCCTGGATACCTGCCCCCCCCCCCCCAAATTCTATAAGTGCCTCCAGATCCTTGAGCGTCATGCACTCCGCCTCGCCTTCCATATACGCCTCCCATCCCCCACGCGGTTCCTCTATGACCTCATTCCTTTCCCCATCTGCTCTTATTTCTCGAACATATCAGCATCCTCTACACCTCCCGCCACCTTGATCCCCCTCACCCCCTGGTTGCTCCTCTCATCCCCGCCCCTGCCACGTCTTCACTGTTGTATCCCCCCTACCCTCCATCTCTACAGCCTACATCTCCTTTCCCAAGGTGGCTTTCATCAACTCCCCCTCCCGGAAGATGCCCTCTCTCCCTCCATTTATCCCTCCTATCAACTCTGATCTTCAACCCCCTCCTTTCCTCCATCCTTTCCCTGGGCTCCCTCTTCCTCCCCCCTTCCACCCTGTGTTTTCTCCCCACCTAACCTCTCCCTATCTCCCTTCTCACCCCCCGTCCCCCGAGTCCTTTTGTATTCCTCTCCTCTGCCTTCCCCACACCCTGGCACGTCTGCTCGGCGCCCCCCACCACTCTGATGGATCCTCATCCTCCATTGGCTCCTTTCCCCCCTCCCCCTTCACTTTTTCTCTCCTTCTCCCCTTTTTTCCCGTCATCTGTCCAGTTTCCCCACACCTGCTCTCGGCTGTGGTATGTAATATTTGTGCCAACTTTTCAGTGCAGTGTTTAAGTGAGTGTTCAGTATTCTGCGTCTTTCCACAGTGTTGCGAACAGAAATCATGCTTCGCTGGTTGTGCATTTTTTATCTCTTGCGAACAGAAACCAGACTGTCACCTTTTTTTTAATTGTCTGTTTATTATTTTTCTGCTTCCTGTGTATTTTATTCGCATCATCAACCCTGTGTTTTATGTTTTAAGTTTCAGAATTTTCTGCCATTTTACCTTTAAGTCATCGATTTTATCGCCAACTGTTATTTTTTATAATCTTCATCTTTTTAAAACAAATTCTGTAGGCTGAAGAGCGGCGTAATAAGCTGGTGCCAGCCCGCCCCCTTCAGGGGGAATCGAAACTCAATAAAGGAAAAGAACAATCTGTACAGGAGAGTCGGTCAGTCGAGACAGTGTCTTGTCTGTCGTCGGAGTGAGAGTACGGCTGTCGTTTGGATCAAAGTTAAGCCAGAAAGTGAGGTAACAGCTAGTTGTCGCCCGGTCGAGGCTGAGTTCCTGCATCTGAGTCTGCGTGTTAGGCCGCCACTCTGCTCGAGTTGCTCGGGCAACGGTCATTGGCGGTTGGATCGGTCGGTTGGTTGGTCGCGCACTGAGACACGAGATTTGTCCGCCTTGAGCGTCGGCCAACAGGAGCGCAACCACGACATCGGTCTGGCCGGACCGAGCTGCAACGCCGTGAGACGGGAGATCGGCGCGCCTTCATGCGTCCGTTGAAGCGGCTGGCAGCGGACGGTTCGGGAGATCGTTTAGGGGGTGCTGCGCCAGGTCTTCGCCAGAAATTGCAGTTTACTAGACGTTAAGTGATTGGATCTATGTTGTTCCATTTACTTGTTAAATTCTACTGGTTTTCTTGGTGAAGTCAAAAAATGGCCCTGAGCACTATGGGACTCAACTTCTGAGGTCATTAGTCCCCTAGAACTTAGAACTAGTTAAATCTAACTATCCTAAGGACATCACACACATCCATGCCCGAGGCAGAAATCGAACCTGCGACCGTAGCCGTCTTGTGGTTCCAGACTGGAGTGCTTAGAACTGCACAGCCACTTCGGCCGGCCTTGGTGAGGTCACCAGACGCTTTGTTTTGGGGTCGTCCCACCATCCTTCTCCGTTTGCCCACCCGCTGGAAGGCGTTTATTGTGAATTGGGTGATCCGTTTTTTTCCTTGTGGAATAGGGGAGGTTAAGAGCCATGTGCAGTTCGGGTTTTTTAGTAATCCCCCCCCCCCCCCCCCCCGTCAATCTGCTATACGTTAATAGCTGCCTCGGTCATGTTTGTCGGATTCGGTGTTAACGAATTTGTAGAATTAAGGTAAGGGCCGAATTCCTGAAATATGTTTTTATCTTGCCTATCATCTTGCGAGATGGTATATGTGTCGTGTAGAGCATGTTGTACACTTTATGTAAGTCTGAATTTCATGGGTTTTATTTAAATAGTCATTTTTATAAAGTTGCACCCTTCCACCATAAGAGCCCTTTCAAAAAATTGTACTTTTGGTGGAAGATAAGTTCTTAGTGTTAGTGTTTGTACCATTTCCATCCCTATTACGGGGTGCATAGTTAATGTGTTTGTGTGAGATGTTAAAAATTTTAGTTTAAAGTAATTTGGCGTGGTTCAGATTTGCACCAGTATAGTTTGTCAGAGGTCATTGTGAGTGGTCTTGACAACGGCCGTGTTGAAAGGGAGCGGAAGCTTCTTAGCCCGAAGGCTCCTACTATAACAAAAAAAATTATTCTTGCTCTGAATAACTGTAAATTGATATTTCGAGGGTTCTTTTCTGTTTATAATTTTATAACTGTTTTGAAAAGGCTTTAGGAATAAAATTCGCATTTCTTAAATTATAATTTGATATTTCGAGGGTGCTTTTCTGGTTATAAATTTTAAATCTGTTTTTGAAAAGGCTTTTATGAATCAAATTTCCATTGGTTGAAATTAAATTTGTTTCCATCAGTTACTCCTTGGCAACTACTTCCACGTTCCCATAGTATGTTAATGTAAATAAAGTAAATTCTTTATAAAAGATTTTGAAAGTAAATTTCACGATTCAGTATGCATGAAAGTAACAGTAAAATGTTATTTTCAGTTCTTTCCTGTAGTTGTGCTACATTCTACATTGCAACACCAATCACGAACTCCATGAGACGGCCGCAAAGGTACAAGTCCACGGAGTTGAGATCCGAAAATCTGGTGGGCCAAGCACCAGCTCCTGCATAAACTGTCCACTTATCAGGATAAGCAACTCTGAGATACTCTCCTGGCTCCCGACTGAAATGTGGAAGACACTGTCGACAAAGCAACATCAGTCGATATGTAGAAGTACACGACACACCAAAAGCCTATACTGACCCATGATGTAGTGTCTACCACAAATGACATTATGCGTGATAAATCGGAAGTAAAACAGTTTTGGACAAAACTTCATGTAACTTTTGTTCTTATTTTTATCCATACATCACAGCCACGAAGGGTGTACAGATACTTTTGAATCACCCCATATATTGCAAGGTGGAGGTTGGGTATGAGCAGAGAATTTGCGTATACGAGCGTGGAATACTGCCTCAAAATCACCCTCAGGCCGGCCAATGTACGAAGGCTATTCGGAAAGTAAGGAACGATAGGTCGCTAAATGAAAACAACAGTGAAAATCAAAACTGATTTACTTGCAACGGTTAGCTACACCTTCCAGCTACTTCTCTGCACAGTCGCCGCTCAGACTTAGAGACATCTGTCGTAGCGTTGTACCATCTCTTCAGTTCCCTCGTTATAGAAGACAGCCGCCAGTGCTTTTCGACAATGTTCCACTCTGTACTACAGCTCGTTGTCTGTGTCAAAATACTGTCTTCATAGCCAGCGGTTCGTTTGAGCAGAGACGAACCTCACGGGTAGCTAATTACAGGCTGTATTGTGGATGATCAAACGCTTCCCTTTGAAAATACTGCAGGAGCATCTTCATTGATCCTGCAAAGTGCGGCCGAGAATTGTCGTGACAGTTATGTTATGCGGATTGCATAGCTTCAGGCGAAATCTTTCGCCAGGTCCTCATACTTGGCGGGAGACGCTAATTTCTAGCCATCTTTACGTTCTCACTGTGATGCGATCGACGGGCGTACTAGACACACTGCCAAACGCATCAGTGCAAAGCTTCATCCGATTTTCATTGTATTTTCCATTTCGCGACCGATCATTCCTTTCTTTCCGAATAACCCTCGTAGTAGACCTGGCGGTCGTTTATCTCGCGCGGTTTCTACCCAGGTCTGGTTGTGCTCCCTGCCCTGTCAGCCAGCTCGCTGCGCGTTGAACTATGCGGTCACGACTTTAATTCCATAAAAA
The DNA here is from genome assembly GCF_023897955.1 of Schistocerca gregaria. Classification (NCBI taxonomy): domain Eukaryota; kingdom Metazoa; phylum Arthropoda; class Insecta; order Orthoptera; family Acrididae; genus Schistocerca; species Schistocerca gregaria. The sequence goes on along the minus strand of NC_064922.1, from coordinate 138,618,848 downwards.
ATGTTCAATGGACTTTTTTTCTAGTTCTGACAAACACTATTTCATCTAGGAATATAAGACATATCTTTAAATAGCCTGACAGGCACGAATACGGACTTAGTTATTAACCACAGCGCCGCTGACATATCTAGTTGCGACGCATGCTCTGGTAGAACTGTCACTGTTCTCAGCTGCACGACACAAGTGTGGGGACGGCGTCTACACTGTGCAGTGATCCGTCAGTGTTGCTACATTGTGTTTCTACAGCTTATACGGCCAGCTGTAAGGAGCTCAGAGTGACGCGAGTACAAGAGGCTTTAGACGAATGAACTTGTTTCGCACAGTGGGCCGTGAGCGAGCGAGTCTCCTTTTGTGGAGGGCTTACAGGCGCAACGATTCAAAATGTCTGGCTCACACTGTTGCTGCAGGTCAGTGGCAACCAAGTAAGCAACTTCACGCATGCAGCGCCCCACCGGTGACCAAGCTCTAGAAGATCCACGAATGTATATGTATGTCCACAGAATACCTCGTATTTCAGAGGTACAGAACAGTTGATTCCAGAATCAACAAATTCAAAAAGTGTTTCGACTTTCCTGATGCATCGGAGTTAACAGGAGAAATATAGAGATTTGTAGACGTGGTTCAAACAAGGAACTTGTCTTCTGTATGGTCGGGTACCGAACCTTCCCCAGGCCATCCAGTACTTGGTATTCCGTGCTATCCGTAAATCACTTCAGAAATATACCACGCAGGTCCCTTGTATTTATTGTTTTCCAACATTTTACTTACTTAGTTACCCATCAGGTTCGGTGGAAGCATGCGAGCCATAACTTCTTGGTCGAGGATGAGTGAGTACGTACTTCATAAAATGGTGATCAGAAAACTTGGAAACTAAATAAACTATGGAAATAATCAAAAACGAAAAAACACTGTGAGATGATTCGGATAAATAAAGCATTGCAGACAGAAGTTGTCAACTACTGCAGAGAACTCGTTAACAGGTCAGAGGGATTGTTCTCGCAAGGAAAACCGTTCGACTTGGATACCAAGACTCAGTGTATATCACTCAAGTTTTTTCAGTTCTCCTGGAAATGTATTGCAAATGATGCCATATGTGGACTGCAAACGTTACTGAACAGTGCTTAAGGAAATGTTATCAAAGTGCAAATAATTTTACCGTGTAATGGCCACTGAATTAAGGTTGCAATTTCTTCTGAATTTTGTCAACAAAAAATCCAGTGATGCAATCCATGCACAGGAATGGAAGAGCTAGAATTCCGAAACACCCAAACAACGCCCTATACTGAACTCGCGAGCTGACACCGCAGTTCTTCTTCACCGCCCTTTTCCGAGCTGATAATGCTTTTAGCGAGTGCTCACAGTTGCTCCAAAATATAATGGAATACGAGATAATAGAGTCAATGTTAGCAACGTAAATAAGCCTCTCTTTTCAGTGAAAGAAACACGGGAGATCGTTGGAAAGTGAAGGTAGCGGCATTCAGTTTATGCACAAGATGTTGAGGCGATACTTATAAGAAAGCTTTCCGTCTACACTCAGTGCTAAGAATTTAAAACAGTCGACATTACTAAATGTTTGACGGCCTTTGGATAGTAGAACTTGACTCTTACAAGAGTCTCGTTTCAGAAAATATATGCTTTCGCTTTTGCTGCGGTTAAACGTCGGTGTGTTCTCCGAAAGCCATGTGCTGATTTTAGCGACTACTCTTACATCACTTACATTACATTCTACGTATTTCACAATAACACTTGTTATCTGCAAGAAGAAATATTTTTAAAACTGCAGCCGACAAAATGCTTCACTCTTTGGCACAAAAGGTGATAATCGACATGTTACTTGCCCACAGAAGCATCAGATAAATATAAGGTGTGGTCTATACATCACAGGTTGTGCCAACACAACAGTTCAACTCAACTTGATGTGTACACTGTAGTGTCCTGCGGTCGGCAGGAAAGAACGAACAGTCAATTTGAACACACTTTATTATAATTAAAGAAAAACACCTTCTTGGCATACACAAAGTTTTTAACGCAAGAACAACAACAAAAACCCCACAACACTTGTGTTGGCATACTAGATAAGGAAACAAGCCAACAGAAGAAAATACTGACCAAAATCTACAGAATACAAAATGCTACTACGGCGAGTGAATACAATGCTGGGGCCGGCCTAAGTGCTGGCCAGAGCTGTTCCTAGCGGTTGGTAAATACTGCCGGTCTGACGCTGACGCTGACGCTGCAATGACGAGCCTGTCCTTGGCTCGAGGCGGTGTAGTATAGACATACATATGTCGTTCCTGCAGTTCCTGTAGGGGAGAGAAATATATATTAACAGTCTAGTCGAATGGTCCTGTCTGGTTTTACCTGAAAAAGAGAAAGACACGCTGTTGAGGGATTAGTAAAACTTAATCCCTCAGCAGGTCAGGCCAACGCGTGGTTGGCCTGTGATGTGGTTGTTGGCCCAGTCCACGGATGAGCCGGTTGCGGGAGTGTTCCGTCCTCTCGTAGAACTTCCTGGCGATGGCGCGGAACCTTTCTCGGAGAGGCAGGATCCCGGTGTCCTCGTGGAGTTGGCGCGTCGAAAAGCGCTCGGAAGATGCATAGCAGTCTTCAGGGCGCGGTTCTGTATCCGTTGCAGAGTCACAATGTGAGCATCTGCGGCTTTCCCCCCCCCCAGACCACGGCCGCATACTCTAACAGTGGGCGAACCAATGTTAGGTAAAGCGTGATGCCGTGTTGCGGTGGCAATGACGACTGCGGGTTTAGCAGTGGATACAGGGCGCGGAGGCGTCCGATTACTCTCCCTTTCACATCACGGGTGTGATGCTTCCAGGTGAGCCTGCGGTCTAGGGTAACCCCTAGGTATTTCGCCGTCCCACTCCATGGGATAGGTTCTCCCAGGATTTCGAGCGGCGTAAGCCCTGGCGGCAGAAGTCTTCGAGTGAAGACGACTGCCTGGCTCTTTGTGGCGTTGAATTTCAACCGCCACTTTGTTGCCCATGAGCCCAAGGCGTCGCACCCGCGTTGGAGGCGGTTTCTCAGTACCTGGGCATTCATGCTGCGCGTGAGCAGGGCTGTATCATCAGCGTACAGCGCCAGTTCGACTCCTGCCACTTTCGGCGCGTCTGCAGTGTACAGGGAGTACAGCGAGGGGCCGAGAACCGACCCCTGCGGCACCCCTGCACGTATCTGCCGGTCTGTGAACGTACCGTCGTCAGCCCTCACGTGGAAGGTTCGTTCGGACAGGTACGACCGCAGCAACGTCATGTGAGACGTCGGTATCCCTTGTTCAAAGAGTTTGAACTCGAGACGGTCGTGCCACACCGAGTCAAACGCTCGAGAGACGTCGAGGAACACTGCGCCAAGGAATTCCCTTGTGTCCAGTGCCCACACTGCCGGTCTGCGGTCTAGGCTTGCTTATAAAGCCAGGTCGGCGGAGTGCTACATAAGTCATATGAGTTCCGATTGGTGGAACACTGTCACATGTTGTCTGGCGAAGTAGTTCCATGTTGATTTGGAATGTTTGTTGTTGTTTCTGTCTGCTGGTGATGTTTCTCTCCACGCTCCTGAAAGAGAGTCGACAATCCAACATGCGTGTCGGTTGTGCGGGCCCTCTAACAATAAGGGGCCGCTATGAAATTTCTCCCCTGGGTAAAAATGCACAACACCACAAACGTCCGTAAGAGTAGGAGTATGCTGGTCGATGTGCATGGGTTCGTGGCCGGTTGGGGCGAGCAACGGCGACGGAGCACGGGCAGCTGCTGGCAGAGACAGCGGCTGATGCAAAGGTGGAAACGGAGCTTCCACCACAGGGCAGTCGGCGATAGGCATTGGCAGCTCCCCCGGGTTGTCGTGGTCCACCAGAAGAGGGCGGAGCTGGCTGAGGCGCCTGCGGGCGGTGGAACTGTCAGGCCACCAGAGTGACGCCATCTTGTTATATCATTATGCACTGTTTATGCCATGACTGGTGGAGCTCTATACCGACGGAAAAGAAACCAGTAGGGGTAGCATCTAAGAGACGCGAGGTAAGCTAGTTGGTTACAACTCCATTACGAGAAGCACGGGGTGGATGCACCAAACTCTCACCTGTAAATCACACAAGCCATCTGTTGGGTTGGATGAAGAGCCAACACCGTGTTACTAGAGGAGGCCGAATTGCACGCGTTTTAGCTCACGCAGGCTGGCGTGAGGAGGGAAGAACTATACTGACGTGAGGTCTGGGACATGACAAGGAATGAGAATTCAGAAAGCGGACATAATTAGTTTGATACTTAACTTTAATCCATTAATGATGGACGTCGCTCTTGACGGCACATGATTCAAAATATTATCTGTTCAGACTATAGTAACTGAATATGGCGCCTTGCTAGGTCGTAGCAAATGACGTAGCTGAAGGCTATGCTAAACTGTCTTCTATGCAAATTAGAGCGTATGTAGTCAGTGAATCATCGCTAGCAAAGTCGGCTGTCCAACTGGGGCGAGTGCTAGGGAGTCTCCCTATACTAGACCTGCCATGTGGTGGCGCTCGGTCTGCAATCACTGATAGTGGCGACACGCAGATCCGATATATACTAACGGACCGCGGCCGATTTAAAGACTACCACCTAGCAAGTGTGGTGTCTGGCGGTGACACCACACGATCACTATTCGTTCCCGTGTAAATATTGTGGCTGATGATATTTCGAACATTCATTCTCCTGTCTGCTGTGATTGGGGTACAGCGTTTGTATCCATCACTCAAACACTACTGAGATTTGACACAAAGATTGCCCAATACTGCTACGCTATCTGGCGGCAGCTGTCAATATATTGCCCAATATTATTTCCCAGTATTACTGACCATATAGGAATGCAATTACGAGGGTCGCCCAGAAAGTAATGCACCACATTTTTTTCCTCAACAGTTCTCTATTGAACATAATGAGAATCACATAAAAATGAGATTGGTGGTTTATCTAGACACCCTATTTTTCCACGTAACCTCCACCCCGTTCTATGACCTTCCTCTAGATCCATACAAGAGCGTGTATGCCCTTTCGGTACCAATCCTTGTCCTGGTGGCGGAGCCAGTGCTTCAGTGTGTGAATCACCTCCTCTTAGTTCTCAACATGTCTTCCACGAATGGCACCCTATAATGGCTCAAACGAGTGGAAGCCGGAGGGAGCTAGGTCATGGCGGTCAGGTGCGACAGCTATGGATGGTCTCCCCGACCACTGCAAACCGTGGACCTCCGCCGAACCGCCTTCCGTACCCAGCGACTAACTTATTGTCAACAGCAGATGCTCCATAGACTTTGCACAAGAGTCTGCGAATATTCCCTACAGTTTCTTTCTCTGCAGTGAGAAATTCAATGACGGCACGCTGCTTGTAACATACATCATCTACAGACGCCATTTTGAATCAGTCCTGCAGGTAGATATCCGTTGGAAGTGGCTGGAGCTTGGTGCGCTCACTCAGGAGACCTCAAAAAACACGTACGTAACTTTTCACATTCGTATCATTGTTTTAGGCTGAAAAAAATGCCCTGCGTTACTTTCTGGACAACCCTCGTCGAAACAGAACCAGAGGGAAAAGTAAATTCACCGTGCGAGAAGGAACGTAGACATTTACGCGCGACCCGCTTCGGTGGAGTCGAGATTTGAAGTAGGGGAAAGGAGACAGTGAGACGGCAGGCAGGTGGTCACGTGCTCGCTACCTGGGACGGGGGGCGGGAGAGCGAGATTCACGAGGCGAATCCGAGTGTGACAGCAGCTGGCGGGTCTGCGAAAGGCGGACCAGCCAGCAGAAGCAGCAGCGAGCAGTGGCTGGCAGTCTGGTCGTGACAGGAGGTGCGGCAGCTGGCGGCGGGGGCGGTCGGCACAAACGACCGCGGCGGCCGGATAGTCACGACCTCGCCGGGGAACAAAGCCCGGACCGCGGCGCCCGCAGCCAGCGCCTGCCGCCGCCGCAGAACGACACTGGGAGTGGTGGCAGGCACCCTCATTGTTTTAAGCGAATCGCGCCAACACACAAGGAGCTGAAGCTCTAACGGTGGCATATGCTGGGTGGTCCACTGATAGTGACTGGGCCAAGTATCTCACGAAATAAGCATCAAAAGAAAGAACTATAAAGAACGAAACTCGTCTAGCTTGAAGGGGTAAACCATATGGCGCTATGGTTGGCGCGCTAGACGGCGCTGCCATAGGTCAAACGGATACAAACTGCGTTTTTTTAAATAGTAACCCCCATTTTTATTACATATTCTTGTAGTACGTAAATAAATACCAATGTTTTAGTTGGACCACTTTTTTCGGTTAGTGATAGATGGCGCTGTGACAGTCACAAACGTATAAGTACGTGGTACCACGTAACATTAGTTGCTTCGTGATACATTACTCGTGTTAAAATGGACCGTTTACCAATTCCGGAAAAGGCTGATATCGTGCTGATGTATGGCTATTGTGATCAAAATGCTATGTATGTTGCTCGGTGGTTGGACGAGATCATCCAAGTGTCCAGACCGTTCGCCGGATAGTTACGTTATTTAAGGAAACAGGAAGTGTTCAGCCACATGTGAAACGTCAGCCACGTCCTGTAAAAAATGATTGTGCACAAGAGGTGTTTTAGCATCTATCGCGGCTAATACGAATGTCAGTAGCAGACAAATTTCAAAAACGTTAGTGCTTAGAATGCGACATCAACATCGATTGCACCTGTACCATATTTCTATGCACCAGGAATTCCATGGTGACGACTTTGAACGTCGTGTAGAGTTCTGCCACTGGGCACAAGAGAAATTACTGGACGATGACAGATTTTTTGCACGCGTTCTATTTAGCGACGAAGCGACATTCACCAACAGCGGTAACGTAAACCGGCATAATATGCACTATTGGGCAACGGAAAATCCACGATGCCTGCGACAAGTGGAAGAAAAGCGACCCCGGCGGGGCATTATGGGAGGTAGGATAATTGGCCCCCATTTTATCGATGGCAATCTATATGGTGCAATGTATGCTGATTCCCTACGTAATGTTCTAACGATGTTACTACAAGATGTTTCACTGCATGACAGAATAGCGATGTACTTCCAACATGTTGGATGTCCGGCACATAGCTCGCGTGCGGTTGAAGCGGTATTGAGTAGAATATTTCATGACAGGTGGATTGGTCGTCGAAGCACCATACCATGTCCCGCACGTTTACCGGATCTGACGACCCCGGATTTCTTTCTGTGGGGAAAGTTGAAGGATATTTGCCATCGTGGTCCACCGACAAGCCTGACAACATGCGTCAATGCATGTTCGAAAATTACGGAAGGCGAACTACTCGCTGTTGAGACGAGTGTTGTTACATGTATTGCCAAATGCATTGAGGTTGACGGACATAATTTTGAGCATTTATTGCTTTAATGTGATAGTTACAGGTAACCACGCTATAGCAGCATGCATTCTCAGAAATGATAAGCTCACAAAGGTACATGTATCACATTGGAACAACCTAAATAAAATGTTCAAACGTACCTACGTTCTGTATTTTAATTTAAAAAAACCTACGTGTTACCAACTGTTCGTCTAAAATTGTGAGCCATATATTTGTAACTATTACAGCGCCATCTATCACAAAGCGAAAAAAGTTGTCCAAATGAAACTTTCATATTTCTTAACGTACTACACGAATATGTAACAAAAAATGTGGGTTGCTATTTAAAAAAAAAAAAAAAAACACAGTTGATATACTTTTGTCCTATGGCAGATCCATCTTGCGGGCCAACCATAGCGCCATCTGGTTTCCTCCTTCAAGCTAGACAATTTTCGTTTTTTGTAATTTTTTCGTTTGACGTTTATTTCGTCAGATATTTGGCCCGGTCATGATTAATGGACCACCTTGTAGACGTGGCTGAAATACTTGTGCTGTGTGACAGATCTGCGGACAGACACTTCTGCAGAACGTAGGGCTCTTGCAGCAATAAACGTCTTTTCGCTGGTGGTCTGCCTATGGCGAAGCCAACGAATGTGAAAGCAAGAAAACCTATTGGTGGCGACAGACTGACTTGTAGCTTAGCCCGAGGTCGAGTTTAGATAGGAAGGTGATAGTTTGGTTGTGAGTTGGTGAATTCAACAAATGTGAAAGCAAAATACTACCTGCAGTGCCTTGGACGCAGGAAAATATCTACTCATTCCACGTTCGTATAGGCTTCTCTTCGGACTACTGTCACAGCCTCTTAAAGAGAGTCGCCGGCCGTGGTGGTCTCGCGGTTCTAGGCACTCAGTCCGGAACCGCGCGACTGCTACGGTCGCACGTTCCTCGGGCATGGATGTTTGTGATGTCCTTAGGTTAGTTAGGTTTAAGTAGTTCTAAGTTCTAGGGGACTGATGACCACAGATGTTAGGTCCCATAGTGCTCAGAGCCATTTGAACCATTTTTGTTCTTACAGGCAGTCGTTTTGCCTTCACTCCATTTGCGACTGGAGCGGAAAAGGAAGTGACTAGCTCTGGTACAAGCTACCGTCCACCACGCACCCCGTGTGGTCTTGCCAGAATGGGCAGGGTGGAGTGAAAGTTCCTCCCTTTCTCGTCAACGCAGCCACTGAAGTTTCATGCGCTACGGAGATAGTACCGCTTTAGATCAACAGATTGTGGTTGTTGTATGAACCTTATGCCAGTATGTATTACTTTCTGAATAACTATGATAACATTCTCCCAGGCGACTGTCTTTCGCTGACATGTGTTGTTATGGTGATGCACTACCTCCAAGCATAACATTTTCCTAAATTGTACCGATACTTGCAGTTATTGAAAATATGTCATTCAGTAATTTTTTCTGGGTATTCTTATGTTTTCCCCTAATGAAATATCAATATCTAGCCATATTACTTGTTGTGTTCAATGAAATTTGCAACAATAAAGTAAATATATAACATAAATATCGATATATTACGCTTTCATAGGTGCTGGAACGATTTTCGCTTGTAACTTTCGACTCGTCTGTTTCTGGGGCAGGACCCCTTATCTCAACATGATACACTTACTCTTCTAAGTCATCATCAAGAGATCTATGCTGATTGCTCCTTCCCATAACGTGGCTCATTCCATTGTCCTTAGTTATTTGATTTGGCCCCCCCGGTGCAGCTGTTATCATGCTGTCCCTGTAAAACGTCTGTTGTCTGTTGAATCCTTCCGTATAACTACTGCACTTTTCTATTAAGAACTGCCGATACAATAACGGCACCTTCATTTAGCACAAGTGGATAGTTTCACTAGTACTCCAAGGCGTATATAAGAACTGATTTTCTTAATCATCGCGTCGAAATGTTTGACGCGGCTCTTGTAACCACATGTTTTGAAGTCTTCACTCACCAAAATTTCTCGTTTTCTCCTCTCCTGCGTAGCCTTAGGTCAGTAGCTATCCAAGAACGCCTCTTTGAACTACTCATGCGATTTGCATGTGGCAGCAATGGCACACATTTTTCTGATACATTTCCTTTGAGGTACCCACAAATAAAGGATACTTTCAATTGCAGATGCCAATTTGCTAATAAAAGTACTCGGAACTGAGACAGCCAAATCTTGGGTCTTAAAGAATTTCCGCTGTCTCGATACCTCTGCCAATTTTGAACAGAAATTTTACGATGTCGCCACTCCGATTACTTGAATCTGTGTGTGCTACTGGTTCAGAATTAGCTGTTACATTAAATACACAAACCGTTTGGCAACAGTCCTTCGCAGAGGTATGCAATTGTTTGCCTATGTTTCACTAACTCGTTTGCGTGGTTTACTCTGAAAATTAACAATGCGTTTTTCCAAGCTCTTCATCTCGTTTTGAAAGCCAACAGGTCCTGTACGTAAACAGTTTTACCTCCTGGAGTTGAATTCATGGCGCCTGATCCTTCCTACACCTTACGAATTTCTTGTTTTAATATATTTGTGTTGCTTCTTGACAACTGTTCGGTAGCCTCATCAAGTCTGGTCACAATGAGTTGTTCAGCTTGGTTGATTTTATCTTCGTTGGCTTTAATACGTTGTTCGTGAATCGGTTGCCCTTTCTGTGACTTGTTAAGTCTATTTTGTACCACCGGAACATTTTCTGCTAGCAATTTCACAGCAGACAACACTTTGTTTAAGTCTGTGTGTTACGTTTGGTGTTGAATTTTTCTACTGTAGTTTTCATCCGCCCATCAACGTCATTCTGCATTTATTCCTGAATAGCACTTACTTCGTCGATTTGATTGCACTAGTCCTCAACTCGTTTTATTTCCTCTCCTATGTCCTTTACCGTTTTCTCCTTCACGCTGCCAGTATTATCAGTGATACGTTTGTTTTGTTCACCGTGTTTTTCGATGAAACTTTTCGTAAAGCCAAACAATATGTCGAATTTATCGCTCTCTTTTGTTGCGTTATCGCTATATGGGACGGAATTGTCGTCCATAAACAGAAAGTTGCAACCTACCACACCCGTGAACATACAGGCACGATCCCGAATGATACCCCTGCAATACCGCTGTGCTGTAATAGTACCTCACGCAAAAGATATGCAGCGGCGTTCAGCCATTGTGAATAATACCTGGCCACATCATTAAGCCTAGGCCATACCAATGACATTCATGAACATTCTGCGGTGTGTAACGTGTTTCCCCCCTCCCCCAATATCCCACCCCGCCCCCCTCTCTCTACACTAACTGGTGGTCAGCATCATTCGCCATCGCTCTGGATCACTGTTGCTGAGCACACCCACCGTGCTCCCTACACCAACGAAAGATTTGTCGACGATGGCGTGGTTGAAGAGAAATGCATATTAGAGGCTTCTGAGCATACAAACCAGACTAGTTTAATCGCCGCTAAATGGTATGGCTCCTATAGAGACACGTCTACCTGTAGTGATTGCAACGTCTGCAGCGATGTGCTTAGGCGTGAGATGTCTGTTCCTTTTCGCCACTAGGGCTACGAATTGGTCCTGCCTCAGGTATCCTGTCACATAGCATTGCCACTTCCAGTAGCCTCTTTTAATGGGGGGGGGGGGGGGATGATGATACTTAAGGACTCACCTGTTACTGTGGTCGCAGTAATAACGCTGACTGGCTTCTTGCTGTCCAACTGCTCGTCCACTATGCTGGCGTAAGCTATCGCCAGCACACCGGCCGGCAAAGAGGTAGCAAGAAGATCGATAGTAGGCGCTGGATCGAGTGTGCATATAAGGAGAGAGGCCAAAGACAGGCTCGCAAGCAACGTGCCGCCAACGCCCTCTCGATCTCATGTATTTTGGTCGCTACGGCGGACCAGAGGGCCCAGTCAGTCTTAGTCTCAGTCAGTCAGTGTCGGACACTAGCTCAGCCGCTCAGTCAGTGGCATACCAACCGGCACTCCAAGCTGACATCTGTCAGTACATTGTGACCGTGTTTATAGGGGGACTCGTACTTCATCAGCAGTGAGGCTAACGTGGACTATTACGGAAGAGCTTGTAGCACAACTCATGGACTCTCTTAAGGTAAGTAGCTTCCTGTTCATGTAAATCAAGAACCCTGTTAACACATGTGTGCAGTTGTGTTGTAGAAAGAGGCTACCGGCCACAAAACCACATCTTCTCCCTTTATTCCTGTGGTCCAAGGCTCAACAGTGCCTACAAAAAATACAAGATCCACAATCGTAAGCACTCAAATGATGTCTTGCAGACATGTTGCCGTACCACACGGAATATTGCACTAATCTGTTCCACAACAACCTTTCTCAAACGTCGCAGTGCAAGAACTGTAGAATGCATGCAGATCGTTCGTGCACAGGCTTCGCTGCATTTAGGACGTCACACCTGCTACATTTCCTGTTACTGTCATTGCACGGGGCTTCTATAGCTATTGGCGGTAGGTACTCAGCTAGTGTCAGTTGTCCCTTAGCAATTGCAAAACAGTGTATAATTAGACAAAGAAAGCAACGGATTAGAGAAGGTCGAAGTGAAGAAAAACATCAAGATGTTAGAAATGAGGTGAGTATTAGAGTTCGTTAAAATGAAAACACGGAATGATTGCAACAAAAATGAAAATTGAATAAGCGTATGGAATCGTTGGCCGGGAGGCCCCTATTCGGGGAAGCTCGGCCGCCAAGTGCAAGTCTTATTTCAGTCGACGCCACATTGGGCGAGTTGCGTGCCCGTGATGAGGAAGAAATGATGATGAGGACAACACAACACCCTGCCCACTGGCGGAGAAAATATCCAACGCGACCGGGAATCGAACCCGGGCCCACATGTATGAGAGGCGAGCACGTTACCACCCAGCTTTTTTCCCATTTCTTGGATATAGTTCATTGCGTTTGGCTGGGCGGACGTCACAAGACATCCGTTCAAGATGATCGTTGAGTCAATGACTCAGTTTTATTTATTACAGAGAGCACGCAGCCCTCTGACCGAACACGCTGAGCTACCGTGCCGGCATGCTAAGCAGGCGGACCTCAACAAAAGTAATTCAGGAAGGTAAGAAACAGATCAAGAATGAATACACTTCTTGAAAATCGACAAGCAGAAGCACCCAGAAACTTAAGTTTGGAATGTGTGGCACTGTTTTTAATGATCCCACGAAAGAATATAGCAACATTCAGATGCCGTCATTGCAAAAATGAACCAAGACTTGAGGATATATGATACTCATTATCTTTAATGACAATTCCTAACAATGCACGGGCAAAAGCATTTAACGCAGCTAGTTAATTAATAAATAGTAAATTTCAAAAGATTCAGATACACGCTGTGTTTGTGAAATTCGTCAGTATAATGTCGATATTTGAAAACAGAAGAAAAGCAGGAAATAGAAGGGAAAAGCGGAGGGCTCCGACCTCTTCGTCGTGAACTGTCAGTTTGCCCGGCGTGACGTGTCGGCGTTGGTTGTGCGGTTTCCTTGTCCTCCCACGCGAACGCGGAACCTCGCAAGGAACGGCACGCTCTGTGCTAATCGCCGCCCGTGTTAGCGCCGGCGAGCGGTAACCAGCGCGGTAAACACGGCCATGCGACCGCGCGCCCTCTGCCGTCACTCGGCGTCCTCCTAACAGAGCGGCACCGTGCTGGACTCTTAATGGCAGCAGACGGGCTGAAATCCCCGTCCGCCTGGCCCCACTCGTTTTCCGCCTGATTGCTCCTATTCACTTCAAGCTGCAGCTGAGGTGATTCCTTCCCCAACTCCGCGATATACTCCTTTCCCTATCCACGTCCAGTATAATTCAATACGGACTTCTCCAATGGCCTCGATTTCGATTGGACGATCAGCCCTTTAAGCTTGCTTCCTCAGTTCAACCGGGTCTCCTTTCCCCCTTCCAACCGATGCATCCTATAACACCGTGTTGCAAAAATTCCTAACAACCTTGTAAATCTGCAAAGGTTTTACTAGTTTTGAAAGAAGTGGAGGATGTCTTCTAGCAATTTTCGTGCACATGTCGTTTCTCAGAACGCTTACTTCGTCTGAAAAAATAAATAAAAAATATCCAAAACCAAATGGCGGAAAATCTGATGAGCATCTAAACACACGTGACGTGATAGCTGTCAATATGAGACAGACTGCAATGTCTTTTCCCAGGGCGTGAGGTACACATGTACGTAAAACCAGCCAAGACATTTATGAGGTACCCTTAGTAACAGACTCTAAGAAAAAAATCCAAAATCGTCACAAATTTATATTTATACAGTTGTAACCTTTGCCGGCCGATGGACAAATGTGTGACGCCGCAGCGCAATTTCACCGTGCAGTTTGCAAGGATGGTAAACAGGTGACACGTCGAAAATTCAAATGTCTCTGAGCACTATGGAACTTAACAACTGAGGTCATCAGTCCCTTAGAACTTAGAACTACTTAAACCTAACTAAACTAAGGACGTCACACACGTCCATGCCCGAGGCAGGATTCGAACCTGCGACCGTAGCGGTAGCGTGGTTCCAGACTGAAGCGCCTAGAACCGCTCGGCCATAGCAGCCGGCGTGAAAGACTCCAACTAAATTATGTTATCCCCTGAAAAGGGAGTATTCTTATTTTAAAAGGCCGCAGCCTATGTCCCGTCGTCAGGTGCCATCTTTTCCCGGGACATTCCAGGAGAAACGATTCCTGACGAATCCAGTGGGGATCGGGATTGGATGCCCATACTGCGCCATTGTCGGGGTCGAGATCCTCCGATGTGTTAACGCGAAAACTGTCCTGATGACACGGTGGTCATGTCACGCTCAGAGAAATGAAACACTGTTATGCCAGAGAGACATCCAGTGGACTCGGTAATGTAACTTCGAGCAGAGTAATTCACTATACTCTCAAGTAATACAGTGAATACTTATCGTGAGTAGATATACAGGTGTTTCAAGAAGAATACGCCTATCACAAAATATTATTTTGTCAAAGAATCGATCGCTGCGCCAAGGTCCTGTTATTCGAGGAAGGAATACATTGTCTAGTTTATATTCGGTTTACCTACATATCGGTTGTCTTCTGCGGCTTTGTTACGTCAGAGGTTGCAAAATGGCTAATTCACAACAAAAATCATTTTTGGAATCGAAATTTAGAAATTTAATTCCGCGATTGCAGTTCAAAAATGTTTCAGGCTGACGTACTAAACGTCCAAATGGATGGAAGAATCGCATATGTATCGGCAGTTTGTAGATACAGGACTTGTATATAACGAAAGAATCCTGTCCACCTTCGTGTTTCCGACGAAAATGTCACACGAATTCAAACCGCTTTGCAACGTAGTCCTACAAATCAACTCGTCGTGCCGGTGGGAAGTTACAAGTGCCCACGACAATAGTTTGGCGTGTTTTGAGACGTCGCCTGGTTAAGAAGCCGTACAAGTTACAGCTGTTACAGGATTTACGTCGTGACGACAAAAGCAAACGTATGGCACTTTCTGACGAGCTTCGGAATGCTATGAACAATTATAGCACTGTCGCACAACGCATCGTGTTCAGTGGTGAAGCGACTTTCCACCTTAGTGGGAAACTAAACAACCACTTTGTTCGAATTTGGAGTCTACAGAAACAACATGCACACATGTGTAGAAGGTTCACTCGAAGCCAATGTGTTTTGTGCGATATCCCACTCGTCTGTTTACTGCCAATTCTTCTTTGATGAAAACATAGTTAATGGTGAGAGTGTCTTCTGTTTTACAAAAAGTGTTGTTTCCAATGCTGAACGAGGACAAATTCGGTTTTGTACAGGACGGAGCAGTCTCTCAGAGGAGTCGGCAAGTGCTTAGATGTACGAATGAATCTCTACTGAACCACTGGATTGGTAGTCATGCAACCAGCGACTTAGTACTTCTCAACTGGCCTCCACGGTCAACAGATTTGACGCCCTGTGACTTCTTCCTATGATGTATAATTAATGACAGCGTTTAAGCACCAACACTGCCACAGAACCTAGAAAAGTTGAAAAACTAGATCCATACTGCCATAATATGAGTGACTATGGACACGCTTATCCGAGTATGGGAGGAATTCGGATATCGATACGGTATTGTTCGTGTAGCTGGTGGAGGTCACATTGAACAAGTGTAATCTAAACTTCAGAGATTCGTGACTATGTGTCCCAAGATTCATAGTTGAATGTTTTACAGTTTAGTAAATATCTGCGTTTTAAATCCGTATATCCTTTCTGTAACATCCTATACTTAGTCTGTATTCAGTGCCTCAGTAAACATTCTCATACACACTGCCGGAAAACAGTTAAGACATCGTTTTACAGGTTTCCAATTTATTCGAGATTCATTGTTGCAACAGTGCATATGGAGTACATGAAATGATTGCATTTACAGATAAATAGCACAAGTGGTTGTGAGGTACCAGGTATCGATCCGTACTGAAATATCCGTAATAATGCGTTGTGTAGCTTCCACGGGCGGCAGTGCAGCCGCTGTCTTTGCCACCCAGTGTGTTGTACAGATGGTGGATACTGTCATGGGATACGATATGACACACCTGCTCGGCCTGTTCAATATTTCTGTAAGATTTGACCGGCCGATGTGGCCGAGCGGTTCTAGGCGCATCAGTCCCGAACCGCGCGACTGTTACGGTCGCAGGTTCGAATCCTGCCTCGAGCATGGATGTTTGTGATTTCCTTAGGTTAGTTAGGTTTAAGTAGTTCTAAGTTCTAGGGGACTGATAACGTCATATGTTAAGTCCTAGTGCTCAGAGCCATTATTTTGTAAGATTTGTTTAATGACGAGTTGCACAAGACACTTTTCATCCCATCGTATCCCACACGAGCTCCATTGAAGACAAGTTGGGAGATCCCTCTGACCAGGGAAGTTGCTACAAGTCTTGCAGAGCACGGTGAGTTTCATGGGCAGTGTGTGGGCTAGCATTATCATGTAGGAACACATCATCCTCTTACTGGAAGTACGGCAAAATAATCGTTCTAACAACATTCTGCACGTAACGAGCGCCCCACCACAAACACCAAAGGTGAACGAGAGTTGTAGCTTACCGCACCGTAGCCCACAATGCTTCGGATGGTAACAGTGTGCTTTGAACGGCTGCACTCTACGAGACTTCCAAGTGATCCACAGATACAAGAGTTTAATCCGTATATTTTATGTAACGCACTTCATTACAAGCAAATCAAATAGTTATGGGGGGGGGGGGCACAAGAAACATTTATTATCACCTTGATACGTGTTCACACAAGTGGCCAAGTTGGGGAAGCCAACAGAAATGCAACAATTCTGACACATAAAATTATTTCTGCCGTGTCTTCCACTCACACACTACCGTATAATTGATCTGGCCCCGATTCCTATTAACGACCGCTGACACAGTTTCCCGCCAAAGTGAATACGCGCAGATTTCATGTTTCTTCGCACAAATTTATTAATTCGAAATTGAGCTACACGAAACTGCAGTGAAGCTACTGTACATTCTGGAATGAGATTTTCACTCTGCAGCGTAGTGTGCGCTCATATGCACCTTCCTGGCAGATTAAAAGAGAGCTACACAACCACGACTAACGCCCAGTCCTCGCAGCCTTACTTCTGCCAGTACCTCGCCTCCTACCTTCCAAATTTCACAGAAGCTCTACTTTACACGGTACCTTTTCGGGACGAAATTGCACTTTAGAAATATGGCGGTTGTTCCAACCCACTACATAACGGAAAAACAAGTACACAATGAAACCGTATCAGAAATTTAAAAAAATCCCGCAAAATATCGTTGTGAAAGAAACACCACATTAAAATACATTATATGAATAAACTTCTGTTACACTCAGAGCAGCCGGCCGGAGTGGCCTTGCAGTTCTAGGCGCTACAGTCGCTACGGTCGCAGGTTCGAATCCTGCCTCGGGCATGGATGTGTGTGATGTCGCCCGCACCTCGTGGTCGTGCGGTAGCGTTATCGCTTCCCACGCCCGGGTTCCCGGGTTCGATTCCCGGCGGGGTCAGAGATTTTCTCTGCCTCGTGATGGCTGGGTGTTGTGTCATGTCCTTAGATTAGCTAGGTTTAAGTAGTTCTAAGTTCTAGGGGACTGATGACCTAAGATGTTAAGTCCGATAGTGCTCCGAGCCATTTGAACCATTTTTTTTCTGTGATGTCCTTAGGTTAGTTAGGTTTAATTAGTTCTAAGTTCTAGGAGACTGATGACCTGAGAAGTTAAGTCGCATTGTGCTCAGATCATCTGAACCATTTTTTTTACTCTCAGAGCAATAATACAACCGTGAGCTTAAGGCCCAGGATGCGTGCCTGGCCAAGGCGCAAAGGCAACGTTCTTCCTGAATCTTAACCAAATTACGAAAATATACCCCTTTAGGGGAGTTTTGCGGTAATCTCACACTTGATTTCAACATCTGAAACTCAGTAACGAACAGGTTTGAAACATTCTAATACCTTTGATAATATTACCACAAAATTGACAGCTAAGTCTTCTAGTCCTGCACAGCGCCGCTACCCAGGAACAAGTGTCCTGCAAGCCACATTGCCTAACCGTTGCACGTTCAAAAGCGGGATTTGAGGGGATGTTCTACCAACTTGGCAGGGCCAGAACTCCTGCCTTCGAGACCTCTCTGACCTGATATGCACACTTTGTCTTTACCAAACTCGTTCGCGATTGGTAGTTGGTACTACCCTACCACAGAACCGCTCTACTCATGCGATGCTACAACCTCTGACTAAGGCTTTCTGCTACTTCCACATAATTCCTCAGTCACACAGCCCAGGTCCACAAGGGAAAGGATGCAGGAAAACTTCGCACACACTAAATAAATTTAATAAATAAATAAACGCCATTTGGTCCATACTCTCCTGCTTGTTACCAGCTGATTTAATTGTGCAGAGTACAACCCTTTCGCTATTAATTCTCTTGTGCCGAAAATTTACAGAGAAAAATATGGAACGGCACAACAAGTTCCGATTCAACGGTACTGGCGGGCGTCTGTGCTGCCTGGACATCCAGAACGTTCTCGTGACCATTGATACCAAAATCGTTGCACAACTGAAGCAGCACCTTAAAATTGTGTGGAAACTCTCCGAGAAGACCACACCGCCACACAGAAAGCCACAAAGTTTTCCTTCCAAACTCGCTACGGTTGCTGTAGGAAGCACGAGTGCGACTCCGTGCCATAGTTGCCTGCTTGCCTCATGCGTTTCACCATACCGACACGGCATACCTTTGACCTCGACCGGTGGGGACCGCACGAAACCATACTTAGATTAGAATAACACTCGATCTCTATCAAAAACAGAGGTCTGTGTCATGTCAATGGAAAAAATTGCATTTTGACAATTTACATATTAATAGAGAGAAACAAAGTTAAAAGATAGCAGTACCGTTGGAGAGAAATTATACGTAATTCAGTGACTTCAGTGTATCATGAGATTTTCAATCAACAGTGCCAAAAAAAACCGCTTGTACTAATAACAACAGTGCTAAACACACACACCCTACACAGCTGGTAGTGCTTCTATTAGTCCTCCTAGGGCACGTGCGCGATTTCGATGTTGTGGTTAAAACGAACTTGAAGATAACAGTGTACATATCACAGTAAAGCCGCTTTTTTAAATTCAAAATGACTTTCGGGTTCATGCAGTCCAATATCAAAAGCCAAACTAATTACGTTTGAAATACAGATATTGGTATGTCAATGTTATAACCCGCATTTCGCCTATCAAAAAATGGTTCAAATGGCTCTGAGCACTATGCGACTTAACTTATGAGGTCATCAGTCGCCTAGAACTTAGAACTAATTAAACCTAACTAACCTGAGGACATCACACACATCCATGTCCGAGGCAGGATTCGAACCTGCCACCGTAGCGGTCGCTCGGCTCCGGACTGTAGCGCCTAGAACCGCACGGCCACTCCGGCCGGCTTTCGCCTATCGTATTGCAACATAAGCGTATACAATGGTGACGAAAATTGATTGTAAACAAAAGAGTGAGGTTTGATGATAAAATAACGATCATGTAGCTTCACTTGTGGTTTGGCACACCGAATTCAAACAGAATCAGCAGTCCTGATATAGAACTTATATTGCCGAAAGAAGTAAACATCAAGAGGTTGGTAATATTTTGTTGTTTTCGGTAGCAATATCGTCAACATAACATCTTTGTTTGTAAAATTTTCATCTGGAAGGGTATGATCTGTGTGACGTGGCCAGGGCTCTCTGCACTTGTTACGTGATAGCCGAGAACTAAAGTTAGAAAACCTTTCATGTGTTGTTTAGTCATTTTACCACATTTTCGTACCTCTATATGAATATTTCGTCGGCAAGTTGTTTCAGTTTTCTTTGAAATATTTGGGCTGAAAGTGAAAAGAGAAGTACAGCTAGTTTGCTAGGCTGTCACTGATAAAACCACAACTACCGTGTAGTTGTGAGTAGAGCGACTTATGCTGTAATTTTCTGACCTCTGTAAGAGAGTATTGATGATGAAGACATTTCATACTGGAATTTACTGTGGTCGCTGTTCCAAAAACTTCCTTTCTCCACATCCTGCTCTGTCATAAACATGTTCACTTGCTCCACAAACCGTTGTGCCTTCTGACATTAGGACTTTGCTTTTGTATACAGGTATGCCTCTTCACAAAAAAAAAGGGCTCAAATGGCTCTGAGCACTATGGGACTTAACATCTATGGTCATCAGTCCCCTAGAACTTAGAACTACTTGAACCTAACTAACCTAAGGACACCACACAACACCCATCCATCACGAGGCAGAGAAAATCCCTGACTCCGCCGGGAATCGAACTCGGGAACCCGGGCGTGGAAAGCGAGAACGCTACCGCACGACCACGAGATGCGGGCTGCCTCTTCCTACTTAAAGCGCACAAATGCTTATATTTGTGAGTAGTACTTTTCATTATGGTATATTTATTATTTTTAATCTGTAGACGATCTGCGAGTGTATTTATATTTTTCCCCATTTTTGCTGCGGATCTGATGATGGTCATTATAGACTGAAACCGGTAATCTGTTAACAATAAGTTTGTGGCCATAGACGTAAATTAAAGGAAACTTATTGTATATACGGGTCACACTGTTTTATTCGCGACAATGTCGCAGCTTGTGGTACATGCATTATGTTGTGCAGGTGCCGGATGTCAGTTCGTGGACTGAAGTTCCTTGCCTGTTGCTCTTGGTCGGCAAATACAGGGACGGTTAGTGCTGTTTGTGGATGACGCTGGAGTTCTCGTCTGATAGTTTCCCATATGCGCTCCATTGGAGACAGATTTGGTAATAGAGGAGGCCAACGCAACATGTCGACACACTATAGAGAATGTGGGGTTACAATAGCGGTATGTTGGCGGGCGATATCCTATTGAAAACACCCCCTGGAATGCTGTTCATGAATGGTAGCACGATAGGTAGAATCACCAGACTGTCGTACAAATTTGCAATCAGTTTGACTGGAAGAGCCGCGAGAGAGTGTTCCTGCTGTTACACGAAATCGCACCCCTGACCATAACACCAGGTGTACGCCCAGTGTGTCTGGCACGCAGACTTGTTGGTTGCACACCATCATCACTGGTACCGTGGCAGAACCAGCTTTCATCAGAAAACAAGAAGGATCTCCACCCCGCACTCCAGTGAGCTCTCCTTTGACACAACTGATGTCGCAAAAGGCGGTGTTCTGGTGTCAGTAGAATGGACGCTAAGCGGCGACTGGCTCGGAGCTGCCATTGAAGTAACCGATTTGTCAACTGCTGCTCAGATTGCTGCTGCAGATGCATTACAACGCTTCAGAGCCATTAGCCGAACGCGATGGTCTTCCCTCTCAGTGGTGCCCCGTGGTCGTCCGGAGCCTGGTCTTCTTGCGAACGTATGTTTTCGTGACCGCCGTCCCCACCAGTCACGTACAGTGGCGACATTCCTGCCAACTCTTTCTGTAGTATCGCAGAAAGAACATACCGAGTAGGTTCCCTTCAGATTACGCTGATACAATAGCTCCCTACTTAGCAATCAATACAACCGCTCGCTCAGTGATAGATCTGTACCTACAGATTGGAAAATTACGCAGGTCGCACCAGTGTTTAAGAACGGTAGTAGGAGTAATCCATCGAACTACAGACCTATATCATTGACGTCGGCTTGCAGTAGGATTTTGGAGCATATACTGTATTCAAACATCATGAACGGTCTATTGATACGCAATCAGCATGGTTTCAGAAAACATCGTTCTTGTGCAACGCAGCTTGCTCTTTACTCGCACGAAGTAATGGCCGCTATCGACAGGGGATCTCAAGTTGCTTCCGTATTTCTAGATTTCAGGAAAGCCTTTGACACCGTTCCTCAGATGCGACTTCTAATCAAGCTGCGGGCCTATGGGGTATCGTCTCAGTTGTGCGACTGGATTCGTGATTTCCAGTCAGGAAGGTCGCAGTTCGTAGTAATAGACGGCAAATAATCGAGTAAAACTGAAGTGATATCAGGTGTTCCCCAGGGAGGCGTCCTGGGATCTCTGCTGTTCCTGATCTATATAAATGACCTGGGTGACAATCTGAGCAGTTCTCTTAGACTGTTCGTAGATTACGGTGTAATTTACCGTCTAGTATGGTCATCCGAAGACCAGTATCAGTTGCAAAGCGATTTAGAAAAGATTGCTGTGTGGTGTGGCAGGTGGCAGTTGACGCTAAATAACGAAAAGTGTGAGGTGATCCACATGAGTTCCAAAAGAAATCCGTTGGAATTCGATTACTCGGTAATTAGTACAATTCTCAAGGCTGTCAATTCAACTAAGTACCTGGGTGTTAAAATTTCGAACAACTTCAGTTGGAAAGACCACATAAATAATATTGTAGGGGGAGGCGAGCCAAAGGTTGTGTTTCATTGGCAGGGCACTTAGAAGATGCAACAAGTCCACTAAAGAGACAACTTACAGTACACTCGTTCGTCCTCTGCGCGGTGTGGGGTCCTTAACAGGTGGGATTGACGGAGGACATCGAAAGGGTGCAAAAAATGGCAACTCGTTTTGTATTATCACGTAATAGGGGAGAGAGTGTGGCAGATATGATAGGCGAGTTGGGATGGAAGTCATTAAAGCAAAGACGTTTTTCGTCGCGGCGAGATCTATTTACGAAATTTCAGTCACCAACTTTCTCTTCCGGATGCGAAAATATTTTGTTGAGCCCAATCTACATAGGTAGGAATGTTCAGCAAAATAAAATAAGAGAAATCAGAACTCGAACAGAAAGGTTTAGGTGTTCGTTTTTCCCTCGCGCTGTTCGGGAGTGGAATGGTAGAGAGATAGTATGATTGTGGTTCGATGAACCCTCTGCCAAGCACTTAAATGTGAATTGCAGAGTAATCATGTAGATGTAGATGAAGAACAGCCAGCTTCTCGAAGCCCTATTACACGACCTCGTTCAAACTCAATGAGGTGCTGATAATGGTGTCTTTGCTGTCTTAAAGGCGTTCTTGACTACCATCAACTCACCTCATCCAGACTCAAAGGTAACTAACACTCAGTGCGTATTTAATGAAAACTTGATTTTAATCCTCATAGTGGTGCTACTAGGGCCACTCTTCCGCGTCTGGCGCGAAATTTGAATAGACGTCACCTTTCAGATGAAGAAACACGCCACAAACTTTTATTTATGTCGTCCAACTTCTTCTTGATGTCGCTATTTTTTTCCGTGTATTTGGACCACAATCACTGAGTCAATCCCCTTCATAATAGCACTGTACACATTTTATACAATAAACCGCAAGCGAGCTTTTCAAGAGAGACATTCATACTGCAGCTAAGCCGTTCACGTTGCTCGAGCACGTGCTACAACATGCCACGGTTCGATGGCGCTAGCGGACTTTTGCATGAAAATGATACAAGACATTGTTGTTTTTATGATCGAGTGTTAGTCTAAGCATTGTTTCTCCGGTTCCGAGCGTTCGATGTCAAAGCTGTCCTTTCAGACTTTGAGCATTCTCTATCAAAGTGTAGATACAGAAGGCGCGCTTGTAACTATGCCACTAGGCTATTTGTTTGCGGACGACGTTGAAAGCATTACTAGTACACCTACGATCCCCCAAGTGGCAAATGACATCATCGGATCGAAGTCGACATCGTCTTTCTACACGCCGCGCGGGGTAGCCGTGTGGCCTGGAGCTTCTTATCACGGGTGGCGCGACTGCCGCTACCGGATGTTCGAGTCCTCCCTTGGGCATGGGTGTATGTGTGTTGCCCTTAGTGTGAACTCGGTTAAGTTAGATTAATTAGAGAGTAAGCCTAGGGACCGATGACATCAGCAGTTTGGTCCCATAGTCTTTACCACAAATTTCCAATTTCCTTTCCACGCGTACTAGTTCTCTTTTATTCCGGCAGTTTATAGGAGGACACGTCTACTCAATGTTACATTGACATTTAGTTTTAAGGCGATATATTATTCTAGCTGTAGCATATATATTGAACACTGAATAATATTGTATTAATGCATGCTTCAATGTTGGTGCAACTACAGTTTGTGCATTACGCATCTGCGCAGGGTTTTCGCCACATGGTTACTATTACTGGTGATATCACGGATAACTGCATCCACATACATCTGCAGACCAACATCACCACATTCTGACAGACTCCTCTCCTCTTATCACACCCATGTGGCTCCTACATGTTATCAAATGTCTTCTTCCCACCATCCATTATGTCATCGTTTTGATGTTATCTAATTTTTTTAGAATCAATCTATCACCCTCTGTGGTCCTTTCACCATCAGTTCCTAATTACACACCCATTTCAATTCCATTACAGTCGTAATTACGTCTCCCACTACAGACTGTTCCCTGTATCAGCTTATTTCTCTCTCCTACTAATTCCCTAAACGCATCTCTCCACTATTGCCAGGAACTTCAGCTTTTTAATATGTTTCGTATTAAAATTTCCCATGTGTGGTGTCACCGCCAGACACCACACTTGCTAGGTGGTAGCCTTTAAATCGGTCCCGGTCCGTTAGTATACGTCGGACCCGCGTGTCGCCACTATCAGTGATTGCAGACCGGGCGCCGCCACACGGCAGGTCTAGAGAGACTTCCTAGCACTCGCCCCAGTTGTACAGCCGATTTTGCTAGCGATGGTCCACTGTCTACATACGCTCTCATTTGCAGAGACGACAGTTTAGCATAGGCTTCAGCTACGTCATTTGCTACGACCTAGCAAGGCGCCATATTCATTAACTATGAATGTATTCTGGACAGATAATATTGTTAATCATGTACTGTCAAGAGCGACGTTCATCATTTATGGATTAAAGTTAAGTATCAAACTCATTACGTCCGCTTTCTGAGTTCTAATTCTTTTTCATGTTTCAGATCTCACATCAGTATAGTTCTTCCCTCCTCACGCGAGCCTGCGTGAGCTAAAACGCGTCCATTTCGGCCTCCATTCCTAACACGGTGTTGGCTCTTCTGCCAACAAAACACCATGCTCCTATGCACTGATGCTAAATTGTTTACTGCAACGAAAGCAATGAAGGCCAGTTTTACACTTGGCTGTATTGCCAAAATGTGCTTCTGTACCTTCTTTTCGATACCTTGGTTACACATGGTAAAGAAAACATCTTGGCCACTAACTGAAGTGTTCCAGTCTCCGACAATGTCCTAACAAAGCGAAGTAAACAATGGCATATTAAAACTGATTGCTGGATAGAGACTCGAACTTGGGACCTTTGCCTTTCGCGGTCAAGTGCTCTACCGACTTCTCCTTTTTCTTAAGATATTTTTTTTAATTTTTAATTTTTTAAATTAGCGTAGCAGCTGCAGGCTGGATGAGACAAGGTGGGCAGAGGTCGAATTCCGAGGCCTGGTCAAGGCATCGCTGTGTTGCATCCTTACACTGTTCTCCGAGTGATCTAAACAATCACGAGTTAACGACCTGTCCTCTCAGGTTTACCTCCTCCAGTACCTCTTCTAAACTTCACAGTTGGTAACAGTTGTTCTTGTAATTTTTCCTACAATCTCTCCGGGAAATAACACAATGTTGTTCTGCCCCATCATCTGAATGGCAAGCAACACTATGAAAAAAAAGTAGTGGTAAATAACGAGCCATATTGCGGCGGCCGCAGCTGGGTACTTACTGCACTGTATGGGGCCGGCGTCAGTCGAGAAGACGTCCCGCGCGGCGACCTCTGGCCCTCTGCGGCCGGCCCCCTCTGGAAAATCAACTTGCCCTTTGCGGTAATAGGCAGAGAAACTGCGGGAACAAGTGTTCTTTCGCTGCGGTGACCACCGGTCACGACAATTCGTGTCGGCGCCGGCGAACAGAGTTATTGACGGGCGGTTCGAGCGGAGCCGAGCCGTGCCGTTCCCCGCAGACCCGCACGATCGGCCCTGGGGCGCCCTCTGGACGACAGGCAGGCCGGGCTGGCGGGCGGCGCGCGTGACGTCACGGACCCAGCGTCGCCGACAGCCCGCGTCACGACCTACAGGCAGCAGGGGGCTGCGCGCCTCCTTCTGTTGCACGTTGAGCCACCTGATACTTCTCTTCATTTTTTTCTGCTTGTAAGAAATCCACCTGGATATCGGATTTTTATATTTTTTATGTTTATGATGCCGTAAGCCGGATATACTTTGACCGCCGTGGTTACTTTGACCACCCATACACCAAAGGTCTTACAGCTCTCTGCTGGCCCTCACCTAAGAGTTTGTGTACGCAGTTTGGTGGTAAAATTCCATCAACTAGATGACATCCTGTAGTGCCGATTTTCTTACGCAACAGTTGGCGAATCTGTCGTGACTTATAATTGTACACGGTGTCCGCCCCCGGTAGCTGAGTGGTCAGCGCGACAGAATGTCAATCCTACAGGCTCGGGTCCGATTCCCGGCTGGCTCAGAGATTTTCTCCTCTAAGGGACTGGGTGTTGTGTTGTCCTAATCATCATCATCATTTCATCCCCATCGACGCGCTAGTCGTCTAAGTGGCATCACATCGAAAGACTTGCACCCGGCGAACGGTCTACCCTACGGGAGGCCTTCGTCACACGACATTATTATCAATGTACAAGGTAAAGTAAGTTAACGTCTGGTTGTGCAAAAGCCACCGATATCCTTTACTGCAGAGCGATCGTTCTTTAAACTATATCATGTATGTTAATTAATTTTCAAAACCGGACACTCATTAGTTTTCTGTTCACATCTATATATCTGCCATAATACAGGGTGTATTGAAAAGAATCACCCGATTTTAGAACTCCACATATCTATACATAAAAGACAATGTCCTGACTTATTGACCAACTGACTTACTCATCATCGCGCAGTCCAAACCGCTAAGGACAGAAAATTGAAATTTGGAGAAGGTGTGGATTTAATACTGTAGGCGTCGTTTCAGAAGGGATTTTTTTCGAAATTTCAACCATAAGGGGATGAAAAAGGGAAACAAGAATTTTTTTAAACATGTCGTTCACCATTTTTGGAAATTTAACCCTATGTAGTGAAATAGTGGGTGAGGGCGTTTTTTGAAAGTATATCAGTATTAAAGAACTGCCGGCCGCGGTGGTCTCGCGGTTCTAGGCGCGCAGTCCGGAACCGTGCGACTGCTACGGTCGCAGGTTCGAATCCTGCCTCGGGCATGGATGTGTGTGATGTCCTTAGGTTAGTTAGATTTAAGTAGTTCTAAGTTCTAGGGGACTAATGACCACAGCAGTCGAGTCCCATAGTGCTCAGAGCCATTTGAACCATTAAAGAACTACTAAAGTATAACCATTGGCACCTGACTTCTCGGTTACAAATAAAAAATATGTGTTTCAGTGTTATCGGAAACTGAGCCCCTAGGCCAGTGAAATAGGGTATGAGATATTTTTACGAAAATATTTTGTTATGAAAGCATTTTTGAAAGCTAAGTCTATGAAAATATAAATTTGGCTTCTTAGATATAAAAAAATGCTTGTTTCACTAGTTTTGGAAATTCAAGCCCTATCGGGGTGAAACGGGCGAAGAAAGTTTTTATGGAAATATTTCATTGTGCAAGCATTTTCCAAGCTAAATCCATGAAAATTTGTATTTGGCTTCTCTGTTAGAAATAAAAGAAGCGCATGTCACTGTTTTTGGAAATTCGACCCTAAGGGGGTGAAATAGGCCCAGACTGATTCACTGACTCGTCATCACCCAGATCAGACTGCTAAGGACAGAAACGTGAAGATTGGAGAGTGTGTGCATCTTATACTGTAGGCATTGTTTAAGAAAGGATTGTCTGAAATTCTTCACCCAAGGTGGTGAAATAGGGGATGAAAGACATTTTGTAAGTATGTCGCTAATTAGGGAATTCTGAAACTATAATTATAATAACTGGGTTTTGGTTTCTCAGTCAGAAAATTAAAAATACGTGTTTCGGCATTTTTGGAAATTCAACTACTAAGAGGTAAAATTGTGGGTGAACGATTTTTTCAAATAAATAATTGCTAAAGAACTGCTAAATCATTTTAAGGCTACTCTATGACAATTGGTATCTGACTTGTCGGTTTGAAATAAAGAAGAGCGTGTTTCAGTGTGCCTGGAAATTCCACCACTAAGGGAGTGCAATAGGTGATGGGAATTCTTAAGAAAACATTTCGTTACCTTAAAAAAATTTAAATTAAATTTATGGAAATCGATATTTCACTTCTCGGTTAGATATAAAGAAATATTTGCTAGGAGACGGAAGTTGCTACGGAAATATCTCCCCAAGAATGCAAAAGGCATTATTAACAAAACCTTTGGACTCCAGGTGCCAGAATCGCTTTTCTATCAGAAGTATACCAAGTTAGTAAGATCTTAATTAGCGCGAAAAGCTTGGAAGGTGTTGCAATTTGTGAACAGCATAAACAAAAATGTGTGCAGACCATACAGTGTAAGAGACCGAAAAAGCGCTCGTTAAGTTAGTGTAATGATTTTAAAAAAATGCGAACAGGGAATAAATTTCAAAACTCACACAAAATCCCAAAATACCAGCTATTGTATTAGAAACGCTCTATGTGTCCACTAGCAGCAGTGCGAATACACCTAGACGATAGCTAAATTCGCCATAAACTTTACACAGTATATCTGCTTTTGTATAGAAGTTATGGTGGCTGCTCTTCTGTTCTTCACATGTCACGGTGTGAAGCGGAGATTAACACACTTTCCTTCACATATCCCTACAAGTAAAAATCGTATCGGCTCATGTCTGGTGCTCTTGCACTACAAGAATGCATGGCAACGTCTCGGGGTCCCGGGCGCCCTATCCAGTGTTGAGGCAGAGTGTCATTGACAAACTGAGGTACGTTGTTATGCCAGTACGGTGGAGCTCCATCCTGTTGGAAAACGTAGTCATCGGAGTCCTCCTGAAGCCGTGGTAAAAGCCTATTCTGCAGCATTTGAAGATAGTTGCTTCGAATCGCCATTTTTCCTCAGAAAGGAGCGACTGCACAGTTTTTCACGAGAAATGGTACGAAAAACATTCACTTTAGGTGAGTTTCCTCCGTGCCCATTAATGTCGTGAAGGTTCTGGAGTTCCTATATGCACACTTTGTGTCGGATTACTTTACAGATAACAAGAAATGTTGCATTATCACTGAAAATTAACGTGGTAAAATGTATCGTTTTCCATCTCCTGTAGCAGAGCATTGGTGAAGCCAGCCCGTTTCCTTCTATCACCAACTGTAAGAGCTTACACTAATTGTAGTACGTATGATTTACACATCAAACGATGCGTTCACACTTGCAAGAGAGTCCGCCCCTGGTAACTGAGTGGTCATCCCTAACGGCCCGGGTTGGATTCCCGGCTGGGTCGGAGATTTTCTCCGCTCAGGGTCTGGGTGTCGTGTTGTAATTATCATCATCATTTCATCCCCTATCGACACGCAAGTCGCCGAATTGGCGTCAACTCGAAAGACTTGCACCATGCAAACGTTCTACCCGACGGCAAGCCCTAGTCACACGGCATTTCCATAACTTGCCAGAGAGTCGTATGAGACATTGCCAGTTCTCTACTTGGGCAGCGAGTAAACGTTCGTGGACTTCACTCAGACGATTGCCGAATTCTTTCCACCATGTCATCAGAAGTGCTGGACTCTTACTTTTACACAAGCATCCCCTTTCTTGAAATTGGAGACACCAACGACAAATGTTTTTGGATGCAGGCGGATCATAGCCGAAATACCAACGAAAAAAACGCTGGACCGAAACCACTAACTCTTTGCAAACTGTAGCACACAAAACGCCTTCTGTTGAACTTGTGTCATCTTACTTCTGATTGACAGCAAACTGAGAAGACGCGTTCATTGTAATCTAACGGCAATTTTCTGAAACCCTAGGCCACACCTATTGAATCAATACACCTATTATTGCCGACACGTACCATGTTCCTTAATTATTAGCCTTCAAAATCAGGCCATTCTTTTGTAAACGCTCTGTACTATGATTTCTGCAGTTATGTGCATGATTTCTCTGTCTTGGGGAGTGCATTGACCACTGGTCATTGCTACTCCTGGTTTACGCGTATACAATTTATTCAACGGTGCTGATGTCAATAGTTGAACTAGAGAATACAAACATAAGCATCGGTACAGAGACGAAATCTTATTTGTAATTGTTAATGTACCTATAACTAAAAAAATAAATGTCACTCATATAGTGTTAATACTACAAGCTACTGTGTTTAAGGGTAATTCAGGTATAACATATACTGTCAAATATCTCTGGAAAAGAAAAATGAAGTTTGTTTGGCCGCAAGCGCCAGATTTGGCTCGATAAATGAAGACCAAATAACCTTAGTTCTGGCTATGCCCGACATTTTGAAACGAGAGTTTGGGTTTGAGATGAAAGAAATTGAATGTATTCTCAACTGTATTTGCAGCTATGTGTTTGGTACTGCATCCTAGTTCCTTTCATTACATTTATAATTTTGACGTTGGATCAGACTGTTTGATTTATGTGCCATGCTAGGTTTCTCTTTTATAAAGCGTAACAAAGGGCTGAAGAAAACGTTGGATCAATGTATTTCTTTCTGGCTGGTCAAAGTTTGTGTTTTGGAAATACTGACCACACATGGAATGGTAGTTGACAGTTTTGGTGGAAGTGTAGACCGCGCCCAAATCCATGCAAACTCCGACCACTTCTAGTTTTTCCATTACTTCCCATGCATTTTAGAAAATGTATTGCACTAATTGTTATGTAATCCTTTCATACAAGCCACTATTTTCACTACTATGGCTATGACAGGTGTTAGAAAACAGTAATGGTAATCACATTGGAATGTGAAAATCGGTCAATGTGTACCCGGTTAACAATACTGACGTTCAGAACTCAAATATCAAACTTTCAAAGCAGTAGATGCAACTCTCAAATTACCTCGAGAAAATCTACTTTGGTCTCTTCCGAATGTCTTAACGGCACAGAGAGCCTGGTTCTGTGGTAGAGTACTCGCCTCCGATGTGTGTGCCGTGGATTACATTCAACGACGATGTGACGTTTTGCAGAAAGGTGCTCGTTTCCAAGAGCACTGCCGTGAAGCGTAAGGCACATAAAGTTGGAAAAAAGTCGGTAACGCTTGATACTGGTAATCGCTCGAACGCTGATTCGAGTCTCGTTTCGATCAATATATTTTTTTCCTACCTTTACGCTCATCCCGTCTACATATGTCACTTAAATATAAGATTCATGAAATATCTGTTAATTAACAGAATGTAAATGGAATTTTAATGGAAAACGCAATTCTTCGTACTCCTAACTACAAATCAAACACAAAAATTCGGTTATCGTTGCAAATGTTGTTGTTGTTGTGGTCTTCAGTCCTGAGACTGGTTTGATGCAGCTCTCCATGCTACTCTATCCTGTGCAAGCTTCTTCATCTCACAGTACCTACTGCAACCTACATCCATCTGAATCTGCTTAGTGTATTCATCTCTTGGTCTCCCTCTACGATTTTTACCATCCACGCTGCCCTCCAATACTAAATTGGTGATCCCTTGATGCCTCAGAACATGTCCTACAAACCGATCCCTTCTTCTAGTCAAGTTGTGCCACAAACTTCTCTTCTACTCAATTCTATTCAGTACTTCCTCATTAGTTATGTGATCTACCCATCTAAACTTCAGCATTCGTCTGTAGCACCACATTTCGAAAGCTTCTATTCTCTTCTTGTCCAAACTATTTATCGTCCATGTTTCACTTCCATACATGGCTACACTCCATAAAAAAATTCTTTCAGAAACGACTTCCTGACATTTAAATGTATACTCGATCTTAACAAACTTCTCTTCTTCAGAAACGCTTTCCTTGCCATTGCCAGTCTACATTTTATATCGACCATCATTAGTTATTTTGCTCCGCAAATAGCAAAACTCCTTACTACTTTAAGTGTCTCATTTCCTAATCTAATTCCCTCAGCATCACCCAACTTAATTCGACTACATTCGATTATACTCGTTTTGCTTTTGTTGATGTTCATCTTAGATCCTCCTTTCAAGAGACTGTCCATTCCGTTGAACTGCTCTTCCAAGTCCTTTGCTGTCTCTGACAGAATTACAATGTCATCGGCAAACCTCAAAGTTTTTATTTCTTCTGCATGCATTTTCACACCTACTCCGAATTTTTCTTATGTTTCCTTCACTGCTTGCTCAATATACATTTGAATAACATCGGGGAAAGGCTACACCCTGTCTCACTCCTTTCCCAACCACTGCTTCCCTTTCATGTCCCTCGACTCTTACAACTGCCATTTGGTTTCTGTACAAGTTGTAAATAGCCTTTCGCTCCCTGTATTTTACCCCTGCCACCTTCAGAATTTGAAAGAGAGAATTCCAGTCAACATTATCAAAAGGTTTCTAAGTCTACAAATGCTAGAAACGTAGGTTTGCCTTTCCTTAATCTAGCTTCTAAGATAATTCGTAGGGTCAGTACTTCCTCACGTGTTCCAACATTTTTACGGAATCCAAACTGATCTTCCCCGAGATCAGCGTCTACCATTCGTCTGTACAGAATTCGCGTTAGTATTATGCAGCTGTGGCTTATTAAACTGATAGTTCGGTAATTTTCACATCTGCCAACACCTTTTTTCTTTGGGATTGGAATTATTATATTCTTGAAGTCTGAGGGTATTTCGCCTGTCTCATACATCTTGCTCACCAGATGGTAGAGTTTTGTCAGGACTGGTTCTCCCAAGGCTGTCAGTAATTCTAATGGAATGTTGTCTACTCCCGGGGCCTTGTTTCGACTCAGGTCTTTCAGAGCTCTGTCAGACTCTTCACGCAGTATCATATCTCCCATTTCATCTTCATCTACATCCTCTTCCAATTTCCATAGTATTGTTCTTAAGTACATCGCCCTTGTATAGACCCTATATATACTCCTTCCACCTTTCTGCTTTCCCTTCTTTGCTTAGGACTGGATTTCCATCCGAGCTCTTGATATACATACAAGTGGTTTTCTTTCCTCCAAAGGTCTCTTTAATTTTCCTGTTATTGAACCAAGTGTTAGCTATGGTTAAGTTGTGCTCTGAGCAAAATTCTACCAGGCGGCTTCCTCTTTCATTTCTTCCTCCCAATCCATACTCACCTACTACGTTTCCTTCTCTCCCTTTTCCTACTACCGAATTCCAGTCACCCATGACTATTAAATTTTCGTCTCCCTTCAATATCTGAATAATTTCTTTGATTTCATCATACATTTCTTCAATTTCTTCGTCATGTGCAGAGCTTGTTGGCATATAAACTTGTACTACTGTAGTAGGCGTGGGCTTCGTGTCTATCTTGGCCACAATAGTGCGTTCACTATGCTATTTGAAGTAGCTTACCCGCACTCCAATTTTTTTTATTCAATTATTAAACCTACTTATGCATTACCCTAATTTGATTTTGTATTTATAACCCTGTATTCACCTGACCAACAGTCTTGTTCCTCCTGCCACCGAACTTCAACAATTCCCACTATATCTATCTTTAACCTATCCATTTCCCTTTTTAAATTTTCTCACCTAACTGCCCGATAAAGAGATCTGACATTCCACGCTCCGATCCGTAGAACGCCAGTTTTCTTTCTCTTGATAACGACGTCCTCTTGAGTAGTCCCCGCCCGCAGATCCGAATGGGGGACTATTTTACCTTCGTAATATTTTATCCAAGAGGACGCCATGATCATTTAATCATACAGAAAAGCTGCATGCCCTCTGGAAAAATTACGTGCTGCAGTTTCCCCTTGCTTTCAGCCGTTCCCAGTACCACAACAGCAAGGCCGTTTTGGTTAGTGTTACAGGGCCAGATCTGTCAATCATCCATGCCCCTGCAACTACTGAAGAGGCTGCAGGCCCTCTTCAGGAACCATACGTTTGTCTGGCCTCTCAACAGATACCCCTCCGTTGTGGTTGCACCTACGTTACGGCTATCTGTATCGCTGAGGCACGCAAGCCTTCCCACCAATGGCAAGGTGCATGGTTCACGGCGTGAGGATAGTTGCAAATATGAATTCTCAATTATTAATTTTTTATAAAACAATTTTTAATAAAAAAAATTAATAATCGTTGCAAATATGAATTCTCAATTATTAATTTTTTATAAAAGGTTATTAATAAAGGTTATTTAAATTTAAAAAAGTAACGAATTAATTTTTTCATTTATATTTACCCTTTACGGAAATGCTATCAGAACATGCATTTTCTCGAGAAATTTTGAGAGATGCTTCGAACTGATTCGGAAGTTTGATAGTTGGATACCGAATATAAATTAAAAAATTATAAATATACGATTGTCATGTGGCCTCTTTGTATCGAAATATCAGAGCTCCAACAGATAAAATGGAATGATAATGATTTCAGAACACAGACATTTCCATCTTATATGACTAATCGAGATTATTCATCTCTAACATTTAGTACTCATGTACGATCGATGTTCGTTTACTTAATAGTTATTCACATTCCAAATACCAGGATGGAGGCAGGCGGCCGGAGTCGGTGAATCGTAGCTGAAAAATGCTGTCTTTCAAATATGTTTTGCAAAAATTTAATGTTGTTGCTGCGAACTTCAGTCCAAAGACTAGTCTAGTGCTGTTCGTTACGCTGGTCATTTCTGTGCAAATCTTGAAAGCCATCGCTTGCTTTAATCATAAATATATGTCTGAGTGTTGTTATTTTTACATAAAGAAATGTATTACCTTATCAATAATCTTCGAGTGATGAGCTACACGCTTGATTTTTATGTATGAATTTACTCATGGTACTTTTGTTCCCTATGCCTGTAGTCATTCTCAGAATACAAATTAATATTAAAATTAAATAACTTAATAGGATTGAACCCTAAATTATTGGTGTACCCATATACGACCAAAATAAATACAAAATCACTGAACACTTGAAGTAGTATGATTGATATCAGTGGCGTATTTCATTTTACAAAATAATGATAAGCTTTATTAATCCTTTTGTGCAACTAGCTGATAAATCTTGCACAAAAATGACAAACATAAATCAGAAAAGGAATGGAATTTAACTGGTGAAGCATACATTGGGGAGGGAAGCTACACATATTGTTCACTGAATTAAACAGTTTTACAACGCAGTTTGACTTTGTTTACAAGTATCCACCGTGAGGCCCAACTCTATTCAAATGAAATCAACTAGGACCAACTATACAACAAGCTATGATTCACCTGTAAACAGGGAGCTGTCAATATCATTTGACAACCCTATACCGGTACAGCAGTATTGTACCCTCTCATCTTGATTTAGGTGGCAGCAGAAAACGGCGGGTTGTAGACGAGGAGCGATGCGCTGAGGCAGCTGTAATCTTCTGATGCGTCCAAGAAAATTTGCAAATTACTTAGTCTGGCGTTGTTATTATCAGAAAGCGGGAAACTTCCCCATCTGAGCCCTGAAACACGGCAGACTTCAGTGTGAGGACAGATGAAGGCAGTATTATTGATAGTGCCGATTTATCAAACCCAGACCTAATGTAGGATTTCTGCATGCCAACAGACAGCACCA
The DNA here is from genome assembly GCF_023897955.1 of Schistocerca gregaria. Taxonomy (NCBI): domain Eukaryota; kingdom Metazoa; phylum Arthropoda; class Insecta; order Orthoptera; family Acrididae; genus Schistocerca; species Schistocerca gregaria. The sequence continues at coordinate 138,583,502 of NC_064922.1, read as the reverse complement.
AAACAGGGTCGAGAGTGGTTGTATATCAACAGTTTAAACAAGGATTGCAAACAGTTCATAAAACAACTCCATTTGCAAGCAGGATTTTCTCCAAATGCGAAAGAAACTACACCATAACAGAGCTAGAAGATTTTTCTGTAGTATGGGATTTTAAAAAAATGGATTTTTTTCTTTTTGGCAGACGAACCGTACTTTTCACGGATCACACAGCGTTAGAATGGTTACCGATGGAGAAACTAACTTATGGCAGACTCATCCAGTGGGTGCTTACCCTAAAAGAATACAATCTGACAGTGATTTATGTACAACATATATAATAGCAGATATCGTTTCACCAAGGTGCAGCAAAGACGACACAAATCAAAATCCACAGGAGAAACATTTCTCAATCTACTATGTGTGCAAAGATCCTCTTGAAACCTCATGACTTTTAACAATATCCAAACAGGACAAGGTAATTATTCTGAAATCCTAAAGTTAAGAAATTTCAGAACGTGCAAATAGTCAGCCTAGAAAGAGTAGATCTGTCTGTAAATGAGAGAATGTGGTCCCACCTAGGTAGAGTTTTTTGCCAAAACATGGCCATGCTTACCCTGAAAACGATGCCTCCCTGCCTTAAAAACTTCTGTTTTCAGACAAGAAAGAATTGGAGTCACTGATTAGCATCTCTCAGGAATGCAAAGTGGAGGCTTGTCCCCCTACCCCGTGGTGCTGTGTCTTGATTGGCTACCTGTCCAGCAGAACACTCCCTAGTGGGTGAGACTTGTGGTCTGTATTTTGAGGTGGACTAACAGCCTGTGGCAGTTTTCAGCTGTACCGACAGTGGAATTGGTCATCATCTCGGACAAATTGTGTCATGAGGGTGATGTTATTCATCCTTAGTGAGCCATCTGGTGTTAGACAGTTCCAGCACACACTCTCTAGCCTGTCCGTAAAATTGGTTGGCCAGACAAGACGTGTCATGCTCATAAGTGTGGTATGGTGAGGATGTAATACATTTTTTGTAAAAAATTACAATCCCTAAAAGTCCTCGCAGAGTTCTCTGATGTGGGGTGTATCATACTGTCGAACTGCTTCTACTTTGTCTGTATCCGGGGAAACTCACTTTCCTGAAATGACATGTCCCAGAAGCTCTAGCTGTTTTATTAACCTATGGTCTTTTAACTTTTACTTAATTTTTGGTTGTTTTGATCCCGTACTACATCAGCTATCGAAATATCATCGACATAGCAAGTTAATCTCTGCTGTAATTCATTGTTAGAATTGTTCCTAAGCCACTAACAAATGTCGATGAGGAGATACTGAGACAAAATAGAAATTTCTGAAATTGGTAGCATGAATGAAATAGAGTGAAGGCTGTGTAATGTCTTCAATCTGGTGCAAACTCAGTTTGCCAAAAACTGGACCTCAAATTTAATAGTGTAAATACTTTGATACCATGAAATTTTTGTATTAACTCTTTTGAGTTGTCATGTTCATTGCATTATTTGCCTAGAGTCAAGTACAAGATGGATGTTTTCGTCTTTTCTGTCAATAATTTGTAGCAGACTATTGTACATATACTGTGCTAATTCACCCCTCCGTCCGTCATTTTAGGTAACTCGAAAAATCGTGGTTACCTGTAACGTAATGGTATGGTACAGGGTGGTACCATTAAGGGTTTATGTTCTTTGACTTTGAACGTGTATTGGTATTTCCTAATCACAACCTTCTTAGATAGGAATACCTCTGTGTTTCTATGCAATGCGTGTGCTAACTCTCCCCTTCCTTGTTCGGAGACATTGTCTAGGATACTTAGTTTACTGTCAATTTCAGCATGTATTTCCTCAATAAATTTGTTATCTACTGAGATAGGCACCTCAGTCTATACATAGTCGGATGTATTTCCTCAGTCTTCCAATCATATACCACCATTTGTGGTTCCAAGTATTCCCCTGAAGTTGATTCGTTCGTAATTTTATCTTCGAAGTGAACCGTAATGTCCGCAAAGACCACACATCCATTTCCTATACCTAATATTGGCTTCTGTTCAAGATAATCGTCTCCTATAATCATCTCGACGGAGAATTTTGGAATAATCACGAAACTGGTTTCTAAGTAGTGTCCTTGAAGCAACATTGTAATTCTAGCTTGGGTTGTGATCTCAGTTGTGCAACCAAGTATGGATCCTTGACTTTTGTTTCCCTGGTTTTCAAAACTGGCAGTTTTTACTCGCATTACAACGAGTAAATAAATATTCCGAAATGACTGTTAGTTCGCCCCAACTATCAAGAATCGCTTTCACCACTATGTCGTCTATGGAAGGTTTAATGATCAGATGTACATCTATTGACGACTCTGGTTCTTCCTATTTCACTAATTTTTCTTCCCCTGATGAGTACTCGAGCCGATTTATTTCCCTTGTTTCTTATTCGAGAATTTGTATCTCTTGTTCATTGTTGGATAGATCTGCATTTTTCTCTTGCCTGTCTTGTACAGAATCGTTTGTGTTATCTAATGTCAGGTAACTTGCTTCCACTGAAGTGAACACTGTGGTTTCTCATTCTTCTTGTACTCCTACCTGTGTTCTTATGGGTCCTGCGCTCTCTTGCGGGATTTCTCTGTCTTCCCAATCCGATTCAAACATTTGTATTAGGCAATCTAAGCCCGCATCATCCTATTATTTATCGAAGGAGATCATCCTTCTCATCACTAGATTCCCAGCCGGCCGCGTGAACTCGCGGTTCTAGGCGCGCAGTCCGGAACCGTGCGACTGCTACGGTAACAGGTTCGAATCCTGCCTCGGGCATGGATGTGTGTGATGTCCTTAGGTTGGTTAGGTTTCAGTAGTTCTAAGTTCTAGGGGACTGATAACCACAGCAGTTGAATCCCATAGTGCTCAGAGCCATTTGAACCATTTGAACCACTAGATTCCCAATCTATTGTGTCTCAACATGAAATTTTACCTTTTTGCCCCATATGCGTTCCATGTCTAGCGGTTTGTTCACTTCGTGCACCACAAGTAAGTGTAAGGATTCTCTTACTTTCGGTTGTGAGCTTGGGTGAAAGTAACCCATTGTCATCCTAGTTTTTCATTTTCACGTCTAGTGAATTCTGACAACGTCCCGGATTTGTTGGTCTTATCTCCACCTTCTGTTGTGCCCTATTACTGCCACCATTCCTTTGATTGCCCTGGTACTGTTGTACTCGAGAAAAAGTTGGAGCGCAGTGCAGTTGGAAACTATTTTGTACGCCTTGCCCACTCCAACGGTGCCCACAAATATTTCAGTTGCCATTTCCGTCGTTGCTTCTGATATGACTGAATACGCTGCCGGTCCTAGCTCATCATGATGATGTTTGGTTTGTGGGGCGCTCAACTGCGTGGTATTCAGCGCCCATACAATGTCCCAATTTTTACACAGTCCTATTTTTTCGCCGTCCAAGGCAGCCACTGTCACGAATGATGGTGATGATGATGATGATGAAATGATGAGTGCGACACAAACGTCCAGTCCCCAGACAGAGAAAATCCCCAACCCGGCCGAGAATGGAACGTGGGACCCCGTGATCTAGAGTCAGCAACGCCTGCCACTAGACCACGTGCTACGGACCGGTCCTACTTGGATTATAATTCGGTCTAGTCCAGTCTGACTTTTACCATGTGTTTGCTGGTCCATAGGCTCTGGTTTGCCTCTCCTGTTTCTATCACCATTCCCTTCTCTCTGATACCTTCGTTTACGTGTTTCTTCTTCACTAAATATGAATTCCAACTGTCTCAGAATCCCTTTAAAGGCCTGCACGTTATCTCCTGTTCTTCCTAATAACGGCTGTTGATAACGGTGTGTCCACACATTGATTTCTTTTCGCCATGATCTCAAAATATTTCACTAGACTCTTCTCCCTAGGTTCGAAAACGGTTTTTAAGTCGCAAGTCATACTTCATACGATTTTCTTTCTTCACGTCTAACAAAAGATGTTAAAAAATCGTCATATGACGTGTTGTTCCTTGCCACTCTTCAGACATGTCGGAAAGAACAGATACCATATCCATATAAGTATATAGATTGTGACATGGTTGGAGGACCCTGCCCATAATGCTCCTAACGTTATCCACTGGGGAGAGGTCCAACGATCTTGCTGGCCAAGGTAGGGAGGAAACACAAAGACAACCGGTAGAAGCTCTCACTGTGAGTGGGTGGCCATTATATTGCTGAAATGTAAGGCGAGGATGGCTCACCATGAAGGGTAACTAAACGAGAGGTAGAATATCGTCGACCTACGGCTCTGCTGTAAGGATACCGCGAATGACAACCATATGGGTACGTAAAGAAATGGCGGTGCAGCTCATCACTCCTAGTTGTAGGGCCGTACGGTGGGCGGTGATTAGGTTGGTATCTGCTGTCTGGGGCGTCTCCAGGCACAACTCCAATGGTTATCAGGACTCAGTTCGGAGCAAGTCACATCACTGACGGCAATTCTATTCCAGTCTATGTGATTCCAGGCCAAATGTGCCCTACAACACTGAAAAAGAGCTTGCTGGGTGTACAGAGGTCAATGATAGTCGGCACAAGGGGCGCCTTGAGCTCAACTCACCTTTTGTGAGCCACCTATTAATGGTCCTTGCGGTTACTGAACCACCAGTTGCACATCTGATCTATGATAATGATGGATCCCGGGCTTTGAGTGCCTGAATGGAGTCCACTCAGTGCTCTCTTTCTGTCGTCTCCCGAGGTCAATTGCTACGTTCTTGACGCTGTGTTCGGCTTATTCATTCCTGGCAACATCTTCGAATAGTGGAATCGCTCCCAATCAAGTAGAGAGCGATTCGCCGATTACTCCTTCGAGCTAACTCCTCTGTCAAATTCTGATATCTGCGTGCATTCTACACACGACTGTCTCCGTGACATAGTTACTATTCTACTGCGTTCACAGAATAAAGTTGGTAAAGAGATTATGCCATGGCATCGACCAGTCCTCTGTTTACTATGCTTGCCAGCTGCACGATGAAATTGCACTTCAGTGTCACACGTTTGTCCATTCCCCGCCAAAGTCTACAGTTCTGCATAACTTCTTCGAGCTGCACGGTTTTTTGTCTCAGAGTATACGTGAAATACTAAAAACGAAATTCTTGTTGCAACCAACAACTGGAACCAGATGATTGTTTTTATCCATTTATTGATACAAATGCTGTTGGGGTGGATGATGATGAGTCATGTGTATTCAGCGCAGGGTGGTTACTCAAATGTTGCACAAAGAGCGTTACGTCTTAGTATCGGAACTTTGGACGACAGTAAAAAGCACCGCAGTGACATGAAAACTCTGTGTGTTCGCGTGCTCCGTAGTCACAATGGAGTCTGTGAGGAGCCCACACTGAAGACCAATGCCACAAGCACGAGGGGTTCTTCATGGCCCGTGACTCAACCGTCTGCCACTGGGACGCCGGCACTTCTCGTTTCCGGGAAGCAGCGCCAATTCTATCCGGACGCAAGAGTTGCACAGTGGACGACTCTCTCTGTTATACTGTAACCCACAACACTAATTCTAGCACAGCGAAGTGGTAAACACAATGGATTCGCGTGCGAGAGCTGCTGAATGCATCAGGGCTTGTCCTCGACACATCAGACCCGATTTCTTTTCCCACTGTTGTCCAAGTTCCGTGTATTGTAGTGAACACTTTTGTTAGTCGCAATTTAGCTCCATACTTAACAATCATATTCAACCGTTCGCTCGACGAAAGATCCGTACCCAAGGACTGGAAAGTTGCACAGGTCACACCAATATTCAAGAAAGGTAGTAGAAGTAATACACTAAATTACAGGCCCATATCGTTAACGTCGATATGCAGCAGGATTTTAGAACATATATTGTGTTTGAACATTATGAATTAGCTCGAAGAATTAGCTTATGGAATATCGTCTCTGTGATTTCCTGTCAGAGAGGTCACAGTTCGTAGTAATTGGGTCGGCCGGTGTGGCAGTGCGGTTGTAGGCGCTTCAGTCTGGAAGCGCGTGACCGCTACGGTCGCAGGTTCGAATCCTGCCTCGGGCATGGATGTGTGTGATGTCCTTAGGTCAGTTAGGTTTAAGTAGTTCTAAGTTCTAGGGGACTGATGACCACAGATGTTAAGTCCCGTAGTGCTCAGAGCCATTTGAGCCGTAGTATTCACGGAAAGTCATCGAGTAAAACAGAAGTGATTTCAGGCGTTCCCCAAGGTAGTGTTATAGGTTTGGGAGATAATCTGAGTAGCCGTCTTCGGTCCTTTGCAGATGACGCTGTCGTTTATCGACTAATAAAGTCATCAGAAGATCAAAACAAATTGCGAAAAGACAGAAAAAATATCTGAACTGTGTAAAAAGTGGCAGTTGACCCTAAATAACGAAAAGTGTTAGGTCATACACATGAAAGCTGAAACGAACTCGTTAAACATTAGTTACACGATAAATCAGTCTAATCTAAAAGCTGTAAATTCAACTAAATACCTAGGTATTACAATTAAGAACAACTTAAAATGGAAAGAACGCGTAGAAAATGTTGTGGGGAAGGCTAACCAAAGGCTGCGTTTTATTGGCAGGAGACTTAGAAAAAGTAACAGATCTGCTAAGGAGACTGCCTACACTACGCTTATCCGCCCTCTTTTAGAATACTGCTGCGCGGTGTGGGATCCTTACCAGGAAGGACTGACGGAGTACATCGAAAAAGTTCAAAGAAAGGCAGCACTTTTTGTATTATGGAAAAATATGGGAGAGAATGTCACAAAAATGATACAAGATTTGGGCTGGAAATCATTAAAAGGAAGTCTTTTTCGTTGCAACGGAATCTTCTCACGAAATTCTGATCACCAACTTTCTCCTCCGCATGGGAAAATACTTTGTTGACACCGACCTACATAGGGCCGAACGATCACCACAATAAAATAAGGGAAATCAGAGCTCGTTCCGAAAGATATAGGTGTTCTTTCTTTCCGCGCGCTATACGAGATTGGAATCATAGAGAATTGTAAAGGTGGTTCGATGAACCCTCTGCCAGGCACTTGAATGTGATTTGCAGAGTATCCATGTAGATGTAGCTGTAGATGCAGGCACCTCATTTGTCTAAAAAAAATTAAAACTAAACTCCACCCTAACAGGCCATGAAGGTCAAACGGTACCGACCGGCCACCGTGTCATCCTCACTCATAGGCATCACTGGATACGGACATGGAGCGGCATGTGGTCAGCACACCGCTCGCCCGGCCGTATGTTAGTTTACGAGCCGCTACTTCTCAATCAAGTAGCTCCTCAGTTTGCCTCACAAGGGCTGAGTACACTCCACTTGTCAACAGCGCTCGGCAGACCGGATGGTCACCCATCCAAGTACAAGCCCAGCCCGACAGCGCTTAACTTGGGTGATCTGACGGGAACCGGTGTTAGCAATGCGGCAAGGCCGTTGGGGAAACTAATTTGTCAAGTCAACTTTATTTGTCAAGCACACTTTCGTAAGTCACTTTTGTGGTACAGTCTTTCAAGTTCGAGAAGTTAATTCACATTAGTTACGTTTAACGATTACTACCCAATTTCGTGGCATCGGGACCATCAACAGTCAAGTAAAGAATCCGAAGGCCATTGCATGTGACACTAACATCATCATTTTCGTTTGTTTCCCATATCAACCCACCTCGAACCCCACGCATGCATAGTAGGCAAGTCCTACGCCACAGTGTTTTACAGACAATAACTTATACACAGACACAGGCAGTGCAAAGCAACTCTCTCTCTCTCTCTCTCTTTCTCTCTCTCTCTTTGTCTCTCTCACTCACACACACACGCGTTATTATTTCGGTCACAGCGTATTTGTGTCGTGTCGAGTGGTCTCTGCGTGTGTGTGCGTGCGTGCGTGCATGTGTGTGTGTGTGTGTGTGTGTGTGTGTGTGTGTGTGTGTGTGTGTGTGTGTGTAGTGCTTGTCTACAAAATTCATAGAGGTGTCCAAACCTAAATATAAATATGCGGAATATGAAGCTACCCAATAACAGTGAACAGTTCAATAAAAATGACGAAGGTTTTTCGATGCCACCACCACTCCACCGCCACCACCATGTTCCAAAATTTTAAGTGAAAAAATGAACACGAACAGCTATCTGATGAGGAGCGCCTCGGTTCCAAATCAGTAGCAGCGATGTTTGTTGTAAATAAATGTCATTATCAAAAATAGTTGGTTTTAGTTTTGTTTCGGGTTTTTGTGATAATTAATCTCTATTTTAACATGATCTTGCTCTCAAGGTATCAACTTAGAGAAAACAGCATCAGAAGATGGACCTGGGTGTGGGTAACATATATTATGTGAAATCGTATTTTGACCTCCTTCCAGGATTGTCTAGAAGTAGGTGAAAAGACCAGTAGACATTAGTCAGAAGCAACTGATGAGGTGAGAAACAGTCGATGAGTCGTCGATTGCCTGCTCTGTTCCAGTACTAAGAGTGGTGGCACTGCGAAAAGTGTCCCACAAAAGTCGACGAAACTCTGCAGTTCCACCTAATGTTTGATGAAACCTCGTATGCGGTCAGGGAGAGGGACACCGATGGCTCGCCAGTTACCTGTTGTGACGAGGCTTCGGTCACGGCACGCGGGACGGTATAAGCTGCACCTGCAGAGAGCGCGAGTCGAGGCCAGGGAGATTGCCGGACGACGACCCGGACGTCGAGTTACCCGCGGACCGGGCCGGGTAATTGCGTCCCACCCAGTCACGGGCAGTTAGCTCCCTGTCGGCTGCCTCAGGGTGTCTCAGGAGCCGTTCAGGCAGTGTCGCCACTCTCTGGTTATCCTCCCCAGGACGAGGCCAGGTCACCGCACCTGAGTCCACAACTGCAGGGTCGACAATCAGCCACGTGCCATAGCAATTGTTTCAGTAAAAAATCGCTGCTGCGATCTGCAAGGATGAAGATGAAATGAGATTCACCTGGCCGAATAATTCATCGCAAGCAACCACAGCTCAAGAGGGTTCCAATGGGATCTAACTATCTTTACTTTCAGCAAGTAATAGATACAAACAATGCAATAAATAGTTAATCAAATATAAATTTAGAAAGGGCAGCTAATAAAATCTTTACTGACATTTTAAAGTGGTTCATAGCCAATTCACTATCATTAAACTTTGAAAAGACCCACTAGATGCAGCTCAGAACTTCCAAGAGATTTCTTTCTGGTATGTGTATAAAATAGGGTGACATGGAAATAGGAGAAGTTGAGAGTGTAAAATTCTTGGGATTACAAGTTGATAATAAATTCAGTTGGGAGTAACATACAAACGAACTGCAAAAGCGCCTAAACAAATCTGTTTGCCATGCGAATGATGTCAGACATAGGAGATATAAATATAAAATAACTGGCATATTTTGCTTATTTTCACTCCATTATGTCATATGCCCCCCCATGAACCATGGACCTTGCCGTTGGTGGGGAGGCTTGCGTGCCCAGCGATACAGATAGCCGTACCGTAGGTGCAACCACAACGGAGGGGTATCTGTTGAGAGGCCAGACAAACGTGTGGTTCTTGAAGAGGGGCAGCAGCCTTTTCAGGAGTTGCAGGGGCAACAGTCTGGATGATTGACTGATCTGGCCTTGCAACATTAACCAAAACGGCCTTGCTGTGCTGGTGCTGCGAACGGCTGAAAGCAAGGGGAAACTACAGCCGTAATTTTTCCCGAGGACATGCAGCTTTACTGTATGATTAAACGATGATGACGTCCTCTTGGGTAAAATATTCCGGAGGTAAAATAGTCCCCCATTCGGATCTGCGGGCGGGGACTACTCAGGAGGACGTCGTTATCAGGAGAAAGAAAACTGGCGTTCTACGGATCGGAGCGTGGAATGTCAGATCCCTTAATCGGTCAGGTAGGTTAGAAAATTTAAAAAGGGAAATGGATAGGTTAAAGTTAGATATAGTACGGAATTAGTGAAGTTCGGTGGCAGGAGGAACAAGACTTTTGGTCAGGTGAATACAGGGTTATAAATACAAAATCAAGTAGGGGTAATGCAGGAGTAGGTTTAATAATGAAGAAAAAAATAGGAGTGCGGGTAAGCTACTACAAACAGCATAGTGAACGCATTATTGTGGCCAAGATAGATACGAAGCCCATGCCTACTACAGTAGTACAAGTTTATATGCCAACTAGCTCTGCAGATGATGAAGAAATTGATGAAATGTATGATGAGATAAAAGAAATTATTCAGGTAGTGAAGGGAGACGAAAATTTAATAGTCATGGGTGGCTGGAATTCGTCAGTAGGAAAAGGAAGAGAAGGAAACATAGTAGGTGATTATGGATTGGGGCTAAGAAATGAAAGAGGAAGCCGCCTGGTAGAATTTTGCACATAGCATAATTTAATCATAGCTAACTCTTGGTTCAAGAATCATAAAAGAAGGTTGTATACATGGAAGAATCCTGGAGATACTAAAAGGTATCAGATAGTTTATATAATGGTAAGACAGAGATTTAGGAATCAGGTTTTAAATTGTAGGACATTTCCAGGGAGAGATGTGGACTCTGACCACAATCTATTGGTTATGACCTGTAGGTTAAAACTGAAGAAACTGCAAAAAGGTGGGAATTTAAGGACATGGGATCTGGATAATTTGAAAGAACCAGAGGTTGTACAGAGTTTCAAGGAGAGCATAACGGAACAATGGACAGGAATGGGGGAAAGAAACACAGTAGAAGAAGAATGGGTAGCTCTGAGGGATGAAGTAGTGAAGGCAGCAGAGGATAAAGTAGGTAAAAAGACGAGGGCTGCTAGAAATCCTTGGGTAACAGAAAAAATATTGAATTTAATTGATGAAAGGAGAAAAATATAAAATTGCAGTAAATGAAGCAGGCAAAAAGGAATACAAACGTCTCAAAAAAGGGGATCGACAGAAGTGCAAAATGGCTAAGCAGGGACGGCTATAGGACAAATGTAAGGATGTAGAAGCTTATCTCAATAGGGGTTAGATAGATACTGCCTACAGGAAAATTAAAGAGACCTTTGGAGAGAAGAGAACCACGTGTATGAATATCAAGAGCTCAGACGGCAACCCAGTTCCAAGCAAAGAAGGGAAGGCAGAAAGGTGGAAGGAGTATATAGAAGGTTTATACAAGGGCGATGTACTTGAGAACAATATTATGGAAATGGAAGCACTAGATGAAGACGAAATAGGAGGTAAGATACTGCGTGAAGAGTTTGACAGAGCACTGAAAGACCTGAGTCGAAACAAGGCCCCCGGAGTAGACAACATTCCATTAGGACTACTGACGGCCTTGGGAGAGCCAGTCATGACAAAACTCTACCAGCTGGTGAGCAAGATGTATGAGACAGGTGAAATACCCTCAGACTTCAAGAAGAATATAATAATTCCAATCCCAAAGAAAGCAGGTGCTGACACATGTGAAAATTACCGAACTATCAGTTTAATAAGTCACAGCTGCAAAATAATAACGCGAATTCTTTACAGACGAATGGAAAAACTGGTAGATGCGGACCTCGGGGAGGATCAGTTTGAATTCCGTAGAAATGCTGGAACAAGTGAGGCAATACTGACCTTACGACTTATCTTAGAAGAAAGATTAAGAAAAGGCAAACCTATGTTTCTAGCATTTGTGGACTTAGAGAAAGCTTTTGATAATGTTGACTGGAATACTCTCTTTCAAATTCTGAAGGTGGCAGGGGTAAAATACAGGGAGCGAAAGGCTATTTACAATTTGTACAGAAACCAAATGGCAGTTATTAGAGTCGAGGAGCATGAAAGGGAAGCAGAAGTTGGGAAAGGAGTGAGTCAGGGTTGTAGCCTCACCCTGATGTTATTCAATCTGTATATTGAGCAAGCAGCAAAGGTAACAAAAGAAAAATTTGGAGTAGGTATTAAAATTCATGGAGAGGAAGTAAAAACTTTGAGGTTCGCCGATGACATTGTAATTCTGTCAGAAACGGCAAAGGACTTGGAAGAGCAGTTCAACGGAATGGACAGTGTCTTGAAAGGAGGATATAAGATGAACATCAACAAAAGCAAAACGAGGATAACGGAATGTAGTCAAATTAAATAGGGTGATGCTGAGGGAATTAGATTAGGAAATGAGACACTTAAAGTAGTAAGGTAGTTTTGCTATTTAGGAAGTAAAATAACTGATGATGGTCGAAGTAGAGAGGATATAAAATGTAGACTGGCAATGGCAAAAAAACCGTTTCTGAAGAAGAGAAAATTGTTACCATCGAATATACACTCCTGGAAATTTAAATAAGAACACCGTGAATTCGTTGTCCCAGGAAGGGGAAACTTTATTGACACATTCCTGGGGTCAGATACATCACATGATCACACTGACAGAACCACAGGCACATAGACACAGGCAACAGAGCATGCACAATGTCGGCACTAGTACAGTGTATATCCACCTTTCGCAGCAATGCAGGCTGCTATTCTCCCATGGAGACGATCGTAGAGATGCTGGATGTAGTCCTGTGGAACGACTTGCCATGCCATTTCCACCTGGCGCCTTGTTGGACCAGCGTTCGTGCTGGACGTGCAGACCGCGTGAGACGACTCTTCATCCAGTCCCAAACATGCTCAATGGGGGACAGATCCGGAGATCTTGCTGGCCAGGGTAGTTGACTTACACCTTTTAGAGCACGTTGGGTGGCACGGGATACATGCGGACGTGCATTGTCCTGTTGGAACAGCAAGTTCCCTTGCCGGTCTAGTAATGCTAGAACGATGGGTTCGATGACGGTTTGGATGTACCGTGCACTTTTCAGTGTCCCCTCGATGATCACCAGAGGTGTACGGCCAGTGTAGGAGATCGCTCCTCACACCATGATGCCGGGTGTTGGCCCTGTGTGCCTCGGTCGTATGTAGTCCTGATTGTGGCGCTCACCTGCACGGCGCCAAACACGCATACGACCATCATTGGCACCAAGGCAGAAGCGACTCTCATCGCTGAAGACGACACGTCTCCATTCGTCCCTCCATTAACGCCTGTCGCGACACCAATGGAGGCGGGCTGCACGATGTTGGGGCGTGAGCGGAAGACGGTCTAACGGTGTGCGGGACCGTAGCCCAGCTTCATGGAGACGGTTGCGAATGGTCCTCGCCGATACCCCAGGAGCAACAGTGTCCCTAATTTGCTGGGAAGTGGCGGTGCGGTCCCCTACGGCACTGCGTAGGATCCTACGGTCTTGGCGTGCATCCGTGCGTCGCTGCGGTCCGGTCCCAGGTCGACGGGCACGTGCACCTTCCGCCGACCACTGGCGACAACATCGATGTACTGTGGAGACCTCACGCCCCACGTGATGAGCAATTCGGTGGTACGTCCACCCGGCCTCCCGCATGCCCACTATACGCCCTCGCTCAAAGTCCGTCAACTGCACATACGGTTCACGTCCACGCTGTCGCGGCATGCTACCAGTGTTAAAGACTGCGATGGAGCTCGGTATGCCACGGCAAACTGGCTGACACTGACGGCGGCGGTGCACAAATGCTGCGCAGCTAGCGCCATTCGACGGCCAACACCGCGGTTCCTGGTGTGTCCGCTGTGCCGTGCGTGTGATCATTGCTTGTACAGCCCTCTCGCAGTGTCCGGAGCAAATATGTTGGGTCTGACACACCGGTGTCAATGTGTTCTTTTTTCCATTTCCAAGAGTGTAGATTTATGTATCAGGAAGTCGTTTCTGAAAGTATTTGTTTGGAGTGTAGCCATGTATGGAAGTGAAATATGGACGATAACTAGTTTGGACAAGAAGAGAATAGAAGCTTTCGAAATGTGGTGCTACAGAAGAATGCTGAAGATTAGATGGGTAGATCACGTAACTAATGAGGAGGTATTGAATAGGATTGGGGAGAAGAGGAGTTTGTGGCACAACTTGACAAGAAGAAGGTAGGACATGTCCTGAGGCATCAAGGGATCACAAATTTAGCATTGGAGGGCAGCGTGGAGGGTACAAATCGTAGAGGGAGACCAAGAGATAAATACACTAAGCAGAATCAGAAGGATGTAGGTTGCAGTAGGTACTGGGTGATGAAGCAGCTTGCACAGGATAGAGTAGCATGGAGAGCTACATCAAACCAGTCTCTGGACTGAAGACAACAACAACAACAACGACATATATCATATGGTATCATATTTTGGGGTAACTCCACAAACAGAGAGAAAAAAAGTTTTAGAGTACGAAAGCGTATAATAAGACTAATGAGTAGTGTTTAAGTCCAAGAACATCATGTCGAAACCTATTCAAAGAATTGGGCATATTACCCACAGCTTCTCAGTATATTTATTCCCTAATGAAGTTTGTTGTAAATAATACATCACTTTTCCATCTAACTGCTTAGTGCACACTATCAATACTAGGAATAAGAACAATACACATAAAGGTTTAAAATCACTTACTCTTGCTCAGAGAGGAGTCCAGTATTCAGCAACACATTTTTTCAATAAGTTACCAGCAATCATTAAGAGTTTAGTTTCAGACAAGGCACAATTTAAACATAATTTAAAAGAATTTTTGGTGGCCAACTCCCTCTATTCCATCCATGAACTTCTCAACAAGTGCAGTTCGGCAGTTTAATGAAAACTTATTATACTTTAATTTTTGACAATACTTGGTTGTAACAGCCAAGTAACTACCTACTGTGTGAATGATGGATGGATGGAAAGCAGATGTAAGTCTTAAATCTGTAAATAGTGGAAGTTTAATTTTAAATCTTTTACATAATCTGACTGTTCTTAATTGAGCATCACTGAAATGAATAATTTACTTTAATTTTTGACAGTACTTGGTTGTAATAGCCAAGAAAGTAGCAAATGTCTGAATGATGGATTTAATGAAATCAGATGCAAGTATTAAACTTGTAAATATTAGAAGTTTAAATTTAATTCATGTATATAATTTTACTGTTTATTGACTGATGATCATTAAAATTAACGAAACTCAAGTTTCTCTAATTACGTTTTTGTAATGTGTTTATCTGACAAATTCCACACCCAGGATTCCCTCTTTTATGTGTCTATACAATGAATAATTAATCTAATGTAATCTAATCTAGAACATTGATGAATTTTCATGAGTAGATACCCAAATCCATAACAGCCGTGCATATACACGGTATTAAAAAAAAACGTCGAATACTTTGAGAGGTAGTAGTACTCATCGAAACAAGAAAAATAAATCCACCAAGCATGAGTCTGGAAACGCATACTTTCCGAAATAAATACGTGTTTATAGGAGCAGCTTCGCACGCTTGGTTGCTAATATTAGCACAGTCGTTGCATTGGCGCTCGGTAAAATATGTGTGCAAGGTATTATGATGTCTTACTCACAGTACTCTACCTAGCATTAAGTAATCTGCAGTCAGATGAGTAGGTGGAGTCGTTCAAGAGTTGGCTTTAGTCTTGTTTGTATGCCTTATTGTACAGTAGTGTCAACCCCGGGTACGTATCATGGTGTTATACTTTCTTCCAAACGCAGTGTTTACTTTTACTGAGCTGTTTGTATACACAAGTGCTGGTGGTGTAGTGCATTTAAATTTTCTCTCTTACACCACTTCTTAGCAATGGAAGCCTGCTATTCGACAACTGAAATGGCGGGTATGATATTCTGCTATGGTTCAGCAAATGGACGTAACCAGCGGGCTCGTGCCCTGTACGCTGAAAAATATCTGCAACGCAGAGTGCACTCTGATAAGCTGCTCGGCAGACTTTTCCAGAGTCTGAGGGACACAGGTGCCCTTGCACCTCGGAAACCGGACAGTGGAAGGCCACCACAGACCGCACGCCTGACAATGGGGAGCACGTGCTACGTTTGCTGGAAGAAACTACTCGAACCAGTGTGCGACGATCAGCAGCAGCAGAAGGCGTGTCTCACTATGTTATGTGGGGTTGGGGGAGCGTACTTCATGAACAGTTCGTGTACACATACCATCTACAGCATGTTCGGGCCCTAAGGCAATAGGCTCACCATGGCGGATGGAGTTTATTTCAATGGTTGTTGTAGAAGTGTGCCGCAGATCCACTGTTCAAATGCAAGATTTTATTTATCGATGAGATACGGTTGAGAAGAGATGGTCTTCTGAAATTACATAACGAGCATGTATGGCCAGATGTAAGCCCCCAAGCAGTTTAGGAAAGAGTGTATCAACAACAATTCTCAATCATGTATGGTCAAGCATACTTGGCGGTAAATTACACTACTGACCACTAAAATTTGCTACACCACCACGATGACGTGCTACAGACGCGAAATTTAACCGACAGGAAGAAGATGCTGTGATATGAAAATCATTAGCATTTCAGGGCATTCACACCTACAACGTGCTGACATGAGGAAAGTTTCCAACCGATTTCTCATACACAAACACCAGCTGACCGGCGTTGCCTGGTGAAACGTTGTTGTCATGCCTCGTGTAAGGAGGAGAAATGCGTACCATCACGTTTCCGACTTTGATAACGGTCGGATTGTAGCTTATCGCGATTGTGATTTATAGTATGGCGACACTGCTGCTCGCGTTGGTCGAGACCCAATGACTGTTACCAGAATATGGAATCGGTGGGTTCATGAGGGTAATACGGAACTCCGTGCTGGATACCAACGGCCTTGTATCACTAGCAGTAGAGATGACAGGCACCTTATCCGCATGGCTGGATCGTGCAGCCACGTCTCGATCCCTGAGTCAACAGATGGGGCGTTTGCAAGACAACAACCATCTGCACGAACAGTTCGACGACGTTTGCAGCAGCATGGCCTATAAGCTCGGAGATCATGACTGCGGTTACCCTTGACGCACAGCAGCGCCTGCGATGGCGTCCTCAACGACTAACCTGGCTGCACGAATGGCAAAGCGTCATTTTTTGGGATGAATCCAGGTTCTGTTTATAGCATCGTGATGGTCGCATCCGTGTTTGGCGACATCGCGGTTAACACACATTGGAAGCGTGTATTCGTCATCGCCTTACTGGCGTACCACCCGGCGCGGCGTGATGGTATAGGGTGCCATTGGTTACATTTCTCGCTCACCTCTTGTTCGCATTGACGGCACTTTGAACAGTGGAAGGTACATTTCAGATGTGTTACGACCCGTGGCTCTACCCTTCATTCGACCCCAGCGAAACCGTACATTTCAGCAGGAAAATGCAAGATCGCATGTTGCAGGTCCTGTATGGGCCTTTCTGGATACAGAAAATGTTCGACTGCTGCCCTGGCCAGCACATTCTTCAGATCTCTCACCAATTGAAAACGTCAATGGTGACCGAGCAACTGGTTCGTCACAATACGCCAGTCACTACTCTTGATGAACTGTGGTATCGTGTTGAAGCTGCATGGGCAGCTGTACCTGTACATGCCATCCAAGCTCTGTTTGACTCAGTGCCCAGGCGTATCAAAGCCGTTATTAGGGCCAGAGGTGGTTGTTCTGGATACTGATTTCTCAGGATCTATGCACCCAAATTGTGTGAAAATGTACTCACATGTCAGTTCTAGTACAATATATTTGTCCAATGAATACCCGTTTATCATATGCATTTCTTCTTGGTGTGGCAATTTTAATGGCCAGTAGTGTAGTAAGGCCATACGCGCTCCACAGAGGTCAACTGCGGCCTCCGATCTTGACTTTCCCATTAATGTATTGCCTACCTTGTAGGAGACGATGTCGTTGCAGCAGCCATTACAAGTGTGTTCCATGCATGACAGCGCAACAGTACACTTTCGTCACAATGTTGGCGAACATCCGATGCTAAGATTTCAGGATCGCTGAATTGGATTGGTCTTGGGTCTTTGGAGTGGGTGGGGGGTGGGGGGGGGGGGGCAGGGGGCAGGTAGTGGGGTTCACAACTTGCCCTACTCGTTCTCCAGACCTCAATCCCCTAGACGTTTGGTTATGGGGACATTTGAAGGAATTAGTCTACGCCACGCCAATCAAAAAAGTGCGGGCACTACAGGGTCGCGTTTTCACAACAACCGGGTATACTGCATAGGGTGCGTCATTCCTTACGCCGGAGGGCAGAGGGGTGCATTACCATGAATGAACGCCACGTTAAACAGTTCATGTAGACGCTTTTCTGTCGCAGAAACTATGTTTTTGGACTTATCCCAGAACGTATGCATTTCCGGATCCATCTTTACTGAACTTATTTTTCTTGTTTCTATGAGTACTGCCATTTCTGAAAGTATTCGGCATTTTTAACATCCTGTACTTATCACTTTTTTGGTGTTTACTTTACAATTACAATGCTTAATTTGACGTAAAAATGATATGATTCTTTGGTCTGTTAGCTTCCCGTACAGATAAAAACATATGTCTAGGTCACAGCAATATGGCAGCTGTCTAACAGTTACATAACACAGTTTAACCTCAGATGTTCATCTCCCCTGCCACTGTCAAAAAAGCTACGCCTTCCTTCAGCGGGGCAACGTCTTCTGAAGAAGTTTCTTGTGACGACACTGTTACGGCGAAAACAAGCTACATATGTTATTGTTCAACTTATTCGTTCTGTTACTTTGAATTGACTTGAAGTCTAATTTTCTGCCAAATTTAGTACGTCTTAATACAAATCGAAGTCCGTGTCAGACTATCGGTCTTATTTGGATGAATATCAAGTTTACACAATGTGTTGATTCAGTCATATTGACATGTGGTTATAAAGGGCAAATTCCAAATTAAAAAGGAGGGTATTTATGAATGTCGAATGACTGCGTTTGATTCGTGGGTACAAATATGAAGTCAGATATTGACAAGGCAAACTATTTCAAAATTACTGTATGCATTTTTATAGAAGTTTCGATTAATTGATGTTAAGTAAAACATCCTGTTACGCGAAAATAATTACCTGAATCGAAATATTGCACCAGAAATCATGAGATAGTAGTAAGTCCAGTTACCAAAATATCGCGAGTAGACAACGCCCTTCCCAGACTGCACTGTTTGGAGGAATACATCACAGTAAAAGATTTCCAGCCAATTTCATATTTTCCCTGTGTTATTTATAATCTCACGGTGCCATCTCCACAGAATTGAGTCATCTCTGTACAAAGGAAAGAAATTCTATAATTACTGATGTGCAACAGTATACAAATAGCACGGAAGAAGTATCGCTTGCCAGAATCATTTTCTGTGGTGAATTAAAGTCATTGTCTTTAATTGAGGTGTCTAATGCATTCGTGCAAAAAACTGTGATGGTAATTTAATAAAAATGAAATGATAATTATAGACCTTTTCTTTGAGACTTTCCTTTGTAATTGGGTTTCTGCTCAGTAATTAATGTCGCCGGTTTATTTTTTTGGCATCCAATCAAGCGTGAATATGTTCTGACATACCGCGACGCCGTAGAGAAATGTACGTATATGCTACTGAAAGCACATTTCGACTAATCGAGAAGACAACACACGATAAAGAAAGACAATAAAATGCAATTTTGGCTGACATTTGGTTGGTACTTTGGTACTTTCGGGTTTCTCATTATTCTGTATTATGCAATTTCTTCTTATATTTCGCTGCTACTTGCTGGTTTCTAATTACTGTGCATGATTTGGAAGCAAATGCAGGTCTTGATCCGCTTAGTACAATTTCTAGGTTTCATCCCTATTTGTGGCTGCCTCCAACGTAAGCTTGGTGACCAAAGTGTTTCTATTGCAAAGATCTGCTTCAGTGAAGTAATTTTTTGGAGTTAGTTTCTGAGTTTTAGAAATCGCTTTTAGTGAGTAAACCCAGGGATAAAATTCAATTGATTGCCACCAGACAGAACACCAACTGGGCGACACGAAATGTTCGCTTTCTGGATGGGACACCATTGTTAAAGGCAGGAATATCAACACTGATCAACTGTTTTGATATTCAGAAAGCACGCCAAACGACCATACTGAAGATACGAAAATGTGCGCTCTGAGGATATGTGGTCTTCTTGAATAAAATCGTAATTATCTCGTTTGCTGGACACAATCTGGAGGTAAATTAGTACCCTCCTGTTCGCAGGGTGGAGATTTCTTGGAGGGACTTAGTTGCATGTTAAATATGTGCAGCGTTCTAAGAATGGGACAGCTTAATTTTACAAGTTTGAATGCTCTGCAGAAATACTGGAAAATTTCAAGAAAGAGAAGACAGACTGAGTGAGAGTGAGTGAGTGAGTGTGTGAGAGAGAGAGAGAGAGAGAGAGAGAGAGAGAGAGAGAGAGAGAGAGAGACGTATGTAGGAGCGGGAACTGAACAATTTAGGAGGACAAGTAGACGATAAAGGAGACGTAGGTGGGTTATAGAGTGACCTACCAAGGGCAACACAGCGACAGAAACACTCTTTTGATTATTATCGCCGGCCGCGGTGGTCTAGCGGTTCTAGGCGCTCAGTCCGGAACCGCGCGACTGCTACGGTCGCAGGTTCGAATCCTGCCTCGGGTATGGATGTGTGTGATGTCCTTAGGTTAGTTAGGTTTAAGTAGTTCTAAGTTCTAGGGGACTGATGACCACAGATGTTAAGTCCCAAGGTGCTCAGAGCCATTTGAACCATTTTTTTTTAAAATTATTATTATCGGTATCCCTGCTACACCAAGATACAGAGGTTCAAAGTTACCCTACTTCTACACATGAAGTCCCGTATGAGACGAAATCGAATAAATAACCTCAACAGATTGATAAACTTTTAACCGTATATTCTCTAGGCATTTGTCTATAACAACTATCTCCTCGTTCCGAAAAATCTTTATCTGTTATTAAGAAACACCCAAAAAAACTCGTTTTTTGGGTACCAAAACCCAGCCGCGGATTCCGAGACGGCTGAGCATCGCATATGGCTAATTTTTACTATATATTCCTCAGATTGTGCTCTCGAACAACCCTGAAAATTTTCTTCATATTTGTATCCGTTTCCGGATATAGAGGAGCAAAGATACGCTGCTCGTACATACCCAATACGCACGTAAAATGCGGCGTGAGGCGGAAAAATAGTTTATAAAGTGACGTAGTACGGAGGAATGCTGTAAAGTTCCTCCGTAATCACCTGGGAGCATCTTGTAGTATTGAAGCACATGTAATTTTTTTTGCATGTAAAATGCGGTATGTGGTTTTAAATTAGTTTTGTTTTATTTCAATTTCACGTGAATAAACTACCTAAATTTTACTAGCCAATATATTTCTTTTCATATGAGCTACATGTCCTGCTGGAGCGGGGAAAAGTAGGGCACTAGCGCAAAAATGCTACTATCGGTCCACAAAAAATGTGAATATATTCCCGTTTACTTAAAAGACTCTGACTGAAGTGGGATATCAGTTGCCTCGTTATACCTTTCTCGACACCTTTAAAACTTTTCCCAAAAAATTTGAGGTCCTAAGATATTTTGGCTTGTTTGTGCTGGGAGAGAAGAAGACAGTGGCAGTCGCGAAGAAATGGGAAGGTAATAAATACTGGAAGCTAGACGACAGTGGTTGAGTTACAGAAATAAAAAAGGAGACAATGGCAGTGTGAGAGAGAATGCGAGGGATACAGTGGCAATGGGACATAGTTGAAAGCGACCAAGAATGCTACGAGAAGAATGTAGAAGACAGTATCGTGATGGGGGGGGGGGGGGGGGGCGAGGTATAAAGAAAAATTTTAAGTGATTGAGACCCAGTGTTAATGAGAGACAGAGTATGTGACATTGAGAAGGAAGCAGAGAGATAGTGACAGTGGAAATAGACAGCAGCATTGGGAAGGAAGGAACGAGACATTATCAAAAATAGAAATCCAGAGGAAGACAGTGAATATGAGAGCGGAGCGGGAACATGTTAGTAAGCCAAACTTTTTGAGGAAATTTTTAAAGATGCTGAGGAAGGAAGAATGAGAGAGGTGATATTCCTCTTCTCAGTCAGCCTGTGTTAGCAAACAGGAGCATGTTCTCATTTTCTGTGCTGCAGTTGTATGGTTTCCGCATTCACTTGATCTAAATCCCCTGGATACCTTCCTGTGTGGACATTTGGAGCAGCACGTGTATTCTACTCCACCGACACATATGGAAGAACTGAAAGCGCTCTTGTGTCTGTCGATGCAGCCATGTTGCGAAGAGTCGAGAACTGTATGATCCAGCGGGTCGCGCAACGTTTGAACGTGCAGGGGGCGTCGCTTTTAGCATATGTAATCTTTTGTAAAACTCGTGTGAGTATAATTATGGAAATTGTTATTCTCACTGGTCACCAATGAGTTACATCTAAGCAGACGTACTGCATGAAGTGCAAATGGCTAGTAAATATTGAGCTATTTAACTGTGTTTTCATCTTTAGCATCTCGGAATAGATATTGTTTTTGTATGACAGGTCATTGTTTCAACTATTTCTGACGTGTCTGACATGCTATGCGTTATACGTGCCTTGTGTAAAGTCAGATACATATGGCTTAAGAAACGGTGTATATTGCAGTATTATATGACAGAATGAAATTGGCAAATAGAAACAAATACCCCTCGACCCAGAATCGAACCCTCAACCTACTGCATGCTAACCCAAAACGCTGTCCACTGCCCAGCAATAGGCCTGTAACCTGAGAGCGGTGGTTACTGTACATGTGTTTACAGGGTTAGCAGATTGCCAATCTTTAACGTCCATCCGCAGTCGGAAACAAGCGCAGAAAGAAATTTTGTGCGAGACATTTGTGGCATGGGCGTGTGTGTTGCCCTTAGCTTTAAATTAGTTTAAGTAGTGAGAAAGTCTAGGGACCGATGACCTCAGCAGTTCGGTACCTTAGGAATTCACACACATTTTTGAGACATTTTGTGTTGTTCAAATGTGAGGAACAGCGCTGAGAAATCCCAGTGCGCCTATTTTCATTCACCTTATGTTGAGATCCGACCATGTATTCTGAGTGCTTCACTTTTTTTGTCAGGGATTGTGTAAGGTACCCAGGTTATAGTGCATTTTACTGTATTTCCAGTTTTGATATTTCACATACGTGAAGTGGGTGTACCAGCGCCGCAGATTAAGAAGCAGCGGTATGTTCCCACGATGGCTGGGAGAGGCCGCTGACCATCTGGCGTTTTCAGGGCCAGTAGGGTGAGATGCCTATGCAGAAATAGCTCGTGACATCAGGAAAGAAATACGCGTGGAAAATAAATGTATTCTGGAGCGTATGAAGTAATTGTTACTAAGAAATTTTTGCTAACAAAAGTGGCCTTTCGCCTCTCAGACATTAGGAGTCTTACTTGTCATAAATACTACGTTTCAGTAATTCTACAATGCCAGGAAATGTTGATATTAATAAATAAATGATTAACTTTGGCATAACCGAAGACGTACGATCTTATACGGACTATACCGATCGTACCCTCAAGTTACAGACCGTGCACCACTGTCAGCAGTCGTCGACTGGATGCCCTTCGATCTAGTCATGCTGTAGACTGTGCTCGCGTACCGTTAATAGCTTACAATCAGTTCACTTTATGGTGTTTCTTACTCACTATAAATGGCATACCGCCTAAATTTCCTGGCACAAAGAACTTCTAACCTCCTCATTACGTAAAACGTTGGCAGTAGTATTGCACTTTCAGAATTTGATCGCTCTGCTACGGCTCTGCAAGGGGACATACATAAAACTATGATAGCATCACCACAAAACAGGTACGAAGAATTCCTACGGGGCGGCTCACAAAGTCAGTTCAAGGACAGACTGGCTCAACTATCGCAAAACTCGGGAGGAAAAGCGTGGCCAGCTGTACCGCACGCCCCTCATACAACCGTCTACGAACTCACCGTCTAAACTGTGGCATTTCTGGAGGTTTAGTACGAGTGTGGCGTTCTTGCAAGTGTACTTATACAGGGTGGTCCATTGATCGTGACCGGGCCAAATACCTCACGAAAAAGCGTCAAACGAAAAAACTACAAAGAACGAAGCTTGTCTAGCGTGAAGGGGAAAACCAGATGACGCTATAGTTGGCCCTCTAGATGGCGCTACCATAGGTCAAACGGATATCAACTGCGTTTTTTTCAAAAATAGGAACCCCCATTTTTTATTACATGTTCGTATAGTACGTAACGAAGTACGAGTATTTTAGTTGGACCACTTTTTTCGATTTGCGACAGGTGGCGCTGTAATAGTCACAAACATATGGCACACAATTTTAGACGAACAGTTGTTAACAGGTAGGTTTTTTTAAAATTAAAATACAGAACGTATGGACGTTCGAACATTTTATTTCGGTTGTTCCAATGTAATACATGTACTTTGTGAACTTATCATTTCTGAGAACGCACGCTGTTGCAGCGTGATTACCTCTAAATAGCACATTAATGCAATAAATGCTCAAAATGATGTCGGTCAACCTCAATGCATTTGGCAATATATGTAACGACATTCCTCTCAACAACGAGTAGTTCGCCTTCCGTAATGTTCGCACATGCATTGACAATGTGATTACGCGCGTTGTGTGGCGTTGTCGGTGCAAATATCCTTCCACTTCCCCCACAGAAAGAAATCCTGGGACGTCAGTTCCGGTGAACGTGCGGACCATGGTATGGTGCTTCGACGACCAATCCACCTGTCATGAAATATGCAATTCAATATCGCTTCCACCGCACGCGAGCTATGTGACTGTCATCCATCATGTTGGAAGTGCATCGCCATTCTGCCAAGCAGTGAAACATCTTGTACTAACATCGGTAGAACATCAACTAGGAAATCAGAATACATTGCACCATTTAGATTGCCATCGATAAAATGGGGGCAAATTATCCTTCCTCCCATAATGCCGCACCATACATTAACCCGCCAAGGCCACTGACATTCTACTTGTCGCAGCTATCGTTGATTTTCCGTTGTCCGCTGTTGGTGAATGACGCTTCGTCGATAAATAGAACGCGTGCAAAAAATATATCATCGTTCCGTAATTTCTCTTGTGCCCAGCGGCAGAACTGTACAGGAGTTCAAAGTCGTCGCCATGCAATTCCTGGTGCATAGAAGTATGGTACGGGTGCAATCGATGTTGATGTAGCATTTCCAACACCGACGTTTTTGAGATTCCCGATTCTCGCGCAATTTGTCTGCTACTGATGTGCGGATTAGCCGCGATAGCAGGTAGAACACCTACTTGGGCATCATCATTTGTTGCAGGCCGTGATTGACTTTTCACATGTGGCTGAACACTTCGTGTTTCTTTAAATGACGTAACTATCCGGCGAACGGTCCGGACACTTGGATCATGTCGTCCAGGATACCGAGCAGCATACATAGCACACGCCCGTTGGGAATTTTGATCACAATAGCCTTACATTGACAAGATATAGACCTATTCCGCAATTGGTAAACGGTCCATTTTAACACGGGTAATGTATCACGAAGCAAATACCGTCCGCACTAGTGGAATGTTACGTGATACCACGTACTTATACGTTTGTGACTATTACAGCTCAATCTATCACAAAGCGAAAAAAGTGATCCAACTAAAACATTCATGTTTCTTTCCGTACTACACGAACATGTAATAAAAATGGGGGTTAGTATTTTTTTAAACGCAGTTGATATTCGTTTGTCCTATGGCAACGCTATCTAATGGGCCAACCATAGCGCCATCTGATTTCCCCCTTAAAGCTATACGAGTTTCGTTCTTTGTAGTTTTTTCGTTTGACGCTTATTTGGTGAAATTTTTGGCCCAGTCACAATAAATGGACCACTGTGTATACATAAAGGTCAAGGACAGCTGTCTACAGTTACAGCTAGAGCTACAGCTGCATCTACACCTACACTTCGCAACCCTCTTTATGGTAATTCTGGTTCCCATCAGATTCCCCGTTCCCTGTGCGAATGGCATGAGAGAAAAATAACTGCCAGTGAACCTCGGTATTAACTCTAATTCCTTCTGGGTATTTGACGAGACGTATATGGGAGGACGTAATATATCGCTCGACTCTTCTCTCAATGTACTTTCTCAGAATTTCGACAGTAAGCCTCTACATGAAAACCAACGCCCCTCGTGCAGCGTCTGCCACCAGACCTCTTTGATGATACCCGTAACGCTCTTGCGCTTACTAACAATCCCGTGAAGAAACGCGCCGCTCTTCGTTGGATCTCGTCTATCTCTCTTATAACCAGGTAAGGCTTCCAGACTGACGATAAATACTGAAGAAGCTGTAGAACAAGTGTTTCGTAAGCGACTTCTTCCGAAAATGAATTATATTTGGACGGCCTAGGTGGCCGAGCGGTTCTAAGCGCTTCAGTCTGGAACCGCGCGATTGCTACGGTCGCAGGTTCGAATCCTGCCTCGGGACTTGGATGTGTGTGATGTCCTTAGGTTAGTTAGATTTAAGTAGTTCTAAGTTCTAGGGGATTGATGACCTCAGATGTTATGTCCCATAGTGCTCAGCGCCAATTATATTTCCTTAAGATTGTTCCAGGGATCTGAATTACATGAAATTTGGTTTATGTGGTTCATCCAGTTTATATCGCTCTAGATGGATGGTCTTGTGTCTTTTACGGGTGTCCCTGCTTCCAGCGATTTGTCACAAACAGAGTAATCCAACAGCAGTGCATTTCTTCGTCCATTTATGCCCAGTACGCTATATTTATTTACGTTCGGGGTAGAGCTGTCAGTCTCTTCACCAGTCATTTATCCTCCGTCTGCTCTTCTTGAAATTCGCAACAGTCTCCTGGCATTGCTTCTCTCTTGTAGACATCTAAATCTTCTTCTAACACCCTCTTGTCTCTTCCGATGTTATCGGCTAGTTCATTTCCATATTTTGTAAAAATCCGTCTATCTTGTTCCGAGAAGATTGACTTGTTAATTTCTATCCGCAATTAAGTCTTGAATCCAGTCACAAGTCTGTCCTAGTGTTTTGTTCACAAATACACAGCACGAAATTACGAGGTGCGACAGTAAAGTAATGAGACTGACGTGAAAAAAATGTTGTTTGCCGTTTCAGTCAAGTTTAGTGATGTCTCCTTCCAAGTAGTTCCCTTCTGACTACACACGCTTCTTCCAGCGCTTCTACCATTGATAGTAACATTTCTGGAACCCATATTCTGTAATATAATCCAAGACACTCGTCACATCTTTCTGGACATCTTGTGTTGTTTGAAAATGGTGTCCCTTGACCGCCATTTTGACTCTTGGAAATAGAAAATAGTCGCACAGAGTGATATCTGGTGAATAAGGTGGCTGTGGTAGTACTGAAATTAGTTTTGAGGTTAAAAATTGCTGTACTGACAGAGCAGTATGGGATGGCGCATTATTGTGATGCAGAATCCAATTATCAACATTGTTGGCACGGACACGAAGAACTCTTTTACGAAGTCTTTCAAAAATTTCTTTGTAGTAATATTTGTTAACTGTTTGTCCAGGAGGTACCCACTCTTTATGAACAATTCCCTCGAAATCAAAGAAGTACACAAGCATGCATTTTACTTTTGACTTCGACATGCGAGCTTTTTTGATTCCTTTGAGCATTATTGCGAACTTTGGCGTTTTATCTCTGGATCGAACTGAAAAAACCAACTTTCATCACCAGTGACAACACGGCTCAACAATTCTGGATTGATTTCCGTTTGCTGCAACAGACTGGCTGCCACATTTTTCCGTGTTTCTCGCTGTTGTGATCTGAGATTTTTTGAGACCATTTTTGCACAGATCTTTCTCATACCAAGATCTTCAGTTGTTATTAGACGAACCATTTCTGGATTGATGTTCAGTTCTTCTGCAATCATTTTCACGGATAATCTTCGATCAGATCGTAGGAGTTCACGCATCCTGGCCAAGTTGACATCCGTCAGTGAGGTTGATGGTCGTCAACTGCAGTCTTCATCTGCAACATTCGTCTGCCTTCACTAAACGTTTTATGCTATCGAAAAACTTGAGCTCTTGGCACAATATCCTCTCCAAAAGCCTTCTGAAGCTTACCGTAAGTTTTCATCATCTTTCCCCCAGTTTAACGTAAAAAGAAATGGCATACCGTTGCGCAGTATTATGCGGTTCCATTTCCGTAATGAGAGACACAAACACGTGTTAACTTATTACAGCACAACTCACGACTGAAGAGTTGCATCGATGTGCCGCTTGGACTAGAAGCAGGTTATAGACCAAGGTCAAAGATACTGTGCCTACGCAAGGGTTGCCACGTCTTGCAAAGAAAATCAGTCTCATTACTTCATTGTCGCATTTCATATGTTGAACGACTTTATGACTGCCACCTTACCGTTGGTGAAAAGGTTTGAGAGCACTGCTATGACCCAGAGAGCTGCACTGGTGGGAGCTTAAGTTCCAGGCAGGGCCACCCAAGCCAGACAGATCTCTTGGTCGGACCCTTCCAGAGAATAGGGAGGCAGGGGAGGGGGAAGGGGGCATCCTAGGCGTAGGGAAGCCACTTCTCCTAAGAAAGACAACTTCGACAAAATACAGGAACAGATGGACCTGTAGCTGTAGTGAAAACAACCATCTAACGCAGACAACACCAAAATAAAAGGAGATGTGTTGGGATACCTAAGGGTGGCAGCCACCCTGGCTACACGATGGTGTCCTGTGACGGAGGAATCATAATGTTACTCATAATCTCCATAAAAAATCAAGTCAGACAGATAAATTTAAGATAACATTGGCATATAACAGGAACAAACGACTTGGGATAGAGAGCGTATTCAAACTGGCTACATGCAATGTCCGAAGTCTAAAACACGAAGAAGTAGAACAAGAAAGCAAATTCACAAAATAGTGACATGACGATTATAAAGGAAACCACAATGAGCTCAATATCTTCTACGACAATAAACAGGTATGACATGATCTACAGCAGAGTGCATCAAAAGGAAAGTTCCTGTGCTGGAGTTGCTGTTCTGTGGAAGAAGACTTTAACATACAAAATGCACCCTTACACCTTGATCGATGAACGGGTAAAGAAAAATAATTATATGATAACAGCAGGAAATTTAAATGAAAGAGTGAGTGACACCCCTGAGGCAAATGTTATCAGTTCTGAACGGGAGAATGTAATAAATAATAACGGATATAGATTGAAGAAGTTCCAATTATATAGTGAGCTAAGACTAATAAAAACATTCTTCAGGCATAAACAGATCCACAGACATACCTTGTCCACAAGAGGCCCTGCCACAATTATAGACGATGTAATTGCAAATAAGAAGGTTTGGTTTTTTGCGCAAGACACAAGGGTCTTCACAGGTCCACATGTCTCTTCAGATAATTTCTTGCTAGTCTCAAAAATGAAACTGCTCAAAAGATAAAAGATAACAGAAACAAAATACTGCTGATGCAACATTTAAAGCACATTTATTTCAAGAAGAGAGTATCCGGTTACTATATAAGAAAAGGCATGAAGACTACATAAGTTTAAATTTAGCATTGGAAATAAAGTTTCACGCTTCTTGACAGAGCGTTGGGGAACGATGCGGGAGAGCCAGCCTGCCAAACTAGGCAAGGTCCTAATGGAGGTGGTTCGCCGTTGCCTTGCTCCGACGGTAATGGGGATGAATGATGATGATGAAGAGAGTACAACAACGCGCAGTCGTCTCGGGACAGATGAACATCATTGCTTATAATACAGTAAAACACTCTGGTCGGATGTGCAAGATATGGAGGTGGTTCTCAGAACGAGATAGGAAAATGGTTCAAATGGCTCTGAGCACTGTGGGACTTAACATCTGAGGTCATCAGTCACCTACACCTAGAACTACTTAAACCTAAGTAACCTAAGGACATCACACACATCCATGCCCGAAGCAGGATTCGAACCAGCGACCGTAGCGGTCGCGCGTTTCCAGACTGAAGCGCCTGGAACCGCTCGGCCACAGTGACCGGCCCGAACCACATAGGAGTGTGGCTCAATAACGTAGCGGGAGCTGCAGGATACAGTCACGTCTATCAAGAATAGAAAGACTACAAGATGTGGAAAAATCAATAAAGAATTGATAAAATGTGCACCAAAAATAAGAATACCCGACTGTATCAATATGTACCGAGAAAGTGGTTGTATAGCTGAAGAATGAAATACATTCCAGATCTGCCCAACTTTTAAGAAAGGAAACAGACGTGCATGTCAGAATTGTAGACGTATTAGCGGTCTGAATTCATGTTATACGTTGTATCCTAGATTTTTAACGAAACTGCTATCGCCAATCGCTGAAACTCTACTATCTGATGGCCAACACGGTTCTCAAAAAGGCAGATCATGCTCAGACTGTATCTATACCAAGACACATGTAATAGAAAATCATAGTGAATTTAATTTACCACCTTTTCTTGCCTTAATTGATTACGAAAATGCGTTTGACAAAATAAACCGAAACGAACTGGGGTATTTTAAAAAACAAAGGGATTCCATCTTATATTATAAGAGCTGTACAGGGTTTAATTATGAATCAGAAAATACAAATGAAAATAGCAGTCAGCATACATAATATGGCTGAAATTAACCAAGAACGTAGACAAGAGTGTCCCCTCTCACCTATTCTTTTTAATATGTGTATTGATATGTAACTGGAACTTGGTTAAGATTAACATTGTGGTTGTTTTTACACTACTTTTTGTCGATTACCAAGTAATTATTAGTCAGAATGATAATGACTAACAAGAAACTGTCTTTAATATAATTAAAATAGTCAGAAAATAGAAACTGAACGTCTCCACCACAAAGACAAGAAAATCCACAGAGATACGCTACTTAAATTGCATAAGGTTATAGCTAAATGGCTACACCAGCACTGATCTATGGATGCAAAAACTGGACTTTTAAGAAGAAAGAGACTAAAAGAGAAGAGAGGCATATGAAATGAATTTCCATAGGTATGTGGGTGTATATACTTTGAGGGATAAAAAGAGAAATAGTGACATCCGAGCTGAACTCAATATGCAAAACGTAACTGACATAATAAAACAATATCAGTATATACTGATTTATTTCCAGTAGTGATTAATTTACTTCCAATTTTTTCGTGTTACTGTAATCATGTTTGGACACATATAAGTTATATGTTTTCAATGTATCTGCTTTATAAAAGTGTATATGAAGTATATAGTAGAAATATGCCGCCAACGGTCGTTCGCAGTGGTAACACCGGTTCCCATCAGCTCACTGAAGTTAAGCACTGTCGGGCAGGGCTAGCACTTGTATGGGTGACCATCCGATATACCGAGAGCTGTTGACAAGTGGGGTGCACTCAGCCCTTGTGATGGAAACTGAGGAACTACTTGAATGAAAAGTAGCGGCTCCGATGTAGTAAACTGAGGTACGGCTAGGAGAGTGGAGTGCTGACCACATGCTCCACCATATCTGAATCCAGTGACGCCTGTGGTCTGAGGAAGAGACGGCGGCTGGTCGGTACCGTTGAGCCTTCCAAGGCCTGTTGGGATGGAGTTTAGTTTAATAGTTAAATGCTGTTAGCAAACAGAAAATTTGTATTTATGGTTTATGAGATTGTGATTGGAATGTTACTATAGAATCTGAATTTGCGATAACAATAAACAAAACTCGAGGTCAGGCGGGGGAGTCAAGGGCAGATGGACACAAGAGTGAGAGGAAATGAACACAAAGGGGAGATGGACACTGAGAGCAATCAGGAGGAGTTAGGGAGGGGGGAGGGGAATATGGACATAGAATGGAGGGAAGGCATCGTAGAGAGAGAGAGAGGATGGACAGGAGACAGGAGGGGAGAGAGATGGGGAATTTGGACAGAATGGCGTTATGACGTGATGGACAGAGAGAGTGGTAGAGAGGTGGCACGAAGCGATGGAGAGAGAGGGTGGTTGAGGAAATGGATGGAGAAAGAGCAGAGGAGCAGATGGGTAGAGACTCCGGGAGGGAGAGGGATCAGGACAAGATGTAGAGAGAGGGGGAGAAGAAGATGGACCGAAAATGGATGGATGAGGTGATGGTCAGAGAAAGGGAGAGTGAGAGGAAGCAGGAGGAGATGGAGAGAGAGGGTTTGGGGAAGGGGTTGGATATAGAAAGTGTGGAGGTGCTGATAGAGAGTGAGAGGGAGGCAGAGGGGGCAGGAGGACATGGAGAGAGAGAGGGAGGAGAAGACGGAAAGAGATAGGGGGAGGAGGAGGAAGGGGAGGGGAGGAGGAGGAGGAGGAGGGGGAGGGGAGGGGTAGAAGGGGAGAAGGGGGGTAGGAGGAGGAGATGGGTAAAGGTTGGAGGCTGAGGTGTCAGACAGAGATAGTAGAAGAGGGGATTAGGATGCACTGTATACCCAATTCCCATACATCCTAGAAGCGTGTCCTTTCTCTTTTCTTGCGTTTCCATTTAACCCGACTGAGTCACAGCAACTCGAGGCCGGGAGCAGCCAGTATGTGAATACGAAACAGGTTCCACAATTCTACAAAAATTGATGTCAGTGACATCGGCCTTTTGTCCTACTTAAATTTTCAGTCGTACTAACCTCCAACAAAAGGGTATCCGTAAATAATGTATACCGTCTTTGACACTCAATCTCTCTTAATTAAGACAGGCAGAATGAATATTTTGGGTAATAACTTAGATGGTAGTGAAAAATAACTACGCTCCGTTCGTTACAGGATCTGAAATAAACACTATGTGCGAAGAATAGAAGTGGGAGCTGAAGCTTAACTGGAAAGTGGAGACTGTGAGTGGCGTTCAACGACGTTGGAGGGCTGAACGTTCAAGACCTTCCCCTTCACCGTCAACCATTACAAGAAGTCGAGACTAGGTTGAAGCCGATGGAACGGTGCAGGGTGTGCAAAAGGGACGTTGCGGAAGAACGAGACATTCAACAGACAGCAAAAGTGTAGACGCCATGATTCAGGCGTACTCACAGCCACCGAAAACGCCTTCGAAGCAATGCTTTCGTGACTGTGGGATCAGCAAATTTAGTGTTCGTGGAGATTTGCAAATTTAGTCTAACATTTCGACATTTATTCATGCTCTGAACGCGGGTGATCCCTGTAGTGCAACTGAATTTTGTGGGTGGCTCATCAACACGTGTAAAGAAGATGAATATTTCCAAGATGTAATACTTTCGTCGTATATGCGATTTTTAAACTTAATGGAACAATTAAGCGCCACAACTGCAAGTACTGGACTAACAAAAATTCATACGTAACTGAAGAAACTCATGTTAATTTTCGAGGACTATCAAGCTGGCGTAGCCTTTCGTCTACAGGATTAATGTTTGTTGATGGTCACAGGTGTCTATTACGCTGCGCAACAAAATTAAAGGGACATATATTCGAAACCACGTAAGTGTCTCGTATTGCGACGCATGAGGTTGAATTTTGGCCCAAAGGTGCCTATAGCTTTCCCCCGTAATGGTGCAAAAGCAAAAGTGTGGCACCCTTAGGCTTGGCGACGCTTCAAAAACCAAGGCGGCGACACATGCGAAAAAAAGGCCACAGCTCAGAAATTCATGAAAGCCACATTTTTGCTAAACACCACGGTGGGCGAATCATACGATGGAAAGTTTGTTATATCAAACCTCGCCCATATCTGACGCCTCTGTGATGGAGGTAAGAACCGTGACACCCAGTATTGAAATCACATGGTTTTCTCCTGTGCGTCCGCGGAAAACATTTCAGACAAATGGCAGTTCATAATCAACATGAACAGGCTTCGGTGGGTGGCATAAACGCAAATTTATCCGTTGCAACGGGAGAAAATTATGGAATTTCGAATAAATGATCCTTTTATTTTGGTGCGCAGTGTATCTACAGATGTGGTATACCATACATCAAGATTTAACTACGTTTTTGACAATGGAGAGTAATACCTTCAACATGACGGTGCGCCACGACACTTTTAAACTGATGAGGGGGAAGTTCTTAATATAAAATTCCTTCGAGATTGACAGAACGAAAAGGAAGTGTTGTGGAATATCCTTCTCGATTAACGGATCTAACCCATTTAGATTGATATTTGTCTACTTTGGTATGTTTCTCTGTTCTTAGTGGTTGTACACGATCAAATGAGATGTAAAGTGGTCATTGAGAGTACATGCCACCTTAAGTTGCACCTTCATATACACGACACCAAAACTTTTCATTTCTAGCCACAGTAATTAAATAGACATCAATTTTGAGGACTGTATGCGTCATTCCGGGCCAACGGCCTTGCCGCAGTGGATACACCGGTTCCCGTGAGATCACTGAAGTTAAGCACTGTCGGGCGTGGTCGGCACTTGGATGGGTGACCATCCAGGCCGGATGCGCCATTTTTCGAGGTGCACTCAGCCTCGTGATGCCAATTGAGGAGCTACTCGACCGAATAGTAGCGGCTTCGGTCAAGAATACCATCGTAACGACCGGGAGAGCGGTGCGCTGACCCCACGCCCCTCCTGTCCGTATCCTCCACTTGAGGATGACACGGCGGTCGGATGGTCCCGGTAGGCCACTCGTGGCCTGACGACGGAGTGCTAAATACGTTATTTCGGGACACACTGTATTTGAGTGGATTTTAACAAGGTATTATGGCCAAGAACGGAAGATCTCCTTGAAGTATGTAACTTTCCTACGTGGGGCGGCTTACGCGTCTCAACGATATAATAACCGTGCTGCAGGTGGAATCACAATGTAGGGGTATCTGTGGAGAAGCTAGACTAACCTATTGTTCCCGAAGAGGGGCAGCAAATTTCTGAGTAGATGCAGGGGCAGTGGACAGGATGATCGACGGATCTGGCCTTGTAACATCTGCCGACGTTGCCTCGTTATGCAGGCAGTGTGAATGCCTGAAAGTAAGGGGAAACTGCAGCCGTTATACGAGGGTCATTCCATAAGTCATGACAATAATGGAACATCGTGGGAACGTGTAGCATCACTGAAATCGCAGTAAACACATTCGAAGTCCGTGCCGAGTCTTACCGAAATCAACCGACAGATTGAGACTACCTTCAAGGATGGCCAGGTGACAGCTCCTGAAACATTCAAAGTAGGGGTGGCCGTACCGCAAAATGGAGCCTCTCCGACCCATGATACTAGACCTCAGTCCATGCGACTTCGACCTCGTTCCACAACAGATGATGATGATATTGGGTTTCTGGGGCGCTCAACCGCTTGCTTATCGGCGGCCGTACAAAGTCCGAATCATGTCACTGCCCACTCTCGCCACGTTCCCGAATGATGATGAAATGATGAGGACAACACAAACACCCGATCCCCGGGTGGAGAAAATCCCCGATCCGGCCGGGAATTGGACCCGGGACCCCATGATCCACACGTAACAACGTTAGCCACTACACCACGAGCTGTGGACTTTGCTACTGAGGGAACCATGGCATGGGAGAGGCTTTACCAAGAGGGCTAATGTCCCCACGGCATTTCGGCGACAGATGGCACACACCGATAGCAGTGCCAATGGCACACAGCACCTTCCACACAGTTGTCAACACTTTGTGTGTATGTGTGAGGGGGGAAGGAAGGTCCAGTTTCAATAGTAGTAGTTGTTTTTGATTCATTTTTGTTCCATTTGTACTCGTTCACAATAAATTTAGACAGAGTTCTAACGCGTTTGCTCAATTTCGGCCTTTATCGTGCCCTCCTGTACTTTCATGTTGGTATTCAGATACACCAATACACACTGTAAATTCCCATTTGTCGCATTATAGCAAACCATACTATAGTTGCCACGCCTATGGAATGACTTCTAAGTTTCCCGAGGACATGCACCACTACTATGTGTTAAATGGTGAAAAAAATGGTTCAAATGGCTCTGAGCACTATGGGACTCAACTGCTGTGGTCATCAGTCCCCTAGAACTTAGAACCACTTAAACCTAACTAACCTAAGGACATCACACACATCCATGCCCGAGGCAGGATTCGAATCTGCGACCGTAGCAGTCGCACGGTTCCGGACTGCGCGGCTAGAACCGCGAGGCCACCGCGGCCGGCGTTAAATGGTGAAGTGTTCCTCTTGGGTAAGATATTGTGGAGGTAAAACTGTCCCCCATTCAGGCCTCTAGGCGGGAACTACTCAGGAGGACGTCAACAGGAAAAAGAATTAGCTCTGTCAGATACAAAAGGACTTGAAAGAACAGTTGAATGAAATGGATAGTGTCTTCAAAAGATAAAGGTGAACAAAACCAAAACATTCCGCCCGGCAGGCCGCGCGGTCTAACGCGCTGCTTCCCGAACGGGAAGGCGTGCTAGTCCCTGACACGAATCCGCCTGGCGGATTAGTGTCGAGATCCGGTGCGCTGGCCAGTCTGTGGATGGTTTTTAAGGCGGTTTTCCATCAACCTCGGCGAATGCGGGCTGGTTCCCGTTATTCCGTCTCAGCTACAGTGTGTCGGCGATTGCTGCGCAAACACCGTTTCCACATACGTGTACACCATAATTCAAAATTACTCTACCACGCAAACATTTGGGGTTACAGTCGTCTGGTATTGATATGTTCCAGGGGGGAAGGGGTGGGGGGAGCACTGGGTTCTACTCGGGGGGCAGTGGTGTGGGTGGACTGCTGTGGCCTGTTGTGGGTTTGTGAACCACTGAGGGCTACGGCGAGACGAAGCCTCTCCGTCGTTTCTAGGTACCCGGTTCAATACAATACAAACCAAAATAAGGCTAATGAAATGTGATCGAGTTAAATAAGGTGATACTGAAGATACTAGGTTAGAAAACGAGACAATGAATGTGGTAATTGTATTTCCCTGTTTGTGGAGCAAAATAACTGCTGCTGCCAGAAACCGAGGGGATGTGATATGCAGATTCATTACAGCACGAAAAGCATTCTTCAAAAAGCAGTATTTGTTAACATCTATACTAGTGTATAAAGACAAGTCGCTCTGTGACATTGTTACCAAAACCATGAAAACTATTTGACAGATTTAGTTCAGATTTTTAGATGGACACAGGCAACAAATTTTTAATGTACGTAATATATAAAAATATATGTAATATGTAAAGGAGAAAATTTGTTACCAAAAATGTCGAAAAATTATGAAGCGTTTTACTTCAAACTTTTACACACTGCTCTAATAAGTATTCAGACGAATATAGGCTGTAAAATTTTTCAAACAACAATGCGTACTTTTTCTGTTAAAAGGAAATACGAGATAGAAAATGCATTGATGTGATGTGAAAATATGGTGTTTTCTTTCCCGCAGTCAGTCTCAACCACCATTAAACAAATTGATTCTCCCATACATATTCTTTCTTCTTATATACAATTGCAAGCAGAAAATGTGAATGTGCGGCTATGTTTTATTCCTAGCAGTCGGTTTCTATAGAAAGCAGGAAATCTGTATTTTTTATAGCTTATCAGATTATGATTACAATACTAACGAAGAATCTAAATTTTCAATAACAGTAAATAAGGTTCAAGGTCATAGAGAATGGGAAGGAGGAGACAGACACGGGGAGAGAAGGAGGAGATGGACAGAGAGAGGGGGAGAAGGAGATTGGGGCATGTATCCGATCGCCATGAATATTCAAGCGTTAGGAAGTGTTCTCTGGAGTGTATGTGTAGTGTAGACTTGTACGGAAGTGAATCGTGCAGAATAGACGGTTAAGAGAAAAAGGGAATAGGGGCATTGGAAATGTGATGCTGCAGGCAGAGGCTGGAGAGTAGATAGCTAGATTGGGTAATTGATGAAGGAATACTGAGTGAAATGGGGGAAAAACAAATTGATGTGGCAGCACAGCATGGAATTCAACTTTTACTCAACGACACAAGCTCAGCACAATAGGCTGTGGCGTGGTACGACTGGAACAAGTGCCACATCAGGCATTCACCATCGACAGTTGCACTGAACATTTATTTGGCACATTTAAAGAAGACAAATAACAAATAAAATCAGTAACACATTTTCAAAATTACCATTTAGGTGATACAAGTTACTTCCAAAATTAAACATTTATAAGCCATGGCACTTAAGACCTGTTACAGATTTATTGAAATGAGTTAAACATTATTTAGTGAAAAACAATGATCAACCTGATGAACAATTTACTAAAATTATCGAGGAAATGTAGTGTTACGTTACTGTAGTGATTGGTATTACCAAACTAATTCAGAGTACAGACAACAACAAATCAGGTACCATAGCACACAAACCCGTGTGTCTCAAACACATTATCACTTCAGATAGAGATGTAACAGTAATTTTATTGCAATTCGCAGCAAAATATATCCAGGCATAATTTTATCCATGTACATCTATAGCTTAACTCCGTCGTGTGACATAAATACAATAACCAGGCGGCACTTAGACAAGGACCAGCAGAAATGTTTTCAGTGGCAGTTAACTCTGATAGTAGCAATCTACAGACAGAATGTATCAGCACTCCAGGCCCTAGCAAATGTTAATCATCCCCTCACATACAGCTCTCACTACAACCGTGCATACTAAGCAAGTTGAAATCAACACATTCGAGGACACACACAGTAGGAGTAGCTTACGGCCGGCCAAGAAAATGAAGTCAACAGCACTGAACCCAATAGTCGATTCCGGCCACAATTTACAGCACAAGAAAGGCCCTTACCCTTTTGCTTGTTCGACGAAGCCAGCCGCCACAGATCCCGGTCCCAGGAAGAGCACACTTAGAAAGATGTGCTCTTCCTGCTGCCTCGCACGTCGCCTGTACTGTCCGCCAGACTTCCCAAAGGCATTGCTGTGGCTACAAGGTAGCGAACGGAAAGAGTTGTTTACGTACTTCCGCGGTGTCTGTTTTATCCGACATTACAGTGTAATTATGCTATACTGGACTCTGCAAAAATTATAACAAGTAGTCGTGACTACAGTCGAAGATATAACACAATGTAAGTATACAATTCTGTGAAGTTTGTAGTGTTCTTACATGTATATGTGCAAGTGTGCTACGTGAACGACTTTCGTCTACACAATTGCAACAAAAGTTCTACTATATTCTACATATAATTTGCAAATTAAGTTTTTAATTCATAAGTTATTATCAGAATCTTCTCCTAAGTGATTTTGCGTTAATATTATGAATATTTCCACACATTTGATTCTATTTGTAGACTCGTGTTTCGTGATGTCCAAGCAGTAGAAAAAAACAGTCCACTCAAATTTTCATTTGCTATTTTTACATAATAGAATTTTGATTTAAAATGTTAGCAATTAGTGCATCATTCTATTTGCAGATGCCAGAAAAATGTGTTCCTGGTTGCAACAGCAACTACAAATCCAGCAAGGAACAGGGTTACATCTCATTGTTCAGATTCCCTACTGATTCCCTAACAGATTCATGTCTCTGTTGAAGGCCACTTACTGATATCTACAAAAATTTGGTTTCCATTATGTGTAACATATTGTTAAACAATTATACCAAACTCCAAAATGACCATTTAGTATGTTCCAAGAAGGAGGGAGTTAATAGAAAATTAAAAACATTTCATAAGTTTTGACACAAAATTATGAAAGTTCTTTCTTACCCAATCCTAAGTCCTTAAATGCTCTGATTAGTACTGGCGAAAAGGAGGTGGCCACTATGAAATAAACTTTAATGCACTGGTAAATTTCAGTCATGCTTCTTATGCAAATCCTACAGCAAGATCCCCAGTTCATTCTGACTCAGAAAGATGCGTGAAAGTATTTAAATAGATTATGTATGACCTGTGATTTAAAAAAAAAAGTCTAATATACTAATGAACAATACACAAAAAAGTTCGTTAAAAATTATTATTATTATGCCATCCTCATATATAAAGATGTGAAAGATATGTTGCAGCTGTCAGACTCTTTTATATTAGTTTGACATTTATATAGGAAGGAACATGATAATACATTTCAGATAAGAGACTGAAATAATTGCAAGTCTGCAAATAATGTTAGTAGGCAGCTCACAAAATTGTTTGCTGAACTTGTATCTCCAAATATCGGGTAAGAAATGTCATAATATACTGCTATGATGCATATGTGAGTTATTGAACAGTTCATCATTGCAAGGAAACGAGAATAAAATGCGTAATTCCGACATAAAGTCAACGTAATACTGCAAGAAATTAGCTTTTCTAGGCTACTGCGTTATTTACAGGGACCAAATCTGCAAAGAAAGAAAGTGATTGCGTATTTATATCTGACACCTCGTCTGCATTCGACGAAATCTTAACTTGTCTCGGCCTAGCTGGTCAGGCTAGCCGGCCTACTCACGTCACAGGCTACGACGTTGTCAGCTTGACGACTCCGGCCTCTAATACAGGCGGCCGTACCAATACCGATGGGGGAAATATCGCACGGCTCAGAAATTGATAGCATGACCTGACTAAAAGAAGGGATCGGTTGATAGAAGGTACCATAAGGCATGAAAGAACTAGCAGTTTGTCAATGTATGGAAGTGTGTGTGTGTGTGTGTGTGTGAGTGTGTGGGTGTGTGTTTTTTTTGGGGGGGGGGGGAAGGGGAACTGTAGAGGGACAGGGACTGAAAACAGTAGGCAGATTCAAATAGATAGAGAGTAGCAAGTAGCGCTGCATCAAACAAGTAACCAGCCTTCAGAGTGAAGACTACGAATCGAGCGATCAAGAAATCGAATAGCACCATTTTTTGGGTAAAGCGATCGCTATAGTGAGATGCACCTTACTGGATGCACGAATTCACTCGATAGGCGCAACTAGAGACGTGGTAACTTTTCGCATGGCCAGAGGCACGGTGGCAGCTGGCAGAGAGGAAGGGCGGGTGGCGTGACAAATCAGTGCGGCGGGCGCGTCTTCCTGGGCGAGGCGTGGGCGGCGGAGCGGCAAATTGCCGGCCATTACGCGGGCTCGAATACGCGGCTGTCTGGCCGCCCGGGTGCGCCTGCGCCCCCGCACGCCGCACGCCGCGCTACACAACACTGTGCGTCGCCAACGGCTCCCCAGAGCGCCGGCAATTTCACAGCTTAGCGGCCACCGGCAGGCGCAAGAGGCACGGCGCGCAAGCAGGCGGCGGCGGCGCCAGCAGGGACGTAAAGCAGCGCATGTTGTCAAAACACACTGTCCCACACTAGGGGAAAGCGGCAAGTTGACAGCCTGCCACAAAATGGAATACTCGACTTTCAGGGTGATTTTTTCCAACGTGTACAAGCTCTAGGGATTGGTCGACGAGAGGATACGGAACAAAAAAGGGCTAGCGGAGTTACGACCGGAGATGCGCGGTTTCCATGCTGGAGACCATTTATTCGATTATACATTGTGAGAGAGACTGCGGTCTATTACGCGCTGTACCATGCAGCCGCACTTGCAGTATGTGTTGAAAATGGTTTCGATCTGCCTCAACGCACGCCTATACGAGACGTTGCGTGTTCTGTCTCACACCCTCCCATAGGCCAGGTTACATTCGAAGAATGTCTAAGGCAGCATGAATACGCTGCTCCAGTGTCTCCACATCTAGAATGGTCTCTGCATACACGATGCTTCTGAGATGGCCCCATAACCAGATAGTTAACTGGTTGAGATCCGGTGTACGAGCAGGTCACGCAACTTGACCCCCTCGTCCGATCCGTCGACCAGGGAAGACACGACTGAGATGCGTCAGGGCGTTAACGGCGAAGAGGGCTGGAGCACCATCATGTAGCAGCCACATAACCCTTCGAATCATCAAAACTGGTTCAAATGACTCTGAGCACTATGGGATTTAACATCTGAGGTCATCAACACCTAGAACTTAGAACTACTTAAACCTAACTAACCTAAAGACAGCACACACATCCAAGCCCGAGGCAGGATTCGAACCTGCGACCGTAGCGGTCACGCGGTTCCGGACTGAAACGCCTAGAACCGCTCGACAACACCGGCCGTCTTTCGAATCATCAATGGCATTTTTTCCAGTAGGCGAGCCAAAATCACCCACAAGAAAAGCCGATTTTCAGGCCTGATAGGAGACGTGAAAGGAAGACTGATAACAAAATCGCCATGCTGATGATTTGCTGTCACCATACCAGAGGGACTTTTCATGGTAGCCAACAGATGACTGTTACGAAAGTTGAAGAAATCACTCCGCATAATGGTGTCCGCGTCTGTGGATGGAATGGATAACACAAATCACGGAATTGTGATTGCATCGTGGAGAAACCAGTGAGAAAACTGCTCCCCAAGTGGAAACTCCGTCGCTAGTAAGCCCTGCTCACGCTGTAAGTGACAAGGCTAGTGAGGACTGTTATGGGGAATGTTCCACACGGTCATCTGGCTTTCCGTGTACTGGCGGGCGAATTCCCTGGTACTGACACGGTGGTCGCCTTTCGCAGTGTTAATCACATTTTCCTCCAAGTCTGGTGTCCGAACACTTCGTGATTTCCTGCTTCCTCAAACGACCTTGACTCAGACAAACGGTGAAACACTGTTGCAAACGATGAATGCCGTGTCTGTTGTCGGTGGGGACAGATATCTTGATACATCCTTGCTGCCCGCCGCTTATTGCAATTGTCCTTTCTGTAAGAAAAAGGAAAAGGCTCTGAGCACTATGGGACTTAACATCTGAGGTCATCAGTCCCCTAGAACTTAAAACTACTTAAACATAACTAACCTAAGAACATCGCACACATCCATGCCCGAGGCAAGATTCGAACCTACGACCGTAGCGGTCACGCGGTTCCAGACTGAAGCGCCTAGAACCACACGGCCACAAGGGCCGGCTTTCTGTAAGAAAACACCATGATGGCAAGCTGTGGATCATAATAGGAAACCACTGTGTTCAGCGCTGTATCACATGCACTACAAGGTGAGTCAGGCCACAACATTACCAATGATTTTCGCAGGAGATATCCCTAGGGCATGACGCGTGAGGAACACTACCACCAAACAGAAGGAATTCATACATAGTGTAACTGAGACTGCATGGTACAGAGCGTATTAGACAGCAGTCTCTGTAACATAATATATTTGAATAAATGATCTCCAGCATGGAAACCAGTCATTTTCGAACCTTTTTTGTTCCATATCCTGTCATCGATCAGTCCCTAGAGTTTGTACACGGTGGTAAAAAATCACCCTGCATTTTTTAAGTAGCTGTTGTTCGTGTATAGGGAAATGAAGGCAATACTATAGGAACGAAAGAGATAGTATATGAAGATGAGATTGGAGAAATGACATTTCAAGAAGAATCTGAGAGACCTCTGCGAGACCTAAATCCATACACGACCACTGGAGATGATGAAATTTCCTCAGAATCACTGAGGCCGTTGGGAGAGACAGCCATCACAAAATGTCCCTCCTGGTACATATCAGAGGCGAAGTACCCTGGGACTTCAAGGGGAATGCAGTAATTCCAGTTGAAAAGAGGAAGGTGCTGACTGGTGTTAATACAACCGTAATATCAGTTTAACACGTTAAAGTTACAAGACACTGACACGAATTACTTACAGAAGAACGAGAAAAACTGATAGACGCCGACCTCGGGTGAGATCAGTTTTGGCTCCGCAGAAATGACGGAAAAATCGAGGCAATAGTGATCGCCGGCCGGAGTGGCCGAGCAGTTCTAGAAGCTACAGTATGGAACCGCGCGACCGCTACGGTCGCAAGTTCGAATCCTGCCTCGGGCATGGATGTGTGTGATGTCCTTAGGTTAGTTAGGTTTAAGTAGTTCTAAGTTCTAGGGGACTGATGACTTCAGAAGTTAAATCCCATCGTGCTCAGAGCCATTTGAGCCTTTGAGCAATAGTGATCCTATGAGACTGCGAAGGCTTTCCCGGCGTAATAATTTATAATATTCTTCTCAGGTATGCAGCCGGATCATACCGTCTTCATGACACAATATTTCTGCGGTCCAACTGGCCGCCATCTTGAGGTGAGAGTGCTGGTGCACGATTTCGCCGAAACTGTTCCTGCGAGATCGTGCACCAGCACTCTCACCTGAAGATGGCGGCCAGTTGGATCGCGGAAATATTGTGTCATGAAGACGTTATGATCCGGCTGCATACCCGAGAAGAATATGATCAGTGATCCTATGAATTATCTCAGGTCATAGGGCAGAAAGAGATCTACTTTTACACTCATGTGATTCAAGTCATGGAATAGCGATGTGCAGTTGTACAGTTGGCAGTAGTACCGCGTACGCAAGATATAAAAAGGGCAGTACGTTGTCGCAGCTGTCATTTATACTCAAATGATTCACGTAAAAAGGTTTCCGACATGATTATGCCTGCACGACAGGAATTAACGGATTTTGCTCGCAGAGTGGTAGTTGGACATATACGCCAGGGACATTGCATCTCTGAAATCATTAGTCAATTCAGTATTTCGAGATCCACAGTGTCAGGAGTGGGCCGAGAATATCAAATTACAGGCATTACCCGTCACGAAGGACAACCCAGTGGCGACGGACATCATTTAATGACAGAGAGCACCAACGTCTGTGTAGCGTTGCCAGTGCTAAGAGACAAACAACACTGCGTGAAGTAACCGCAGAAATTCATGTGGGACGTATGATGAACGTAACCTTTAGGGCAGTGTGGCGAAATTTGGAGTCAATAGGATATGGCTATAGACGACTGATGCGATTGCCTTTGCTAATAGCACGACATCGCCTGCTGCGCCTCTGCTAGGCTCCTGACCGTATCGGTTGGACGCTAGGTGACTGGAAAACGCGACCTAGTCAGACGAGTCCAGATTTCAGATGGTAAGGGTTGATGGTAAGGCTTGAGTGTGGCGCACACCCCAGAAAGCCACAGAACCAAGTCATTAACAAGGCTCTGT
This sequence comes from Schistocerca gregaria, assembly GCF_023897955.1. Lineage (NCBI taxonomy): Eukaryota > Metazoa > Arthropoda > Insecta > Orthoptera > Acrididae > Schistocerca > Schistocerca gregaria. Next base: position 138,539,001 of record NC_064922.1, on the reverse strand, counting down.
CAGAGCTGGTGGTTGCTGTATAATGGTGTGCGGTGTGTTTGCATGAAAGCTCATTTTCAGCCATTTGCAATGAAATTTTTGTAGATGACAATTTCCTATGTCACCAGGCCACAATTACTCGCGATTGATTTGAAGAACTTACTGGGCAATTAGAGGGAATGATTTGGCTACCCAGAATAGCATCGAAATAGCATGACTTGGCAGAAAATCCTAAGAAATTTTGGTCTTAGGTCAAAGCGGTAGGTGGGTCAAAACAAAATGTCCAGACACTCTGTGACAAAAATGGTACTGAAACAAAGGATGACAGACTAAAGGTGGAAATACTAAATGTCTTCTTCCAAAGCTGTTTCACAGAGGAAGACTGCACTGTAGTTAGTTGTCTAGATGGTCGCACAGATAACAAAATGGTAAATATCGAAATAGACGACAGAGGGATACAGAAACAAATCAAACCGCTAAAAAGATGAAAGGCCGCTGGACCTGATGGGATACCAGTTCGATTTTACACAGAGTACGCGAAGGAACTTGCCCTCTTCTTGCAGCGGTGTACCGTAGGTCTCTAGAAGAGCGAAGCGTTCCAAAGAATTGGAAAAGGGCACAGGTCATCCCCGTTTTCAAGAAGGGACGTCGAACAGATGTGCAGAACTATAGACCTATATCTCTAACGTCGATCAGTTGTAGAATTTTGGAACACGTATTACGTTCTAGTATAATGACTTTTCTGGAGACTAGAAATCTACTCTGTAGGAATCAGCATGGGTTTCGAAAAAGACGGTCGTGTGATACCCAGCTCGCGCTATTCGTCCACGAGACTCAGAGGGCCATAGACACGGGTTCACAGGTAGATGCCGTGTTTCTTGACTTCCGCAAGGCGTTTGACACAGTTCCCCACAGTCGTTTAATGAACAAAGTAAGAGCATACGGACTATCAGATCAATTGTGTGATTGGATTGAGGAGTTCCTAGATAACAGAACGCAGCATGTCATTCTCAATGGAGAGAAGTCTTCCGAAGTAAGAGTGATTTCAGGTGTGCCGCAGGGAAGTGTCATAGGACCGTTGCTATTCACAATATACATACATGACCTGGTGGATGACATCGGAAGTTCACTGAGGCTCTTTGCAGATGATGCTGTGGTGTATCGAGAGGTTGCAACAATGAAAAATTGTACTGAAATGCAGGACGATCTGCAGCGAATTGACACATGGTGCAGGGAATGGCAATTGAATTTCAATGTAGACAAGTGTAATGTGCTGCGAATGCATAGAAAGATAGATCCCTTATCATTTACCTACAAAATAGCAGGTCAGCAACTGGAAGCAGTTAATTCCATAAAATATCTGGGAGTACGCGTTAGGAGTTATTTAAAATGGAATGATCATATAAAGTTGATCGTCGGTAAAGCAGATGCCAGACTGAGATTCACTGGAAGAATCCTAAGGAAATGCAGTCCGAAAACAAAGGAAGTAGGTTACAGTACGCTTGTTCGCCCACTGCTTGAATACTGCTCAACAGTGTGGGATCCGTACCAGATAGGGTTGATAGAAGAGATAGAGAAAATCCAACGGAGAGCAGCGCGCTTCGTTACAGGATCATTTAGTAATCGCAAAAGCGTTACGGACATGATAAATAAACTCCAGTGGAAGACTCTGCAGGAGAGAGCTCAGTAGCTCGGTACGGGCTTTTGTTAAAGTTTCGAGAACATACCTTCACCTAAGAATCCAGCAGTATATTGCTCCCTCCTACGTATATCTCGCGAAGAGACCATGAGGATAAAATCAGAGAGATTAGAGCCCACACAGAGGCATACCGACAATCCTTCTTTCTACGAACAATACGAGACTGGAATAGAAGGGAGAACCGATAGAGGTACTCAGGGTACCCTCCGCCACACACCGTCTGGCGGCTAGAGGAGTATGGATGTAGATGTAGATGTAGAGCTTACCAACATTAGTAGTAATAATAAAGGGACTAGCAAGGGCATCAGGGTACCAGGTTGACATTCATTGCGAGAGTCCTTAGAAAATGTGGTCCATCAACAAAGGAGGTGGCTTACAAAACATTCGTTCGACCTATACTTGTGTATTGGTCATCAGTGTGGGATCCGTAACAGGTCTGGTTGACGGAGGAGTTAGAGAAGATCCAAAGAAGAGCGGTGCGTTTAGTCACAGGGTTATTTGGTAACCGTGATACTGTTACGGAGATGTTTAGCAAACTCAAGTGGCAGACTCTGCAAGAGAGGCGCTCTGCATCGCGGTGTAGCTTGCTCGCCAGATTTCGAGAGTGTGCGTCTCTGGATGAGGTATCGAATATATTGCTTCCCCCTACTTATACCTTCCGAGGAGATCACGAATGTAAAATTAGAGAGATTAGAGCGCGCAGACAGTCGTTCTTCCCGCGAACCATACGCGACTGGAACAGAAAAGGGAGCTAATGACAGTGGCACTTAAATTGCCCTCCGCCACACACCGTTGGGTGTCTTGCGGAGTATAAATGTTGATGTAGATAAACCTCTTGCTAGTAAAAATTTTATCTGGAGTTCAAAGCGTACGGTATGGACTTTTCAGTTTACATGTGACTGGCGTCTCATTCTTTCTATAAGCCTAGAAGTGTGCTTATAATTGTCAGCATACATTATACACCTACCGATGGTGTCGGGAGCTTCTCAGAGTAAAGACAGTGGATGTGCATACGGTAACAGAAGCAAAAACAATACGGTAAAAGCGGATCCGCCGACGAGTCGTTTATCAGTTAAATCACCCAAGGTTGGAATCAAATTCCTCCCCCGTCAGGTGCATTTTCTCTTGTGTTTTGGCAGGTATTTGCAATTATGTTTTTGTAGAGTATACTTGGAGTTGGCCCGCACAAATAGTGCTTATCACTTCTTTTACGCGAAGACCAGGGAGAAGGAAAGCGTCGATTTGTTTCCTTTTACAAACATCATGATTTTCAAAGCTGAATCTTACATTCCCATTCGATACAGCAGTTCCAGATTACTCTAGTACCATTATCATTGTATCGATATGTTTCAACAGGGACAGTAAAACTCTAAGAAGAACCAGAAGTCCAGCAGCGGCACCACCGCCGTGGCACGCGCTGACTGCTACCTCCTCGTATCAGTGCTACTCCGTTGCCACTGGAGTATTGAAACGTCCCCTTTGAACAATTATACATGACTGTGTTTAAACTGACACAATATTTTTAGCGCAACGCAAACTGACTTTCAAAAATCCCTACAACAGAATGGCCCTGACTAACATTAACCTATACGTTTCACAAATCACTTACCTCACAAAAATCTTCGTATCACACGCACGGCACAGCGGACACTCCAGGAACCGCGGTGTTGGCCGTCGAATGGCGCTAGCTGCGCAGCATTTGTGCACCGCCGCCGTCAGTGTCAGCCAGTTTGCCGTGGCATACGGAGCTCCATCGCCGTCTTTAACACTGGTAGCATGCCGCGACAGCGTGGACGTGAACCGTATGTGCAGTTGACGAACTTTGAGCGAGGGCGTATAGTGGGCATGCGGGAGGCCGGGTGGACGTACCGCCGAATTGCTCAACACGTGGGGCGTGAGGTCTCCACAGTACATCGATGTTGTCGCCAGTGGTCGACGGAAGGTGCACGTGCCCGTCGACCTCGGACCGGACCGCAGCGACGCACGGATGCACGCCAAGACCGTAGGATCCTACGCAGTGCCGTAGGGGACCGCACCGCCACTTCCCAGCAAATTAGGGACACTGTTGCTCCTGGGCTATCGGCGAGAACCATTCGCAACCGTCTCCATGAAGCTGGGCTACGGTCCCGCACACCGTTAGGCCGTCTTCCGCTCACGCCCCAACATCGTGCAGCCCGCCTCCAGTGGTGTCGCGACAGGCGTGAATGGAGGGACGAATGGAGACGTGTCGTCTTCAGCGATGAGAGTCGCTTCTGCCTTGGTGCCAATGATGGTCGTATGCGTGTTTGGCGCCGTGCAGATGAGCGCCACAATCAGGACTGCATACGACCGAGGCACACAGGGCCAACACCCGGCATCATGGTGTGGGGAGCGATCTCCTACACTGGCCGTACACCTCTGGTGATCGTCGAGGGGACACTGAATAGTGCACGGTACCTCCAAACCGTCATCGAACCCATCGTTCTACCATTCCTAGACCGGCAAGGGAACTTGCTGTTCCAACAGGACAATGCACGTCCGCATGTATCCTGTGCCACCCAACGTGCTCTAGAAGGTGTAAGTCAACTACCCTGGCCAGCAAGATCTCCGGATCTGTCCCCCATTGAGCGTGTTTGGGACTGGATGAAGCGTCGTCTCTTGCGGTCTGCACGTCCAGCACGAACGCTGGTCCAACTGAAGCGCCAGGTGGAAATGGCATGGCAAGCCGTTCCACAGGACTACACTCTACGATCGTCTCCATGGGAGAATAGCAGCGTGCATTGCTGCGAAAGGTGGATATACACTGTACTAGTGCCGACATTGTGCATGCTCTGTTGCCTGTGTCTATGTGCCTGTGGTTCTGTCAGTGTGATCATGTGATGTATCTGACCCCAGGAATGTGTCAATAAAGTTTCCCCTTCCTGGGACAATGAATTCACGGTGTTCTTATTTCAATAGCTCATGACATCCAGTCTCACAAATGTACTGTCGCTGATAGACACACGTCCACATCACTCTCTCTCAAAAATCTGCCATCTCACTTCCCCATTTCTACCACTGTTGGCGGCTCACCTCCAACTGCGCAACGCTACGCGCTGTTATAGCGACTATTGCAACAATGCCGACCAGCCTCAGACTGCACACAGCACAGCCAATGATTTTCATACAGAGCGCTACGTGGCGTTACCAACATAAAAACCTAAACAGCCTACTTACATAGAAACAGCCTACTTACAGTATTGGTTGTTCTCCGTGTTTTATTGTCGCTGTTTATACGTATGGATAAAACGAATATCGCACTAGACCAACTGTTACATCTACATCTGCATAAATATTCCTCAAGCCACAGTACAGTGAGTGGCGGAGAGTACACTGTATCACTAACTGTTATTTCCTTTGCTGTTCCATTCGAAAACAGAGCGAGGGAATATGACTGTCTCTATTCCTCCGTTTGAGCTCTAATTTCTTGTATCTTATTTTCGTGGTCCTTACGGTCAATGTATGTTGGTGGCACTAGAATCGTTCGGCAGTTATTTTCAAATACCGGTTCTCTAAATTTTTTCAATAGTGTTTCTTGAAACAAACGTTGCCCCCCCCCCCACGGCATTCACATTTGAGTTCCCGATGCATCGCCGTAACACTTACGTGTACTTCAAACGTACTGGTAACAAATCTAGCAGCCCGCCTCTGAACTTTTTGGCTGTGTTCCTTGAATCCGACCAGGTACCGATCCCAAACACTCGCGCAGTACTCAAGAATAGGTCTCACCAGCCCCCCTACATGCGGTCTCCTTTACCTACATGAGGTATCCTTTACAGATGAACCACTCTTTCCTAAAATTCTCCCAAATAATCGGAAGTCGACCATTCACCTTCCCTACCACAGTTCTCACATGCTCGATGTACCTCATATCGCTTTGCACCGTTATGTCAAGGTATTTAAACGACTTGAATGTGTCCAGCAGAACACTAGCAATACAGTAACCGAATATTACAGGTTTGATCTTCCTAGTCATCCGTGTTAACTTACATTTTTTCGCTGCCACTCATCACACCAATTGGAAATTTTGTCTAAGCCGTCATCTATCTTCCTAAAGTCACTCAATTTTGACACATTAGCGTACACCACGGCATCATCAGCAAACAAACACAAATTTCTGCCAACCCTTGCCACCAAATCAATTATGTACATAGAGGACAACAGCGGTCCTATCGCACATCCCTGGGGCACTCGTGACGAAACCCTTGTCTCTTATGAACAATCACCGGCGAGGATAAAATACTGAGTTCTATTGCTTAATAAATCGTCGAGCCACTCAGATATCTGTGAACTTTATCCATATGCTCGTACTTTCGTTAACAGCCTGTAATGGGGCATCGTGGCAAATGTTTTCTGAAAATCTAGAATTATGGAGACTGCCTGCTACCCTTCATTCATAGTTCTCAGTATATCATGTGAGAAAAGGGCAAGCTGAATTTCGCTCGAGCGATGCTTTCTAAAACCATACTGATTCGTGCCCTTAAGCTTCTCAGTCTCAAGAACGTTTGATATATTCGAACTGAGAATATGTTCAAGGATTCTGCAGCAAGCAGAAGTTACGGATATTGGTCTGATATATTGTGCGTTAGTTAAATTTAATTTCGGACCGATCTATCGGATGATCACGTGCAGTCATTTTGTTCGTCACGGGAAACAAACCGACGCTTTCCGTTGACACTGAGCATCGCTTAAAAGATGTGGTGAGCAGTATTTATTTCGGCTTGCTCCATCTACAGATTGCATAAACGAAACTGCACATATCTGCCGAAGTACCAGACAAAATGCCCGTGACATAGAGCCCGCACCGGCTACGGACGCGTAGCACTATTTACGGCTGGACGATTTGTCTAGCAAAGACAAATAATAACCTATATGCACAATACATCCTCGTGCATCAGTGTGTGTATTAGTGGAAACCGTATCAGAATACTTACGTAGGTCCTGAGATAAGCCTTCGCATGCAGACAGGAAAGCGCGGCACTGGACTTTCAACTGACATCTTACCGGATGTTCTGCCGCATTATTGTTCCTTAAAATGGAGGCATTAACTCACCAGAGCACAGCATCATCCGGATAAACAAATTCATAGAAACGATAGTTTGACAGCTGTACGCCACCGAAAATAATTGGGGTCTAGTGAAGCAGGGGATACAACCTGCCGGCTCTGGCCAATGACGTCATTCATAACTCATAGATGTTAATGTCTTCACTTCGAGCCATAGATAATAAAACAGTTCTGTGTTCCGGATAAGCGGTATCATTTGTACCTTAAAATAACTGAATGTGATGTTAAAAGCGATCGCTTCTTATTCCTGAAAATATTCTTAATGTGATTTTATTAAATTAATTGGTCGTTTCTAATTCATTCGGTTCTTTATTTCCTTCGTAGTGATATTGAGGTAATTTGGCGTATTAGTTTGTTATTGTAGGACAATTTTTAGTATCTGATTTTCATTTGTAGGAATGGAATTGTCTGTTACGATGAACCTTGATGATTTATGACAAGCTATGGAAGAAGACATGTTGGCCACGATTTGTTTTTTGCAAATGTATGGTCTGATTGCTGAGTACTCTCGATGTCGTGAGTGCGGCAAACATATGCGCCTCACCAGTGTAAAAAAAATGGTTCAAATGGCTCTGAGCACTATTGGACTTAACATCTATGGTCATCAGTCCCCTAGAACTTAGAACTACTTAAACGTAACTAACCTAAGGACAGCACACAACACCCAGTCATCACGAGGCAGAGAAAATCCCTGACCCCGCCGGGAATCGAGAACGCTACCGCACGACCACGAGCTGCGGACTCACCAATGTAACTCGTCGCCGTACTCATGACTTATTCGTACGGCGATGCAGCAGAGTCAGGCTATGGCGATCCATTATAAGAGAGACGTGATTCGAGAAATCTAAGCTCGCCTTGAGAGACATTACGAAAATCACTTACTCTTGGGGATTCAAATATCCTGTGTGGCTGTGTGTGCATGAATGTCGTGTGAGTAAGCGCACAGTTGTGGATTGGTAGTCGTTTTGCAGGGTAGTTTGTGGGGAATGCATGAAATAAAGGAGGCCGTTGGGGAGGCAGGGTGCTATAGTCGAGTTGACGGATCACGTTTTGGCAAAAGGAAGTACAACAGGGGGGAACCTCTGGTGGAATTATGGGTTTGGGGGGCTGTAGTTTCAGGTCAGCAGTGTGACGATGTAGTATTCAAAGTAGTACCCAGTAGAAGTAAGGAAGTTTTGGTTAGCTTAATTGGAAAGCTCGTTGCAGAGGGTTCCACTGTAATTTCAGATGGGTTTTCTTCATATAGGGATTTAGGAGATAGGGGTTATCAGCATCTTGTAGTAAATCACAACACTGAGTTAAGATCATTATCCACGGGAGCTTCCACGAAAAGCACAGAGGGTAATTGGTCAGTTGTGAAATCTCTTGCAGGGAAAGGGAAACGCCAGATTTCCACACTTCAAAGTCACCTAGACGAGTATTCGTGGAGACATTGTATTCCCGGAACGTATTACCATTTAAATGTTTTATTAAACATGCTGGGCAAATGTACCGTCCCAAATATCTCATCTAATTTCACATTAGGATGGGGAGTGCGGGGGTGGGAGGCTGGGAGAGTTGGGGGTGAATGTGTGTGTCTTTGTGTGTACGTGTGTGTGTGTGTGTGTGTGTGTGTGTGTGTGTGTGTGTGTGTGTGTGTGTGAGTGAGTGAAAGAGAGAGAGAGTGTGTGTGTGTTTTCGTAATGTTGTGTTTGTATGAATGTGGGTATGTGATTTTTGTTGATGTCTTTCTAGGCGAGCTTCGGTTATTTTAGGAAGTTCCCGTCTGCTAAGTTCACTTTTCCATTTGCTTTTTTTACTGCATTTGACAATTTTGACGTACGGTATTTCATTGTTGTATTACAACATTACGTATGTTTTCGTGTAGTCCAGTACGTAATAGAAATTTCGCAGCTGTCGTTCTTCTTTCGTTTCCCAGGACTAGTACCATTACGATTTTTTCGAATCTGTACTAGCAGTGTTACAGGCGAAACGCCTGACACGACTGAAATTTGTATCCCATACTTCAGTTGACCTTTACACGGACACTACGTATTCGAAAAGAACGGCATATGTAACACTGATGAGATTTACCTATATATGTCAACTGGAGAGCAGGATACAAATGTTGTGCACAGCTATATAGCTCAAGTAAAGAATAGGATACTACTAGCATCGAAGGCGAAAAAAAACTGTACCCCATAGTAAAGTACGGGATACAAATCGTATATGTGTCGTCTTATTGCCTCTTCGCGTAGTTCAACTGAGGTACAGGTTGCAAATGTAACGTACGTCCATTTGCACGTTTTCGTTAGCAGTGTACACATATAGATGTCAACGGAAGTCTGGTAGACAAGTATTACGTACACAGCTCGTTCTGACATCCGTACTACTATCTACGTAGGAACAGACTGTTAGTGATAGCAGAGGCGAAATAAACAACACATCTAAAATTTGTGTCCCGTGCGTCATTTAGGGTTTAGTGAAGCAGTTCAACTCAGCAACAGGACACTAATGCTAGTGAAAACGAAGTAATCGACTTACGCCAAACCTGTATCCTGTACTGCACTTAAGCAATACAGTTCGAATGACTTTCTAGATACAACTCATATATATGTGACGTCATGTATTCTATGCTACCAATATTTTTCCTCCATTTCTTCCCTTTCATTTTCTACAGAAATAATACGATTCAAACACACGATATCCTTAACGTAAAAATACTACTGGCATTTATATATGTCAATTATACACTCCTGGAAAAGGAAAACATTGACACCGGTGTGTCAGACCCACCATACTTACTCCGGACACTGCGAGAGGGCTGTACAAGCAATGATCACACGCACGGCACAGCGGACACACCAGGAACCGCGGTGTTGGCCGTCGAATGGCGCTAGCTGCGCAGCATTTGTGCACCGCCGCCGTCAGTGTCAGCCAGTTTGCCGTGGCATACGGAGCTCCATCGCAATCTTTAACACTGGTAGCATGCCGCGACAGCGTGGACGTGAACCGTATGTGCAGTTGACGGACTTTGAGCGAGGGCGTATAGTGGGCATGTGGGAGGCCGGGTGGACGTACCGCCGAATTGCTCAACACGTGGGGCGTGAGGTCTCCACAGTACATCGATGTTGTCGCCAGTGGTAGGCGGAAGGTGCACGTGCCCGTCGACCTGGGACCGGACCGCAGCGACGCACGGATGCACGCCAAGACCGTAGGATCCTACGCAGTGCCGTAGGGGACCGCACCGCCACTTCCCAGCAAATTAGGGACACTGTTGCTCCTGGGCTATCGGCGAGGACCATTCGCAACCGTCTCCATGAAGCTGGGCTACGGTCCCGCACACCGTTAGGCCGTCTTCCGCTCACGCCCCAACATCGTGCAGCCCGCCTCCATTGATGTCGCGACAGGCGTGAATGGAGGGACGAATGGAGACGTGTCGTCTTCAGCGATGAGAGTCGTTTCTGCCTTGGTGCCAATGATGGTCGTATGCGTGTTTGGCGCCGTGCAGGTGAGCGCCACAATCAGGACTGCACACGACCGAGGCACACAGTGCCAACACCCGGCATCATGGTGTGGGGAGCGATCTCCTACACTGGCCGTACACCTCTGGTGATCGTCGAGGGGACACTGAATAGTGCACGGTACATCCAAACCGTCATCGAACCCATCGTTCTACCATTCCTAGACCGTCAAGGGAACTTGCTGTTCCAACAGGACAATGCACGTCCGCATGTATCCCGTGCCACCCAACGTGCTCTAGAAGGTGTAAGTCAACTACCCTGGCCAGCAAGATCTCCGGATCTGTCCCCCATTGAGCATGTTTGGGACTGGATGAAGCGTCGTCTCACGCGGTCTGCACGTCCAGCACGAACGCTGGTCCAACTGAGGCGCCAGGTGGAAATGGCATGGCAAGCCGTTCCACAGGACTACATCCAGCATCTCTACGATCGTCTCCATGGGAGAATAGCAGCCTGCATTGCTGCGAAAGGTGGATATACACTGTACTAGTGCCGACATTGTGCATGCTCTGTTGCCTGTGTCTATGTGCCTGTGGTTCTGTCAGTGTGATCATGTGATGTATCTGACCCCAGGAATGTGTCAATAAAGTTTCCCCTTCCTGGGACAATGAATTCACGGTGTTCTTATTTCAATTTCCAGGAGTGTATTTACCGCCTCTCGTATTTCTTTGCTGAGCATTCTTCTCAGCTCTTTCACCTGTGTAATAAATGCTCTCTGGCCAATTCTGACGTCATTGGTCAATGCGGACGGGTTGTATCCCCTGCTTCACTAGACCAAATATTTGGATGCTCTCCAGAAACTACGTTTTTAGTTTGCTCGCTGTTACACATTCCATGTAATGGCTTTTGTTACTGAGTTTTTTCAGTACTTACGTTTTGCAAAGCCTTCAGTCTGGCAGTCACACGTTTCCCAGCGGGAACGAGCGACGGACTTCTTGACGCGACTGACTAAACGACACTACCCGCGAGAACCTTTGCCAGGCAACGGTCTCTCTTTGACAACCAATTGTTTTCCTTGTGGCGCGTAAACGCAGAACCTGGCTGACCTGTTGTCAGTTTCTTCTGTACACGCACTAGCTGTCATTAACTCTTGGACACGAAATGGACAATTATTGTTACCGGTGACTGTACAATCCGGCTCCCCTCTGAGCCGGATTCTGACAGCGGCCCGACATCGTGGGCTGGTTACAAGTAACTCTCAGCTTAGAAACAACAAGAAAGTGACCCGCAGTAGACGATCTTTGTGTGGTAGCCTTCAACGAGTAGGTATCATACACTGGGAACAGCTTCCTTTTTTAATTTTATTATCTTTCGTCGGTGCAGGATACATATGGTGGGGACCGTGGGGTGCCCCCCCCTCCCCCCTTTCGGGGCCGCCCGGATTGCCACCTGGTCTGCGCTGACCCCGCCAGTCAGTCTGCACGCTATTCGTTCGTTTCTTTCGTTAGTCGACTCGACTGAATCGGATTATCGAGTAGCTGTACTTTCCTATATAGCACGCGCGTCCGCGTCATCGTATTTTATAGGTTGCTGTCTGCATCATAGAGGTCTAACACATACCTACGAGAAAAGTCGCGGCCATTCTAGTCATCTCGATACGTTATTCTGTCTGGCATTTGTTCGAGAAAAGTCGCGAATTTTCTACTGTTTTCTTGTACAGAGAACCTTCGAGGTCGACAATGAAGGTGAATGGACTCAATGGCTCTGTTGAACACTCACCCTGACATTGGATCAAAACAAAATGTCTAGACACTCTGTGACCAAAATGGTACTGAAACAGAAGATGACAGCCGATAGGCCGAAATACTAAATGTCTTCTTCCAATGCTGTTTCACAGAGGAAGACTGCACTGTAGTTCCTTCTCTAGATTGTCGCACAGATGACAAAAGTGGTAGATATTGAAATAGACGACTGAGGAATAGAGAAACAATTAAAATCGCTCAAAAGAGGACAGGCCGCTGGACCTGATGGGATACCAGTTCGATTTTACACAGAGTACGCGAAGGAACTTGCCCCCCTTCTTCCAGCGGTGTACCGTTGTTCTCTTAAAGAAAGTAGCGTTCCAAAGGATTGGAAAAGGGCACAGGTCATCCCCGTTTTCAAGAAGGGACGTCGAACAGATGTGCAGAACTATAGACCTATATCTCTAACGTCGATCAGTTGCAGAATTTTAGAACACGTATTATGTTCGAGTATAATGACTTTTCGCGAGACTAGAAATCTACTCTGTAGGAAACAGCATGGGTTTCGAAAAAGACGGTCGTGTGAAACCCAGCTCGCGCTATTCGTCCACGAGACTCAGAGGGCCATAGACACGGGTTCACAGGTAGATGCCGTGTTTCTTGACTTCCGCAAGGCGTTCGATACAGTTCCCCACAGTCGTTTAACAAACAAAGTAAGAGCATATGGACTATCAGACTAATTGTGTGATTGGATTGAAGAGTTCCTAGATAACAGAACGCAGCATGTTATTCTGAATACAGGGAAGTCTTACGAAGCAAGAGTGATTTCTGGTGTGCCGCAGGGGAGTGTCGTAGGACCGTTGCTATTCACAATATACATAAATGACTTTGTGGATGACGTCGGAAGTTCACTGAGGCTTTTTGCGGATGATGCTGTAGTATTTCGAGAGGTTGTAACAATGGAAAATTGTACTGAAATACAGGGGGATCTGCAGCGAATTGACGCATGGTGCAGAGAATGGCAATTGAATCTCAATGTAGACAAGTGTAAGTTGCTGCGAATACATAGAAAGATAGATCCCTCATCATTTAGCAACAAAATAGCAGGTCAGCAACTGGAAGCAGTTAATTCCATAAATTATCTGGGAATACGCATTTGGAGTGATATAAATCATCATATCAAGTTCATCGTTGATAAAGCAGATGCCAGACTGAGATTCATTGGAAGAATCCTAAGGAAATGCAGTCCGAAAACAAAGGAAGTAGGTTTACAGTACGCTTGTTCGCCCACTGCTTGAATACTTCTCAGCAGTGTGGCATCCGTACCAGATAGGGTTGATAGAAGAGATAGAGAAGATCCAACGGAGAGCAGCGCGCTTCGTTACAGGATCATTTAGTAATCGCGAAAGCGTTACTGAGATGATAGATAAACTCCAGTGGAAGACTGCAGGAGAGACGCTCAGTAGCTCGGTACGGGCTTTTGTTGAAGTTTCGAGAACATACCTTCACTGAAGAGTCAAACAGTATATTGCTCCCTCCTACGTATATCTCGCAAAGAGACCATCAGGATAAAATCAGATTAGAGCCCACACAGAAGTACACCGACAACCCTTCTTTCCGCGAACAATACGAGACTGGAATAGAAGGGAGAACCGCTAGAGGTACTCAAGGTACCCTCCGCCACACACCGTCAGGTGGCTTGAGAAGTGTAGATGTAGATGTAGATTGTCCTATTGACGATGTAATTCACCAATTTCCTAGCAAGAATAGACAGATGCATAGAATTCATCATTCTAGGAACAGAACCACAATTGTAAATTTTTTATGCCATAAGATGGCATTGCCTATATATATATAATCAGTTTAAACAAAACTTTATTAAACTTTGCATGTGACTTGATTATTTTTAATTACGGTAGCTCAAGATACCTATAGCGCCCCTTTTAGAGGATTTTTGTGTCCGCCACTCCCCTTCGTTGATGCATTATTTACATAAATCATCCTGTAAAGTCGAAACTAGCGATTATTCACTACGGCTAGTGCTAACTCCACACTGCACCATTATTTAGTTACTTATACTTTTAAAGGCGCTGCTCTCACTGCTGAGGAACTGCTATACGGCTCGCCGCACGATGACAGTACGCGACTATTTTAAAATCCCAAACTGTGCCCTCTGACACACACGTCTGGATTCATTCCTCGTGCTGTTCGAATCATCTACGCGCGACCTTTACTGTGACGATGAGGCGGACAAAACTACTTGCTCACGACCACTGGACTCAGCAGCTTCGAAACAACTTTTTACAACATAAAAACGCAGCCCCAGGTAAAAAATATTGCGCAAATTACCACAGCAAATACTTGCTTAAAATGTGAGTAATATCACTGCGTTTTTGAGAGTCTGTAATATACGGTTTCACATTTTCTGCACGTGGCTTTATTTTCGCATAAATACGTAAATATGAAAATGCTACCAACAGCTAGCTACAGTGGTGGGAAATTGGTTGTTGCTGCGGAGAATGGAGGTGTGTTTATCGGACGATTGTATAAAATGATACACGGTTTTTACGGATTAAGGGAGCTTAGTGAGTTTAAAGTATCTTGATGAAGAGTTCTGTAGAATTATGATGCTGAAATACTTTGAGGTGTACGTAGAGCCGGCCGGGGTGGCCAAGCGGTTCTAGGCGCTATAGTCTGGAACCGCGCGACCACTACGCTCGCTGGCTCGAACCCTGCCTCGGTCATGGATGTGTGTGATGTCCTTAGGTTAGTTACGTTTAAGTAGTTCTAAGTTCTAGGGGACTGATGACCTCAGATGTTAGGTCCCATAGTGCTCATAGCCATTTGAACCCTTTTTTTTGTGTACATAGAAATACTGATGGTGCGTTTCGCCGAAGTAATGTCAGTACTCGTGTGATTAGTGATGATGCATCACAAAGATAAAAGATTTTAATAGTTACTTGGAAAATAATGTCTGCTAGCTTATTCAGTCTACTCAGATTGAATCATTTTAATGTATGTAACTGCTCTCAACAAATCAGTGAACTGGGAACTGTAACTTTAGTAACTACCACCGCTAATAGTGACAATAAAAAACTTGTATCTAAGCTGTAATGTTTGATGTGAGCATTCATTTCGGTCAACCGAAAGTTATTTCCTTCCCATTTTCAGTTAATTATGTTCCCGTGAAACTGTGCAGGTTCGTGATATGTATTTGATTTGGCAGTGTAAGAAACATTAGAAGTAGACAATTTTTTCAGCCTGAGAAAAAATACAAAATGAAACAGATGATCGACCGTTTGACATATGTAACTAAGTAAAAATGAAGAGATTCATAAAAAAGGATCAGCTTCAAACTAATCGAAACTCTAATTGTAAACCACGTCAAATCAAGCTATAACTGCAGTAAGTAATATCAAACAGAACGTTACATCTTAAATCTGTTTGTTGCTGTGATTCGGGTATGACTAAATATAAGTATAGCAGCAATTCTGTTCTCACATGAGATACTGTGTCGTGCTATGGCTGTCTCGTACAAAAAGCAGAAATCATCCTTTTAAATAAAGGCACACAGATCTGAATCCAACAACTACAATGGTGCAACTTACAGGTTTCCGAAACATTAACCGTTCAGTCTAATAAACGTAAATGCAGGAATACTTATGGCTTTTTTCCTAATTCGTACGCAACGGAAAGAGCAGAATATTCAGAAGGCTGTACACACTGTATTAAGGAACAGGAGATAAACAAACCTGAGTGACAGCGTTCGCTTTTATGTGCAGGCCGTTCCCTGCATTCCTGTTTCTCCGGTGTAAAGCCAAAGCCAATTTAATTAAACGTTCAGCGTGATTCCCCCAGGAAATGACGGGGCTTAGCGATCAAAAGGAAATTAACCAATCAGCGCAAAGTTCCGGCTTTTGTTCGCAATCCAATTTCGGCGCAAGCGGATTGAAGTCATCAAAGCTAGAAAACTACGCGTCCTGTTGCGTGCGGCTTTTGTAAAATTAAGTCAGTAAACGAGCACATCTGGACCTTCTCTGGCAAAATGTGATATGAAACATTGGTGTAATCACCGAACTCGCTGCTGAAAGGAAGATGTAGCCCCAATAATGTATGTGTGACGAATTTCAGGGATGCATTTCTTTTATTATTTTATAAACAATGTATATCTCCCTTACCACAATACAACAAGAGAGTCACGGAAGAAATATTTTGAACGTTACCCCTGGAAAACTTCCTACTAAAGGATAGTATTCGAGATAAAACAACGGAACGTTTGCTTTAAATTTTACAATGAACTTCTTTCAAAAACTTTCTCCTAATGCTGTTCATCTACTAATTACAGAGCGAGGGAACAAAATGGTGAAGACGATGCACTAATCTCAGGGAAAAGTGGGATTTAAATTACAGTCTGTTCACTAAATTTTAGGAAAGTGAATGGTTGCACGGTTCCTCGAGTTACTTCGGATGAAGACACTTCAGGTGAAATTACTGCTGCAAATATATCTGTGAAATAATAGTCATTTATTGCTTTCAAGAAAGCGTTTCATTCTGTAGACAGAGAAACACTAGATAAAAGCATTAGACAATATCGTGTGAAAGCAAAATTAGCGAACATACACTCCTGGAAATTGAAATAAGAACACCGTGAATTCATTGTACCAGGAAGGGGAAACTTTATTGACACATTCCTGGGGTCAGATACATCACATGATCACACTGACAGAACCACAGGCACATAGACTCAGGCAACAGAGCATGCACAATGTCGGCACTAGTGCAGTGTATATCCACCTTTCGCAGCAATGCAGGCTGCTATTCTCCCATGGAGACGATCGTAGAGATGCTGGATGTAGTCCTGTGGAACGGCTTGCCATGCCATTTACACCTGGCGCCTCAGTTGGACCATCGTTCGTGCTGGACATGCAGACCGCGTGAGACGACGCTTCATCCAGTCCCAAACATGCTCAATGGGGGGACAGATCCGGAGATCTTGCTGGCCAGGGTAGTTGACTTACACCTTCTAGAGCACGTTGGGTGGCACGGGATACATGCGGACGTGCATTGTCCTGTTGGAACAGCAAGTTCCCTTGCTGGTCTAGGAATGGTAGAACGATGGGTTCGATGACGGTTTGAATGTACCGTGCACTATTCAGTGTCCCCTCGACGTTTACCAGAGGTGTACGGCCAGTGTAGGAGATCGCTCCCCACACCATGATGCCGAGTGTTGGCCCTGTGTGCCTCGGTCGTATTCAGTCCTGATTGTGGCGCTCACCTGCACGGCGCCAAACACGCATACGACCATCATTGGCACCAAGGAAGAAGCGACTCTCATCGCTGAAGACGATACGTCTCCATTCGTCCCTCCATTCACGCCTGTCGCGACACCACTGGAGGCGGGCTGCACGATTTTGGGGCGTGAGCGGAAGACGGCCTAACGGTGTGCGGGACCGTAGCCCAGCTTCATGGAGACGGTTGCAAATGGTCCTCGCCGATACCCCAGGAGCAACAGTGTCCCTAATTTGCTGGGAAGTGGCGGTACTGTCCCCTACGGCAATGTGTAGGATCCTACGGTCTTGGCGTGCATCCGTGCGTCCCTGCGGTCCGGTCCGAGGTCGACGGGCACGTGCACCTTCCGCCTACCACTGGCGACAACATCGATGTACTGTGGAGACCACGCCCAACGTGTTGAGCAATTCGGCGGTACGTCGACCCGGCCTCCCGCATGCCCACTATACGCCCTCGCTCAATGTCCGTCAACTGCACATATGGTTCACGTCTACGCTGTCGCGGCATGCTACCAGTGTTAAAGACTGCGATGGAGCTCTGTATGCCATGGCAAACTGGCTGACACTGACGGCGGCGGTGCACAAATGTTGCGCAGCTAGCGCCATTCGACGGCCAACACCGCGGTTCCTGGTGTGTCCGCTGTGCCGTGCGTGTGATCATTGCTTGTACAGCCCTCTCGCGGTGTCCGGAGCAAGTATGGTGGGTCTGACACACCGGTGTCAATGTGTTCTTTTTTCCATTTCCAGGAGTGTATTTCATGAGACTAATATGACACGTAAAGTGAAATTTGTGGGACATATATGTCAAGCACTGGAAACAGAATCTGTTCCTATACAACAAAGGCCGGCCGACGGTGGCCGAGTGGTTCCAGGCGCTTCAGTCTGGAACGGCGCGACCGCTACGGTCGCAGGTTCGAATCCTGCCTCGGGCATGGATGTGTGTGATGTCCTTAGGTTAGTTAGGTTTAAGTAGATCTAAGTTCAAGGGGACTCATGACCTCAGAAGTTAAGTCCCTTAGTGCTCAGAGCCATTTGAACCATTTAGACAAGAAAGCAATTTTACCATATTTATTGCTTAAATTTGTTTTAGGAATAATTAGAGTATAATGATCTGGAATTGTTAACTATAAAAACACAAAACTAAATCAATAGTTCTGGAAAAGAAATCTATTGAAATTAAGGTCAACTGCCTGGCTTTTACAGATGATTTTGGACTACTTTCAGAAAATCTGACAGAAGCAGTTAGTCAAATAAATTTTATAGAAAGAATGGAAACTAGAACAGGTATCAGAATTTCCAATTAAATAAAGCATGATAAACACAAAAAATGCACAAATATAGATAGAAACACAAACAAATAAAATAGAGTGAGTTAGTAAATTTAATTATCACGGACAGACCATACACAGAACTGACTAGATAAATCCGCAATAGATGCAAGAGTTAATAAAATAGGAAGAGCACATGCCGTGACAAAAAAATTAACAAGAAATTCATATCAACAGTTGCAAAGATGAAAAACTATACCATAGGAGTAAGAGTAGAATGTTTATTTGCATCTGCACACTTGACGAGAAACCATAAACTGGTCAGAATAGATGTACTTGACAGACGGATTATTAGAAAAAAAAACAGATGCAATAGAAACTGCAGATGGCGAGAAATCTCATTGACTGGAGTAAAATCGTCCTCAGTGATGAGTCTTGCTTCTAAGTCCCGATGACTATCGGAGGCGTGTGTGGAGGTGCCCTGGATAGCAGCGGGATACCAATCTGCCTGTTGTCTGCCATACGCTCCAACATCCTGGAGTGGTGGTCTTGCGTGGCATATTTTGGTAATTTGTCATTCTGTTGCACGTAGTTGTTGCTTGCTTGTGCATTGGAGGGATTTTTGTCATACTTGTGTATGCATATATTGAGAGTGATATTTGTATCTCTGATGGACCAGAGACGTGTTTATTGTACACAAACATTGTGGAATAATTAAGGTCCGTGTAATGCTTGTCAGTGTTTAAATTATCTGTTTTACGAATACAATAAATTAAAGCCTTTATTTGATTTCCTTCATTTTTTACAACGTCTAAGGCTAGTTGCCCAAACCTCTTCTGATCATTAAACTTTTGTATAAAAAGATGGTAGTGGTTGTTGCAATTATTATGCCCAGGTATTGTTTTGTGGATGGACCGCATCACTGCTTTTGAAATCTTTTTAGCATGTTGCTGATCACGCAGTTGCAGCGGCAAGATGAGGTAAGTCGTCCGTTTTTACAGGAGCATTGCAGAACAGTTGTTAGGAGTTGTTAGAGAATATTTTAAAACTCAGTCAGATACATTAGAACTGATTTCTTTATAATTTATAGGAATAGTAATTAATTTCTGTTTCTTTTTGTTTTCAATCAGTATCGTAACATTGCTAGAGATCCAACGTTACATATTTCCATACGTGTTTCAGCAGAACAAGCAATCATGACTGATACACACGAGTATAACAAAATAACTGTAAAATCAGTTTCAAACTTCTAGATCTTGTAAAGGGGAGTGAGTACATAACACTCTAAACGAGAAACCATGTCCGGAAACGTACCGTTTCTGTGCTACAGCCGTTTGAAAACATGTTTACTAGGTGTATTTGTAACAGAATAGACATGGTGGTATGGAGTGTTGGAGGTGGTACGGATGCAGCTGTTGGTCATTCAGAACACACCAGACGGTGCTGTGCTACGCAGTTGGTCATGCACTTGTTGACGGGTTCTCTGCAGCGTGATGCAACCCAACCACTTCCAGTTCGTGTATGCGGCGGCTCCTTGCAGCACCAGAATCACGCCTGTCGATGGTGTGGTTACGCCTTTCTCTAATCCGTTGCGTATTTGTGCGAAAAGGCTATGCGATGGAGTCAGACGTTGTGGAGAACGATGTTGATAGAGGCGACGAGCAGTCCTACCATTACCGTGAGCTCCGCCATACAGAGGCATCATGTCGGTGTACCCTGCAAACGTGGACTGCACCATGTTGCTCTGACACTCACAGACAAGCGAGTGAGACTCTAAACAGGCCAGAGGGATAGGACAGACGTCAAATGACACCAGCAAATCCGACGTAAGCAGCCCCGTCCCCCAACCATGACTACTCTGCTGCAAACATACCTACCAAACATTTTTCAAACGGCTGTAGCAAGAAAACGGTAGGTTATGAACTCATTCCTCTCTAGCAGCCCGAGAAGTTTGTAAGTGGAATTTCCGAATACCTTTTATATGCAAGGAAAGAGTCCAATGTGCGTGGAGGAGTAACTCACTTTGTGAAAACCACCCCGTGGGAACACATGCAACAATCCTATATGACATTACACTTTTTTTGCGTTAGTTGTTCTGCGCCCAAATAGAAAATATCGTCTACTACTTTCTCTGGCGACGGAAGGCGCGGAAGTTGAATGCGCGCCTGATGGCATGCACCTGAATACCAACTAGGGGTCTCTGTGCTTCGGAGCGCGACTGGCCAATTGCTTTTCCCGAGGTCAGGTTTCTGGCTAATGCCACACTAGGCGATTTCCTCCGCTGAAGATCAGTGGTTTTTGTCGCGCCGGAAATTTAAATCCATGTTGCAAACGGAAGGTGCCACACCCGCTGTAATTTCGCACCGTTAAGCTTTCGGATGGGACTGTCGTTGTGGAAGGGACGCGGCGATAACCGTCGGCAGCCCTGCCCACACTAGACTGCTATATTATCGCCAGTCGCGCAGCAGCCACAAGAGTACTGCACTAAGTCATGTTTCGCCTGTGTGTGGCAATGTCCGAAAACTCTGTAAATGTCGTTCCCATGGGTAATTTGGATAGTGAACTGATAATAATTGAGGTGGAGAAATATCCCTGTCTCTACAACATAAAATCGCAAGATTGTAAAGATCGTCAGCTATAGGCAGAAGCCTGTTGTTGGCTCTGGCTCTGAGCGCTATGGGACTTAACTTCTGAGGTCATCAGTCCCCTAGAACTTTGAACTACTTGAACCTAACTAACCTAAGGACATCACACACATCCATGCCCGAGGCAGGATTCAAACCTGCGACCGTACAGGTCTCGCGGTTCCATACTGAAGCGCCTGTTGTTGGGGCTGAGAAGTGGAATTTGTTATCAATGGATGAAACAAAATGCAATAGGTAAAATGATATACGTACATACTAGTATATAGGTGCATGCAAGGTTTCATGACAATCGGCGTAACTTACGCCTAGAGAACTACTAAAAAAGTAATTTAACTTATATTTTTCCTTCTCCATCTAATAGTTTGACATGCATACAAACCTGCTGCGCCATAACAATGTAATTGATTGTTCTGTAACTTTGCATGATTTAATATAAAGTTTTTAGACGTAGTTTCAGACTATTTTCAATATTTTAAAAAACTCAGTAAATTAAATACTCTGAATTTGTACAAATTTTTCTTAATAATACACTCCTGGAAATTGAAATAAGAACACCGTGAATTCATTGTCCCAGGAAGGGGAAACTTTATTGACACATTCCTGGAGTCAGATACATCACATGATCACACTGACAGAACCACAGGCACATAGACACAAGCAACAGAGCATGCACAATGTCGGCACTAGTACAGTGTATATCCACCTTTCGCAGCAATGCAGGCTGCTATTCTCCCATGGAGACGATCGTAGAGATGCTGGATGTAGTCCTGTGGAACGGCTTGCCATGCCATTTCCACCTGGCGCCTCAGTTGGACCAGCGTTTGTGCTGGACGTGCAGACCACGTGAGGCGATGCTTCATCCAGTCCCAAACATGCCCAATGGGGGACAGATCCGGAGATCTTGCTGGCCAGGGTAGTTGACTTACACCTTCTAGAGCACATTGGGTGGCCCGGGATACATGCGGACGTGCATTGTCCTGTTGGAACAGCAAGTTCCCTTGCCGGTTTAGGAATGGTAGAACGATGGGTTCGATGACGGTTTGGATGTACCGTGCACTATTGAGTGTCCCCTCGACGATCACCACGACGATCACCAGAGGTGTACGGCCAGTGTAGGAGATCGCTCCCCACACCGTGATGCTGGGTGTTGGCCATGTGTACCTCGGTCGTATGCAGTCCTGATTGTGGCGCTCACCTGCACGGCGCCAAACACGCATACGACCATCACTGGCACCAAGGCAGAAGCGACTCTCATCGCTGAAGACGACACGTCTCCATTCGTCCCTCCATTCACGCCTGTCGCGACACCACTGGAAGCGGGCTGCACGATGTTGGCGCGTGAGCGGAAGACGGCCTAACGGTGTGCGGGACCGTAGCCCAGCTTCATGGAGACGGTTGCGAATGGTCCTCGCCGATACCCCAGGAGCAACAGTGTCCCTAATTTGCTGGGAAGTGGCGGTGCGGTCCCCTACGGCACTGCGTAGGATCCTACGGTCTTGGCGTGCATCCGTGCGTCGCTGCGGTCCGGTCCCAGGTCGACGGGCACGTGCACCTTCCGCCGACCACTGGCGACAACATCGATGTACTGTGGAGACCTCACGCCCCACGTGATGAGCAATTCGGCGGTACGTCCACCTGGCCTCCCGCATGCCCACTATACGCCCTCGCTCAAAGTCCTTCAACTGCACATACGGTTCACGTCCACGCTGTCGCGGCATGCTACCAGTGTTAAAGACTGCGATGGAGCTCCGTATGCCACGGCAAACTGGCTGACACTGACGGCGGCGGTGCACAAATGGTGCGCAGCTAGCGCCATTCGACGGCCAACACCGCGGTTCCTGGTGTGTCCGTTGTGCCGTGCGTGTGATCATTGCTTGTACAGCCCTCTCGCAGTGTCCGGAGGAAGTATGGTGGGTCTGACACACCGGTGTCAATGTGTTCTTTTTTCCATTTCCAGGAGTGTATTTTAATCCAATATTCCCTAAGGTAAAAAATAACAGTTATTAGGATACAGTTGGAAAAAATTGAGAACTTAAGGTTTTATGGAATAAGTTATTTCAAAAGTTAAGGGGAAACAATAAAGGGTTGTTTGAAAGAACGGTATCTTGTGAACGTATTCGTAGCATTATGTATTTAAGTTATAAAGCAAACAGTGTAACATAACAATGTGATGAAATGTATCTACTATTAATACAACTAAGTACAGCTTATGACAACAATGACATCCTCATCTGCAGACGTCTAGTAATCTTTGCCGACAACGCATGCATTTTTCCAAGGAACTGATCCTTCCACAGAGCAGAAGTAGTTGTAGTACTTATCTCTAATGTCACAACCACGGTTGCTACCTCTTAGTCCTATGTTTTCCGTTCATTCCAAATAACAGGTTAAAGTATCTTCAAACCAGAATGATATATTCACTCTGCAGCGGAGTGTGCGCTGATATGAAACTTCCTGGCAGATTAAAACTGTGTGCCCGACCGAGACTCGAACTCGGGACCTTTGCCTTTCGCGGGCAAGTGCTCTACCATCTGAGCTACCGAAGCACGACTCACGCTCGCTACTCACAGCTGTACTTCTGCCAGTATCTCGTCTCCTACCTTCCAAACTTTACAGAAGCTCTTCTGCGAAACTTGCAGAACTAGCACTCCTGGAAGAAAGGATACTGCGGAGACATGACTTCGCCACAGCCTGGGGGATGTTTCCAGAATGAGATATTCACTCTGCAGCGGAGTGTGCGCTGATATGAAACTTCCTGGCAGATGGTAGAGCACTTGCCCGCGAAAGGCAAAGGTCCCGAGTTCGAGTCTCGGTCGGGCACACAGTTTTAATCTACCAGGAAGTTTCATATCAGCGCACGCTCCGCTGCAGAGTGAATATCTCATTCTGGAAACATCCCCCAGGCTGTGGCTAAGCCATGTCTCCGCAGTATCCTTTCTTTCAGTTCTGCAAGTTTCGCAGAAGAGCTTCTGTAAAGTTTGGAAGGTAGGAGACGAGATACTGGCAGAAGTAAAGCTGTGAGTGCCGGGCGTGAGTCGTGCTTCGGTAGCTCAGATGGTAGAGCACTTGCCCGCGAAAGGCTAAGGTCCCGAGTTTGAGTCTCGGTAGGGCACACAATTTTAATCTTCCAGGAAGCTTCATATCTTCAAACCGATAGCCATTATGCTTCTGCACAAAGTTATGCATCCCGCAACAAATTTTTATAATACTTTCAGCCAAGTTATATTAACATGTGCCTGTGAAAATTTCGCCACTTTTTATCAAGGTTGACAAACAAACATTCTACTGCACGCCTTGCTCTACTCTGTCTATAATTAAACACTCTCCTCGAAAATGTTAGTGATTTTCTTTCAAAAGGCCGCATCGAGTGTTTATCAATAGCAAAACATTCGTCACCTATGAATACGAAAGACACATTTCGTTGTTTGGCTCATTAGTCGAAGGTTTGGATACTAGAAGAGGTAACCTTCCATTATAAAGTACTCTTCCGAAGTTAGTTCCTTTTAAAATATTTGAATCATTAGCGTGTCCATTTCCTTGTACGTCAATGGATCGCAAGCAGTACTCGCTATCCTCAACTGCCATAAGCACTACGGAATGAAACTGTTTATGACAAAAAACTTCACTTTCACTATTCCAGGCCTTCACCAACCTCACGTGCTTACCGTCAATGGCACCTATGCAGCGAGGAAAATATGCAGTTTTCTCAAAATTCAGAGCTATTTCATGTAGGTCCTTTTCCGTTGTCATTGGCATGTACTTTGGTTGTAAGCAGTTCCAAATATCTCTGTCTTTACCTTCATTTATAGATGCAAAAGTTGAGCGTCCTAGTAAAAACTCATAGTGCAGATGCTTCGTGGAGCATCCCGTTCCCAGATACATGTTACAAATAAGTAGAGTAGAAAACACAATATCAGGTTGATGGAAAGTAATTAATTTCAATGAACAGGTGTCAGAATAATTATTTTTGCGTACCTACAGAAAAAGAACAAAAACGGTGGAAAAATATGTTTGATGCATACAGTCGCAACGTGAAAGGATTAAAAAGAAATAAAAAGAGCTACAGCGCAAGGACTACAAAAAAAGGTCTACTACAGACAGATATCTTTCCTGCAAGAAGTTGTGGAATAGCAGCAGTAAGTAAAAACTTTCTTCTACAATTTTCTAACATTTAAATGTATTTACAATGCATATGGTAGTTAATTACCTACTCAGTACCGACTTCCTGTATACTTATCACATCACACACATTTACACAGTACAAAGTGCTTGTGGATTTTTCCAAAAATGTTTCTTTTAATTTCAGGACATCGGGTAATGTGAATTATGCCTCTTTTCTTGAGGATGACGAAACGGAAAAGCACCATGAAGACAGTGTACCGCTACCTAACACTTCTGCAAAGTCTTCCAATGCTAAAACAAAAATAATAGGAAACTTCAGGACCCATTTGAAAGAGTTGATAACAGTTTTGACACATAGGTCAACTTGTGCTGTACCACAAAGCGTTCCTGATGAGTTGTTTTTGACATATCTTTTGCCTTACTTAAAAGACATGGCCACTGACGATAAACTGGACTTGCAAATAAAAACATTACAATAAACAAAATCTTACAGCCGAAAGACTGTAGAGAGAAGCACTACTACTGACGCCTTCATAAATACCGCGCCGTCAGGTTCGTCGACATCGAAAAGCACACAAAGCCCTACACCCGAGAGGCCAATCATATATTTTTCACCATTTCATATGTTCAAATGTGTGTGAATTCCTAAGGGAACAACCTGCTTAGGTCATCGGTCTCTAACCTTACACCCTAATTAAATTAACTTATGCTAAGAGCAACACACACACACACCCATGCGCGAGGAAGGACTCTAACCTCCAGCGGGAGGGGCTGCGCAATCAGTAATATGACTCGGCTAACCGCGCGATCACTTCGCGCGGGTTTCACCAGTTACTGGACTGCCGGGTGAAGACTCGTTCTTGTCATTCGAAGAATATTACAAGTAATTAGGCAGCTGACATGAACTTGTAATGTAAACTCTTTCACTGTAACCTAGTTTATGTTAACGTTATTTTAAGCATATGTTCATGTCCATAAATTACTTACTCTATTTGATTAAAAAATGTACCTCAATGTTACTGCAACATAGTCACGTCACTTGGTATCCTTCTTTTGTAAGTCAGTTTCTATATTCGAGAGCAGTAAATCGAAAGATACTACGGACATGCAGTAATAATTAAAGAATTTCTCCGAATAACTCCTAAGTTTCTTGTGTAACAAGACTGAAACGTCCGCTAAAACCGCTGGCAGAACACGTAAGTAGGATTGTGGAAAGGGCTAAGGGAGTTGCGGTCGGATTCATTTCACAATTGTAATTTATTATCATTTAGTTCACAAATACACTTCGGAAAGAATTAAATTTGCTTCGCGGCTGAAGGCCTCTAAACAGATGCTTTAGAATAAGATCAATTTTGAAAGGACATGACACACAGTTAAATTTACGAATAAGATAAATCAGCATGCAGAGTGGCTGAATGCCGTCGGATTAAATCTTCAAAATTCAAAATATACTATGATGATTACTGAAGGTAGAAGGCCACAATGCTTTAAAATGCTAACAGGGCTGATGGCCCACAAGGTGCACAGAAAGAGATAAACAAAGGCAGTAAGATGGCTGAAGGCCGCGAATTTAAAATCTGAAAATTAAGGAAATATATATTGCAACCACCGGTAAAACAGTAAATTAAGTTTAAAAATTTCCTTTTCGCAACACCAACGGTGGAAGGCCTACAGTAACTTGTAAAATCTTTCAGAGAAAATTATTATATCCTTTCAGGAGCAGAAGGCGATAGTGATTGGACTTGAAAGAAACTCTGAGAACATGTTGCCAGGGCTGAAGGCCCACAACTAATATTTCCAAATTAAAAATATAAAATACAGTTAAATTACAACAACCTTAACACTGCCAAAACGATAATAAGAGAACGGCACTCACGAGTCTCCAGTGGATCGGTCTGCCCTCCACTTAGGCGAGACAGGTGGTGAGTCCAGCTACACTTAATTCGTGCGAACCCAACCATGGGACAGTCACGGACCTACCGACCAACTGCTTGCTTGCCTCGACGGAGTGCACGAGAATTCAAGGCCCAAAAAAAATTTACAGGTATCACTATCCCCAAACAAACTCGTATGTGAACTGAGCTACCAAAACTACACACCATGCTGGGCAGCAACAACCGGTGAAAAAACGACACTGCCTAATAACTACGTTAGCGGCCAGGACAGGTAACGAAACCACTAACGGCCACAAGGCAGAAGATTCCGCTCGTGCACTTAACTATGGATAAATTAATTTAATCAATTCCACCTGACGGCGGCTATCTCGAACACTTCACTCGTTGTTGCTCACAGGAAAACCTCCACAACACCAACGTCGGAACCAACAACGTAATGCTCAAACCCACCTAACCTTCACGTCCTGGGTCGGCGAGCGACGATGCTCGCACCGATCGGACAGCTCCAGACAAACTCCGACACTGCGCAGAGACCGCCTGCGCGCCAGTCGACTACGTCGCTCGGAAATGTCCTCGGAGCAACAGACTGACCAACAATCCGCCAAAAGTCAGGCCCGGCTTAAGTTATGCGTGGCGGCAACGGTCGGGCGGGCGATGTCCACGCAGGGCTCACTGCTGCTGCAAGCCGACGACTCGCTGGCCCGGGCCCAACTCATGACCCGAACTGCCGCCGTGAACTCTCCTCCTCGCACGTTCCGACTGACTCCCTCTGAATGCCGACGATCCACAAAGACCGTGGCCCGGCTCAAGTGATGCGTGGTGGCAATGGTCGAGCGAGCCATGTTGGCGCAGACCTCACTGCTCCAACTCCACTAGTGCCGCATTGCAACTCCCCGACTGGCAGGTCCGGACTGCGCTCCAGACGCGTTCCAACTGACTGGCAGCCCGAACTCGCCACCCGAACTTCCTTACGACACACAACGACCGGTGAGTAATAGAAGTCGAGCAAAGATACTACAAGAGGGGATATATCGATAGGCGCTGCTAGCGCCGGTCACGGTCAGGCAAAGCAGCAATTCAGTGACAGTAGTAATTTAAATTAAGGTAGTGAGGTGAAAGTACGTTAAAAACAGGGTGTGAAATACATAATAATGGGAACACGAGCCACGCACGGCTCAAACACAAACTTTCCTTCACTTGGACGGTTCATAATAATTTGATGAATCCACCGTTTTCGTTGGCGGTTACACCTTCTGTAACGTCGAAATACATATAATGCTACTGCAGCTAAATATTTCAGTTTTGAATAACAGGTCATCATGAATGGTTTCTCTCGTGGCTGGTTGAAACACAACTGCAGAAGCCACCGATTTTTGTCGCTATTGCGGCACCCAGTTTTCGGCGCACTTCAGCCCCTACGATCATAATCGTCTGGTGTGGCACCCTAGGTAACTATCTCAGCTACGATTATTATCGAGGAGAGAAAATCGCCTAGTGTGGCATGCGTTGCATTGTTGTTGTCTCGCCATGTTTATCACCTCTGTTCCTGCTTGCTTCCCTCGTGCTGCGTCCTGGTCTGTCGTAGTGTCTGCCGTCCCCTACGCGCTCGTCTGTCCCGTCTGTTCGTAATCAGCGATACCTCCAGTGGCTAGCCCGTCTGATGGCTTCACGTCTCCATTCTTTGCCCTGCGCCACTCACCGGTCGCTCGCGGTTATATACACTCCTGGAAATGGAAAAAAGAACACATTGACACCGGTGTGTCAGACCCACCATACTTCCTCCGGACACTGCGAGAGGGCTGTACAAGCAATGATCACACGCACGGCACAACGGACACACCAGGAACCGCGGTGTTGGCCGTCGAATGGCGCTAGCTGCGCACCATTTGTGCACCGCCGCCGTCAGTGTCAGCCAGTTTGCCGTGGCATACGGAGCTCCATCGCAGTCTTTAACACTGGTAGCATGCCGCGACAGCGTGCACGTGAACCGTATGTGCAGTTGACGGACTTTGAGCGAGGGCGTATAGTGGGCATGCGGGAGGCCGGGTGGACGTACCGCCGAATTGCTCAACACGTGGGGCGTGAGGTCTCCACAGTACATCGATGTTGTCGCCAGTGGTCGGCGGAAGGTGCACGTGCCCGTCAACCTGGGACCGGACCGCAGCGACGCACGGATGCACGCCAAGACCGTAGGATCCTACGCAGTGCCGTAGGGGACCGCACCGCCACTTCCCAGCAAATTAGGGACACTGTTGCTCCTGGGGTATCGGCGAGGACCATTCGCAACCGTCTCCATGAAGCTGGGCTACGGTCCCGCACACCGTTAGGCAGTCTTCCGCTCACGCCCCAACATCGTGCAGCCCGCCTCCAGTGGTGTCACGACAGGCTTGAATGGAGGGACGAATGGAGACGTGTCGTCTTCAGCGATGAGAGTCGCTTCTGCCTTGGTGCCAATGATGGTCGTATGCGTGTTTGGCGCCGTGCAGGTGAGCGCCACAATCAGGACTGCATAAGACCGAGGCACACAGTGCCAACACCTGGCATCATGGTGTGCGCAGCGACCTCCTACACTGGCCGACACCTCTGGTGATCGTCGAGGGGACACTGAATAGTGCACGGTACATCCAAACCGTCATCGAACCCATCGTTCTACCATTCCTAGACCGGCAAGGAAGTTGCTGTTCCAACAGGACAATGCACGTCCGCATGTATCCCGTGCCACCCAACGTGCTCTAGAAGGTGTAAGTCAACTACCCTGGCCAGCAAGATCTCCGGATCTGTCCCCCATTGAGCATGTTTGGGACTGGATGAAGCGTCGTCTCACGCGGTCTGCACGTCCAGCACGAACGCTGGTCCAACTGAGGCGCCAGGTGGAAATGGCATGGCAAGCCGTTCCACAGGACTACATCCAGCACCTCTACGATCGTCTCCATGGGAGAATAGCAGCCTGCATTGCTGCGAAAGGTGGATATACACTGTACTAGTGCCGACATTGTGCATGCTCTGTTGCCTGTGTCTATGTGCCTGTGGTTCTGTCAGTGTGATCATGTGATATATCTGACCCCAGCAATGTGTCAATAAAGTTTCCCCTTCCTGGGACAATGAATTCACGGTGTTCTTATTTCAATTTCCAGGAGTGTACTTTTAGCATCGTATTTCGTAATCTTGATTCCTTAAGCATCTCCTGATTTAATTTAACTACTTAACATTACCCTTATTTTAGTTCTATTGATGTTCATTTTGCAACCACTTTCTAAAACGTTGCAATCCTCTCAGCTGCTCCAAACCTTTTGCCGTCCCTGACTGAATTACAATACCACTGGAAACATAAAATTCTGCATTTCTTCTCACTTAACATTACTTTCCTTTTTATATTCTCTTGGGTTACCTCCTAATCTTGCTCAACAGCTAAACAACATCCGGGGTAGGCAACGAACCTGTCCCATTCCTTTCTCAACCACTGTTCTTCGACTCTTGTAACTGCAGTCAGGCTTCCGCCCAAGCCCTACATAACCTTTCGGATACCGTATTTTATCCTTTCTGCCTTCAATATTTCAATGAGTGTATGCCAGACAACATTATCAAAAGCTTTTTACAGTACAAACCTAGGTGGGCATTTTTTATCGTGAGTCGCAGGATCAGTATTTCTACACTTCACCGGAATCCAAATAGATTTTCCCAGAGGTTGGGTTCAACCAGTTGTTTCAGTCCTTGTACAAATAATTAAATCTGCAATAATCCGTGATGTGTTGATGGCAGTACATCGCAACAACGCCCCGTCGTAATATGACACATCAGAGCCTTCCAGTGTCTGGATGACGAAGAACGAAGTGACTGACCAGCTTTTTGTGAAGAAACGGGAATCGCAAGACAAGTGCCTGGCGTCTCACAAACCAGGCGAATTTTAAAAACTGACCATACACAGCATTTTGAGTAGAACAAAGATCGTCGCCCGCTAGGTTACGCCGCTGTTCACACCCATTTAAAAAGCCCTCCAATCAGTTAAGCAGAAGAGGAAATGTTGCTACTGTGTCAGGCAACGACTTTTTAGCCGCCTGCCGAGGACTACTTGTGGCGTAACGCAACCCCTTCCGAATATCAGACGTTGTTAAGGAGTATAGTTTACGATATTCTGACCATGTCTTGTTTCGCCACCACAGCTTGGTACAATTTGTCTGTCTATCGTCAGTATCGTTAATATCTACCAGCCTGCGTCATTAGAGGAAGAATATGGTAAAGAAAGGGAAACACTTAGCTCTGGCCACCTTCGAAAATAGTCGAAAACACCAGTTTTTTATCTTCTACACTGCCCAGACAACCAGCGATGCTGTTTAAACAGAAACTCAATCAAACTGATTGGTCGTTCGTCTCTGCGCGACGAATTACACTTTATATTAATAAGTTTCAACAGTAGCATACGACAGTATTATATTCCAGGTAATCGGATTGTACTTTTCATCGATATGTAGTTCGATATCTTTTTTCCTATACTTTTCATAAAACACTTTCACATGATTTATTTCCATCAAGATATACCAAGATCGGACACATAATATAAACATGTTAACTCGTTATTTTTAAAAAAAAACGTGATTCGAGAGTGGTTAACAAGAGAATAAATACGTTTTAAATGACGTATAGTGCGTTCAATATTAATTCAACTATTTAACTGTAAGATCACAATCGCCCAGCAGATGTGCTACGCCTCCAGGCTTGACGTTCCAGAGGACGTACGTCGACCAGCTGGGTCGCCAAGTACCGCCGTCAGCTGTCGCCAGATCTCAGCGACGTACAGGCAACAAGTAAAAACAAAGAAGACGCCTTATAGTTTGTATTACACAAAATTTATTCTAATGAAGTCATTACGTTAATGAGATGCAGTACCAGTACAACGTTAGGGCGGCAAAGTTCTCTGTTATGCTGTGTAACACACGTATCACTATAGATCGCTGGGTGTATAACCGTGATCCGGAGATAAAGAAGGAAAGAAAACAGTCGAAAATCTGGATTTAACACCGCCATTAGAGGCGTAGATGCACCCATCATCTGTCGCGGGAAATATGAGAGTTTTTCTGGTATAGCCAGGTGTAGTGCAATGAAGCAGACGTGACGTAAGACAGTTGATGCTAAGAAAGTTGCAGTCCTGTTTGGATGGACGAAGTAAGAACAAGCGGTTAAAATGTTGACTTATGATGCGACAATGAGTATAATGCGTGATAGTTTCTTAAAAAATAATGAGAAAATAAGAGTACACTATGAAGTTGAGAGTACGCTATTCATGTAAACTCTGACTTAAAGTCCCAACAAAGAAATTCCAAGAGACAAGCCAAATCAATGACTCTGAAATATGAGGCTAAAAATTAAGAAAAAGTAACTTTAGCGATAAACTCGAAACCAGATATGCAGAAAACAGGGAACAACTGAAACAATCTCTCGTTCAAACAGCAAAAGAAATAATTCTCGTGACCAAGATAAAAAGGCACGCGTGGTGGAATTTGAAATGTGATGAAGCAGTCATACAAGACGAAATGCTTGGCAAAATAAACACAAGAACAGGGACAACAGGGCAAGATTCCATTGATTATGAATACAGCGAGAAATGACACTCAGGTGACAAATGTCGTGGGACACCTCCTAACGTCCGTCGGACCTCCTATTGCCCGGGGTAGTGCAGCAGCTCGACGTGGCGTGGACTCAACAAGTCGTGAAAGTCCCCTGCAGAAGGAGCCATGCTGCCACTACAGCCGTCCATAATTGCGAAAAATATTGCTGGAGCAGGGTGGTGTAATAAACTGACGTCTCGATATTGTTACATAAATGTTCCATGGAATTCATGTGGTGCGATCAGGGTGGCTAAATCATTCGCTCGAACTCTCCACAATGTTCTTCAAGCCAGTTGTGAACAATTGTGGCCCGGTGACATGGCGCATTGTCATCCATAGAAATTCCATGAATATCTGAAAATGGTCTCAAAGTAGCCAAACATTGCCTAGGACCCAGTCCATTCCGTGTAAACAAAGCCCACACAATTGTGGAACCACAACCCGCTTGCACAGTGCCTACTTGATACCCTGAGTCCATGGCTTCGCGAGATCTGCGCCACATTCGAACCCTACCATCAACTCTTGCCTACTGAAATCGGGACTCGTCTGAACAGGCCGCAGTTTTACAATCGATATGGTCACGAGCCTAGCAGAGGGGCTGCATGTGATGTCGTGCTGTTAGCAAAGGCACTGGTGTCGATCGTCTGCTTCCATAGCTAATTAACACTAAATTTTGCCGCACTGTTCCAACGGATACGATTGTTGTAAGCCCAACATTAACCTATGCAGTTGTTTCACACAGTGCTGCTTGTCTCTTAGCACTGACACCGCTGCGGAAAGACCGGTGCTCTCGGTCGTTAGTTGAAGGTCGTCGCCCGTTGCGTTGTGAGAGAAAATGCCTCAAAACTGGTATTCTCGGCATACTCTTGACATTGTGGATCTTGGAATGTCGAATTCCCAGAAGATTTCTGAAGTGCAATCTCCCATACGTCTATCTGAAACTACCATCCTGCGTTCAGCGTCTGTTCATTCTCGTCTTGCGGCTATAATTACGTCGGAAATCTTTTCACGCGAATCACTTGAGCACTAACGACATCTCTGCCTATGCAGTGCCTTTTATACCTTGTGTACACTATACTACCTCTATCTGTACGTGTACATATACCAATGCCATGACTTTTATAACCTAGGTGTTTGACAAAAACGAATGAAAACATATAGACCGCAACTTCAAAATGAACAACACTAGAAATTTCTGTAGGACTTTCAAAAGAAACTGAAATATTGTATAGGAAAATATGGAAATATTACATAACACCAAGACAATTGTCACATTTTAGCAGAGTATTTTGAAAATTTACTATGTTGGGAATGTTCGAAACCAAGATTTGAGTTTACACGAGGAAACACTCAGTACCCGGACTCAGATCCTCCCTCCGAAAGCCGGCTGGTGTGGCCGAGCGATTCTAGGCGCTTCAGTCAAGAACCGCGCGACCGCTACGGGAGCAGGTTAAAATACTGCCTCGGGGATGGATGTGTGTGATGTCCTTAGGTTAGTAAGGTTTAAGTGGTTCTAAGTTCTAGGGGACTGATGACCTCAGATATTTAGCCCCATAGTGCTTAGAGCCATTTGAACCAACCCCTCCGAAAGGAGAAATCAAGGAAATCATCAAATTTCTCAAAAACAATAAACTATCTTCCGAACTCAGGAAATATCGAAATTTCCAGGAGAAGCTAATCGAAATTCTACAAAACATTTGGTTCACGGAAGAGATTCCTGACGACTGAAAAACAGCCTTGATCCACCCACAGCACGAAGCAGATGTCAAAGCCGATGTGAACTACTGAGCAACAAAATCTTATTAAAAACATTTTTAGCTACGGTGGAACAATAACTCGACTCTCAAACTGGTGAATACCAGTGTGGTTTTAGAAAGAATGGATCATGTTCTGGGCAAATTCTCAACTTAAAGTCTATAATAATGTATCTGAAAAGAAGATCTAAACATTTCGAAATCACTTTATCGATTCCAGGAAATCCTATGACTCAGCTGACTGAAATACTCCACGTACTGAGCTTAGAGGCCGGCCGCTGTGACCGAGCGGTTCTAGGCACTTAAATCCGGAAACGCGCTGCTGCTACGGTCGCAGATTCGAATCCTGCCTCGGATAAGGATGTGTGTGATGTCCTTAGGTTAGTTGGGTTTCAGTAGTTCTAAGCCTAAGGGACCGATGACCTCAGATGTGAAGTTCCATAGTGCTTAGAGCCATTTGAACTGCGCTTAGATAGTAAAACCACAGTTCTAATTAAGCCAACACTGAGAAACACCAATTCTAATTTAGAGGTGAAATTTCTAGAAGTTTTGACATCAAAACACGAGTGAAGCAGGTAGATGGTCTCTCCACACTGTTCCTTAATTGGGTTCTCGAGAAGTCATAAGGGAATGGAGATTGTCATTAGCAGAGAGCCAAGTTAATTTCGGAGCTAGATGAGGCTACGACACGGACACAATTTTTTCAGACTCAATGGAGAAAATCAGCAGCTCATTAGAATTATTTAAAGGACGAGCTGAGAAAGCAGGCTTTGAGAAAACCAAGTTTATGACAAACATTAGACAGCCCCAAACATAATGAAAAAACTAAACATAGAAAACCGAGAGAACTAACAGGTTCAAAAACCTAGTAGAAATAACTGAACAAGTCATTTCGGAAAAAGAAGCTTTTGAAGCAACAGCTAATACGAGGAAAATACGAGGGGCTTTGAGTACGTAACACGACACTTTCTTCTCTGCAAGCAGGATGGCTTTATTCAGTATTCCAATACATCACACTATTCCCCGCTCTTTTGGGTACAAAATCTATTTTTCTACGTAACCTCCACCCAAAGCGACGGCCTTACGACACCTTACTTGGAGGGCCTGTATGCCCGTATGTTACCACACACCTTTGATACCCAACTGGTGGACAAGTGTGTCCGCACTGGGAAAGGAGATGTCCAGTTGAGCAGCGGTTTGTTTGAGATCCGTCGATCATCTTGAATTGGAGTGTGAACACGTTCCAAGTGTATATGTGTCACAGGGTGTCCGGCTGGCCGGCACACGGGAAATGAGACAGGATTGTGCCGCGCGGGGGAAACCGCGAGGTCAGGGGCGTCTTGTCACGGTCCGGGCGGTTGCACCCGTGGGAGGTTCGAGTCCTCCCTCGAACATGAGTGTGTGTGTTGTCCATAGTGTAACTTCATTTAAGTTAGATTAAGTAGTGCGTAAGGTTAGGGACCGATGACCTCAGCCGTTTGGTCCCATTAGACCTTACCACAAAATTTCAAATTTGATACGTTTCCGCGAATTTCTGACGGCGACAAACGCTTCGTCCTACGACTCACCGTGCTTTCGTTCACTCCCAGGTCTCCGTAGACATTTTGCAAGCGCCTATGAATATCTGCGATGCTCTAATTTTCTGCCAAAACAAACCCACAAGGGAAACTTCCCATCGCACCACTCTTAGATGTAGTTGTGAAATGACTCAGTAGATACCCTTCCATAAATTGAACATAGATCAAGCATGAAAACAGGAAGAATGTGTACTGAACTGTGAAAAAAGATTCAAAATGGAAACGATGAACGGTCCAAGCATCTATCGAATCTGACCAGTTAAAGTTGAACAGTCACCGAGTCGTTGTTGTGTGAACATGGCGTTCGAATCATCTTCGTGACCCGCTCTTTTTTAAAAAATTATGAAAATATGAAGGGGCCACCCGACATACTGTACGTACAACCTAAGTGTTCTACACAAGTACTACATATTATGACTCTTGCAGTCCGTTTTGGAAGTTTTGATTCTTTAATTCCTTCGTTGTAACACAGTTCACACCCGTTTGTTTATTGTTTTCATTTGTGTGAGAGATCTATATGGCATCTCACCTGCCCTCACATTTCATCACATTTACTTGCTATGGTAATGTATTCTTACCGCACGACTCTCATTCTGTAATCAATGTATAGTATGACAATGGAAAACGCTGCAGAAGGAGAACAGACACACGTCAACGACCGACGAAACTTTCATAATTTTGTAAAAAAAAAAAAAAAGATGGGGCACGAGGGAGACTTCAACACACTTCTTTCGCCTTGCAGTCGAACATCATGACCAGATAACCTAGATGCCGTTATCCTCGCAGCTTTGTCAATGCTACGAATTTGGAACTTGGATCGTTCACTTCTTATGTTTTGCTATTTTTTACAGTTCAGTACACCTTTCATGCTTGACCTATGTCGCGTTTCTGGCGGACCATTGGCGGGCCTGGGCCATTTTACCACTAAATCTGAGGGGGGTGGGATGGGGAGTTTCCCTTGTCAGTGAGAGGTCTCTGCGTGGAACGGATCTCCGTTACAGACAGTATTATTTACACTATGTATAACGCCGCCACTTATCGGGACTTTGCGAAACAACAGGGGCTAATGAGGGAATATTCCATAATGTCCATAACTAATTCATCACTTTTCCAACCGAAAAAAAAGTGTTGCATTAGTTACTGAACACCCGTCGTAGCACATTATGTAACTAAGTACGTATAAAGGGTGGTCCATTGATAGTGACCGGGCCAAATATCTCACGAAATAAGCATCAAACGAAAAAACTACAAAGAACGAAACTCGTCTAGCTTGAAGGGGGAAACCAGATGGCGCTATGGTTGTCCCCCTAGATGGCGCTGCCACAGGTCAAACGGATAACAATTGCGTCTTTTTAAATAGGAACCCCCATTTTTATTACATATTCGTGTAGTACGCAAAGAAATATGAATGTTTTAGTTAAACCACTTTTTTCGCTTTATGATAGATGGCGTTGTAATAGTCACAAACGTGTAAGTACGCGGTATCACGCAACATTCCGCCAGTGCGGACGTTATTACCTTCGTGAAACATTACCCGTGTTAAAATGGACCGTTTACCAATTGCGGAAGAGGTCGATATCGTGTTGATGTATGGCCATTGTCATCAAAATGCCCAACGGGTGTGTGCTATGTATGCTGCTCGGTATCCTGGACGACATCATCCAAGTGTCTACATCTACATCTACATGACTACTCTGCAATTCACATTAAAGTGCTTGGCAGAGGGTTCATCGAACCACAATCATACTATCTCTCTACTATTCCACTCCCGAACAGCGAGCGGGAAAAACGAACACCTAAACCTTTCTGTTCGAGCTCTGATTTCTCTTATTTTATTTTGATGATCATTCCTACCTATGTAGGTTGGGCTCAAAAAAATTATTTGCATTCGGAAGAAAAAGTTGGTGACTGAAATTTCGTAAAAAGGTCTCGCCGCGACGAAAAACGTCTATGCTGTAATGACTTCCATCCCAACTCGTGTATCATCTGCCACACTCTCTCCCCTATAACGTGATAATACAAAACGAGCTGCCCTTTTTTGCACCCTTTCGATGTCCTCCGTCAATCCCACCTAGTAAGGATCCCACACCGCGCAGCAATATTCTAACAGAGGACAAGACCGTTAAGCAAGAGTCAGTCTCAACAAGTGTATATACTCTCTTGGGGAAAAAGTCGAAAAAGAGCTGTTATAGTAGACTGTAGAGATGAGGCAGAATGGGACTGGTCACAACTGACAATGCGGTTGGTCCTCTATAAATGTAGCACTGCATGTCATGGCGTAACACTGTTGTCTGTCATTTCCCTCGATTCCACCAGCGGAGCACACAACAGCCGAATAGTTGCGTTATTTAAGGAAACAGGAAGCGTTCAGCCACATGTGAAACGTCAGCCACGACCTGCAACAAATGATGATGCCCTAATAGGTATTTTAGCTGCTGTCGCGGCTAATCTGCACATCAGTAACAGACAAATTTATCGGGATTCTCAAAAACGTTGGTTTTGAGAATGGTACATCAACATAGATTGCACCCGTACCTTATTTCTATGTTCCAGGAATTGGATGGCGACGACTTTGAACGTCGTGTACACTTCTGTCACTGAACACAAGAGAAATTACGGGACGATGACAGAGTTTTTGCACGCGCTCTATTTAGCGACGAAGCGTCATTCACCAACAGCGGTAACTTAAACCGGCATAATATGCACTATTGGGCAACGGAATATCCATGATGGCTGCGACAAGTGGAACGTCAGCGACCTTGGCGGGTTAATGCATGGTGTGGCATTATGGGAGGAAGGATAATTGGCCCTCATTTTATCGATGGCAATCTAAATGGCGCAATGTATGCTGATTTCCTACGTCATGTTCTACCTATGTTACTACAAGATTTATTGCTTCATGACAGAATGACGACGTACTTCCAACATGTTGGATGTCCGGCA
Source organism: Schistocerca gregaria (assembly GCF_023897955.1). NCBI lineage: Eukaryota > Metazoa > Arthropoda > Insecta > Orthoptera > Acrididae > Schistocerca > Schistocerca gregaria. Next base: position 138,499,963 of record NC_064922.1, on the reverse strand, counting down.
CATAGCTCGCGTGCGGTTGAAGCGGTATTGAATAGCATATTTCACGACAGGTGGATTGGTCGTCGAAGCACCATACCATGGCCCTCATGTTCACCGGATCTGACGTCCCCGGATTTCTTCCTGTGTGGATAGTTGAAGGATATTTGCTATCGTGATCCACCGACAGCGCCTGACAACATGCGTCAGCGCATTGTCAGTGCATGGGCGACATTACCGAAGGAGAACTACTCGCTGTTAGAGGAATGTCGTTACAGGTATTGCCAAATGCATTGAGGTTAAGGGACATCATTTTGAGCATTTATTGCATTAATGTGGTGTTTACAGGTAATCACACTGTAACAGCATGCTTTCTCAGAAATGACAAGTTCACAGTGGGACATGTATCACATTGGAAAAACGGAAATAAAATGTTCAAACGTACCTACGTTCTGTATTTTAATTTAAAAAACCTACCTGTTACCAACCGTTCGTCTAAAATTGTGAGCCATATGTTTGTGACTATTACAGCGCCATATATCACAAAGCGAAAAAAGTGGTCCAACTAAAACATTCATATTTCTTTACGTACTACACGAATATGTAATAAAAATGGGGGTTCCTACAAAAAAAAAACACAGTTGATATCCGTTTGACCTATGACAGCACCATCTAGCAGGCCAACCACAGCGTCATCTGGTTTTCCGCCTTCAAGCTAGACGAGTTTCATTTTTTGTAGTTTTTTTGTTTGACGCTTATTTCGTGAGATATTTGGCCCGGTCACGATCAGTGGACCGCCCTGTATAATAAGAAATCGACATTCATCAATGCTAAAGTAGACACTGTTCTACAGTAATTCGACCAGAAGCACTCACAGTGTCTAATCTGGAACAAAAGGGCAGTGACGGAAGAACTGGAAATCAAGGAAAGGAAAATAGTAATGAAAATTTTGAGACAAGTTACAGAGGAAGCACAATACAGAAACGTACACTATCATAGCGAACTTTACCTGAGCGGTTCTAGCCGCTTCCGTCTGGAACCGCGCGATCGAAACGGTCGCAGGTTCGAATCGGGCCTCAGGCATGGATGTGTGTGATGTTCTTAGGTTAGTTAGGTTTAAGTAGTTCTAGGGTACTGATGACCTCAGATATTAAGTCCCATAGTGCTCAGATCCATTTTTTTAATTTTACCTACATATTGGAAAAGTTACTGACGTGATGTCGATACCCAAAGACTGAATCCAAACAGACTGACAAAAGGACTGTTCACTTACTTGGGTAAATTAAAAATGGTATATATGAGTTAGAAGGGACACGGAGGAACTAGAAATCACACCACAAGATATTAAAGAAATACTGCGCCTCCGAAAGAAATTACAGGCCCCCAAGTGTGTCCATGAAAAACCTAATAAGGATACTAAAGGAATTTCGACAGAATAAAGAAGAGAGAAATGTCGAAAAATAATGGGAGAAATGTGAAAACTGTCGCAATAACCGTAGTCCTTAGCCTCTCATAAGTGAGAGAAGAAGACAGCGTTCTGAAGACGCCGACATTTCCAGCTGTTGCCGGGTAAGAATGCGAGCCCGGCAGCACGCGCCCTCAGGTCCCCTCGTATTTCACGGCCTGTTTGCCCTCGGCGGCCCATGGGCCATCGGCAGCAGCAGCGGGCAGCGACCCTTGCGCCACCTGGTCCGCGCGCCTGCCAGACCCAGCACGGCACCTGTTGGTCGTATTTCTGCGCCAGCGCGAAATCTGTCCGCACTGCTGTTTCGCAGAAACCGAGACTTCTGCCTCCGCCTCCCAGGCAAAAGAAAGGATTGGCTGGGAATATATACCGGTGGTTGGGTGAATGCTAATGGTATCCGCCGAGGAAACTGCTCGAAACTCGACACCACACAGAATTCCACTGCAGAGGCTGACAGGTAACGATCTCCCGAGGCTATTTCGCTAACGGTAAGTGCGACTTTATTTTCTTGTCTGTCGACGGTAACAGGTATGTTAACCAGACAAAAGTATAACAATAATTTTCACACGTTTTCACGCACTCTGGAAACTGAGTTTCTCATTACGGCGAAGAAATTTATATGCTACTCAAGTTTGTTTACACGCTTCTGTGATAATTATTAGTGTCACGTAACGCTTATGAACAATTAACAGTTAGTCGTACGAATTGAGTAGCAAAGCCGGATAGTTAGATGAACTATTTGGATCACTTTCCAAAAATACAATCAATTCTACTGCCATACTTTAGTAAAACTTGCCGAGAATGGAATGTGTCTTCCCGTAACACTTCCTTCCAGACGAACAAAAGTAGAAAACAAAGATGATGAGAACCTAATGGAAACAACAATTGCGTCAATTATATTTCGTTAAGCCTGTCCCAAAGAAAGCAGCTGTTGACAGATGTGAGAATTACCGAACTATCAGTATAATAAACCACAGCTGCAAAATACAAACGCGAATTCTTTATAGTCGAATGGAAAAAGTAGTAGAAGCCGACCTTGGGGAAGATCAGTTTGGATTCCATACAAATATTGGAACACGTGAGGCAATACTGACCCTACAATGTATCTTAGAAGAAAGATTAACGAAAGGCAAACCTACGTTTCTAGCATTTGTAGACTTAGAGAAAGCTTTTGACAATGCTGACTGGAATTCCAAAGGTGGCAGGGGTAAAATACAGGGAGCGAAAGGCTATTTACAATTTGTACAGAAACCAGATGACAGTTATACGAGTCGAGGGGTATGAAAGGGAAGCAGCGGTTGGGAAGGGAGTGAGACAGGGTTGCAGTCTCTCCCTGATGTTATTCCATCTGTATATTGGAGCAAGCAGTAAAGGAAACAAAAGAAAAATTCGGAGTAGGTATTAAAATCCATGGAGAAGAAACAAAAACTTTGAGGTTCGCCGATGGCATTGTAATTCTGTCAGACACAGCAAAGGACTTGGAAGAGCAGTTGAACGGAATGGACAGTGTCTTGAAAGGAGGATATAAGATGAACACCAGCAAAAGCAAAACGGGGATAACGGAATATAGTCGAATTAAGTTGGGTGATGCTGAGGGAATTACATTAGGAAATGGAGTAGTAAAGGAGATTTGCTATTTGGGGAGCAAAATAACTGATGATTGTCGAAGTAGAGAGGATATAAAACATAGACTGGCAATGACAAGGAAACCGTTTCTGAAGAAGAGAAATTTGTTAACATCAGGTATAGATTTAAGTGTCAGGAAGTCGTTCCTGAAAGTATTTGTATGGAGTGTAGCCATGTATGGAAGTGAAACATGGACGATAAATAGTTTGGACAAGAAGAGAATAGAAGCTTTCGAAATGCGGTGCTACAGCAGAATGCTGAAATTAGATGGGTAGATCACACAACTAATGAGGAGGTATTGAATAGGATTGGGGAGAAGAGGAGTTTGTGGCACAACTTGACAAGAAGAAGGTCGGACATGTCCTGAGGCATCAAGGGATCACAAATTTAGCATTGGAGGGCAGTGTGGAGGGTAAAAATCGTAGAGGGAGACGAAGAGATGAATACATTAAGCAGATTCAGAAGGATGTAGTTTGCAGTAAGTACTGGGAGATCAAGAAGCTTGCACAGGATAGAGTAGCATGGAGAGCTGCATCAAACCAGCCTCAGCACTGAAGAACACAACAACAACAACATAATAAAAGGCGTGTGGCTAGAATGGTCCTAACACAGTTTGGAATTACAAGTTATAATAGCCCCAGCAGATGACGTTTAACAGTAGATGGAAATGGAAATGATCGTATACCGTCAGAGGCCGTGAGTTCCCAGACGGTAAGTTCGGCCCCCAAGTGCAGGTCTTATTGCGTGCGACGACACATTGGGCGACTTCCGCGTCGATAGTTGAGATGAAATGATGATGAGGACAGCACAACACCCAGCCCGTGATGAAAGAAAATTTTCTTCCCCACCAGGGAATCGGACCCCTGGCGCCAGTGGGTGGAAATCCAACGCGCTGACCATGTTTATCTGTCTTTTGTTTTGCATTATGTTCGTAGCTGATCGTTGTGTTTGGTCGTTGCGAACGTCACATGACATCCGGCAAGTTCGTTTGTTGATCCTCCCACTCATTTTTTTTTATTACAGAGGCCAACCATCTCTCTGACAGAACAAGCTCAGCTACAGTGCCTGCACCATTCAGCTAATGGAGCGGAGTAACAGTAGAGACAATCTTAGAAGTAAGTAGGCTGATCAAGTAGAAATGAAGATTATATAAATTTGTCTAGGAAATGGAAATATAGCAGTTTAAATAAATTAACAGATTAAATATATTAGAAAATGAGTATTGCTTAGAAATAAGTAAAAGAGAAAGATACTTTGGAAGATATAGCATCAGTTTGGACAAGGAACGAATTAAAAATAATACAGATTGTAGGGCCTCTGTTAAACTGTATGGATCTATACGTAAGTAAATTTCTTCAAAAATAAATAAGGCACAAATTAATAAAAATTAATTTGTCTATTCTCACTTGCGGTACTATAGACACCCATACTTATATAGCGCTACGAAACATTGTGTTTCATTTAATATCTCCTAGATATAAGCAACCAGACCGCTCCAACGCAACAAGCCAGGTGCTAAAGAAAAAGTACACACTACCTTATGTTGCTGAACAGACAGATGCGAACAGTGTACTCTTGTTCTCACTTTCTCAGTACTAAGTTACCACTGCAATTATACATACTCTCTCTCTCTCCTTTTCAATGCCTCTAAATGTAGCAACGCTCACTAGCGCTTCATAACAAACTACACTCCTGGAAATGGAAAAAAGAACACATTGACACCGGTGTGTCAGACCCACCATACTTGCTCCGGACACTGCGAGAGGGCTGTACAAGCAATGATCACACGCACGGCACAGCGGACACTCCAGGAACCGCGGTGTTGGCCGTCGAATGGCGCTAGCTGCGCTGCATTTGTGCACCGCCGCCGTCAGTGTCAGCCAGTTTGCCGTGGCATACGGAGTTCCATCGCAGTCTTTAACACTGGTAGCATGCCGCGACAGCGTGGACGTGAACCGTATGTGCAGTTGACGGACTTTGAGCGAGGGCGTATAGTGGGCATGCGGGAGGCCGGGTGGACGTACCGCCGAATTGCTCAACACGTGGGGCGTGAGGTCTCCACAGTACATCGATGTTGTCGCCAGTGGTCAGCGGAAGGTGCACGTGCCCGTCGACCTCGGACCGGACCGCAGCGACGCACGGATGCACGCCAAGACCGTAGGATCCTACGCAGTGCTGTAGGGGACCGCACCGCCACTTCCCAGCAAATTAGGGGCACTGTTGCTCCTGGGGTATCGGCGAGGACCATTCGCAACCGTCTCCATGAAGCTGGGCTACGGTCCCGCACACCGTTAGGCAGTCTTCCGCTCACGCCCCAACATCGTGCAGCCCGCCTCCAGTCGTGTGGCGACAGGCGTGAATGGAGGGACGAATGGAGACGTGTCGTCTTCAGCGATGAGAGTCGCTTCTGCCTTGGTGCCAATGATGGTCGTATGCGTGTTTGGCTCCGTGCAGGTGAGCGCCACAATCAGGACTGCATACGACCGAGGCACACAGGGCCAACACCCGGCATCATGGTGTGGGGAGCGATCTCCTACACTGGCCGTACACCTCTGGTGATCGTCGAGGGGACACTGAATAGTGCACGGTACATCCAAACCGTCATCGAACCCATCGTTCTACCATTCCTAGACCGGCAAGGGAACTTGCTGTCCCAACAGGACAATGCACGTCCGCATGTATCCCGTGCCACCCAACGTGCTCTAGAAGGTGTAAGTCAACTACCTTGGCCAGCAAGATCTCCGGATCTGTCCCCCATTGAGCATGTTTGGGACTGGATGAAGCGTCGTCTCACGCGGTCTGCACGTCCAGCACGAACGCTGGTCCAACTGAGGCGCCAGGTGGAAATGGCATGGCAAGCCGTTCCACAGGACTACATCCAGCATCTCTACGATCGTCTCCATGGGAGAATAGCAGCCTGCATTGCTGCGAAAGGTGGATATACACTGTACTAGTGCCGACATTGTGCATGCTCTGTTGCCTGTGTCTATGTGCCTGTGGTTCTGTCAGTGTGATCATGTGATGTATCTGACCCCAGGAATGTGTCAATACAGTTTCCCCTTCCTGGGACAATGAATTCACGGTGTTCTTATTTCAATTTCCAGGAGTGTACATCGACAAAATTCAAATGGCTCTGAGCACTATGGGACTTAACTGCTGAGGTTATCAGTCCCCTAGAACTACTTAAACCTAACTAACCTAAGGACATCACACACGTCCATGTCCGTGGCAGGATGCTAACCTGCTACCGTAGCGGTCGCGCAGCTCCAGACTGTAGCGCCTAGAAGCGCTCTGCCACTACGGCCGGCCCACTTAAAGTCGGTCCGGGTACTTACTCCTAGATATTTTACGGTTTATACTGTTTCCAGCAATTTCTCAGCATTAGTGTCGTTAAACAGCAGTGGTTTTCTTTTCCTCTGTATGCGCAGTATTTTACATTTATTTATTTTCAGGGTTAATTACATTCACCAATTTGGTGTAGGACATTTTGCAAATCGATACCGTCTTCTAGCGTTACTACTCTGTTATATACAACCACGTCATCTGCTAACAGTCTTAAAGAGTTTCCGACGCTTTACATCCACTTCTCCTTTCCACGGTAGTGCCAAAACAGAATACGACGGTTCAGATTCATGCCCGACCATGTGATTTCCATGAATCGCTTAAGGAAAATACCAGGCTGCTTCTTTCGAAAGGGCACGGCCGCTTTCCTTCTCCATCCTTCCCTAATTCGAGGTTGTGCTCCGTCTCTAACGACCTGAATGTCGACAGAACATTAAATACTAATCTCCTCCTACTCCAAAAACAGAATGCATCAGAGAACGGCCCGACCATCCGATACAGCTTCTAGCGATCACTTTCTGGCCAACAGCTTCTGCCTGCTCGCAGCCACAACAGACACACTCGATCTGACTGCTGCACTCCAACTGCTCCTCCCTCGTTTGTTACGGGTACAAAAGCAAAATAGCGTGCCACCAATCGACATGTAAATAAATGGATCGTATCGAAGACGGATGAGTAAAGGAAGCATGTTTCAGAATCTGAATAAAACTATAGAGAATCTTAGATTGCGTAGACAATTAAAAATGTAGTAGGCATTAAAAAAGCGAAAGAAATGAAAATCTATAAGCAAAAGGAACGAGGTAGCTGTTACAGAGAAGCCTAGAGCATCAGACAAAGCAAAAATCGGCTGCAAGGGACGCAGGGTTGTAATTAATGTCCAGGTAATTTGCCACGGGTCGCGTGCTGTTTGATTTACCTATCTCCGCTATTGGGACGCGAGTATCCTCAGGTACTCATTACCAACATGTTAGAGGTCTAACTCACGTCTTGGCTTCATCCCCAGCCCGTGGAATATTGACGATGGTGCCCAGCGGCGTGATATTCCTACTTGATGCCACCAGGAATATGAACATCCGAAGGTACTCGCCTAAAGTGAGCCAAACTAGTCACATAATATCCAACCTGTGACGCTTTATCTCTACGTTGAGCGTAAGAGCAAAATTGAATATTCCGTATTAAAGGAACCTGTTCGAAAATGTATTTAACAACATGTGAGAAGATATACTAACAATTTGCTTAGTGAAACAATTAAAAGCAATTAAACTATGAAAAACACTAAAGAGAAACTTACATTGCGTATTACATCACGGCGGAGAAAAAAATTGTACAACTTTTTCACGACTCCTTTAAATATTTGTGTAAAACGAGATATGAACCAAAAACACAAATACACTGACGGAAAAAAATAGCAACACCAAGAAGGAGTACTGCGACACAAACGAAAGGTGACAGGCGTGTTTCTGCAGCTGAAAGATGATGACTGTTCAAATTTCCCGCCAATCACATAAGAGTGTCCATACTAACGCCACTGTGAGGCTGCAGATCAGGTATGCAGATCGCGAGCGTTTGTTACCTGTGAGACGGAACATGGTGACTTCATATTAGTTGAGAAGGCCTTTAAGGCGACGGAAAAGCCACTATAAACACCTCACTGAGGTTGAACGACATCGTCTAATAGGGCTACGAGAAGCTTGATCTTCCTTTTACAACACTGCAGAAAGACCTGGCAGGAATGTAGCTACCGCACATGGCTGCTGGAAACTTTGGTCACGGGATTCTACGGTAGCAAGAAGACCGGGCTCCGGACTGCCACATTAACACTACCGAGACCGAAGACCATAGTGTTTTGCGTACGGCTTTGTCGCATCGTATTGCATCTGCAGCAGGAATGTGAGCAGCGGTGCCCCACAGTGACACAACGATCTGTTACGAATCGGTTGCTTCAAGGACAGCCCTTAGTGTGCATTCCACTTACCTCAAAGCACCGCCATTTGCGACTTCAGTTATGTCAAAAGGAGGTCATTGGAGGGCGGGATGGAGGTCTCCCGCGTTTTTTATGAAAACTGGTTCTGTCCCGGTGCCAGTGATGGTTGTGTGTTGTTGGTTAGAGAGAGGACATTTGAGGGCCTGTAACCAACCTGTCTGCATGGCAGACACTGTGGACCTACACCTGAAGTTATGGTCTGGAGTGTGATTTCGTATGAGAGCAGGAGGACTCTTGTAGTTATCCCACGTACCTCGACTGCAAATTTGTACGTCAGTCTGATGACCTGTGTGCTGCCATTCATGAACAGCATTCCAGGGGGTGTTTTTCAACAGGATAACGCTCGTGCACACACCGCTATAGTAACCTAAAGCTATACAGCGTATCGACAGGTTACTTTGGCACGGTCGATCATCAGATGTATCTCCAGTTTAGCATATATGGAACATCATTGGATGGCATCTCTAGTGTCATGCACAAGCAGCGACAAAGTGCAACAGGGATGGAACTGCAACCCACAAACTGGCATCCGGCACCGGTCCATCGTAATTCATGCACGCTTGCATGCTCGCATCCCCATTCTGGCTGTTACACCGCTTGCTAATATACCAGCATTTCACATTTGCAATGGCTTATCTCGAGCTTACGTTAACCTGCGATCTTGCAATGCTTCACTTAAATATGTTACGTGACGCATGTATTCCCGAAAGTTCATTACTCTACATTTATAGTTTTTTGATGTTGCGATTTTTCTATCAGTGTCGTTAATAATGAAATAATGTATTTGTCATCAGTCCTCTGACTGGTTTGATGCGGTCAACCAGTATTTCATCTTTTGTGTAACATCTTCATTTCAGGGAAGCACTTACAGTCAACTTTCCGAAGTACGTTCTAATCTCCGTCTTCCTCTACAAAGTTAGTTCTCTGTTTCTCTTCCCATAAATTCCGTTCTTCTCCGAATCTGTGAAAGTCTTACACATTTATATCGCGAATCGGCTTAGCTTTCAACATCCATCAGAAACACTACATCGCAAACATTTGAATTATCCAATTACAAAAAGTAATTCCTATTCTGATATCTGACGGCATTCTACATACACAGATCAAAAAACGTTTTGCATCACCCCGGTCCTCATAATCCTGATAATAGAAGATGACTGTGGATACTGTACCACAGACGCAGTCCCTTTTACAGTTCAGAGGTGTCACTAAACCCGCTCAAAGATGTAAACAACCATGCATGAGTAGCGCCTATTACACGGAGGGGGTCCGACAGCCGATCTGTTCCAGTCATTCCGCCAGGAAGGAGGTACACGGATCGTGTTGTCTGTACTTCAACCATGCCTATATGGTCAGTACCACGGTTCGATAGCGTCCGCGTTGTTATTTTGTGCCAGGAAGGGCTCTCAACAAGGGAAGATACCAGGCGTCGAGGAGTGAACCAGAGCGATGTTGTTCGGGCATGGAGGAGATAGAGAGAGACAGGAAGTGTCAATGACATGCCCCGCTCAGGCCGCCCAAGGGCTGCTACTACAGTGGATGACCGCTGCCTACGGATTATGGCTCGGAGGAACCCTGACAGCAACATCACAGGACGTCGTGTTACGATTCAAACGGAGAACAATAGGCTGCATGATGTGCAACTTCACTCCCGACGTCCATGGCGAGGTCCATCTTTGCAGCCACGACACCACGCACCGCGGTACACATGGGGCCAACAACATGCCGGATGGACCGCTCAGGATTGGCATCACGTTCTCTTCAACAATGAGAGTCGCATATGACTTCAACCAGACAATCGTCGGGGACGTGTTTCGAGGCAACCGGTCAGGCTGAATGCCTTAGACACACTGCCCAGCGAGTGCAGCAAGCTGGAGGTTCCCTGCTGTTTACGGGTGGCATTTGTGCGGCCGACATACGCCGCTTGTAGTCATGGAAGGCGCCTTCACACCTGTTCGATGCGTGAATGCCACCCTCCGACCGACAGTGCAGCCGCATCGGAAGCTTATTGGCAAGGCATTCGTATTCATGGACGACAATCCGCGCCTCCATCGTGCACATCTAGTGTATGACTTCCTTCAGGGTCCTCCAGACATGAACCCTATCGAATCAGCCTGGGATAGATTGAAATGGGCTTTTTTATGGACGACGTGACCCATCAACCACTCTGAGGGATCTATGCTGAATGGCCGTTGAGTAGTGGGACCATCTGGAACAACAGTGCCTTGATGAACTTGCAGATAGTATGCCACGGCGAATACATGCATCCATCAATGCAAGAGGATGTGGTACTGGGTATTAGAGCTACCGGCGTGTACAGCAATCTGGACCACCACCTCTGAGGTTCTCGCTGTATGGTGATATAACATGCAAGTGTGGTTTTCATGAGCAATAAAAAGGGCGGAAATGGTGTTTATGTTGAACACCAACTACAACTCTCGAAACCGACGGGATGCAAAACTTTTTTTATGTATACATATGAAGAAAAAGAACAGATGCAGGGGTTCCATTAGAAATGATTGATGTTGGAGAAAAGTGATACAAAAGAAACTTGCAGAAATTTTTCCAGAATATTGGCGAAAGGAAACAATTCCTCGTAGCTAGAATAATGCTGTAATTTCTCCTATTCACGATAAAGAGGACAGGCCACTACACCAGTTGTCAGTTAAGATAACACTCGCAAAGAACAGAACAGGTTGCCTTTAAAAGTGAAAAGAACACAATGCCCCAGTTAACAAATAGTGAATGAAGCAATGCGTGTAAATGATCCCTCAGGATTTTTTCTGTTTTCGGATCTCCTCTGAAAGCAGTGTTTGCTCCTGCGTGTTCTTCGAAGTCAGTACTTCACTGCCATTAACTAATGGGAATTCGTGTAGGAAAGACGAAGTTCTTTTCACGAGGTACTACTCCGGAAATTGACCGTCCCTTGTAGCTGAGTGGTTAGCGCGACGGAATGTCATACCTAACAGCCCCGATTCGATTCTCGGCTGGGTCAGAGATTTTCTCCGCTCAGGGACTGGCTGTTGCGTTGTCCTTATTATCATCATTTCATCCCCAACGACACGCAAGTCACCGAAGTGGCGTCAATTCGAAAGACTTGCACCAGGCGAACGGTCTACCCGACGGGAGGCCCTAGTCACACGGCAGTTCCATTTCCTGAAATTTAGAGAATCGGCATTTGTCATCGACTGCGGTACGATTCCACTGCCGCGAGTGTACATTTCTGGTAAGGGCCACAAAGACAACGTGAAAGAAATTAGGGATGTAGGGAGATAAGGCCAGTCGTTTTTCCCTCAGCTAGGAAATGACTAGTAGTGCCACAAAGTGCTCTCCGCCATGCACCGCACGGTAGCTTGCAGCGTATGTACGTAGATGTAGATGTATATGGCTGTTTTGTATACTTTGGGGTCAAACACGTCTTTATCTATCATAAAAGATTACCTTGAGCATGCGTCATTTATTCGAAGACGTGGTTAGCCGATGGACAACTTTCTCGTCTGTAGCTCCGTCATCTGATATTACTGGTCCTAGCTGTTTTAATCTGCTAACACTCAATAATTTGGCTCTGTTGGGTTTTACAGCGTTGTCTGATAGGATGGTTCTAGTAGTATCGTTCAGTCAAGAAATGAAAATTATTTTACTTTTAAATTCGTCGTAAGACAGACTTTATCTCGCCGCAGCCGTCAATTACCGTGAAGGCAGAAAGTCGTGGGCACAGTACGTCTGTAAATCACGTCAACTTCTTCCAGATTTATTTCTGTTTTTCGTAGATTCTGCGTTGTATTTCTGAAGTGGAGACAGGGAAGCAGAATTGTCTTTCCTTAGAGGACTGTGGAAAAACGCCTAAATCGTACACTTGATGTCTCGTGTATTGCAGCAACAAATGCTAATCAAATGTGTAGGTGTTCACTGACCTGACACATCTTTCTGTCTTGCCAACCATCACAGTGACCTTTAAAACAAGCCCACAGGGTAGTATTTGTAGACCACATTTAGGACAAAAACATTGGGTCATTTAAGTCTTCCATTGTCATTCTCGACGTCTATCACGTTGAAATACTGCTTGTAGTGACATCTGTTTCACTGTCCTAGGGCGGCCTGACAGGATAATCTGTTCTCCGTGCGGTATCGTATCTTCTCGTGGGTGATCTGTGTTCCAGATTCCCTTGGTTGCTTCAGTACATTGTTTGCACATTTCTTGAATTTACATTTCTTACGACCCTGACTCCACCATCGATTATCTCGACTAACGGCCGTGAATATCCACTTAAAGAAAACGGACGTCGCCGAGATATTCTTTCGATGTAAACGGCGCCATATGTGATACAAAAAGAGAACTGGTTCGCTGCCAGAGTGCTTGAGTACGCTTGTAGGAGCAGCAGCTGTTTGCCAGCTGGCATCATCAGACCGTACGAATTACTGTTCACAGATGAATGCCTCTTCTGAGGCAGCGCTCGCATTTTCGACAGCTACCGTTTGTTGCGGAAAAAGGGAGAAGAACAAGCAAGCTCCTCGTAACTCGAAGACTTCACTCGCGGAAACATAACTCTTGGGGGGAAACTCGGAACTGAGCTAGGCGAGCAATAATGGGGTAGTTAACAATTCTCGAGTCGCGATAAATTTTCCTGAATTACGCTGTTGACGCAGCGTGCACAGTTTCAGCGGCCGAGCGAGTTATGGAAGGACTAGCGGCCGCCCGTGGCATGATGTACGATCGGCAACTGTCGTGCACCCTAGCAACGCGGTGCCAGCAAGCGTTTCTATGGAGGTAGCAGGGCCGTCGCCACCCCAGCAGAACGTAATTCATTTACTGCCGCGCAGGTCGCGCCTAGTGTGACTTACTGGCGACGCGGATAGAGCGCCGGTCAGCAGCCCGTTAAATGAGAAATTCCTCTGGCGAATAGCAGGGCTCAAGAGTTGGACGATGGTGATAATATTGCAGAACTGAGACCACAAGGATATTACGCGTTGAACACGTGCAAAGTTATTTCGGAATTTTTAAAATCTCTGTGGGAGATGGCAATCGAATGACTACCAGTACTGAATTTTTCGTGTAGAGTGGGTGATACTGGAAACATACCATCGGGCTTCTGAAAAATGTCATGCATACAATGTTGAAGAAGGAAAGACTTCGGGAGTATCGGAAAGATCTGGTGATGACATTTCTCGACCTAGTTAAAGTATATGACAGCGTTCCCAGGGAAAAGATATGGGCAACCTTGAAGAGAAGGGGAGTTGGAGAGCAAACACTTGAAGTCATCCAGACAATGTATGAAAAAAGCTCTAGTTGAGTGCAGACACCAGTTGGAAGAACTGAATGGTTTAAGAATGTTACGGGACTAAGACAAGGAAGTGTGATATCACCACTACCATAATGGTGATAGATGAAATAGTCGAAGAGATGAAAGAAGCCCATAGAGGAAGGGGGATGAAGCTGATAGTATTTGCTGATAATACTGTGGTGACGGGAACAAGCAGTAAGAGGTACAAAAACAAATAGACGCCCTAAATGATAAGGTCGAGAAATATGGAATGAAATTTAGTGTGGAGAAAAGCAAGACCATGGTGGTAACGAGAGGGGATACAGAGGGCAAGGGGCAAATACGTATTAAGGGACGCGATATTGAAATAGTGGACAACTTTAAATATTGGGAAGTGTATTAATGGGGAACTCTCGTTTGGAGACAAAAATTAGCAAACGAATACAACAGAGTAGTGTGAGGGGCTTAGTGTGGGGAAGGGAAGTGCCAATGAGGTGCAAGCTGGTGCTATACAAGACTTACTTCACACCCATACCAATTTACGGCTCAAGGACTTGTATTATGATTAGAAGAGAGAAGAGTAGGATACAATCCAGTGACATGAAGTTTCTGAGAAGTATGCTAGGGAAGACGTGGTGAGACAGAGTGAAAAATGATGATGTTAGGAAGGAAATTGGAGTGGAGAAGTTCACTGAGAAAATTGAAAAGAATAGATTAAAATGGTTTGGGCATGTGAAGAGGATGGAGAGGGAAGAATACTAAGAAGAATGATTGAGTTCAAGATTGACGGCAAGAGACCAAGAAGAAGACCGAGAACAAGATGTATTAATACAAGAAAGATGAGTTTAAGGTGGAGAAACCTGCTATGGAACCAAATTGTGTAAGAAGAATGGTGGAAAGACAAAGTAGCGAAGTACCATTGATACCCCAACCCGACCAGATGTTGGATATAGGGGAAACGAAGATGATGATGACAATTTGGAAGATTGTAAGCGCCGGTACATATGGAAACTATTACATAATCAGCGAATCAGCTCACGCATCCAATTTGATGAAAAAATTAATACACAGAATTAAGAAAAGGAAACCGAAGATCTGTTACATGAAGATTAGTATGGCTGTAGGAAATGTAAAGCTGTCAGAGAGATAATTCTCTCAGTGCACTTGATAATGGATGGAAGACGTAAGAAAAATCAAGACACATCTGTCGAGCGAAAAATAGCGTTCGACACCTTGTGCAATATCTTCGAAATTATCAAGAACATGTGTAAGATGTAACGAACGACATGTAATATACTATATGTCAGTCTATACATCGAAGATAACTGAAATAGGTTCAGAGGTGGAATTAAAATCCAAGATGAAATTCATGGGATACTGCTGTCTTCTGTGAAAACCAGGAATAATTACGGGACATACTGAATGGAATGAGGAGCCTACTGAGTATAGAATATGAATTGAGAGTTACTTCAAGAAAAAGGAAAGCAGTGAGGAGAAGGACAAATGAGATTAATGCTAAACTAAACGTCCAAATTAGGGCCCATGAAATGAAAAATTTTGTTACGTGTAATGGCACTTGCTCGATGTTTCCAAAGAGGTATACATAAGACAAGCGATGCACTGCAGCAGAGATGATTTTAGAAGAGACAGGTATGACTGTTACTTGTTTGTTTAAATCGGTAGAAAGAGAGAAGTCTGCGGTGTGTCTTTATGAAGAGAGGACTGGAACATTTTATTGCTCTTCCTATTGTACCAGATTTATTATTAAAATTGGATTTTGAATTAATATAAATAGCGTGAAGTGAATTACAGTGCCTGTCTCTTTATCTGACGAACAGTTCATCTCACCGCATCGTAGTACGAATCTCTTTCATTAGTCGACGCGGTCGACAATTAGCAACTTCCACGGCGGCTGTATTCGAGACGACCACCACAGCAGAAAGAAGAGGTAAAGTGTCCCACTGAGGAGAAAATACAACAAATAAAATTTATTATTAAATTTCCTAAAAGTTTATGTCGGGTATGTTTGATGGCGTGTGTTCGGCAGCCTGCCGTAAAAGCATTTTATTAACTTCCCTTTATGACTTCGCTGATGAAAATCTGAGAACATTTCCAATTCAAAAACTTTAATTCATCACCCAAGCCAATAGCAAAAATTGAAATGGAATACACACGATAGAAGCAAACTAACGTGTGATCAGCCTCGGATCTACGATATTTCCAAACCGGGGCAAAAACGTGATAGTGATACACCTCTCCCCGCCCCGAGAGTTAGAGATGGAACGTCAATAAATAAATCGATTTTCAAAAATATGTTCACTTTGTAGCACATATCTTTCTGAAGAGTTTGCTACATAAAACACGAATGTTCCAGGAAATGTAAGACAGTTATTTCGTGTCAAGTGTGCCAGACTGCAGTGCCACGCCTCTTCACACAGCATTCTTCTATGGCACGACACTGTATTTCGCTCTGTAGATTTTGAACGTGTGTATTTTGTAATGGAATCCATCATATCTATATTCAGGACAGTGGAAATTAAAATGTCCCATGGTGCCTGCCCTGGTCTCAGTCAGTCGGTTTGACGTTCTACCCGGTTACAAAAAACTCACAATTAATACTGGGTGGGAATATTTGTGAGCGGGAGAATAAGAGCTCTTCAGAAAATCTGCACTCTTTATTGCGTATTAGTGAACAACTTTTTCTTTTGTGTGACATAAAATTAAATATAGGAAATATAAAATCAGTAAAGACAAGAGACAAGCAAGGCAGTACACATTTCTTCAGTCATTAGGTCCCAGCATTCCGCATGATGTGCCAGACTTACAAGTTAAGCAACCGCCTGATGCCAAGCGCGAGATAAAGCTGAGTTTGCTGGTTTTACTGTTAAATTATTGTCAATGAGAAAGAATTCGGTAATCTTATTTTACTAGTTTGTAAGTGATGATTCAATGGAATCATTTTCCTGCCAGAAAACAAGTTTAGTGGATTAAACGTTGACAATACCGTTCTGATTAAGGGGCAGCCAATGAACCCTGTGCCTTAAGCTGAAGTGATGATATAAAAACTGAATGTATTGCACATAACTGTCAACTTGTGCCGAGACTTCTTAGAACTGTTATAAGCTGGATCCAGAGGGCTGGATGTTCTGAAGAAGGGAGTATGAGCCTCATGGAAGAGTGTCAGACCGGGACTGACCAAGTAGTTACATCAGGAGCGACCATCTAACGTAACAAGTATCGCCACCAAGACATTGAGCAGTTACCGCATAGCCCAGCCAGCAAAAGGCCCAGAGTCGTAATGTCATCAACGCAGCAGAAAGGAATAGCTGCTGCGGCATGGGTGAACCAATTGCTTCACGTCCAAACCGTGGCTCTTTTGTGGCTTACGTAAGGGGAATTGATGTCCTGGCGAAAGAGGGATGACCAATACCCCTGTAAATACTATTAATTTCTAGATGTAAGGATACAGCCTAAAAGCTGACACCTTTGAAGGGAAGTCCACCAAGGTTTTCAAGTCGATCTGTCTGCCTGCTACCTTCACCGGTCTCTGCCGCTACTGGCTTTTGTCCCGCTGTTCGTGCCGAATCTCATGTGGCTGACAGCGCCCACCAACCAGTGGGGCCTACTGCAGCCCCACTCATGGTGGTCAACAACTGGCTTCTTGACTTCTAACAACCCTGCTCCAACACCTGCTGTGGATGCCAACAACTCCCGCCACCTACAGCATTAACCAGGCCTAAAGGTAAAAGAAAACTAGGTGAGGATTAAGTGGGTGGAAACTAAATTAATCACATTAAATGGAGAACAAGTGGAAGGATGCAAAGTAAGAGCAAAAAAGCAGAACTTGATCCGAGGAGAATAAACATCAAAGTATCACTTGATTCTTAAGAATAAAAGAGGAACCATAAACGTTTTAACAGATCTGCAAGCAGGGACGAAAATAACAAAACAAAAGGAAATTAAGGAAAAGATACACAGTTATATCCCTGGTATAATGAACAGTCAATCTACTGATGAAAATGCGCAGCAATAAATGACAAGAAACATCTAAGGTTAGTCAGAGCAGAGTACAAAGTGGTTTAAGAATAGAAGTCGACAAAGAAGGAGTGGAAGACGCGATCGAACGAAACCACAAAAGTAAATCCGCCGACCAGACGGGACGTCTGCAGAATTTAGCAGATTTTACTACCACAAATGAAGAAGAAATCTTAGCGTATATACGGGGAACTAATGGACCTGAATAGTAATACACCAAAGGAATATTTAGTGGGGTAAAGGTCTTAGTTCTCGAAAGACCAGGAAATGAAATAATTGAAACCTAAGACTAATTACCCTACTCATCACAGACAGCAAAATAAAAGTGTAGATCCGCTCTCAAAGACTCAAAAATAATGAACTCATTAACATAGCCGTACCCAACAAATGACGGTGAGAGTAGGAATCTTCTGCACATAATAGCAACTTCCAAGACGTGTAAAATTCAATGATCAGTTGCTTCTTTAGACTTTGAAAAATTTACCAGTACATAAACAAGATCATGTAGGCTGCGGAATTTCCACCTCAGGTTATGAACTTAATAAACAACATGGTAAGTAATGGTGTAACAGACATAATGTTAAATGGATAGCTAACAAAACAAATCAAGGCGCAAAGGACCGGAGACACGGTTGTTTAATGTCGACGGCACTCTTCGCTAATGCAATCGAACTCTTGGTCGCCACCATGACCGAGAAAGTTCAAGGTAGAGACATAAATGAGAAAAGATGGTATACAATGCATACGCATACGACGTAGAGAGTTTCGTGAAAAGCGAAAAAGTACATGAAGTCCAACAGAACGTACACATACATGAGCAAGCATCTGTGGCTAAAATAAATTTTAAAAAGTCAGTCATCATGAAGACAGGGTAAAGAATGCTAATGTAGGATTAGATGCATTTAGCCACATGAGGAGAAATTAAACGCCTTGCCATCGACTTTAGAAGCAACACACAGCACATCAACGTCGCACAAACTACGAATAGTTCTTGATAAGACCTGAGAGTTAGTTTCGGAGGCTTGTCTGCTCTGTAAAGTAGGATGGATGGTGATCTGTGACATCTCTGCCAAACGTGCTCAATGCTAGTGCACGCACAACCGTTTCGGAGCACACCGTTCATCGCACATTGTTGAACATGGAGCTCCGCAGCAAACTACCCCTCTGTGTTCACATGTTAACCCAATGACATCGTCAGTCACGACTATAGTGGGAGTGAACCATTGAGATTCGACGGTTGATCAATGGAAATATATCTGAACAATTTTGCTACACTAGGTCGATGACAGTCTCGACAAACGCCGTCATCGCGGGGCTGGAAACGTGCAGCGCGCCACGGTCGCAGTTAGCGGGAGCAGTATTATGCTGCAAGAGACGTTCTCCTGCGCTTTCATGGGACCTACCCTACAGATCGAAGACAATCTGACAGCTGCGAACCACCTGCATCCTTTCTTGCTTGATATCTGATCCGACGGCGATGACGTCTTTTATGTGTGATTGTTCGTGTCTCGGAGCCAGAACCGATCTACAATGGTTTGGGGAGCATTATAGTCAACACACTTTGATGTCTCAGCGGCCAAATTTGCCTGATGCAAATTCTATGAAACCCATCTGTGTCGCTATCGGGCACCATAACCACGTACGCAAATCAGCTACCCGTTATTTACGTGAATTACATGACCTGTGCGTAGACAGCTAATGCCACATTCGTCCATAAACATACCAACAACCTGTCGGATCCCTGACACGCAGAATCAGTGATTATTTCGTTCCAAAGACATACAAACAAGCTATTAAGCAGATGGTCATAGTATTTTGGCTCGTCATTGTACAAGAACATTGTGAGAGAAAGTTAGACGATATCGAGGAAGCAATACTCGTTATGATTTATATAATATTGATACAGATGAAAACGTACTCGCCAGGGTAGCCGTGAGCAGTAATGAGTTGCTTCCCGGGCTCGGATAGACGCGCCAGTCCGGGATCGAATCCGACCGGCGGATTACCGACGAGGGCCGGTATGCTGGCCAGCCTGGATGTTGCTTTTAGGTGGTTTTCCACATCCTACTAGGTGAATACCGGGCTGGTCCTCACGTTACGCCTCAGTTACACGACTCAATAGACATTTGAAGACGTCCGCACTCTTTCAAGGCTTGCACTAGAGGCAGACAGCTGGAGTACACTACTTCCGTCCCAGGGGGTTAAGGGTGGCGGCAGAAAGGGTATCCGGCCACCCTCTGTAACTAACTGCCAAATCCGTAATAACACGGCCGACGCCGCGTTGGAGCAGGACAAGGTCCAAAGAAAGAAAGGAAGACAGATGAAAACGACACCAAACAACCCAATGGCACTCCTGTTAAGTGAAATAGTGAGGGACAGATTTAACTCTCCAATAATTGTCCAGCTCATACGCAACAAGCTTTTGCATCTGAAACATTAACCAACGGGCTGCTGCTGCAATCAGCTCAGAATCTCGGAAAAGAAAATAACCAACGTCCAAGATGGATATAGAACGTTAATCGAAATCAGGAACAGGAATGTTGTTAGACTCAAATTCGCGCACAACTATTGTACAAAAAGCCGTAAACATATCCGTAATAGAGACCATCCACTGAAGCGAAATCTGTAACATTTATGTGATATTAAAGATATCTAAAACTTGACTAGATTTTGCGTATGGTGTCGGAATAACATCGAGTATACAGCATGTCATCTGGGCAATGGGACCAGTCGTCGTAGCATCATGCACGTCAGAATCTTGCTAGGATCCAACACATACGAAAATAAAATTTTGAGTTGCTCGGTTTGTCTGAAACCAGTAACTCAGAGGCTTTCCTTAAGGTGGGGGGGGGGGGGGGGGGGGGGGAGGCGCGGCACATTAAGCAGGCATGTTGGTCGTGATTCCTGCCACGTACATTAACTGTTGCCTTATGAAATCAGTCTGTCAGCGGAGGCCACTGTTAAAAGTCATGTCAGTTGTCGTTTCTGCCAGTTACGTTAATTTTTGCATTATAAAAGCAGTCTAACCGTGTGGATTACAGTGAAAGTTCCTGTCAGTGACTCTCAAAAGTTATGTTAACTGTTGCATTTCATAGACAGTCCAGCAGCGATGGTCTCAGTGAAATGTAGTGTGGTAGTGGTTCTTGCATGTTATGTAAACTGTTGCATTATAAAAGCAGTCAGGTAGAGGGGGACCACAGTGAAACGTTGTGTTGAAGAAGGTTCCTGCCATTTACGTTAACAGTGGCATTTTAAAAGCAGAAGACAGACAGATAATCATTGCGTACATGCCGGCCGGTCCGCAGTGCAGTTGCGTATGTGCATTGGATGTGATCATAGTGTCATCCGCTCACAGGTGGCGAAAGGTATTGAAAATATTATACATCGTATTAAGTGTACAGTGAACTGAGATGTGAAAAACTACAGGAATTATTAAATGGCATTCCTTAAAAAAGATAAAATATTTTTGCCGTACTAGAACCGAAGTAGTTAAGGATTTCTTCCAAATTCCACCAATAAAGCGCTACGGCAGCCATTTCTGTACCAGACCACGACGTATCGCTGCGATTGCTACGAATGAATATCTCTGAAGACTCCACGTTAGTGGAATTCATAAACACCGCGACAGTTTTGCCCATCTCCAACGACAACCTCGCGTGTGCAGTCGCTCTATCACAACTAGAGTTTGGAACACTTCTTGCCAATCCAAGTAGAGTGTTTTAACAGCAGTCAGCAAAAAATGCCTCTACCTTCCATTATACAGAACTTGCAGATTCACCAAGAAGTTCCACCTGCAGCTCAGAACGTAATGAGGGGCACAGACTAGTGTGTAAAAATAAGAAAGGTATTTGAAATACTGCCAGACAGAAAATTTCCATAATCAACCAAACTTCTCGGAACACTGTAATACAGTCAGATTTCCTAAACACAGAGGAAATATCGCACCTTAACGTCAAGAAAAACGAAGTCAGCTGCATGTCAATGTACTGTATTTTAAAAGAAAAGAACGGAGGTAAGGAAGATTATTGGATATATCTGACAACGTAACATCATAAATTAGCGAAAAAAGTACAAGTATAATGTAGGTTGCACTGAGAAATAATTGTTAGCAAAAGAATTCGATGTACTGCACCATTTTAGAGTTATTTAGCACTGAAGATAGCCAATCAGAAGTAGCACATACAAATTCAAGCAACCCACAAATAACTATGCAATACCGCATTTTAGAGCGTGCACATGCTTGAATTTAGCACACAATGGCTGATTGGTTATCTTCAGTGGTAAATAACTTTAAAACGGCGCAACGTATTGAAATTTCTTCTGAACATTATTTTCAGCACAACGTCCACTGCAACACCCTTAGAGTTTCCAGACTGTTTCTGACCAGAAATACAACTGTGTTACGGTGAGAGGAGTTATTAATTTACGATGGATGAAAACATGTTTTATGAAGTAAGATGCTGAGTTGATTTTAGAAACAAGCAGTTTTCACATTTCCATTATTTAATGGAAAAATAGTATCGAAGAAGAAAAACCAAGTCGAGAAGCCAACAATTGGCTAGGGAAGGAAGGACTATAAAGACAGGTTGAAAGCCTGAGAAAGCACCATATACAGGGTGTTACAAAAAGGTACGGCCAAACTTTCAGGAAACATTCCTCACACACAAAGAAAGAAAATATGTTATATGGATATGTGTCCGGAAACGCTTACTTCCCATGTTAGAGCTCATTTTATTACTTCTCTTCAAATCAAATTAATCATGGAATGGAAACACACAGCAACAGAACGTACCAGCGTGACTTCAAACACTTTGTTACAGGAAATGTTCAAAATGTCCTCCGTTAGCGAGGATACAGGCATCCACCCTCCGTCGCATGGAATCCTTGATGTGCTGATGCAGCCCTGGAGAATGGCGTATTGTATCACAGCCGTCCACAATACGAGCACCAAGAGTCTCTACATTTGGTACCGGGGTTGCATAGACAAGAGCTTTCAAATGCCCCCATAAATGAAAGTCAAGAGGGTTGAGGTCAGAAGAGCGTGGAGGCCATGGAATTGGTCCGCCTCTACCAAACCATCGGTTACCGAATCTGTTGTTGAGAAGCGTACGAACACTTCGACTGAAATGTGCAAGATCTCCATCGTGCATGAACCACATGTTGTGTCGTACTTGTAAAGGCACAGGTAGAGTATCCCGTATGAAATCATGATAACGTGCTCCATTGAGCGTAGGTGGACGAAACTAAAATTAGCTCTAACATGGAAATTAAGCGTTTCCGGACACATGTCCACGTAAGATCTTTTCTTTATTTGTGCGTGAGGAATGTTTCTTGAAAGTTTGGCCGTACCTTTTTGTAACACCCTGTATAATTTAATGCAGTTAAGTTTTGTTCAGGATTATGTTACTGCTGCAGGCTACGATTTTCAAATTATTCAAGAAAAAGTACAAAAGTGAGCTTCAAACAGGTTTCTCCAGAAGAACTGAAAACCGTGGGCTCCAGACAAAACGTATCTCAGTACAATATTCAACTGCATTTCATTTTCTAGAAAAAGGTCCTGTTCATTTTCTCTGTAAGGCTAATACTTTGCACATAGCGAAGGAGAGAAAATGAAAATCTCTCGCGTAATTTTTGAACGGTCTGAATGGAGAGTTACACATTCGTTTCGTGCTTAACTGGGCCTTAATATTCATTTGACAGTATCCTTGTTTTAAATTAATTTGCTTGATAAAGAAGGGTGGTTCTTCATTATGTTGATCAAATCATAATGATATGCTCCAACTTCAGCTGACACCTCACAATATGCACCAACAACTGTGGTCACTCAGACACTGTCACGATTCAGTGGCTTGTGAAATAGATATCATGTAGAACAAGAAGGATAGGAAATGGCGAAGAACAAAGTCACTGAAAAGTGAACTCAGACTCGGACTGCTGAAGGCTGGGGAAGGAAATCAGAAGTATCTTTTTCAGAGTAGTCGTCCGAGAAATTTTCTTCAAGATATTTAAGAATTCACAAGAAACCTAAATGCTCTGAACGAGGGTCTAGTCTCTTACCACTCGATTGTTGCTGTTGACTTTGTGGTCTACATCTCGAAGACTGGTTTGATGGAGATATCCAAGCTAGTCAAAGCTGTGCAAACCGCTTCAGATCTACACAATTACTGCAGCCTATTTCCACTTCGACACGCTTAATCTAGTCTATGCTTGGTCTTCCTCAACATTAGCACCCCCCCCCCCCCCCAACCTACTCACGCATTTCTCACCATCACCAAATCAACAGTTCACTGATTTCGCAGGATGTCTCTTATCAAACGATACCTTCTTTCATCAGATACTCGCTCTACCCATCTAGCCTTCAAAATTCTTCTACAGTATAACTTTTCAGTAACACTCTCCTTTTCTCTGCCTTTTATGGTGCACGTTATACTTCCATATGAGGCTGAAATACAGACAAGCACTTTGAGAAATGCCTTCGTAACCGTTCATGCCTCCAACTTGTATTCGAAGTCGCAAATTTCTCTTTTTCGAAAACGGGATTGTTGTCTTAGTTTTGTATTCTCTTCACCTCTGTCATCGAAAAAAGTCGCAAGCCTCATCCCCTACTTTTAGTGTCTCATTGCTTGAGTCGTTCCGACATGTGCTTTTTTCTTTGGATTGATTTTGTTGTTGTTCGTCTTACAGCCTTCTTTCAAGTCACTATTCATTCTGTTCAGAGGATCTTCCAAGCCCTTCGCTATTTCTCACTGACTTATGTTCGGAAAAGGTTAAAGTTTTTATTTCTTCTCTCTGAACCTTTACAAAATTTGTCCTTGGTTTCGTCTTCTCAACTACGGCCATCCTCTCATGCCCCACGGCAGTTATAACTCCGCCCTGGTTTCTGTACAAGTTATAATCTTTCAATCCCTATATTTTATCCGTGATAAGTTCATAATTTTAGTGTATCGCAGCAGACGGTGCCAAAAGTTTTTGTAAATCTACTTATGTTCGAAATGTAGGCTTGTCTCCTGAGGTCGGCACCCACCAATATTTCCATATTTCTGTACTTCTGGTAAATCTCGAGGTAGAGACCTGTCCATTCTAGCCCGTACTGACATAGATGACACCTGTGTCTAATTTCCACATAGTTAACGTAACATTAAGCTTCAGCGTTCCAGGGCCACGTATCACTACTGACAAAGAGAGACTCCCTGAGCAACGTGTCTGGTTCCCTGCAGCCCGGCGCTGCTTTCCCGGCTTTCAGAACAGGTTTTGATCTTGATCAGCGCGGTAGCTGCCGAATTACTCTTCCGACGCTGAGTAAACACCGTTTACACCCTGCAGCAACACGGAATTCTGCGGGCTAACGTTACGTCTCAAGGGCTGTTTGAACGACAGCCGTTCTTGTTGGTGTTTCGAGATAATGGCTAGTGTATTCAGCCGCTATAATATCCAACACACGCTGCCTGTAGTATTTTTCCCCATTCTTGTCTGAGTATCAGTCGGCTTCCAGTACACTTTTTTTGTCAACAGCCGATCCTGGAGATCAGTATTTGCTCATATTTGTGGCCAGTGTCTTACATTTGGACTGATTTTGTAGCAGTTCATGTTATAGCCTTCCTGCAAGACACTATTCACTCTGTTCAATGGATCTTCCAATGCCTTCGCTATTTCTGACAGAATAACATTATCATCGAGAAATGTTACAGTTTTTATTTCTTCTCTGTGAAGTCTAAAACCTTACCGAAATTTTTCCTTGATATCCGCCTCTGACTACTCTATGTAAAGACTGAATGAAATAGAGTAATGGTATCAGATTTTCCTAATTATCTCGTACTAGGACGGTGAAACATTGGTTCTTAAATCATGTGTTGTGTTGTGGTGGCGTTGAGGAGTAGGACTGCCTATCTACGGCTTGGGTGTTAATTAAGTCTGTCGCAAGTTCGTCGTTTCCTGCACGAGAAGAAGAAAAACTGTCGAAAGAAATTGCAAGGAGCTAGGTGGCAAAACAGAAAGAAAAATTTTAGTAATAAAATCCGCCGCCAGATTTCCCCTCCAACGGAATTGCAACGTTCAACGTTGACACGGAGATTATACTTAACTCCAGATGCTTTAATAATTTTATTTAATAATACGGTCCGTAGAGAACAGCTTTCTTTGTATCTCGTATAAATAAAACATCCGCTGTCAAACTTCTCCTGCTCAAGTAGTCTTGAACAATTTTCCGAAGATGCAACAGATGTGGCAAAACCTAAATATCCGCCAGCAGTTAGTCAAAAAAAAATCTCAAATTATTCTACTACATGGCATGCACTCAACAAGTCGTTGGAAGTCCCCTGCTGAAATGTTGAGCCATATTGCCTCTATAGCCGTCCATAATTACGAAACTGTTGCCGATGCAGGATGTTGTGCGCAAATTGATCTCTTGATAAAGTCCGATAGACGTTCGATGGGATTCATGTCGGGCGATCTGGGTGTTGAGACCATTCGCCCAAATTGTCCAGAATGTTCTTCAGACCACTAGCAAACAGCTGTGGTCCGCTGACATGGTGCTTTGTCGCCCATCATCGCTGTCTGTAAACATCAAGTCCATGAGTGGCTGCAAATCGTCTCCAGGTAGTCGAACATAACCATTTCCTGTCAATGATTGGTTCAGATGGACCAGAGGACCGAGACCATTTCATGTACATACAGCCAACACCATTGTCGAGCCACCACCAGCTTGCACATTGCCTTATTGACAGCTTGTGTCAATGGCTTCTTGGCGTCTGCGCCACACCCGAACCGTACCACCAGCTCTTACCAACTGAAATCGGAGTTCATCTGACTAACCAGCCGTCTAGGGTCCATCCGATACTGTCACGAGACCAGGGGAGGCGCTGCAGGCGATGTTGCGCCGTTAGCAACGGCACTCGCATCGCTCGTCTGCTGCCACAGCCCATTAACGCCAAATTTCGAGACACTGTTCTAATAGATAGGTTGGACGTACATCCCACATTGATTTCTGCGGTTATCTCACGCAGTGTTGGTTGCCTGCTAGCACTGACAACTCTACAGAAACGCCGCTACTCTCAGTCGTTAAGTGAAGGGCGTCAGCCACTGCGTTGTCCGTCCTGAGAGGTAATGCCTGAGCTTTGGTATTCTCCGCAAACTCTTGACACAGTCCCATGCGCCTAGCTCCAACTAGCATTTCGCTATAAAAGTCTTTTCGTGCAGCCACAATCTCGTGGGAAACCTTTTCACATGAATCTCGCAAGTACAGATGACAGTTCTCTGTTTTATACCTTGTGTACGCGATACTGCGGTCATCTGTAAATGAGACTTTCGTCGCCTCAATGCATAACAAGAAGTGTAAGTCACAAGCTTATAGCAAAGACTCACTCAACTTTTGTTATAGAGAAAAAGAAAGTTTCGTTAACAGTTATTATTTATACTTTTTTTTGTAAATTCAGCTACGGTGGCCGAACACGTGCGCTCCTGCTCTCTCCAGTGACGTGACTCTCGTTGCCCTCTTTATCCATCTACTTGAAACATAAAAGTAACACTCGCTTCTGCTGTAATATGTACAAAAAACCAATGCAGCAAGTAACACAGTACGCATACAACTCACTCCATCCAACAATCCATCTAAACAGAAACGTGAAACATACATTCAGTCCAGTAGAGTGTGCGCAGATATGAAACTTCCTGGCAGATGAAAACTGTGTGCCAGACCGAGACTCTAACTCGGGGCCTTTGCCTTCGCGGGCAAGTGCTCTACCATCTGAGCTCCCTCCTCAAAGCTTTACTTCTGCCAGTATCTCGTCTCCTACCTTCCAAACTTTACAGAAGCTCTCCTGCGAACCTTGCAGAATTGGCATTCCTGGAAGAGAGGATATTGCGGAGACATGGCTTAGCCACAGCTTCCGCTGCAGAGTGAAACTCTCATTCTGGAAACATCCCCCAGGCTGTTGCTAAGCCATGTCTCTGCAATATCCTTTCTTCCGGGAGTGCTAGTTCTGCAAGTTTCGCAGGAGAGCTTCTCTTAAGTTTGGAAAGTAGGAGACGAGGTACTGGCAGAATTAAAGCTGTTAGAACGGGTCGTGAGTCGTGCTTGGGTAGCTCAGATGGTAGAGCACTTGCCCGCAAAAGGCAAAGGTCCCGAGTTCGAGTCTCAGTCCGGCACACAGTTTTAATCTGCCAGGAAATTTCATACATTCAGTCGGTTACAATAAGCTGGCGACCATAAAATTTCTGGTGACACTTTAATGGAAAGGCTTACTTTCTCCGCATGTCTGTATAAAATTCTGACTAAAGCTCTTTCTGCAACGTTTTAGTCCAGTGTTGTTACGATAAAGTGTCAAAAGCGAAGGCATTGTTCTCTGGGATTGTTTTCCTTATCGCGTCTTCCAGCCTTTTGCCCAACATATTTGCCGATTGCATGTGAAACGTTAACCTTGTCTTGACTTAGAATTTCTTATACTTTTGGATTGAGCCGAGTGTATCTGCTTTCCTGTTACGTCTTTCAGGTAGACGTGTAAGGTGTCTAAACTCAACACCTATACCGACTCACTGTAGGGTTTACCAGTGTTTTCCAGATATAAATAAAAGCTAACTGATTCGATGCGCTAATGCAGAGAGACTTATACCATTTCCTCGGAGTAACAGGAAAATATTCTTGTGTTCTTAATAGTTGCATTAGGTTTTCAGGTCAATCCTACGTCTTTTCATTGCAGTAATCACTTCGCCTGAAACGATTGTGAGGCGTTTTAAGCTGGAAAACCCAGAAGGGTCGATTCAATCGTCTAATAGGCAATGGTTTTCTTCCACTATGCACAATGGCACCATTCCTCGCGGTGTATGATGGCTGCATACTCAGTATATTTGCTGAGTGAGGTGGTTGTTAGGAACGTGTATACAGTCTGTTTCAAAAAGAATAGACGTATTTCGGACGCATATATTTATTAACCTGAAAAACACACAACTACGAAATATGGGATACATACTTAAGAAGTATTACAGATGTTCAATACGTTCTCCACCAGCTACTATATCGATGTCTGAATTCCTCCCATATTGGGATAATCATGTCCATCGTCACTGATGCTATGGCAGTACTTGTCTCATTCTTCTTCTACGTTCTGTGGTAGTGTCGGTGCATAAACGTTTTCCTTGATGAATCCCCACAGGAACAAGTGACAGGACGTCAAAACCTGTGACCGTGGAGGCCAGCTGAGAAGTTCTAAGCCGCCGGCTGTTTGACGGCCAATCCATCGGCTTGGTAGAATTTCATTCAGATATTCACGCACTTGCGAACACCAGTGTTGTAAAATGAAGCCGTCCCCGTTCAGCCTCGGAAATAAGAAGTTTTATAACGCAGCAAGATGTTGCTGACAGTTAAACGGGTTTCCATTGATGGAAAATGTGCCACAAACAGATGAGTGGATTAGCACACATAAAAAACTGAGTTTGGGTAAATATCGTACATGTTCAGTGTGTGCATGTGGATTCTGTAGATCCCAAATTCAAAAACATTCAAATGTGTGTG
Organism: Schistocerca gregaria; assembly: GCF_023897955.1. NCBI lineage: Eukaryota > Metazoa > Arthropoda > Insecta > Orthoptera > Acrididae > Schistocerca > Schistocerca gregaria. The sequence continues at coordinate 138,470,768 of NC_064922.1, read as the reverse complement.
AAATCTTACGGGACTTAACTGCTAAGGTCATCAGTCCCTAAGCTTACACACTACTTATTCTAAAGTATTCTAAGGACAAATACACACACCCATGCCCGAGGGAGGACTCGAACCTCCACCGGAACCAGCCCCACAGTCCATGACTGCAGCGCCTTAGACCGCTCGGCCCAAATTCAAACATTGTGTTTGTTTGCTTTTCAATTAAGGTGGAAAGTCGCTTCGTCACTCAATACGGTGCATTGTCTTAAAGTGTTATAACTGTCAATAGCATTCAAAAATTGGCTCTGAGCACTATGGGTCTTCTGAGGTCATCAGTCCCCTAGAACTTAGAACTACTTAAAGCTAACTAACCTAAGGACATCACACACATCCATGCCCAAGGCAGGATTCGAATCAGTCGCTTCGTCACTCAATACGATGCATTGTGCAAAAGTGTTATAACTGTCAATAGCATTCAAAAATTGGCTCTGAGCACTATGGGCCTTCTGAGGTCATCAGTCCCCTAGAACTTAGAACTACTTAAAGCTAACTAACCTAAGGACATCACACACATCCATGCCCAAGGCAGGATTCGAATCAGTCGCTTCGTCACTCAATACGATGCATTGTGCAAAAGTGTTATAACTGTCAATAGCATTCAAAAATTGGCTCTGAGCACTATGGGCCTTCTGAGGTCATCAGTCCCCTAGAACTTAGAACTACTTAAAGCTAACTAACCTAAGGACATCACACCCATCCATGCCCAAAGCAGGATTCGAATCTGCGACTGTAGCAGTAGCGTGGTTCCGGACAATAGCATTCAGAAGATAGACTTGGGGAGAAGAGAAATTTGTGGTACAACATGACAAGAAGAATTGATCATTTGGTCGGACACTTTCTCACGCATCAAGGGATCACCAATTCAGTACTGGAGAGAAGCGTGGGAGTAAAAATCATAGAGGGAGACCAAGAGATGAATACGGTTTAGTAGTTTCAGAAAATGTAGTTTGCATCAGTTACTCGGAGATGAAGAAGCTTGCACAGGATAGAGTAGTACGGAGACCAGTATCAAACCAGTCTTTAGATTGAATACCATAACAACAGGAATCTGAAGCTAACCAGAAAATGCACGGCTTCGTAACCAACCGCTCTTAAAAACACGCCAAATTGTTGTTGTATACAGCTGTAACTCCCAACTGGCGCGAGGAGTTGATTTTGCACTACTACGTTGGAAAGCAGTCTGAATTCGTGTGACATTTAAGATGGAAACACGGAGGCAAGCAAGTACTGTTTCATTTACATACACATCCTCTGTCTGGGAATGTTCCATCATTCGGAGGATCACAATGGTACCTCAACCTGAAACTCTTCGCGCTGTAATCACGGAATTATAATTCGCAGACTCGAGAGCATAACATGAATTCTGTTGCGGAGTCATCATTTTGCAGTATGTTACGTTAACCATGCATTCAGAAGACGACCGACATCTAGCGGTAATAAATATAAACTAGACAATGTGTATGTTCCTCCAATAACCGAGCCATGACGAAACTATCGATAATTTTGTCAACATAATAATTTGTAACACTTTTTGAAATATCCTGTACAGCCTGGTACATGTTTGAGATCTACGGATGCATGATGACGAAGAGAGAGGGTGAACCCTGTCACGTAACATATTCCTCTCGAATAGCACCAAGCAGACTGCTGGGCTTGGAGTCAGACATATTACCATCAACACTGTCACATACATACCCTCAGTCCATGAGATACTGTGAAACGGCTTGGATTTCAATCCAGGATACTGACGCAACGTCGGGTTTAGTTGTTTTACTCAAACAACTCTCCTCCCCTTGCGGTCAAATACTGGCGGTGAAGATGTGCTTCAGCATCAGGATTCGAATAGAGCGCCAACGCTAAGGCGTGCGCTAGCGACCTTGGCGGCGGAGGCCTGTGTTGCAACTCAGCTGATAAGTGCAGAAGGTTTTATCAGTGAAATTTGCCGAGGAAGGCTCTCTTCTCACACATCATTGCACAGCTTATTCTTTTCTTGTGTGTAAAAGGCTTCTCTTATTTTTCCGTTAGTGTATTCTATCGATTCCTTCGGTTCTACAAATATGAAGGGGAAAAAATAAGGCAAATTAGATATTAACGTTCGATGGAGGTGTTTAGATATGCAGTACAAGTTAAGTCTGGACGTGGAAGGAGAAGCCGATCTTGGAAACGTTTACTAGGAAGCCATGGTAGCGCTCCCCTGAATTGATTTTTGTGACATATAGCTATTGTGCCTAATCGTGATTTTTGACAATCAAAATTTTTGCTTTTACGGAAGAGCTATATGCAAACTTTTGACGAGTAACTAAGTGACGTAGTGAAATTATGTACTTAGATTTTACAAATATGTACCTGTCATAAAATATGCATATAATATCATAACCACGTTTCAAAGCATTTATCGGTAATGTCTCCTGCTATAGTCAAATTTACTGATATTCGTATTGGAAAAATTTTGAAAGTAATCACCGCAAACGAAGTTTCGTCCGAAGTGGAATTTATAGTACAGGGTGCAATTCAAGCATCAGGTTAAAAAAAAATGGCTCTGAGCATCAGCGGACTTAACTTCTGAGGTCATCAGTCCGCTAGAACTATTTAAACCGAACTAACCTAAGGACATCACACACATCCATGACCGAGGCAGGATTCGAACCTGCGACCGTAGCGGTCGCGCGGTTCCAGACTGTAGCGCCTAGAGCCACTCGGCCACACCGGCCGGCCCAAGCATCAGGAAGAAAACATTACTTTAATCATCATGGTTGGTCTTTTATGTATTGCACTTTCGAAATTGATTGAACCATACATATTACAAAAATTGATGTCTGTCTATGTTCCACATCTTCCGTGCCCGCCTGAGTGGCCGAGCGGTTCTAGGCGCTGAGAACCGCAACAAAATGATGAAAGGAAAGAAGTTTATCGCCAGCAACGTTTTCGCTGTTCATGGAGTGAAACTTCCACATGAAGCACGACGTATTTATATATTACTTCTCTACTCTATGTTCATGACACATTTCCAGCTAATTCGTCGCTGAACGCATTTCCACCGCCGTGAAGCTGAAAATTCTACGTAAGACAAAAGAGCAATGCTCGGCGGTACAAAGAGTTTGCTTTTTGTTGCAAAAGATCCGTTAAATGGGACACTGTCATGACAAAGGAGCCCATTATGGAGGCCTGCAAATCATGTCAAATGTTGCACAAAACACACAAAATTCCTTAAAAGAAGGCCAAAATAATCCGCTTACTAATAGCTGACAAGAGGTATTGATTGCCATGAATGCTCAAGGATGTGAGAAACATAATTGCATATCGTTATTCACTCGTGCCCATGTTCCCCAACCTAGCACCTACAATTTCAACAAAGACATGGATGAGATTTTGCACTGAATGATTATGATTCGAAAAACATTACGACCTGCAAGGAAAGTAAGTGAATAAAAACGTTAAAAGCGCGCTTTAACCTAAGAGGAAGTGGCGTCGTATCCAAACATCTGCAGCTGCATGATGAACAACCGCAGACCGGCGACCAAAACGTAGCCAGGGTAGTAAACATAACATAGCGTCAGTGTGACGCTTTCGATAGGCCACACTTTCCTCTAACTGTAATTCGCTGCAAAGCCTGTAACAAAGCCAATTCCCTGATCTCCGTGGGATATACTACGCGTGACCAGCAGGAGTATTGCAGCCTGTCGGCCAGACGATACTTTGCAAAAAAACAGCGGACTACCGAGCGAAAAGAGTGCGCGCTTGTAAAACAAGTCGGCACGCTTCAAACCCAAGTGAAAACACTTGCGTTCGTGCGAAACCCACTAGCTCTTAACCACAGTAGGGTCTGACAACGAAACTGATACGTTTTACTGAGGGACCGTCCCAGTTTCTCCAGGTTGCACAAAGCCCCCCCTCCCCCCCCCCTTGCAGCGGATATTTCAGTCGGCTTGTGGCCCCGCGGCGATATGACTTGAGCTGTGGGCTGTGCTTGCCTCGCAGGTGCGCGCCGCCCCTGGGAGGAAGACATCCGTTGACAAGGCCACTGGCTGTGACTGCGCGCCTGTAAGCGGCGCAGTAAACCCGCGACACACGCCGCTCCGTCGGCGCGCGTGGCGCTGGGCAGCCGTCCCGCGCGGCTTTATTGTTCATTGTATGCGCCGCATACCGCCACGGCCGACGACACTTTATTGGTCGGAGACGTCTTGGAACTTCCACAGACACCTGGCATACAATTTCCGCTGTCCCCTCCATAAAGGATGCGCGATTGATACAAGGTCTTTCGAAGAAATTGATGAAGAACAAGAATCGTGCACTCGGACAGACAGCGCAATTCCTCGATCACAAACAACAGAAGCATTTCTGTAACCAAATTTCCTCTCGTGTTGTTTACAGTAGAAAATACACGTCAAAAAAGGCAATTTCACACTGGAATCAAACGTACGACTACTGACTTCATTAAAGTGTCTGTTCAAAAAATGTTTCTGTGTTGCCACCGCCAGACACCACACTTGCTAGGTGGTAGCCTTTAAATCGGCCGCGGTCCGGTAGTATACGTCGGACCCGCGTGTCGCCACTATCAGTGATTGCAGACCGGGCGCCGCCACACGGCAGGTCTAGTCTAGAGAGACTCCCCAGCACTCGCCCCAGTTGTACAGCCGATTTTGCTAGCTATGGTTCACTGACTACATACGCTCTCATTTGCAGAGACGACTGTTTAGCATAGCCTTCAGCTACGTCATTTGCTACGACCTAGCAAGGCGCCATATTCTTCAAGAATGTATTCTCAACTGATAATATTCTGAATCCTGTACCCCCAAGAGCGACGTTCATCATTAATGGATTAAAGTTAAGAATGAAACTAATTACGTCCGCCTTCTTTAATTCTAATTCCTTGTCAAATTCCAGACCTCACGTCAGTATAGTTCTTCCCTCCTCACGCCAGCCTGCGTGAGCTAAAACGCGTGCATTTCGGCCTCCTCTAGTAACACGGTGTTGGCTCTTCTCCCAACGCAACAGTTTCAAATGGCTCTAAGTACTATGGGACTTGACATCTGAGGTCATCAATCCCCTAGACTTAAAGCTGCTTAAACCTAACTGAACCTAAGGACGTCACACACATCCATGCCCAGGCATGCGTCCATAGCACCAGTGCCGTTCTGCAGTGAAGTGCTTAGAACCGCTCGGTCACAGCAAAAGTGTCTGTTACTGCGCTGAGTAGTTATTACAGTTTTTACAATTTTGTGTTACAAAACTACATGAACCTCTACATTACACTACGGAAGCCACCTAATTGGTAGGCCGAGGTGGCCTTGCGGTTCTAGGCGCTACAGCCTGGAACCGCGCGACCGCTACGGTCGCAGTTTCGAATCCTGCCTGGGGCATAGATGTGTGTGATGTCCTTAGGTTAGTTAGGTTTAAGTAGTTCTAAGTTATAGGGGACTGATGACCTCAGCAGTTAAATCCCATAGTGCTCAGAGCCATTTGAACCATTTGATACTTTCGGTACCACTATCTGATCCCTCCAACCCTGTTCCATTCGCAAATAGTGCGTGGCAAGAATGATTGTTGTGAAGCCTTTGTATTGGCTCTAATTTCTCGAATTTTCTCCTCGTGGTCAATACGCGAGATGTACGGGGGGAAGGAGGGGTGCGGAGGGTAGGGGGGGAGTTATATGTAGTCCGACTCCTCCTGAAAAAAGATGTCCTCAAATTTCAACAGAAATTCTCTCTGTGATGCACAACGCCTCTCTTGTAACGTCTGTCATTGGAGTTTCTTTGGCATCTCCGTAACGCTCCCTCGCCAGCTAAACGATCCGTGAAGAAACGCGCCCATCTTCGTTGGATCTTCTCTATCTCCTCTATTAGTCCTACCTGATGGGGATCCCAGATGGATGAACAATACTCAAGAATCGGGCGACAAGAGCCTTATAAGCCAATTCTTTCGTGGATGAGTTACATTTCCTTAAAATTCTTCCTATGAATTTCAGTCTGCTGCCTGCATTTCCCACTATCTTTTTTGTGTGGTCATTCCACTTAAGATCGCTCTGGATAGTTACGCCTTGATATTTTACGGCAGACGCTGTCTCCAGTTGCTTGTCATCAATAATGTAGATGTACAGTAGTGTGTTTCTTTTCCTACGTATGCTCAGTATGTTACATGTATTTACGTACAGGGTCAACTGCCAGAGCCTGCACCATGCATCACTTCTCTGCAGATCGTTCTACCTTGCCACTTTGTTCCAGACAACTGTATATCTGCGAATAGCCTTAAACAGCATCCGACACTTTCTACTAAATCATTTATATACACTCCTGGAAATTGAAATAAGAACACCGTGAATTCATTGTCCCAGGAAGGGGAAACTTTATTGACAGATTCCTGGGGTCAGATAGATCACATGATCACATTGACAGAACCACAGGCACATAGATAGAGGCAACAGAGCATGCACAATGTCGGCACTAGTACAGTGTATATCCACCTTTCGCAGCAATGCAGGCTGCTATTCTCCCATGAAGACGATCGTAGAGATGCTGCATGTAGTCCTGTGGAACGGCTTGCCATGCCATTTCCACCTGGCGCCTCAGTTGGACCAGCGTTCGTGCTGGACGTGCAGACCGCGTGAGACGACGCTTCATCCAGTCCCAAACATGCTCAATGGGGGACAGATCCGGAGATCTTGCTGGCCAGGGTAATTGACTTTCACCTTCTAGAGCACGTTGGGTGGCACGGGATACATGCGTACGTGCATTGTCTTGTTGGAACAGCAACTTCCTTGCCGGTCTAGGAATGGTAGAACGATGGGTTCGATGACGGTTTGGATGTACCGTGCACTATTCAGTGTCCCCTCGACGATCACCAGAGGTGTACGGCCAGTGTAGGAGATCGCTCCCCACACCATGATGCCGGGCGTTGGCCCTGTGTGCCTCGGTCGTATGCAGTCCTGACTGTGGCGCTCACCTGCACGGCGCCAAACACGCATACGACCATCATTGGCACCAAGGCAGAAGCGACTCTCATCGCTGAAGACGACACGTCTCCATTCGTCCCTCCATTCACGCCTGTCGCGACACCACTGGAGGTGGGCTGCACGATGTTGAGGCGTGAGCGGAAGACGGCCTAACGGTGTGCGCGACCGTAGCCCAGCTTCATGGAGACGGTTGCGAATGGTCCTCGCCGACACCCTAGGAGCAACAGTGTCCCTAATTTGCTGGGAAGTGGCGGTGCGGTCCCCTACGGCACTGCGTAGGATCCTACGGTCTTGGCGTGCATCCGTGCGTCGCTGCGGTCCGGTCCCACGTCGACGGGCACGTGCACCTTCCGCCGACCTCTGGCGACAACATCGATGTACTGTGGAGACCTCACGCCCCACGTGTTGAGCAATTCGGCGGTACGTCCACCCGGCCTTCCTCATGCCCACTATACGCCCTCGCTCAAAGTCCGTCAACTGCACATACTGTTCACGTCCACGCTGTCGCGGCATGCTACCAGTGTTAAAGACTGCGATGGAGCTCCGTATGCCACGGCAAACTGGCTGACACTGACGGCGGGGTGCACAAATGCTGCGCAGCTAGCGCCATTCGACGGCCAACACCGCGGTTCCTGGTGTGTCCGCTGTGCCGTGCGTGTGATCATTGCTTGTACAGCCCTCTCGCAGTGTCCGGAGCAAGTATGGTGGGTCTGACACACCGGTGTCAATGTGTTCTTTTTTCCATTTCCAGGAGTGTAGCTGGAAAGATGGGTTGATCTTTTGGGGGATTTCATGGTCAGGAATGATGAGTCGGTTAAAGTTTCGTTGGAGCAGGATGTGTTGAGTGTAGAACTGGGAGGTTAGGAAGGATGTGTTGGTACAAGCATGGCAGAGGACAGGGGTTTAAAATCAGGAATGAAACGATAAGGTGAGTAGTGTCAAATTGGCAGGTAGTGTAGGAAATATGAAAGCGTTCATTGAGGGACAGGAGAGAAATTCTTAGGGATCCTGGTAGGGCAGTAAACGGGTACGAAAGACGTGGAGTAGGACATCGCACTCGCGGATTTGAGGGAAACGGTTGGATTTATGAGGACGTAAATGCAGGTTACTTGGGTAGTGTTACTTGTCAGAAAGACTCTGGAAACGATGGGGCAGCCACGATTTTCAGTTGGGGTTTATGGCCGAAGCGACCGCTGGTCTCTTAGGCCATAAACCCCAACTGAAAATCGTGGCTGCCCCATCGTTTCCAGAGTCTATCTGACAAGTCGTCAGTCACCGATTCAGATACACTTCGAATATGTTGTAGTCTAGATCAAAGTATGAGACACTTAATTTTTTACACGTGCCCATAGGCCGTTGAAGTGGTGAAACCCCTCACGAAGAAAATGTGGTTGTTTTCTTTCTGTGCACATATCGTCGAAACAGTAGGTGATAAAGCAATGTTGGAACATGATTTCCATGCTTGTTGCTGTACTTTACAACTTTAAACATTTTGATATATTTCGAAATCCTCTCCTCACCTCACAATTTTTGAAACGATAAAAAGTTTATCTATACCAAATCTAATAGTATAGTTAGCAACAAATTCAACCATGTATGATAAAGTTCCATACCGAAGGCGCAGTAGTCAGATAAAAGTTGAAAGTACTCCTATATACCGCTATAGCGCGCTGTGTCCCCCGTATGGTGTTTGTCATACATGGCGATACTGCAGTCAGTACAGATACTGCCTGAAACAACAGGGTCTCGCTCTCTGTCGAGTTCGGTAATAACCAATGTTCAGGTGGCGAGGGGCCATTCCCGGTTTGTTTTCTCACGGTCTTTCTTTTATTTGTGAGCTGTGGTGCGCTTTTTCTAGCACGACTATCGATTCCCCAGCAGTACTACGATCTTTGTCCCTGTTGTGATCTGCCCGCGGGCATTGGCGGTAGGGGAGTGGGTCGTCGGACTCGCTACGAGGCGCTAAGGAGGTGCTTGAGGGGACGACGGAGCGAACATGCGGGCTCGGGCAGCGGTGGCGCGGCCGGCCCACCTTGTAAGGCGGTCGCGAGTTTGTGGTGGACCTGTCTGATGGCAACTTCGGGTGCTGCTCGTCGCATTGCTTGGGTGCATGTTTTCTCGGAGAGATCCCCCATCCCTCGAGACCATCTCGCACAACGCTATCCATCGTACGTGTAAGTGGTTTTGGTGCCTTCATTTCGTCAAACGATTTGCGTTGCAGTAAGTGAATTTGATGGTGGGTTGGTTCTAATGTACGTGATGTCCGCGGTTTGTGCCCTCTGCAAACTCCTCTAGTACCATGGGAATTATTCCCTGGTGTGTTAAGAGATGTCATTTCATCTTGTTCCTTCTGCTTGTCAGTATTTTCCACATATTTCTTTCCTCTCCGATTCTGCGCAGAACCTATTTATTTATTATCCTATCAGTCCATCTTATTTTTAACATCCGTCTGTTGCACCACATCTCAAATGCTTCGATTCCTTTCTGATACGACTTTCCCACGGTCCATGTTTCACTACCATACACTGCTGTGGTTCAAATGTACATTCTCCGAAATTTCTTTCTCAAGTTAAGGCCTATGTTTGATACTAGCAGACGTCTCTTGGCCAAGTATGCTCTCTTTGCCAATGTTAGTCTGTTTTTGATGTCCTCCTTGTTCCATCCGTCGTTGGTAGTAGCCTAGGTAGCCTAGGTAGTAGAGTTCCTTAACATAATCTACTTCGTGACCATCAACCTGCTGTTAAGTTTCTCGCTGTTATTTCTGCTACTTCTTTCGTCTTTCTTTGGTTTACTCTCAGTCTGTAATCATTACACTGTTCATTCAGATTATCAGATCATGTAATTCTTCTTCACTTTCACACAGGACAGCAATGTCATCAGCGAATCTCATCATTGATATCCTTTCACCGTCAATTATAATCTCTCTCCTAACCTTTCTTTTATTTCCGTCATTGCTCTTCAGTGTGCAGATTGAACAGTAGAAGCGAAAGACTACATCCCTGTCTTACACCCTTTTTAATCCGTTCTTTATCGTCCACTCATATTATTCCCTCTTGGCTCTTGTAGATATTATGTATTACCCATCTCTCTCTATAGCTTACACTATTTTTCTCAGAATTTCGAACATCTTGCACCATTTTACATTGTCGAACTCTGTTTCCAGATCGACAAATCCTATGACCGTCTCTTGCTGTTTCTTGAGTCTCACTTCCAGTATCAACTGCATTGTCAGACTTGCCTCTCTGGTGCCTTTACCTTTCCTAAAGCCAAACTGATCATTATCTAACACATCCTCAATTTTCTTATCAATTCGTCTGTATATTGTTCTTGTCAGTAACCTGGATACCTTTGTTAAGCTGACTGTGTGATAATTATTGCACTTGCCAGCTCTTGCAGTCTTCGGAATCAGTATAGTGTCCCAACCAATTGGCTGCTTGTTTCGCCCACTGTAATATTTCTGGCTTATTCAGCCATCATATTGGGCTCCAGGAAGCTATTGCCAGGGAAGTGGAGATGCAAGAAGCATGGAGATGACGCAATGTGGGATGAGGTACCGGTGACAGGTGTTGCTTGAAGAGCTTGCCCACCTGATGAGAGTTTTCAAAGAGAATGGATATTCTACCCAGCAAATTAGCAAGGCACTTGAAATTAAGCCAAAGAAACAGGGAGTGGAGAAAGAAGAAATCACGCCTACTAAATCTTTAGCTTTCTTCCCTTTGTTGGCAGCATTTCCTTCAAAATTGCAAGAATCCTCCACAGTTTCGAAGTGAAAGTGATTTTTCCATCCACTATCGAAGATTTCCGACCTGCTGGGATCACTGAAAGACGATCTGGTATTGCGGAAGGCGGGAATTTATAAAATACCTTGTCAGTGTGGCATGTCATATATAGGACAAACATTGTGAACAGTAGAAGAACGTTGCACTGAACATCAACTCTGTACTCTTCTTTTGCAACCTAGCAAGTCTGCAATTGCTGAGCATTGCTTTTCCAGAGTATGACAAGACAACAATTTTGGCCACAGCAACATCCTTTTGGGACTGCGTCATAAAAGAATCAGTGGAAATTCGCATGACAGACAATCATATGAACCGTGACAATGGCTACCAGCTAGATAATGCGTGGAACCCCGTCATCTCTAAGATCTGCTCCAGACGAAGACAAAGTACTCCGATGACCGCGGCAACTGCCAACGACGAAGACAGCTGAGTTCTGAAGTTCCACCAGCGAGGACGCTGCTGGCGGGAGGTTGGTTCGTCTGTCAATATGATTTTGACGCATGCGCGGAATACTCGCTGCACGGTATATATTGCGGAACGGAGGGCGTCTTCGTTAGTCTTCGATGGCTCACCTGAGGATGGCTGGCAGTTGTCCAGTCGAAATATCGTGTGTGTAAGCTAACGACGAAGGGGTGCAGGCTCCAAATCTTTTTGAGTAAAATACGTACATGATGTATCACTTCGCGAGGCAGTTATATAGGTTTACTCTCCGGCTTTAGAAGCCCCTACCGTCAATTTTCAACAAAATCTTTGAATCCATTCTTACCCAACGAGTCCATCTGCATCTTGCAAACAATACCCATTCCTAATACCCAATGCGGCTTTCGTCCATCGATGACGATCTTCTTTACCTTGCCATCCAATCTCCCAACAACTGAATACACGGAAGACCGCCATATTTGTCTCCCTCGACATCCAAAATGTCTTTAACTGGGTATGGCATTCTGGACTGCTCTTCAAGCTACAAACCTATCCACTCCCAGTTAACTACGTTCGCCTCATTGCATCCTTCCTTCACCACCACAATCAAACGCCTGCTCTCGCATCTTTCAACGCATTGCAGGTGTGCCTCAAAGCTCTGTCCTGTCATCCTTACTTTACGTTCTGTACACTGCAGATATTCCCAAACAGCCACCTCCAATTTACATCCTGCAATATGATGGCAACACCGGCAACCTTCCTACTAATCACACCCTCCAACTCTCTGTAACGTTCCCTGGCGGCACACAGACTATTAACAAAATGAAATGACATTTAATTGTACTATGTACGCCGCTATGAAGCAATTCGTATGTACTGTAATAGTTTAACAACAAATATTATATAATTTTGTATAAAGGACGTTGGTTATTATTTTAATATTTTCTGTAATAATATTCTCGATGTATTTATGATTGTAATATTTCTATACTCATAATGTAAATACGAAATATGTTAATATCTGCGATGAAAAAAATGTAAAATATAGCCACAGAGGTGAATAATGTTGTAGGATTACAAAGAGATGTTAATGGTCAGCAGTAATATAAAAAGCACTGCGTTCTTTGTCGTCTCCCTCAACAGCTGAGAGAGAGAGAGGAACCTGTGACGTAGCATTATATGAGTGAGTAGACTTCTTTTGTCTGTATCTATCTTTAGCCGCCATTAGAGGAGAAATTATAAAGGTGTGTAATTTTAATTACTGTTGCGGTCTAAATACATTACAATTTATCAAAATTGTGTATTAATAATGTAAATTAGCTTGCCCATGTCATCTATAATATTTCTTTAAAGAATTTTCAGCACTTTTAGCGATTATCGTTGCTGTTGCTGGGCTGTGCCGCGACCGAACGATTTGCAGCGGCAGCACATTTAAAAAATTGTTCCGCTATAAAATTAACCAAACCCGTAAATCGGGAGCAGATAAAATTAGCAGTGAATTACGAAATATTTGTCTTTTACAGTGATCCTGAGACTGACTGAATTTAGTACTGGTTTTACATTTGGTCATTCATAGGCGGATAATTAACGTTGAAGTTGTTAATCTGTTGGTTCTTTCAATTTCTAAAGCAAATAACTTAAACGTATAGTGAAGTGTGTTTTGTCAACGATAATTAAACGTTCAGGTCGGCTTGGCAATATTTAACCATTTTATGCTAACAGAGACAGTCTTGTGTTCAATAGCTAACGCCGGGAAATAATGCAGTAAATATTTAAGAAACCACTGCATTTAGAAAATGTGTGCCAAGGCCAAAATACGTAAAAGTTTAATTTAAATAATTTTCAAAGTCCTAAATGTTGTTAATCAGTTAGTTTGAATGTATCAGCATGAGAGGGTTGCTGTAGTTCACGTAATTTTAAATGTGCTTCATTCTGTCTAAATGAATTTTCATTACCACACGTACAAAATGGGGTTCTACAACAAAGTTCGTACTGAAAGAGTAAATAACAAAAATATGTAAAGCCATTTCCTCGCATAATGCCTCCCTCCAACGTCTCCTGAATCTCCTGAGAGAGTGGTGTAATACATGGAAACTCTAGTAAATCTACAGGAAAGCCAATCCACCATCTTTTGTCACGCCACTCGGTGCTTCCGTCGTCCTGTAACACACAAAAGTACTTAGGACTAACCTCGACAGAAACTTAACGAGCAACTCACGTCTCCTTACCATTTAAAACAAGGGCTGAAACAGACTAAAACCCTCACTGGTAAATCTCTCTTATGCCCCATCCTAACCTCCGCCCACGTTGCCTCCATCTCCGCCTTGCCTAAATTCTGTAAGTCCCCTGAAATCCTAGAAAGACGTAAACTCCGCCACACCTTCCGCATCCGACTTCCTTCTCCAGGTCATGTCTTATACCAACTAATCCCTTCCTAGAGGAGCCCTGTATACGATACATTAATTGGAAAATCCTGTCCTATAAAGCAATTTACCACCGACTAACAAGAAATTCAGGTACCCTACTGCGCCATTACATCCATATTCCACCTTCCATGCTCCTCCATGCTTCAGCCATCCTCAGCTGCTGGCATTTCAACAAACTCTGATTTCCCAACAATGAAATCCGTTTCAAGATATACCCAACCGTGGTAACATCGTTCCACCTCACACCATCCTTCCATTTTCTCCTTCTCCTTTCATCCACCTTGCTGACTACTAGTCGCTGCCCAACTCTACAGTATCCCATCGTACTCATCATCGCACCCTTATTATAACAGTTATTTTCATGTATCGCCTAGCATCACCGTAGCGTCATTCAAGTTCATCAGTGACCATATTTTAATCACAAAATAAAATCGTCAAACGCTTTAAAAGTCATCAGCATTTTCCATCAATGTGTATTTTACAAAAAAGTCGTTTATTGTCATTTATTTTTACGTAAAAATCGTAAATATTCTCCACCAATGTGTTTTTTAAAATCATCTGTCACTTTTTATATATTTTAACCATCTTGTAAATACAGTTGAACCGAAATAACGATAAAGAAATAAAAACTGCAGAAGTCAGTTCCAGCGCAGCGAGCAGCCACATAGAGGCTTCGCCAAGACACCACTCCCTACAATGCGAACACCCCTCGACTATGCACGTCACCTAGGTAGTGGACTTCGTGAAAGTAACATTGCCGGGCGGGGAGGCCTTGGTGTACTCTGATTCACTACTTCATCACCACTTTCACAGTGTCGGCCTAATGGTATTTGCCCAAACACAGACTTTTTTTTTCTTTTTGGATCTCTCGTCGCTGCATGTTATAACTTTTATACTTAAACATCTGCAGAAGAGTCCATACTTTAATTCTGGGTTGCTGTTTCAGAAATTAACTTGTTCAAGTAAACTTTACATTACGCTTTGGATTTAATTTTGTCAACTTTATGAACTTCAACTCAGTCAACTCTAAGGTAATTTTTGTTGTAGGCCACTCATTTCAAGAGGACCCAAGTCTTTTTTTTAAGTTATTGATTGTCTTACTATAGAGCTGGTGGCATTATCTTTGTTTACAAGAAAATATTTTAGTACAGTTGTAAAACTGCCGGTAGCTACCACAGGTTATCACAGGTGAGTGTAGGCCAGCAGCTTTGGTCAGCTAAGATCCTAAGTGCGTTATATATAGTTAGGCGTGTTGCATATTATTGTGCGTTACACTTAGATCTTTTTGTTTGTACGAGGGCTACTCGGAAAGTAAGGAACGATATGGTGCGAAATGGAAACAACAGCGAAAATCAAAACTGTTTTACTTCCAACAGTTAGCTACACCTTCCAGCTACATCTCTACACAGTCGCCCCTCACACTTAGACATCTGTCATAGCGTTGTACCAACTTTTCAATTCCCTCCTTATAGAAGAGAGCCGCCAGGGCTTCTCTAAAATGTTCTGCTGTGGGCTGCAGCTCGTTGTCTGTGTCAAAATATTGTCTTCATAGCCTGCGGTTCATATGAGCAGAGATGAACCTCAGAGGTAGCCAAATACGGGCTGTATTGTGGGTGATCAAACACTTTCCATGGAAAACGCTGCAGGAGCGTCTTCATTGCCCCTGCAGAGTGCAGCGGAGAATTGTCGTGTAGGACGAACCACGTGACAGTTATGTTATGTGGAATGCATAGCTTCAGGCGAAATACTTGGTGGGAGACGCTAATTTCTATCCATCTTTACGTTCTCACTGTGAGCTCAGAACTGAAAAGAGCGACATGATGCGATTGGCGGGTTTACTAGACACAGTGCCCAACGCATCTGTGCAAAGATTCACCAGACTTTCACTGTACTTTCCATTTCGCGACCGTTCGTTCCTTACTTTCCGAATAACCCTCGTATATGAGATTAGTGTCTTACCAGATAACCCTAGAAAACGAAACCAATGAACTGTGTAGAAACAGAGCATGGTAATTCTGTCAGAGACAGCAAAGGACCTGGAAGAGCAGTTGAACGGAATGGACAGTGTCTTGAAAAGAGGCTATAAGATGAATATAAACAGAAGCAAAACGAGGATAATGGAATGTAGTAAAATTAAATCGGGTGATGCTGAGGGAATTAGACTAGGAAATGAGACACTTAAAGTAGTAAAGGAGTTTTGCTATTTAGGAAGTAAAATAACATGATGGTTGAAGTAGAGAGGATATAAAATGTAGACTGGCAATGGCAAGGAAAGCGTTTCTGAAGAAGAGAAATTTGTTAACATCGAGTATAGATTTATGTATCAGGAAGTCGTTTCTGAAAGTATTTGTATGGAGTGTAGCCATGTATGGAAGTGAAACATGGACGACAACTAGTTTGGACAAGAAGACAATAGAAGTTTTCGAAATGTGGTGCTACAGAGGAATGCTGAATATAAGGTGGATAGATCACGTAACTAATGAGGAGGTGCTGAATAGGATGGGGGAGAAGAGAAATTTGTGCCACAATTTGACTAGAAGAAGGGATCGGTCGCTAGGACATGTTTTGAGGCATCAAGGAATCACAAATTTAGCATTGGAGGACAGCGTGGAGGGTAAAAATCGTAGAGGGAGACCAAGAGATGAATACATGAAGCAGATTCAAAAGGATGTAGGTTGCAGTAGGTACTGGGAGATGAAGAAGCTTGCACAGGACAGAGTAGCGTGGAGGGCTGCATCCAACCAGTCTCAGGACTGAAGACCATAACAACAACAACAGTATCTTCCTGTCTGTTTCTTAAAAGTGAACTGTATTTACTGCTAAATTGAAATTGTCAGTATTTAATTCAGGTTCATTTAAAAAATGATTGATTTTTTTTAACGTGAAACGTGATGGATGTTGTAGTAAAATAAAAAAAACACAGATTTATCATAAAACGCTAGAAAACGTAATTTTCTCTAAAAAGTTAAAATTAAAAAAATAGAAACGCAAGATAACATCGGATCAAGCATCGCTTCAATACTTCATAGAGCTTTTATAAAACATGGTTCTGTTATTCATAAATAACTTTGGCATTTATCAATAATAGGAAACTCTTGCTTTTGAGCATTATGAAGAACCTTCTTTTGAGGACAAAACACATGAAGACAGATTTGTCATTTTTGAGAGGAAGAGACTGGATTGCATCCAGAAAATAATTGAGGACGTAGGTTGCAAGTGTTACTCTGTGATGAAAAGGTTATGTTTCTTTCCACAGCAAGGCTACCAATACTACCGGTAATCCTATAATTTACTATGTCATTTATATAATGTACGAATTCCATCGGACTGTAGTTTTGACAGAGCTCAGTTCTACATTTTAGTGATGCATCTGATATATTTTAGTGTGATGTTTGTGTTGGGAAGAAATATGTCATACCCGGCCTGCACATCGATGGACATACCCTGTGAGTAAGTGTGTGAATGTGAGTATGTCTCTCTCTCTCTCTCTCTCTGTCTATCTCTCTCGGCTCCGAGAACGAATATGGCTAGATTTCCGTCGTCATCGTCATACAGGCCCAGCACCTGGTTTGGTGATATTGGGTGGCGTTAGGTGGGGAACACTGCAAACTCTGGTTCTCATAGCCTGCACTTTTGACAGCAGCCATTACTTTTCTGCCGTGTGAAGGTCGGTGACCGTGTACCATGTCTGAAATGCTATATTTCAGCAAATAACGCAGGTTTTCGTTTTGCACATTTTGTCCTGATGAACCTCGATACAGAGAATTCCCGACAGTTGCCCGGGGCAGCAAATTCTCCAGATCTCTCAACCAATGAAAACATTTCGTCATAGTTTGCAGAGTGACCATCGCTCCACTACTTGTCAACAACTGCGAATGAGTTAAAGCAGCGTGGAATTACGACACGTAGTTGTCGCCAAAGCTCAGTACAACTCGATGCCCAGCGTTTGCTGCTCTGCGTGCTGAAGTTCGCTTCTGCATGCTTCCATTTCAGCGATTTGCTTACTTGAGGACACAAAGGACCGCATTGTCGTTATGTAGACAGTACTTCAGAAACGAATTACGTCTCAGAATTAGCACAAGTCTGTAATGAAGCCATCACTGTCACATTTTTGCAACTGTGAATTTTTTTTAATCTCAGGGCAACTCATTTATAAACCAACGTCGACTTGTTTTGATGAAGACATACAAGACATCTAACGATGAGTACATAAACTCGAAATCGATAAAAGTTCTTCAACACGAGTATACGAGGGAAATTATTGTTCTCGTTACTTCTTCAACCCCTTGGTGCTGTATCGATAGTTTGATCGAAGGCTATTTAAAGCCACGATGAAACGTTATGTGTAAGATGCTAGGAAGTATGACTTCGGGATGTATTTTTCTGATAAATCCGTCTCTTAACGGCGAGATCTCAAATTTTCAGGTAAAGAAAATCCTCATTACCAATTTCTGGGAAGCCATTTCCTTTATGCTATCCTTCTGTATTAACAATGTCTAAGGAAAGATGCATCTGATTATGATTAACTCCATTAAGTTGACTTCCTTAAATTGACTCTATTAAACAATATTAGCTTCTGAGATACTGTTCTCAATTACAAACACTGTTTTCAGGAGTAAAGTAAGAAAGGTAAAGTTTTAAGCATAGTACGAACAGAGAAGTCCCTTACCCCATATGTTACTCTTGGAAGTGGATCGCACTTCCATCTCTCAGATCAGAGGAACGAGTTGAGAATCTGTTGTAGAGAAAACCTGTAAATCTCTTCTGACTATTGATAAAATTATCCTCCTGCTACTAATCTTTACTTTGGCGTAAAATTGAAGTGAAAACGCAGATGTGAAATTCATTCAAAAACATGACATCAACACTAGAATAATTGTTATGCTTTTGCTTAGCATCTCTTAGTTGATAGTTACCCTTCTTCATGTCAATGATGAATTGCTTCAGCGCTTCTTACGGCGTGACACTTTGTGGTTTGATATCACAGAGGTCCAGGTCCGGTTTGTATTTCTTCTTATTCCTTTGACTCCATACACATCACATCGGTATGTCAAAGCATGTGACGTTTCAGATATTATGGTTTACAGATTTTGTAAAAAGTAATGAGTGTTTCAAAATGAATTGCACCACATTTTTTGTGTTGTTACTACTTACCTGATGTGTACTGGACTACATATTTATGTATTGTGTGTGATGGAGAACAGAGGCTATCAAATTGTCTTGGCCACCAGTCACCAACCGTAAGGCGATGAAGTTGTAGCAGTTGGGTTGTAGATATTTAAATGTGTTTTCAAGTTCTTAGGTTTTATTTTTAGGAGGATTATATGTTTGAAGTCGGTATTTTAGTTTTGTTTCTTATTGGTTAGGTGTTTATCACACGTGAGTGTAATAGTAAACGTAATAATTGAGGCCTGTTGTATTTGGTTATTTAAAGGTTAGTTATCAAGGGTTTTGAGAGGAGGGCCTTTTCAGGTTTTGAAGTTAGGTTGTGACAAAACTGTGTGGTACATGTACAGTTGCAGTGGGTCCGTGCATAATCTGTATCAGGTTACCTTCACTTCAACAGTTAGGTTGTTACATCAAGGTACATACCTTTGGCATAGGTCTTTAAATATTAATGAACATTTTTAGCTGGATCATGTCTGATATTTGGGCCCCTTTGTTAAATTTATACAGTGGTACATAGTAGTGTTTTAATGATTTGTTGTGAAAGAAGAGAAAATTACCTTGTAAATGTCAGTGGCTTTGCATATGACGACAGACATGTGTTTTGTGACTGTGATTCAAGTTTAATTTTGTATCCATGTTTTGTAAGCTTATGCGTTTCTGGACTAGAGAAGAAAATAGAGGTATTGACATATGTGGTCTATTGGTACGTTGTAGAATATTGCCTTAAGGTTACTTTATATAATACAAAAATGGCTCTGAGCACTATGGGACTTAACATCTGAGGTCATCAGTCCCCTTAAATAATACATTAGAATCTCATAATTTTATGTGTTCGTTGTTTCATAGTTGTTTAGTTTCCTAATATTGTCGTTGTGGTTTTGTTCGTAGGCAAACAGGGCCTGAAGATGGCCGTAACGTGCCGCCGAAACTAGTCGTGTGATAAAATAAAGACGTTTCAATATACAACTGTGGTGGTACTTTCTCTCATTTTTCTCTATTTGCGGTACTCCTTCAAACATCGACCTCGATCACTAGAAAGGCATAACACTCGGTCCCAAAATCGGTGTACCTGACCGTAAGTAAAGCTGTTGTGAGAAATCCAGGATATTTAGACTTGGTGGGTCATAAAAGTTGGAACGAATGTTTTAAAAAAGTTTTCTGCCAATCATATCCCCGGTTCAAACTGCATCTTCCTTTATTAATTTGTAGTAGATTAGGTGACGAAACGCTGTGTCCGACAAAGAAGCCACAGTAAAACCCAGCGTATCTTAAATACGACTGTTTTCGACTTGTAGCAACAAGAAAGTTCTCAGTGGTCTTCATCTCCTGTGAGTTGGGTTCAATGCCTTTTCGAGTCATTACATGCCCGAAATATCTTATTTGCTCATTTCGAAACCATTACTTCTTTAACTTTGCGTTTACTTCAGCTCCCTTAAATGCACTGAGGACACAAAATAAGATGTCGAGATGTAATTACATTGTGCTGAACCAATTAAACTATCACTGGCATAGGCAGTTAACACATTGAAGTAGTTCTGGCCCTAAAAAGGTGGCAGAGGATACATTCGGAGCAAATGGGTTCTCTTTAATTGGTAGTTCCAACCAGAATGTGTAAACGTAGCTTTTCTCGGCTTTCTGGCTGCAGTAAAAGTTGCCAATAACTGCTTGTGATGATGGAACTGCTCAGATACTTGGTGCTATTAGATAACAGTAGTGTCTGTCCTAAATTATCGGGATGATACCTTTGTGGAAGCCTGATAAGCTTGGTGTTCGGAGATCCAAAACAGTTCTGTGTTGCTTCATTTCTGCGTGAATGGCACTTGTGTGCTCCCTCTCTAATCGCTCCATGATTCCCATTTCCAGCAATCGCAGTACCTCTCTCTCGATGGCAGGATTCTCGGCTGATGGCATAGTGTAAAATTTTATACGAAGTGCCTCATGGAGTTTTATTTTTATTTTGCAAAGGCGTCCTATCACTAGTCTGGTGTGGGTGGCACTGCAATCTCTCTCTCTCTCAACTCTTCCTTTTGAAGCTCAGCGAGTTGTGTTATTTAGCTTCGCCTGAATATCTGTAGCAGCGTCATTCACGACATCCCGCATCTTCACGTAGTCATCTTCTCCTCGAAACTGTTGGATTGCAGCTCCACTTTCTTCTTTCGTACTAATAAAAAGAGAAAGGGAGCACAAAATTAGACCTCGGGCTAGGTATCATGTCGAATATCTAACAGTCTTTTTGAGCGGATGACCTCCTCCAATGCGTTCTTCACTGTAAGCGTATAGTGACGTCAGAGGTGTTGAATTTACATATGAAGGATAGCCTCTTCGTCACCTACACAATACAGCAAAAATATTCTCAGTGACTATTTAGGTTTGCAGATAACGACTTCTTTAAAATGTTTCTTAGTTACTATAATTGCAATTTCCTTTGTTGTAGTTCCTCTTGGTAGGGTTCTCAGAAAACATCTAAAAAAAAGTGCAAGGAAATGCTGTAGCTTACTTAGTGGGTTTTTTGGTTTTCAAGTGTCATCACATATATAAACCCTGAGCTGTGGATCGCATATTATACTTAACGTTTCACGTTAACTTACAGCTGAACTTCACCTTGTTTCATACACCTTAAACTGGATTACGCAAGGACTACTGATTTTTCTATGAACCTTTGTGTACCTAATCGTATATTCTTTCTTGTATTCACGGACATTATATCACGCAATTCGTTCTTGAGACTGCAATCATATTTTATGTAACTTTTATTATGGTATCAGCGAATTTTTTCACCACTAGCATAGCATTACCTTGGTTTCGAGATTGTAATGTATTTTCCCTTTATGACAGTGGTTCATTGTCCAAAATGATACGTAAAAATCTGGCTACGTATCATGTTGTACATCTAACAGGCATTTCTGCCAGATCCTGTAATGCGTTAAGCACTGTAAGTATGTACTGAAGACAATGGAGTTGAATTTATGTAATTTAGGATAGCCTCTTCGTCATCTACTTAACGCGCTACACGTGGAGCTCTAAAATGACCAATCTCGTCGACAACTGGGTTTCTTTTGTGCAAGCACACAGTCAGTAAATGTTAGTATGCGATTACTGTGTGTGGTATCTGACGTTGCACATACACAGGATTTTGAAATACGACTTTGCTTGCAGTCTTAACGACGTGTTGTTTCTTCTTCTCTACATGATTACGTATGCTCTTTCTACGTCTAGAAAATGTTTTGGCTTTTACGTGCTACAAATATTATGAAATAGTATGCCAGTTAAGATATTTCATTAAAATAACGTATTTACATTTGCAACTGGCGATCACATGAATATACAAGTGACCTCTAGCAGCGCTAAATGTTAACATGCTGTCCAATAAATTTCGCCGCGTGTCAGTTCAGCGGCGCTCTTGTATCAGTGGTGTACTCTGTGTCTTGTAAAAATGGACGGATGCATTTGAGGAAACATTTTGTAAATACTGGTTTTAACTCTGACATGCCAATACATCTTACGTCAGTTATCCAGTTAATTAAGATACTGAGTACATTTATGGTTGTTAGGCTCCTGCATTAACTTTTACCTAGGTATGTTTAATAATAACTCTGTTATATTTATGACATTGTATGTTATTTTCCATAATTTAATATTTCACACTTGTGTACGCTATTCACAGATCCGATGTTGGGAACTCTGTTCCCCGAAACCGGACAAAATAAATAAATGTTTTATAAATGCAGTCTTTGCTGGGAATCTGTCTTCCCTCAAGTGATAATTATGTTTATCACCTACGTTATATGCACTATAAACGTGCTGCCACTCTCGTTCTTCAGTGACGTGTAAAAATGTCACTCTTGCCACTGGATTAACAATTCCAAATTGTGTGTAAGTATATTTAACATGTGTGAGTGCACAAATTATTTTTAGTGTTAAAAGGACTTTGTGCATCATGGCCTGAGAGGCCATTTGCCATTTTCATAACGGAATGGTACTTTAGTAATGAAGAATGAAATATTGTCTATAGTTGCACACTGGTTGGGAAGAATACAGTCTACATCAGATGATGTGAATTTAGATCTTTCAACAATTTTTTCAGCACGATCACTTATAAAATTAATATTAAAGTCATCACAGACGACTAATTTTCGATACTGTCTTTATCTTGGACAGAAACGTCCTGAAATCAGAATTACAGTATCTATAGATAACTATAATTAAAAGTTTAGTTTCTCTAATCTGAACTGCTCCTACGCAACATTCAGTGGCCTGTTCAGTGAAGTTCTTTGATACGCCAGTAGACTGACTGGATATGGAGATAGCAAGATCAATTTTCAATTTCTCGATAGGGGATAGGTACACGTTTTGTGTATCTTACATCTTGCTGTAATTGTGAACAAAGATGCATGATGCAGATTCATACACTCCTGTATCGTGAGTCGTATTGCAGCTGGGTTTTTTATATGAAAGATGACCTGTTTTGGGTTGGTCGAGTTTGTGGCAGATCTGGTTACGGAGATCGATTTCTCTGCCTGTGGATCTGATTTCTGCAATGCTATAATGATAATTTCTTTTGGATACTCAAGGAATTCCTTCTTCGCTCAGAATCTGGAAGGAAGCTTGGGTTTAACGTCCCATCGACATCAAGGTCGTTAGAGACGGAGCACAAGCACCTACTGTGTCAAGAAAGGGGAAGGAAATCGGCAGTGCCCTTTCTAAAGAACAATCCCGGAATTTGCCTGGAGCGATTTAGGGATAATTCTGGATACTTCGATAATTGTGGATGGCCGGAAGCGGTTTTGAACCGTCGTCCTTGCGAATGCATCGCAGAATCTCTTGGCTTTGAACGGATAGTGGGGATATATTCTGCAAGGTTCGCAGGAGAGCTTCTGTAAAGTTTGGAAGGTAGGAGACGGATACTGGCAGAAGTAAAGCTGTGAGTACCGGCCGTGAGTCGTGCTTCGGTAGCTCAGATGTCCTTGAAGAACTCTTGCATAGTGAATATATATGTACTTTTAGTTTCTTCTATACAAATTATTACAAAAAAAAGAAACAAAAAAAAGGATGTGTTATATTTTGTTGTACTTAATGTTATTCTAATAATTTGTTTACCCGACACTCATTTGTATATGTTAAAAAAAAAGATGGTAGAGCACTTGCCCGCGAAAGGCAAAGGTCCCGAGTTCGAGTCTCGGTCGGGCACACAGTTTTAATCTGCCAGGAAGTTTTACTAATATTCTTGTTTTCTAGCTTCCTGTATTAGGTTAGGTTTAGGCTTCTTTATTCGTCGGCTGTAGATATGGGTGCTGATGTTTTTGCTGGCTTGCATGATCTCAAGGTGACGTCACAGGAACTTTTTAGAGGCTGTTTTTATTGTTTCCGCCTTAAGTACCCTTTTTCAAATGTAATGTTGAGAATGACTGTGCTGAACGCGCGCAGAACTATTTCCTTTTGATTGCATTCCTGCTGTTCTGGATCATGGGGCTTCACAATTTCGTCAATGCACATATCTTTTCAGTTTTGGTCTTAGTGTTGGCATCAGCAAATTGAACACCGCTGCAGTTTCCGCACTTTGAGGTCTCTGTTTTCAAAACCATTTTGCAATTCGAAAAATTCAAATGGCACTGAGCACTATAGGATTTAACTTCCGAGATCATCAGTGCCCTTAGAACTACTTAAACCTAACTAACTTAAGCACATCACCCACATCCATGCCAGAGGCCGGATTCGAACCTGCGACCGTAGTGGTCGTGTGGTTCCTGACTAGAACCGCTCGGCCACCCCGACCGGCTTCCGGATCCATTTCGGCAGTTTTCCGAGTTGTGTTGGAAACTGTTGCACCTTCTACACTGCGTTCTTTAAGGGATTTGTGTTTTACGTGGTCCTGGCTTGTGAAGCACAACGTGCATTCCTAAATGGTGAGCAAGTACCTCGTTAATTGTTTGTTCGTGGTTCGAAAAACTTGAATTTATTGACTGCTCTGCCTGGTTGATGTGGTATCCATGATATCACGGCGAAAGTCACAACGCTGATCGAGTGAGCGTGGTGTTTCTCTTCAGCCCGTAATTAGTCGCACGGTCTTGGGTGCTCTTGTGGTTGCTTCCAGTCGGTACGTAATACCAATGGTGGTGTTTCGAAGTCTGACTGGTGTTTGGTGGCTTTTGAAATTGTTTCTTCAGAATATTAGGTCCACAACTTGGTCCACTAGACTGCATTGTTTTAGTGCAGTCTACAGTGATTTGACAGTTTGTTTGACGTCTGAGATTTCTGTAATGATTATTCTTGGTTCGTTCTTTATCGTGAGCTTTGTTATAGAGCAATATCGTCTGGATCTAACCACTTCAAAACCTTCATCACGTTAGTTGGAGACTCCCGTAGTGGATAGTTATTCGCTTCGACGTTCTTCACAGTTTTCAGTTTGAGTTTTCGACTACTTCATTCTTGTTTGGGTTTGCTAGATATTTGGTTATGATAGAGTTTGTTGCCTCGTTTTGAACATTTTTGTTGCATGTTGAGCACAGAACGGTTTAAATATCCTATAACCTCGTGCACTTAGCCCTGAGGTATGAATCTTAGCGCACATAGATATAAGGTGGTTCTCTCTTACTACCTCTCCCTCCAGCCCCGTGATTCGCAAAGGAAACCTTGCGCCACACCAAAGCATATTTCAAACCTTCGTAACACCCCTACATCGGACTTTTTACCTATATGCCAAAAGCGAACACACACGTTAAATACAACTCATGTTTGATTATCGCAAGTAAGTGATTACTTTGTCATTTTCCTTCAAATGAGGATGGCTCCAACAAATGATTTAGCATGAACCTAGTTAGAACCACTCACCACTAAGTAAATATGAAAACTGCTGAAGTAATTCCAGCTGCGAGAGCGCTTCTAAAGTAATTTGTAGGCCTATACTGATCCAAATTAGTAATTGTAGATACACTCTGAAAGCCCACGTGCCTTAGTTTGGTTCGCTCCTGCCGTCAATGTTTCTCTGTGTTCTAAGAAGTATGCAAGTAAGCTCCACCTACCTCGTGACTCATGAAGATAGCAAATGGTGCTGCAGTCTCTGGTTCTACCGTGCCTGACATGGCAAGTCCTTCTCCTCCTTAAATATCACTAAAATCGCTGTTAAAATTATGGATGGCTGGAAAATGACTTGAGATAGCTGTCATCAGACAGTTTCTGAAAATCATATCTATGTAGTACTGCTCATGGGATGTTGTTCAGTTGGGTTGGATATACATTCAAATAAACGCCGGTTTGATTTGCATTAGACGTCAATTCAGTTTTTAATTGAACAAGTGGGCGATAGTTTATTGATTAAAAATCACACAAATTTCTATGTACTATGCCGCATTAGTTCAACCTGCAGAAAATACATGTGCCCTAATAATCATATGGCCCATGTTTTTCATTTCACAATACTGTTTATATAAATGTCGTTTGAAAAACTTCTTCCTTGTTTGGCAGCTGCACTCGGGATACAGGTTAATTTCTAACGTCTTATATAGTACATTCATGTATCCTTCGCTCAACTAATCACCGTCCTGTCTCACAAACGCCATTACTCCAATCTCGTGTAACAATATTCTTTAACACGTTCCGTTCCGTTCAAATCATATTTGACATTTGTAACTAATTATTATTAGTATCCTTTACGATAACTTTTTGTTCCACTCTTTCGAATCGAACCATTCATCATCCCAAAAGACTCCGATAGATGTTCGTCCACACACTAGTGCCTTTCAACTGTCTCCATCTCCCTTATCCTCTAATTTTAAATTGGCATCAATCTCTGTTGACGTAGTACTGAAGTAACATATCATTTATATGTACAACTTTTATACAGATTTACAAAATTTGTTTAATTCAGCTAACAGAAACAAAGTTAATTATTAAAGTATATACATGATTAGTAAAGTATATAAATGAATAAGCACTGAAAAATTTTTTCTTGTTCTGAAATTTAATCTGATACAATATGATAAGTTTCAGGTACATGAAGCATAGCCAGCTGTAAAATGAGGCATTGTCAGCTGTGAAAGTAACGTAACTGCCGGAAAAAAAGTAATTCCTTGGATCAGTTGAAAAATCGAATCTCGAACTGTTCCACTTGGAGCGAGGCTCAAGACGAGGCACAAGTGTGGAATTAATGTACGTAACTATTATGCATTTTGAAAGGACTACGTTCTGAGAATGCTGACCTGTCATTATCTGTCTGTTGTACGTTCTAAGTTCAGTCACTTGACCACCGGGATAGTATCGATACCTCCGCGAATCTTCAGTTATCTCTAGCTAAAGTAAGTCGTAGTATCTCTGCAGGCCCAATTTCGGCAGATTTTCGAATCAGCCAATCAGCAGCGTACGGCCGTTATTGCGGTAGAATAAACCACCCCGTCAACCGGATGCGTGACACTGTGTTCTCTGCTTTCTGTTCTGCGTTGTTTACGGGTCTGAAATGAAAAAAATATTTTAAGCAGTTTGGTCTGGAAGTTTAATCGTTTCGGTTGCTCTAATTGGTGTCGACATTATGTGTTGACTCTTCAGGCTAAATTATGTTACGCTGACGCCGGCTGGTGATTCTTGCGACCGCTTCCGGTTTGAATGAGATTGTAGTTTTTCTATACGTTGTTTAAACAAAACTACATTGAAATTTTTGTAGTGAGTTATCTGCTCGACTCAATTTGCGTAATTTCTCAGTTTTGTATATGCAGCGATTCCGTGGTCAGTCTGAAATTGTGGAGGACTTTGATTTAATAAAAGTGAGACGGCTTAAAAACACAGCCCACTTGCTCGTTTCATGGGTAGATTAAAAGGATTTAGACCCTCATTTTCCGTGTTGTTACGTTGTGCAGAAGTCCAGCAGTTATCACAGTTCGATGTTTAGCTTCATTTCTTGAAGGCCGTTTGTAACTCATTTTCAGAAAATAAATGTACGATTGTTGTACGACTAAAATTAGCCTTGGCTGGACTTTTTTCGTTATAGTAACCACCAACTAGAAATTCACGTAACGTGCCTACCATGAGCAAAGACGGCGCCTAATCCTGTGTGTTTAAAACGAGACTCACCCTCGGTATCCTGAAAATTGTGTGCAAGTCGGCACAACAGAGCGAGCCATTGCGCTCAGGGGATCGATTAGGAAAAGCAGTTTGTTTTCAGATAATTATTATTCAGCTGATAAAGTTAATTTCTCATGTAGCTGGCAGTCGTCGCTGGGGGCATTTTCTATGAAAGGTATTTGTTCTTCCTTCTTGTGACAAGCTCATACTCATCCACTTTTCTCATTTGTTCAATTGAGTTACTTCGAGCCATCTTTCAGAACTTCGTATCAAAACAGTTTTCTAGGATTTTTTTGTGGATTCATTTATCTAGACGATTAGGTATTCTAATGTGAAAGGTCTGCTGTGTAGTTGCATTTTGAAATTGGCGTTACCCAGTTCAGTTAAACATTCATGTAACCTGGTGTCCCAGCATGCTAACTTGCAAAAATCTTCATCCGTTTGTTGTTTACGTTGGGGTTGAATTTCAATGCAAAATCATTAGTGTTGACCTGCATATGCACACACAAAAACAGAGCTTAGTTGGTAACAGGAACCAGTGGCAAGTTTTAAACATAAGATAAACGTAATCATGTGTTAAAAGCTTTTTATGAATTGAGGGGAAGTCTGTTGCCTTCACTATTTAGGAACTTGATGAAAATAATTTACGGTTAACAGGATGTTCTTGCATTGATTTTGTATTTGAATATGCTAGTTACCATAAAACATTCTTATTTAAATTTTAGAATTCATGTTCATGTATTTTCATATGACTGATTAGGAGAACTGTAGCAAGAACTTCCCTCTCATTTTCACGCGTATTCAATTTTAGTAAGTAATTACTTAATCTTAAATTAATGGAAAAACAATTTATGAAAGAACACAAGGTTTGGAAATTAGGAAGGAAAATTTTAAGGAGCTTTTACATCTGGAAGATTGAAGTGCAGAAATGGAGGACCCATACTAGTATCATACGTGGAATCCTTAGTTGCACAGTGAACAAGGAAAGACACAGCAGATACAATCAAATAATGAAGAACAGCAAAACTCCAGGATGAAATGGAATAATAGTTGAATTACTAAAAAAAAGTACACGCATTTTCGAAACAAATACACAAGTTACCAATGACTGGAAGAAAGAAAGAGGCGATCATAATACAAGTCGATAATAATAGCGATAAGAAAGAACGCAGAATTATAGAGGCATTTCGTTAATTAGCACAGCCTACAGAGTGTGCTAAAAGATTCTCCAGAAAACACTGGAACCATATTTAAGAGAGGTAACAGATGAAAATAAGCGAGACCTACGAGTAATCGATCCACCACAGATTAGAACTTGTAGTAAAAGAAGCCATACCAAGATATGCGGAATACAACAAAGCAATGGAAGTATCGTTTGTTGATTCGAGTAAAGCCTACGACGGCATATAAAGAGAAAAGATATGAAAAAAGTAGTAGTTTAGAATACAAACGAAGATTACAAATCACAGGAGACTGCTCAATTGATTGATGGATGGTGGCAAACGGTTCCTCTCGTGTTTATTTACTTTCAAAAAGCGGCCTTCATTGACACTGCCTGAAAAAACAGCATGTTTATCTCAGTCAGAAGGGTTACTTTACGTAATGGACCATTGCAAATGGTCTAATTATATGTGTCATTATTTGCCCTATCTGCGGACTTTCGTGAACCGACGCACACACCACTGCAGTGTACCTTGTTCAGAACAACTGTGTGGCAATGTCTCCAGAAATAATACAACGCAACACTGAAAGAATACCATAAAATACTGGAAACGGAGCTTTTTGTCGGATTTCAAGCAGGCTCATCAATAAAATCTACTTATTCCCTCAGTTATACGAAGTCGAGAAGTAACGGCAACTTCTCGAACCCACTGAAGATGAAATAGTCTTACATAGTATTCATTTAATGTACCTCTGACATCTGTCTTCCTGACTTCTAAAATTTATGCCTACATATGTACCGTGTAAGCCACCATACGCCGCATGGTGGAGAGTACTTCGTTTCCTCGCAAACACAGCGTGAGAAAATCGAATGTCTATGCGCCTCCGTGCGATCTCTAATTTCTCTCATTTTGTCCTTGTGTCCCTATGCAGAATGTATGTTGGTGGCAGTATGATTTCCCTGTAGTCAGCAGCATGTGACAACTGCTTAAAGTTTCTCAATAGTTTCTCGCGGAAAGAACGTCTTCTTCTCTCCGGGGATTTACTTTTGACTGCATGAAGCATCTCCGTAATAGAAACATGCTGATCGAAACTATGGGTAAAAAACAAAACAGTGTGCCTGAATTGTTTCGACATCTTCGTTTTATCCGAGCTGGTAAGGAATAGAAATATTCTACCAGTACTCGAGAAAAGGTCGTACCAGTGATTCATGTGTGGTGTCCATTACAAACGAGCTGTATTTTCCTAGAATCCTCCCAATAATCCAGAGTTGATCATTCGCCTTCCCTACCACCGACTCTGCATGCTAATTCCGCTTTACATTTCTCGGCGAGGTGAAGCCTAGATATTTGCTCTACATGACTGTGCCAAGCAGCACGCCACTACTCGTCTGCATTAACTTACATTTTTCTAAATTTATAGTGAGCTGTTATTCATCAGACAAAATAGATATACCGTCGAAGTTATCCTGCATCCTCTTACAATCACCTACCATCAATACTTTCGCACACGATGCAGCGTCTTCAGCGAACACTCGTAGACCCTAGCTGTCTACTCTTTTATGTATACAGAGGGAAAGAGCATTTCTGTCACACTTCCCCGGGACACTTCTGGCGATAACTTTCCGTCTGATGAACTCTCGCAGTCGAGAACAACTTATTGGGTTCTGTTACTTAAGACGTCTTCGAGTCACTTTGGAAACCTCTGCCGCATGTTCGGACCTTTGTTAACGATATGGAGTGGGGCACTAATGAAACGCTTTCCGGTACTCTAGGAATATAGAATCTGTCTGTTGCCCTTCGCCTATTGTTCGCAAGATATCGTGAGAGAAAAGGGCAAACCGAGCTTCGCACGGGCGATGCTTTCCAAATCCATGGTGACTCGTGAGCAGTAGCGTCTCTGACTCCATAGAATTTATTATATTCGAACTTAGAATATGTTCATGAATCTTACAGGGAACCTATGTTACGGATATTGCTTTGTAATTTTACGACAGCATTCTTTTATGCTTTTGATATATAGCAGTCACCTGACTTTTTTTGTTTTTTCGGTCACCTGGGCCTTCGCGCTTAACGAGACACTCGCTATAAATGAAGGCTAAGTAAATGATCTATGCCTAAGAGTACTCTTTAAAATCGAATTAGCAATCCTTCCGGACCTGGTGACTTGAATTCCTGCTCAACTTTGCCTGTCAACATCCCTGCGCTCTTTTTTTTGAACCGTGAGTGCATCAGTCTAAGCGTCCTCAGCATTTTCCGAATTTCGTTACTAAACCACGGTTATCTTTTACACAGTTTGATAATATTCCTCGCGGGGATTTCATTGTCTATAGCTTTCAATTTGGTTTTACTTGGACTGGTGGGATGCGTATACCTATGTACTCAGAAGTCCACGCAACTCGAAATTTCTAGTAGCAATAAATGTGGCTCAAACAAACAACTTGTTTACCTACCAGTTAAGCCTGTTATCTTAAGTGGGATAGGTATTATAATTAGAATTGGGTTGCACAAGGGATAGCGCAGTTTTTGTACTATGTACATACAGCTACGATAGCACCGGGGTGAAGTGCTGTCCGTATTTTCCATTTCTAACGAAACAGCACTCCCTACACCCAGGAGTAGGGTACTGTCGTGGTGGAACCCAGACACCATCCATCCAGGGTTAGAGCTCTGTCGAGCAGCTGAGAGAAATCTGGTTGCAGGATCCTCGTTGCAATCTTCGTGAGTATTCTTCCCAAAGGACTCGAAAGAGATAGAGAAAATGAAAGGAGAGTGTTCCACAGCTTTTGACGATAAAACATAAGTCAGGCACAGAGAAGGAACACCACCTCTCTTCTTTAGCATAGTAATAATACAGGAAGCACTGCATGCAGTAAGCAAAGAAGTAGAGGGAATTAGCATAGGAATAAAAATGAATTACTTGCCTTTGCAAATGATGTAGCGTTAATCAGCGAAAATCTAGATGGCCTGAAAATATTGAAAAGAATGTCATTTACAAACAATCAAGAGAAATTGGATAGGAGGTAAACGACGAGAGAACAAAAATTCGTAAGGAGAGAAAGAAATTAAAAGGCAGTAAGGTGAGAAACCATGCAGACCGATGACAACATCCCTGAAGAAGTAGATGAGTTTCAAAATCTGTGGGTGGTAGTTAACAAGAGAAATTACGACAACAAGAAACAGCAGTGAGGATCCAAACGACATCCAGAGTTTCAAATATACTCAACAAATTATTCTCAGCCAAAAATTTTTAAGGGAAAGCAAAATGAGGATATATGAAAATAATTACACCACTGTTACTGTATAACACAGAAATATGTTGAATATGTAATTATAACAGAGAGAATGACAAAAGTTTTTTAAAATAAAATGTCCCGACGAATTTTTTACGCAGGAGCATGACAAAGAGGACATAACAAGTAATTCAGGGAAATATAAAATGAACCACATAGTGTTGCAGATATGCCTAGGTGAGGAGACTGAGACCGATTGGCCACGTCTATAGTAGTTATGGGGGGGGGGGGGGGGTGTAGGGAATCGAAATTGATAGAAGCAACAGAGAAGAAACCAGGACGAAAATCTGTAGGCAGAACGCAACAATATGTAGATACCCTGTGGCCAAAGGATCTTCACCCACGTAGAGCAAGGGAAGGAGATGCGGAGGATGAACGCTGTGAAGAAGGTTAGTTGACCCAATCAAAATCGACTGTGGGTTGCGGGGCCAGGAGAGTAAGAGTAAGTAATTTCTTAACATCGGTGCACTGAAATACGTAGACGCTACCACGTACAAATAAATAGAAAATTGAGAATGAAGAGTAAATTAGAATACTGAGGCACCGGTATTACGGTTTGGTCGCTGTTAATTTTGTCTCGTCAGCTAGCTTCTATCTTTATAACCGCGGACAGGCTTTATTATAGTCTGTAATGAAAGCACTCCTTTGAGAATATATCCACAGAGATTACAGCGGGATTTGTACACCATCTCATTCCCAGTTTTATCTCAGATACTTTACAGAGTTCTAGCCCTGGAAGGATGATGTCTGTATTCTACCACGACAGTACCGTGTTCCTTGTTACAGGGATCGCCGTTTCGTTTCAAATGAGAAAAAAAGAGCACCTCTGGGTCCTGTATCACTGTAGTTACATGAACGTAACACAAAAACTGGGCTACGCCTTGTGCAACGAAATCCTAATTATAGTACCTATCCAACTTAAGATGACGGCCTTAAATGGAAGGTAAAGAAGTTATTTATTTGGGCCAAATTTACTGCTACTAGAAATTTCGACCCACGTGGACTTCTGGGTAAATAGGTATA
This sequence comes from Schistocerca gregaria, assembly GCF_023897955.1. Lineage (NCBI taxonomy): Eukaryota > Metazoa > Arthropoda > Insecta > Orthoptera > Acrididae > Schistocerca > Schistocerca gregaria. The sequence continues at coordinate 138,437,459 of NC_064922.1, read as the reverse complement.
CGCATCCCACCAGTCCAAGTAAAACGAAATTCAAAGCTATAGACAGTGAAAATCTCACGATCAATTTCATCTGACTGGGGAGGACAATATTTGCTCGTATTTTCAGAATCGATACTTTTGGTGCGTCATGTATCCAGAGTATTAGTGGATACAGGATGTGACCACGGAATACTTTGCTTGCTACGGCAGGTTAGGTAGCGTGAGATGACGAAAGCAGGCGTACATTTGGTAGAAGAATTTGTTTAGCCAGATAGGGCTCAGAAGTATGAAGGCACTCTCAATCAGATCCGTTGTAGGTAAGACAGGGACTCCTGCCATATGTCGCATGAGCTCAGAACATAGAATCTGGGTTATAAGCATGATTTGGAAGCACAAGAGTATCTTTCCAGACAAATTACATAACTGAGGAAAATTACGCGTATACTCCGGCAGTCAAAACGCTTTAAATGAGATTTCGAAAAGTTTTAATCTGTGCATTTTAAAATGCTTGGATTTCGAGATGGCACTGCCTAACATGGCGCTGTGGTTCAGTGTTTTCTCTGTTGGCTTGTCATCTTTCCAATCAAATTTGGGCAGTAAGTTACTTCTTTTTCTGGAAATGGTGACCCTCCAGGAGACTTTACAAGAGAACAAATTGCGAGACTTCAGAAACAGGATAGCTCTGGAAACAGAACAGATGACATCCGTAGCCTTCAGTTCCGGACACGACTGCTTGGCAAGACTGTCTAAGTAGCAGCGAGCATCATGCACACTGTGTGTCGTAGTTAATTGGACGTCCTGAAAAATGCTGAACGAGCTGACAGTGATCCAGGAAAAAGAGGCAGAGGTGTGCACGTCAGGTCACTGGCCACAGGGATGTTGGGAGACCTCGGCGGCACGTCGTTTCGCAGCTGCACTCGGCTCTGCTTAGGCGGCTCCATGGTTTCTGGCGGCAGGTCTTCCAGTGGACAGGTGGGATGGTCCAGGACGTTCATCAGGAGCTCCAAGAAGCCAGTGTCCGTGGAGAGCGTCGCGTTGCATCTGCTCTGCAGCTACCACTCCTCACCTACCAAACAACAACAGCAAAGTAAGTGATGCTCACACGCTAAAGGTAGCTCAGCGTAACAACAACAGCAAGTAGATGGTGTTCATACGCTAAAGGCAGCTCAACTCACTATCTCCTCTGGAGGATAAGACTGGGTGATGTTTAAATAAATCGATGATTAGATGATGATTAGATTAGGTCACAACCAACAAATATCCAACCCGGTATGAAGTAAAACGGAATGCCAACAGAAATATAACAAGTCTGAAAGATGTCAGATATTCATTGAATGAATACTACGTGAGTCTCTGTATGTCTTCTCAGAGATTGTTGCGGGACTCGGCTGTTCAGTATAGAATAACAAATAGAACACGTTTCAGCCCTCTAACTTTTTAACAGTTATTTCATTTGGCTCGCAGTTTCGGATATTTACTACGCCATCCTCAGGAACTCTGACGAACGTGTAGGATGATTCCGACCTCAGTTCCGCTCAAAATAATTCAAAATCTGTAGATCTACACATACCAGTCTTTGAATGCAGGCCCCCTACTTTGTCCGGGGCTTGGAATCTTCCTCCACTTCGGTCAGGGAACCTAAAGATGACGTAGTAAATCGCTGAAACTGGTAGCCAAATAAAATTTACGGTTTGGAAATCAGACGGCTGAAACGTGTTTGATTTGACATTCACTACGTGAGTTTATTCCATATATAGAGTGAGGAGCATTGGCCCCTCCTGACATGGTAAAATTGAGGAAATAAATAAGGTTTTTTTTGGTATCTTTGCTTTGAAGCCGACAAGAATCTTTGTTGTTAATACTGTATTGTTTTGAAACTTCCTGGCAGATTAAAACTGTGTACCATCTGAGCTACCGAAGCACGACTCACGCCCGGTCCTCACAGCCTTACTTCTGCCAGTATCTCCTCTCCTACTTGTATTGTCTCGAGATGTGGAGCTAAGGCGACACAGTTACACTGTAAAAGAGCTGTTAGTGGCGTGTGCGTGGCGGTCGAATGTCCACGGATAGGGTAAATAGTGACTAAGATAACGAGAGCATATGCCATGGTCCACCTCATAATACAACCCAGCTGGATTGAGAGGGATATGTTGTCTTTTCAGGCTTGTCAAAGACATGCCACTTGTTGGAGGTGTGGTGCCTTTACCAGCGACAGCTGCAGAGAGGAAACTCTCCGGCCAGCTACAGTGGCGTGGTGCGAAATGTCTGAGGAACCAAGATTCAGGCTCCTCTACGAATGCCGTGAACGTAGACGTGTATTCCTTCTGTGTCGATCGTAGAGTAAAGCGCATGTTGTGTCATCGTGTCATTGCTACGCGCTACCTTTAGCCCATATCAGGGTAAAATGTACTTTGGTGAGCAACGACGACAACGTATGGCTCATCTGAACACTTCTAAGTTCTCATTTCGGATACTGCGCGCCGACAGTGGAGCCATCTCGCAACTTATTTTCTTATTCATTAACATTACAGAGTCACCCATCACCTTGGTAACTGTAGTCCGCCTGCTTAGCTGGGTAGTAACGTGCTTGCCTCTCGTGCAGCGGGCCCGGTTTCGATACCCGGCCGGGTTTAGCGATTTTCTCCGCTCGTGGACAGGGTGTCCTGATGATCATTCCAGCCTCATTACCGGCACGTAAATCGCCCAGTGTGGGGTCGACTGAAATAAGACTTGCACTCGGCCGCCGAACTTCCCCGGGTTTGGCACCCCGGCCAACATTGCCATAACGCTCATTTCATTTGGGTAACTATAATTGGTCGTTTGCTACAGCAAACTAGACAAATTTCAGAATTTTAGTACTTCTCTTGTTTTTCATACAATTAAATCGTTAATGAAGAAAAAAACACAAAAACGCAAGATACAAAAATTAGAACTGGGGGAATTTACTATACTCTTAAGAAGAAAATAATACACTAAAGAAAAAATTTAGATAGGAAACGAGGTCCCTTTACCAAGCTGTTTAGAGTGGGAGGGCGTCAGTAAATACTTCGAGCCTATCTCACCTGAATTAGCAAATTCTATTCTGCTATAGCTACTAGCATGTGAATGTAGGTTTTGGTATTACCTGTACGCGGTTTGTGTTTATGGCATGACAGTAGTATTTGTTACTACTATAGCTCCCTCCACTTCACCGCGCCGTGAGCAGGAGAAGAGCCTTTTGTGTTTGTGTTTACGTCTTATTACATTGCACTTGTACGTTTATGCACAATTTTATAATGTTCACATGTATTTCAGTTTCAATCTTATACATTTCATAAATTACACTTTTACCTGTTTGAAAATAATCATTCAAAGAACTAAATAATTACTTGTTTTACTTGCACAAACAGGAAAATTCGTTTTTTTTTTCTGTTACTAACTTATTTCTAAATTTGATGTTTGTATTACTTGTACTATTGCTGCAGTCGTGCATCTGTTACTATGTCGTGCATGTAACTGGTGATATTGGAGTGTTCATATCGTCATCTGTATCTATATGTTCATCTGTTTCCATAACAGTGTTTGGACCTCTGTTATCCCATGCGTCATATCGTGGTGTAGGGTGAGTTTCGGGACGAGATCTTACACATGGTCGTTGCTGCTTATAGGCCTTGTTTAGCGCTCTTGATACTTCACCAGTGATGCGGTTAAGCATGCTCCAGTTATCTGGGCCTCGTAAAGCTTGCCCTACGTCTTCGATTTCTGACGTCGGCCTAAGATGTGTGAGTGGGCCACATTTTATTGTCATGTCTTCGGCGGATACATGTTGCCCGCATTCACACATATCACTCTGGCTAAGGCCAAAGCGGTGCAAGTGTGTAGGGTATGGGCCACGACGCGTCAGAAAGTGGACCATACGGCTTCTTGTGTCAGCGTGTCAGAGTCTCAACCGTTCCCGGGTATTTGGAAAGAAAGAGAAAACCCGAACGGTCCTTGTCAGATGTTTCCTATTCTTTTTGCCATGTCTCAAACTTCCAAAGATTTAATCGGCGTTTTTCTGTAATATGCTCTCCTGTTATCTCATGTACTTTATCCACTCTTCCCCTTTTGAGCCAGAATGCTCTTCCTCTGTGTCTACTGATTATGTCAATAGACTATGTTGCAAGTACAAAGCAACTACTGCAACTACTGTCGCGAACAACTGTTCCTATGCGAAGACAGTGACTTTCGCACGGATGAGTTCAGTGCTTCCCAGCGAAATATTGAGCAACCGCCACTATTCAAGGAGGAAAACGTCCACGCTCCTTATCAGCGCAGCCTCATCGGTGCGAACAGTACTACCTGTGTTACCTAACAATTTGTTCCTACAGATGGTCTCTTGGGTGATTTCGTTCCAGTCTTTACTTCGTATGCATAAGTTATCATTCCAGAACAGTGCACCAGCCTCTTGGACATGCGCTTTCTCGAGTCGTCAATGCCGGCCTCTGTGGACGAGCGTTTCTAGGCGCTTCAGCCCGTAACCGTGCTGCTGCTGCGGTTGCAGGTTCGAATCCTACCTCGGGCATAAAGGTGTATGATGTCCTTAGGTTAAGTTAGGTTTAAGTAGTTCTAAATCTAGGTGTTAAGTCCCATAATGCTCAGAGCCATTTGAATCGCCAATGCTGACGTACCTGCATCCACGCATCCAACCTCGATCCACCCGTTCGCGATGCATCACGTGCTCCATTGGGTTCGACAACTAATGACGTTACACCCACGCCGCATACGATAATTGCGAACTTAGCCGTTGTGCCTCTCCGAACAACGTCCTGGCCGTCAGTAAAAACCATGCACCAAAGACTTCGCCACTTGTTATGGTTCAGAATTTAAGATGCCTCCATTCTGCCCAGACCAACCTGCGATGTAGCTCGCGGTCGCTGAGTCATTCAGGCCTCCCACAGTATCTCGGGCGACTATGTAAAACAGGCCGCTTTGCTCAGTCACCTGGGTGAAGACGTTAACATAAACAGTGATATTATTCTGGCTCTCCCAGATAACACTAAATGCAACGCCACAAAGTCTGCACTACTCCAACGTCATTCATGGACACCGGAGCAACAGTTAAGTCATCTACGACGAACACCTGGGAAAAGGACGAATCAAGTTTCTAGCGAGCTCTCGTCCACTCTTGCTTGGAACGTCAAGTAGTAATGTAGCATAGCCTTCAGATGATAGGAAGCAACCTTTAACAAGGCGCTTAGTAACGTATGGCTTAAGTGAGGCCTCTTTATAGTTATATGTATGCAGCCAAGAAGAATTCTGCACAACCAGTTAAGTACAATATTTATTATTTTTTACCAACGACTTCTAATTATTTTAGTCGTTGCAGATCCAGACCATGCAGCCAGCACCTTATCGACGTTACTGACAAACCTGCTGTGATTTATATGTTTCTATTTAGCATTGACCACCAGTCAACATTGGCGACGACTCGGCCGTCGTCATCATAACACAGGACATCTTCACTACTTTGTCACCGATTATGTGCAATATCAGCTAGTAATAGCGAATTCTCTGTTCAAGAATCACAAGATGAGGGGGTATACTTGGAAAAAGCGTGTCATACGGGAAGATTTCAGTTAGATTACATCATGGCCCACGGAACGGGAGAGACGTAATCGTGTCTTTAACTCGTGTTCAAAGAGAAACAGTCGAACCTGTTGTTGGTCAGGTTCACAGTCTATAACTTCCCCCCACCCCCTTCCTCCGCACTCCCGGCGGGGGTGGGGGGGGGGGGGAGGGCGAGAGGGGAAACTCAGTACAGTGGCTAGTCACAGTGTCTGGTGTGGAATATCTGAGGAACTAGGATTCAGTCTGCTTTATGCCAACTATGAACTTGTATTCGTCCTGTGTGGATTGAGTAATAGAGTGCATCTCATCTATAACTTTGTCGTTACTACACGTTAGTTTTCTCTCGTCCTCGAAGTAAGCTCTACAGACGTAAGAAATCATGACACATAACGTTGGCCATTGTCCCTCAGTCAACAGAGCAGTCTCCAATTACGTCCGATAGGGAAAAAAAAAGAAAAAACAAAAAAACAACTAATCCTGCAGCACCGCGGTCAGCAGTGTCTAATCGCATTAAAAAAAAGTTCGAAACTGGAAGGATTTAGACAGATCTTTGTGAAGGAATTACCTGACAGTGAGGTGGAGTAGCTCGTTGCAACTTGCCTTCCTTGGTTCCCACAGCTACTTTCGTGCGTCGCTCAACAGTGTTATTTTGTAAGAAAAGGGCGATTTATTGTGGAGGTGTAATACACTCCTGGAAATTGAAATAAGAACACCGTGAATTCATTGTCCCAGGAAGGGGAAACTTTATTGACACATTCCTGGGGTCAGATACATCACATGATCACACTGACAGAACCACAGTTACATAGACACAGGCAACAGAGCATGCACTATGTCGGCACTAGTACAGTGTATATCCACCTTTCGCAGCAATGCAGGCTGCTATTCTCCCATGGAGACGATCGTAGAGATGTGGATGTAGTCCTGTGGAACGGCTTGCCATGCCATTTCCACCTGGCGCCTCAGTTGGACCAGCGTTCGTGCTGGACGTGCAGACCGAGTGAGACGACGCTTCATCCAGTCCCAAACATGCTCAATGGGGGACAGATCCGGAGATCTTGCTGGCCAGGGTAGTTGACTTACACCTTCTAGAGCACGTTGGGTGGCACGGGAAACATGCGGACGTGCATTGACCTGTTGGAACAGCAAGTTCCCTTGCCGGTCTAGGAATGGTAGAACGATGGGTTCGATGACGGTTTGGATGTACCGTGCACTATTCAGTGTCCCCTCGACGATCACCAGAGGTGTACGGCCAGTGTAGGAGATCGCTCCCCACACCATGATGCCGGGTGTTGGCCCTGTGTGCCTCAGTCGTATGCAGTCCTGATTGTGGCGCTCACCTGCACGGCGCCAAACACGCATACGACCATCATTGGCACCAAGGCAGAAGCGACTCTCATCGCTGAAGACGACACGTCTCCATTCGTCCCTCCATTCACGCCTGTCGCGACACCACTGGAGGCGGGCTGCACGATGTTGGGGCGTGAGCGGAAGACGGCCTAACGATATGCGGGACCGTAGCCCAGCTTCATGGAGACGGTTGCGAATGGTCCTCGCCGATACCCCAGGAGCAACAGTGTCCCTAATTTGCTGGGAAGTGGCGGTGCGGTCCCCTACGGCACTGCGTAGGATCCTACGGTCTTGGCGTGCATCCGTGCGTCGCTGCGGTCCGGTCCCAGGTCGACGGGCACGTGCACCTTCCGCCGACCACTGGCGACAACATCGATGTACTGTGGAGACCTCACGCCCCACGTGTTGAGCAATTCGGCGGTACGTCCACCCGGCCTCCCGCATGCCCACTATACGCCCTCGCTCAAAGTCCGTCAACTGCACATACGGTTCACGTCTACGCTGTCGCGGCATGCTACCAGTGTTAAAGGCTGCGATGGAGCTCCGTATGCCACGGCAAACTGGCTGACACTGACGGCGGCGGTGCACAAATGCTGCGCAGCTAGCGCCATTCGACGGCCAACACCGCGGTTCCTGGTGTGTCCGCTGTGCCGTGCGTGTTATCATTGCTTGTACAGCCCTCTCGCAGTGTCCGGAGCAAGTATGGTGGGTCTGACACACCGGTGTCAATGTGTTCTTTTTTCCATTTCCAGGAGTGTATGTTGTGGTCTAAGAAAGATCCCATTATGTGCAAGAGTTGGAAAGGAACTCGTCTCGTGTTATATGGACCTGGATGTCAGCACGACATCTGTTCGAAACACAGTTTTGAACGGAAATTTTTATTTGGACATATTGCAACTGCCTTTAATGATTCAGCTCGAAAACAAGTCACTCACGGATAATGGGTGGTTGCAGTAGGACGTAGCTGCAAAACACCAGGTGTGTCAGCTTTCTAATGAACAATTTCGCCCTGAATTGGAGATGGTTTACGAACAGTTCCAGCCCATTCTTTTACCTTTATTGTAAGTTGTGTTTTAGTTAATCTAGTATTGACCATTGTGCAGGTGTTCCGGTAGAACTTGTAGCGTCTTCTACGTATTCCATCAGTACACTTGCCTAATGCTGTGCATAGGTCTGTAGTTTTCTTTTAAGGCCATACACCAATTATGTTAAGTGGACAGCAAATTAGATTTTTTTGGTGTTTTCTTTCCAGTTTCATCGATTTTTGAGTGGTTTCGTAAAGACGTATATAATGTATTAAGAAAAACATGTGTCGCATTATGAATATTTATGTTGTAGTGATTTCTTGTTATTTGGTACACTTTCTTGAGTTAGATGGCTCTTTCTAGATTGGCTTTATTGCCTAGTCCTCATTATATTAGGATTTCTTCGAGATATTTAAGAGAAGACACATATGAAAATGGTCAGATATTTTCTTTTAAGTGGCGGTCTTCTGATACTCTTACGACACTTTCCGTCAAATGGATCTTCTAATATGATATTTGGAGGCCAATCTTTGATACTATCCAGTGTATCTGCTCTACGGCGTACTAGTCATAGTGAAAAAAAACTAGACCGTTAGCAAAAGCTAAATTCTTAGAATCTTTGACTCAAGGTCTCGATGTTTATACCTTAGATTTATTTCCCCCATTCTCTAGTGACATTCTCTAGAAGTGGAGAGAGACCATCTCCTTGTTGAGCTCCTGTACGTAATTCAAAAGACTCACATATTTGTAGAACGAAAAACAGTCCAAAGTTACAAAGTTTTACACAACATGTTATGATGATCTGAAAATGGTACACTAGTCATCGAATGAATTTCCAACTTTGGGCTGGTTTTTCGTTCTACTGATTAACAGAAGTTGCTGATCGAAGCTACTCCAGCATCCTGGAAGCTGTTGTATTTCACCAGGAAACTTCATTTGATTTGCTGAGTCTGTGATTACAATGTACTCATAAAAATAACAACAACAATCACGGTAATAATAATAATAAGAATGCTATATTCAGACGTATCCGCTCGTTAACGATCACCATAAAACCAAAATGGCCATGAGCAAAGGCGACTGAAGACTTCCGATACAAGCAATGACCCCCATTCGGACAGCGACCTAGTTAAAGAGGGCGGAGGATCGGACAGACGTTCAGAGCACCCTCATGCGCCTGTGATGGGAAACTGCCCCTAAAAATCGAAAGATTCAGCGATCATTGTCAGTGGCCTGAGTATGCAGAAGACAGTGGACAGCCGGCCAGGGTGGCCGAGCGGTTCTAGGCGCTACAGTCTGGAACCACTCGACTGCTATGGTCACAGGTCCGAATCGTGCCTCGGGCATGGGCGTGTGTCATGTCCTTAGGTTAGTTAGGTTTAATTAGTTCTAAGTTCTAGGGGACTGATGATCTCAGATGTTAAGTCCCATAGTGCTCAGAGCCATTTGAAACAAGGCAGTGGACACGTCTTTAATGAAGACATAATGCAGTCCACAGGAGATGTGGCCTGTAATTAAAAAAGTGTCTTGATCATCTCTCCATTGGCAAAAGATTCCGAATTCGCCCACATTTCGCGTCTCTGTGAGTGGACTGCCAAGGGTGAGGCTGTCGAGAGAAAAGTTGGATAAGCATCGAAACAAGCTGGAGTGTTGAATGTCAGAAGTCTTCAGATGGTAGAAAAACTAGAAAACCTAAAAAGGGAAATGCAAAGGCTCAGCCAGTGAAGTGAAATGAAAGGAAAATATGGGTTTCTGGGCACATAAAGTACTGTAATATCAACAGCATCAGAAAATAACGTTACAGGCGTAGGATTCGTGATGTAGAGGAAGGCAGAGCAGAGGGCGAGTTTCTGTGGATAGTTCCTATGTTGGGAATCTCGCACTGCTTTATAATCTAAGTTCAAGAGGTTTAAGGCATCGTGGTCTTCTGACCTTCATTGCTTGCATACTCCGCTATCACAGTCATATTCTGCACATCAAGAGGCTTCATTCGAACCCAAACTCGATAAGATAAAGTCAATCTCGTAAGAATTCATGTAAACGATATGTAAATAACTAGTAAATCGCAAGTGTACACCGAGATTGAAATATTCGAGGCTGGAGTACACACACACATTCAAGACACGACGGTCGCAGGGGCTTTTAGTTCGGGAGAGGCAAACCGCAAGCCGGGGGGCCAGTCCCTTCAGAGGACGAACTAATCTATCTACGTCGGCCTTCGACCGCCCGTAGAGCAGACAGCGTTTGCCCGAGTGAAAGGGAGAACGACCCCGTGTTCGGCTTAAAAGCAAATTCCGCTACATTGTGTGGGAGCGCCCAGCCTACGCATTCTTTACAAATATAGCACGTAGTTTCAGAGATTTTCACAGGAAGACAGCAAAAGCCAAACGCCGATGCTACAGATTTCCGGATTGGTCACCTTAAACGAAACGTCATTCTTCCATTTTAGAAGAGCAATGCTGACTGTCAGACGATATTTCTGACGCCTTGAGCTGAAGGAGTAATGGAAGAGACCGAAAGATATACCCCTCCACGTCTGGTGTGGAGAGGGGCATTTCCGTTGTCGCTCTTGGAGCGAGAACACGTAACGAGAGCGTACGCGCTTGTACGTGTACTCAAAGAGCGAGGAACAAGTCTCTCCTCAGTACTTCACTGAAAGAGCACCTCTGTCGAGAGCGAATCGGAGTGCAACCCTAGATTGACTCCTTGCGATTAAGCGTTTTTCACTGTGATGGCGCCACACTTATTGTTCGATGTGAATGGACAGAGTTATAGTTACACGCCTGCGAGCTAATTTTTGAGTGGCATCGTGGTGCACTGGTTATCTGACGTGTACCACGCCAATAGTTAAACTAGGGATGAATAGGAGTCCTTGACTTCATCAAGGCGTAGGGAGAGTTTGATTGGTGAAGGTCAATCCAGATAGAACGAGAGTTATCTTATTTGTCAGCAGCGAGCGGCGCAGACAGCAGTCATCGCAGCTTACGGTATTGTGCGCTACAGCTCTCGCGAGCTCCATATTTCCCTCCACAACAGTACACTTCACTGCATTTCACATGCGACAGCCTCGACCGTACCTAGCAACGTTCTAACGGATAATTATTCAAGTTGAATAGGCGTGGCTCTCAGCCATTCTGCCAAGTCAATAACAATCTTATACTTTGTATAGAAATTTCATCAGCGAGTCCTATCCTTAAGAGCTAACTTCACATTCCAAAAAGAACCTGAAAATAATTTGTTCAGTTCATAACTAAAAGTGCCATTGTATTTTCTCAGAATTTTTGCAAAATAAATAATAATTTTCATTAGTATCATGTGTTTCTTACTCTACCTAGCACTACTCCAGCACTAGTTACGAAAGAAATTTTGTGAATTTTTGTGTCATTTCCTTACAGCGGACGACTCCAGAAGATATTTATTGCTGAAAGTTTTTCAGGCGTTTCTCTTTAGAACGTTAGGAGCGTCTGTCTGACTTCTGTAATAGTGTGGGGGTTGAAATTGCATCTAGCAGGAGCGACAGGGTAAAGGGTACATCTCAGATTAATCCGTTGCACAGAATGACAGAATAGCACCCATACGCTCACAGAGGTAATGACCTCGGTTTCTACTGCCGTAAAACATTAACACTTGGCACGAGTACAAAATACAGGAGAACCAAAGGGAAAAAATATGAATGGAGGCCAAAGTGCTCAGATTAGAAAGGTTGTCAGACATGGATGTAATTTTTCAACACTTGTAATCAATCTGTATGTAGAAAAAGCAATGATGGAATTAAAAGAAAGTTTCAAAAGTGGGGTTAAGACCTATGTTGAAGGGTACGAATAATAAGATTCGTTTATGACGTCCCTATTCTCATAGAAAGTGAAAGAGCTGTAAAACCTGTTGAACAAAATGCAAAGGCTAATGACCACACAATTTCGACTGAGAGTCTACTGAAGAAAGACGAAAGTAATGAAGAGCAGCGGAAATTTGATTAGTGATAAACTTAACATCAAAACTGGGGACGGAGAAGTAGATGAATTGAAGGAATTCTATTAACTTGAAAGTAAAAGATAGATGACCGACAAGGAATACATTAGAAATCAGACTAGTGCCAAACAACGAGTAAGCAGACAATTAAATGACATATGGTTCAAATGGCTCTGAGCACTATACGACTTAATTTCTGAGATCATCAGTCGCGTAGAACTTAGAACTACTTAAACCTAACTAACCTAAGGACATCACACACATCCATGCCCGAGGCAGGATTCGAACCTGCGACCGTAGCAGTCGCTCGGTTCCAGACTGTAGCGCCTATAACCGCAAGGCCACTCCGGCCGGCTAAATGACATAGATTTTGTTCAGCACACAACCCGTTTCAGGCTTGTGCATTCATGTACGTCTCCACACCTAGTGCTGGAGATCACTGTTTGGATCAGAACAAATAAGCTGACGATGATTATTAGACACAAATAAAACATCTGGAAGTGGCTACGTGACAAGATCTAAACGGAGATAATGTAGTTAAGGGGCGCAAGTCAGGGGTTTAGGCATTGTAACTACACAATTTTGCACCTTACAATAAATGGGGTGTGCGACCTCCATGATATATTTTTAACAGTCTTTTCAGCTTGTATTCCCAAAAGGATGGTCAACTGGACGGAAAATCAAATTTGTTTTTGGTTATTTAAGAGGCAATGTGGCGCAGTGAGGAGTTTGAAGATTCGTACAAAAAGACAGTTACAAAAAAAGTTAGTGAATTTCAGAGAGCGTTTAAAAATCCATTTTGGCCAAATTGTGCCCAACTTAAATTAAGTTTAGAAATTCTGGGTCCTGTAGGATATACTAGTAGATACGGTGGACTGTGAACTTATTCTGAAAGGTGTACGTATTTGGTTAAACATTTAGATGGCTCAAATGGCTCTGAGTACTATGAGACTTAACTTCTGAGGTCATCAGTCCCCTAGAACTTAGAACTACTTAAACTTAACTAACCTAATGACAACACAAACATCCATGCCCGAGGCACGATTCGAACCTGCGACCGTAGCGATCGCGCGGTTCCTGACTTTAGCGCCTAGAACCGCTCGGCCACTCCGGCCGTCTAAACATTTAGATGATCCCTTAAGTTCCAAGCATATTTTACATATTTTACTGACTCGATTTCTACATTTGGTCAGAGAAAAAGTCATTATTAGAAACCTCACTGATGCACAAGGTTTGATAGGCTCTTTAGACTGTTTAGACGGTTTAGAAAGAACCAGACTAGTTGGAGAAAACTATGGAGTGAGAGCTACTAGGAATAGATATTTCGTGAACCTAGGTGGAAAGAATCTCTGCTCTAAGAGAGACTTAAATGGATTTTATAACCACCAGGAAGATGCTACTAACAGTAGAGATGTTAAATAAAATAGTAAAAATTCGTATCGGAGAAATTGGAGACCGCTGGTAAGAATGGACACCTTTACCAATAAGGGAGAGATAAGGAGATAATGGAGTACGAAAGAAAGCGGGAAAAATTGACGTAGTCAGAGGAGTGTCCGTGTCGTCGATCAGAACTCAATTAGGGGCAATAATACGGGAAACAGCGGTGTACAAACAAGTATTTTGAGCTATACTTTCTTCGGGTATCTTAATACTATGAAGAGAGTGAATTTACTGGTGACTACCTTCGGAAAAAGAGAATTAACTAGAGGACAAGTATTGAGTAATATGAATATGAATGAACAAGAAATGATTCATTATTTGCGATTATAAGAAATTTGTCTGTTCCTGCTTTGCTTAGAACTGATGGTCAAAGTACTGCGTGAAGCTGAATGTTAGTAATCGTATGCTTAAAGTAAAAGGCAGCGCGGCATTAGCCAAGCGGTCTGGGGCGCTGCAGTCATGGACTGTGAGGCTGCCCCCGGCGGAGGTTCGAGTCCAACCATGAACTTGACTACTAGGTACTGGCAGATTACATCAGCTTCTAAATTGAGCAAGGATATGGCTTTCCTCTTCGACAGTAAATGTTACCCTTTAAGGTTGTACTATTTGGGCTAAATTTATCAAAAATGGCTCTGAGCACTATGGGACTCAACTGCTGTGGTCATTAGTCCCCTAGAACTTAGAACTACTTAAACCTAACTAACCTAAGGACATCACACACATCCATGCCCGAGGCAGGATTCGAACCTGCGACCGTAGCAGTCGCACGGTTCCGGACTGCGCGCCTAGAACCGCGAGACCACCGCGACCGGGGCTAAATTTATCGGTAAGCATTATTACTCGTGTGCTGGGCCAAGCCCATGGAGAGGAGTTAATGAGTAAAGTAGTTTTGTTTGCCATTCTTATTGCTACTAAATAGTGGGAGGAACCCAACAGGACCTCCTTACATGACTAAAGCAATACGGAGTGACAATCAAGTCGTGCAAAGAAAAAAGGAAAAGAAAAGGATGGAAACGATAAAGAACTCTACTTGACCTCATTCAAAAGGACAAATTCGTCCGTTTTTTGGCGTGGTTGGATTTTATCGATGTTTTGTTGATAACTAAATATTAAACAGTGAGTCATTGCTAAGCTGAATTGTGGTGAGAGATAACTTGAAAAGGGATGTACCATGCGAAAGGGATTTCATAAGGATGAAAGAATGCTTCGTTAATGTAAAATTGCTGGAACGTCCAAGTTTGAATAAGGATTTGAGCCTTGGGGCAGATGGTATGAGTTTGCCTGTGATGTGTTCTAGGAACACACTGAAGTAGAGGCAGCGAGAGAAGCAAATGAGGCATTTTCTAGTAGGATATTAAATGTCATTGAGAGAATTATTCGACTATGAAAAAAAAGGCCTATGCCTTGTGTAATCATTTCACAAATATAGATACCATATTTGTTATTGGACAGACACATGAAACTCTTCATGGATTACAAATCTTTGGTGGTGTTCAAAACATGGAGATCGTTTCATCCAGGATACAATAGTATTCATTTCGGATTAAATACAAAAAGGGAGTTGAGAATATGGTACCTGATGCTTCTTCATGGCTACTTTCTGGGCTAGAAAATGAAGAGGTACATTTAGAAGAATAACGTAATATAAGAGACTATTTCCTTGGGACTGCTGAGTATACATACATACATATACGTACATCCATTTTTATAATTTGTGTGGGTATAAATACATGGATAATATATTTTCAAAGAACATACCAGTTTTGTTGGAGAAGTGATGGAACAGAATAAAATCCCAGCTATATTTGTAGATAAGTAGACTTCTCGTGATTATGGCTGTTGAGATGCCCCGAAAAGCGTGCAGCAACAGCGAGAAGATGGGATGCCTCAGTTGAAACGTTGACAATGCTTCCCCGTTCCGTTTCACGTCGTTTAGCCTGTCAAAATAAAATGGAGTGACTTGCTGTGACAAATCAGTCTCTGAAAGCTGATTACATTCACTAGAAACGAAAAGTGGAAGTTAAACGCAGCTTTCCTCTTTTCCAGTTCTTGTGTTTTCCTTTGAAAGAAATGCCCAGCTCATTAGAAATGAATGAAAATATTAAACTGAGTTCTCCTGGCGTAAATTACGAGTGGTATGCGTGTCTGCTGACACATTTTGGCTCAAATGAGCGGTCTCTGTTGGAATATAAGAATGTTTGTGCACACACACATATAACATTGTGACAGGAGAAGGAAATGCTCAAGTACAGGCAGATTATTATTATTGCACGGCCTTACAGAAATTTGATAATCAGATCCCAGCGCTTAGTGTCACTTCGTGCAAGAGTTTCACACCACCTTTACAAATA
This sequence comes from Schistocerca gregaria, assembly GCF_023897955.1. Taxonomy (NCBI): domain Eukaryota; kingdom Metazoa; phylum Arthropoda; class Insecta; order Orthoptera; family Acrididae; genus Schistocerca; species Schistocerca gregaria. The sequence goes on along the minus strand of NC_064922.1, from coordinate 138,421,756 downwards.
ATGACTGGGCAGCTATCCACAATTTGTCTCCCTACCTGTTCCTCTGCACTTTCACAATAACCCTTCCCCTTCAAGGTGTGACCACGTCTCTCTTCTGCTATTCAGATGTGGCGTTCGCGACGAGGCAGACCAAACCCTGCAACCCTCCTCTTCGGGATCTGAATGAAATGGGTTTTCTAGGCGGATTTTAATGCCCAGGTTCTCTCCATTTCTCGGTGACGTAGAAAACTTGTGTGACATGAAGATCAACAAAAAGTGGCCGCTATGATTTCAGGCGTACAGTTCGCGGATTCTGGAAAGCGCTATTTGGAACTGAGTTCTCATGGATCTGTCTTCTTAGCAATTTCCACCTTGGCAGGTTTGGTCATGAAACAAGTAGAGCAACGCTGGATATAACAGGCATCCACTGAGTGGAAGTTGATTTGACAGTGCCATTAACGGTCGTAATGGCCTCATTCTGTCTTATTTATAAGTACTCTCTTTTCCTATGCAGGTCACAATTTTCACCATCTGTGTAATCGCAGAATTGCGTGGCGTACTATCCTCATTTGTCCACCAGATGTTTCTGGCGTTAGCGTTCAGTAGATCTCCTACTGAGCCAAGTTTCTTTGACAGATTCGTGCAGGACTGCATAAGTAACAGTGCCAGGTAGAGGGAGAGCAGCAGTCGTGATAACCTCTGATCTCATCTAACAGCTCGTGTAATTTCCTGTGTACCTCTATATCATAGAGATGGGTCATTGTGGCCACTGTTTTACCTGGGGTTTGTCTGGAGTCTGCATCTGCAAATATAGTCATTCTGTACGTTGTAAACTTGGAGGGAAACGCCGACCCAGACAGTGTGCAACCAGCCCCAAGCGATCAATTTTGCTCCTAGAAGTCCATTACGAAGAGCAGTATAAACTGCACAGGACCTTGGTGTGCGAAGGCATTGGGCAAGAAAACACTTGCAATGGATCCTGGATCTACGGCGTCGGTTCCTTCTCACTGGCGTGTACAGGATTCTTATGACGACTTAAGGTCGTCCCAAGAAGAGTGGGACCACGTGTTTCATAAGCTCTATTACCAGAAATGCGGCGGAGTGTTTGTTGGCTGCTGACGAGCTTCCTAATGCATTTCAGACAATGAGCAACAGGGTTCAGATCCGCCGTCATCAGTTTTGACTTAATACTCTCACCTAAGAGAAATTCAGAGCCTGTCCAGCCAGAAGTGCACTGGCGTCATCTTGCATGGAGAGGAAATATGCAAGTGCTCTGATCAGCTGTACATGAGGCGGCGGCATCTCTTCTCTGTACCTCTTGGAGTTAACGGTTTCCTTCCAGACGTCAATGACGGCGTGTCGCTTCGTGTGCCTAGCCAGTATGAGACTTCTACGGGCCAACCGACGGTTATCATGAAACAGGCTTCGTTTCTTGTGTTTCGGCTGGTACCTCTACCTCGCTAGACGAGCGTACGGCGAGAGGTGTTACTCAAATTTAAGTGGAATTCACCTGCGAAAAGCAGATTTCCCCAATCATTTACGACACAAAGAACTGCCAACACTCTTGCCACATCACGGATCTAAGCCACAGCTTTTTCTTAGCTTTCAGTCATGTTTCTTTTCGAAGCAGGGAATACTAATTTCCTGAAGAGATAGCACAACCTAGCATTTTATGGAACTCTTGGAGGTCATTTACAGTGTTGGGTCCTTTTTCTCCTTCAAAAAATTCGTTTTCTCCCATTATGCCGAACACTGGGATACTGATGTACCAATACAACAGGAGAATAAAATTTAATTGCTGTTGAAACATTGCTCCAGTGGGGCAATCAAATTAGAAACTGGGCTACAGCTTATCGTGAAAGCGTTGGGTTGCCGACCAATCACTGTTTTACTTGTTTTGAAATTATTGAGGGGGCTGCTTGAATCGTCAGCCTAATGAGTCGGTCAACCTGCAGTGTGCTGGGTGTATTCCAGGCCAGAGATTATTCTCGTCTGCTAAACCACAGATCCTTATCCCATGCAAAGAGGTCTGCACGGTTAAGAAAAGTACTATCAACATCCGCAAAACCAATACTCGCAACAGCATCCACATCCGCATATGAAACAGGAAGGAAGATTAAAGTATAACTTCCCGTCAACAGCGCCGTTGTTAGAGGAGGAGCACATGCTGGGGTTTCGAAAGAACGGGGAAGGACTTCGGCCACTCCCTTTTCAACGAAAATATACCAGTATTTGCCTGGACCAATTTGAAGAAATTGCAGGGAATTTAAATCCGAGTGACCTGACGGGAATTTGAACCATAGTCCTCTTGAATGCGAGTCCAGTGTGTTAACCACTGCGTCACCTCGCTTGGTGCAATCTGCAGACGCCAAAATTCTGTAAAGCACCACCAGGGGACTGTGGGCCGCGTTTCCACAGGAAAGTGTGAGGTGATCATCCTGAGCAGGTAGCAGCCAGTGACCCAGTCATTGCCCGTGCTGCTGACTTGAATCGCATCCCTACAATTTTTCTCACAATTCACCCTCTACAATACGGGGTCCAGTGGAACATTCACAGAAATTGTTATCATAGCTTCACGAGCACCTGCGCTCATGGAGAAACTCACAATTAGACTTTACAAGCAGAGTCATCTGGCCAAAGCACACTTCAAAGGAACCTTCGCCTACGCCAAAAAGTCGCTTTCCAGGAAAGCTATGCGGGGGCTATCAGTGATAGATAAGGATTTCGGCATTCTGTGAGAAGCATCTTGGTTGCTTTGTGAACTGGAAATATGTTCTGTTTGTAAAGTGATGGGACTGTTTTCTGTCGCCATTTTACGTGCGATGGTTAGTCAAGTGACAAATTTGAGTGCAAGATTACCCAAGGCCGGTCTAGTTTACAGCGGACGCAAGCTGGTAAACCTCTGGCCTACAAAGTTGTAAGAGCGTTCCTCATTGGATAATCTAAAAACGTAGCAGAGTAGGAGTAGCCAGAACCCCAATAGTGCAGACTTTTAGCAAGCGTATTGCATGAAGCCACAAAATTAGCTGGCGAGTGGAGGAATGATTCAAATTTATGTAAGAACTTTGTGCATGGGTGTATAATGACTTGTTGATGTTGCATAATTTCTGGAAGAGGGGAGATAATCGTCTTGATAGCAAAAATGTGACTGACCAGCATTTTGCAGATCCTTTTTCGTTGGTGCGTTGGAATTCCATGGACTTGTAGAGAAGAAAAAAGATTCTGTGTCAGAGGAAAACACACTTCGCTTCAGGAAACAGAGAACTGACTTCATTTCGGGATATGGAAGAGAAGACTTGGCCTGGAGACTTCATCTGGAGCAGAGCTGATGTGTTCCCATCCGCAGTAGATCATGGTACCAGCTATGCTCCATGTTTCTGAATGCTGAACGTGGTGAAATATCGCATCTTAGGCTGTCGCGGAGCGTTACTTACTGTGTGTTTTCAGGCAGGCTGTAATGATTAGGCGCATTTCCAATACTTTTCTCGAATGACTGGAGACTGCATGGCCCAGTCTACAATATCAATTGCGTCTGTAGTTCTTCACTCGTCCGGCAAATTAAGGCGATAACTCCTTGTGGAACAAGGACTTATCTTTCCATAACTGATGCGGTCATTACGGTGTTGTTCACCTAATTCATCCAATCTTTGTTGCAACACTCACATGTTATATTACTACTGTCCCATGGTAACTGATAATTTTCTTATTCCCTACATTACTTGTGATCGAAGAGAACCTGTAATAAATCGCTGTTCATATATGTCAGCACCGAATTTTGTGACAAACAGCGGTTAATGTGAACCTGTAAGGGAAGAGGCCGTCCCTTTTGTGTAACTGTACTGAGAAAATTTAGAGAACTGGCATTTGAGGCTGTGTGCAGAAGCATTCAACGGCCGGTAACGTACTTTCCGCGTAAGGATCATGAAGACAAGAGAAATTAGGTCCAGTATAGAGACTTATAAGCTATCAGTGTTCCCGCGCTCTATTTACGAGGGCGATAGGAAAGGAAGTGACTAGCAGTGGTATAAGTTAACCTCCGCCACGCACCGTACAGTACCTTGCATATTATGTATGCAGATGTAGATTTCATAGCTAGTTGAGCACCCTGTTTGTTATCTCTTCTGGGGTACAGCATCGATGTATGATGTTTGCAAGGGCCATCAGCGGCCTTTTAGTTATCTGTTGCACAACACGTTTTTCTTTACGAAGAGCAGTACAAGCTGCCTAAGACTTTGGCGTGCGAAGACATTAGGGGAGAGAATACATTGAATGCAACCTAGATCTACAGGTCGGTTTTTGCTCACCGGTGTGAGCAGTATTTTTATGTCGCCTGATGTTCGTTGTAAGAAGAGTGTGACCAGTCACCATTCCAGGTCTCGCCCATACAGTGCAACGGGCTCATCCGGGATCTGTCAGTCATATTTTGGGCTGGGATGATGTACAGGTATCTCAAGCCACTCGTCGATATTCATAACAATTTTAACACGTTGCGGTATCGGAAAAGGATGTGTCAACGTGTTGTCCAGCCCTACAGCCAACATTTCGGCGATGGATTCTTCTTCCAAGACAATTTAGCACTTGAACATCTCGGCCTCCTCAAAAACTTCTTCCTATAGGAGGCAGGAATCAAACGAATGGAATGGTAGTGATACCTATGAACAGGGATCTGACAAATTCTATGGGGACTAGCTGAAACTTCGAGTGCATCGTTGCCGCAGGAAGCCTGATGTCTAAGACTGCGACTGCCTTGGATAGCAACATCTCGACCAGGTCATAGGCACCATGACGAGAAGAATCCAAGCACGTTACGTAACATAGTGTAGGGAAACAGGATAATAAGAGTTATCGAGCAACGGACCTCGACGTAATGGTTCAAATGGCTCTGAGCACTCTGGGACTTAACATCTATAGTCATCAGTCCCCTAGAACTTAGAACCACTTAAACCTAACTAACCTAAGGACACCACACAACACCCAGTCATCTCGAGGCAGAGAAAATCCCTGATCCCACCGGAAATGGACCTCGACGTAACTGATGTTCAAAAACACTTCATCTATTTTGATAGTTGTTTCGTTCTTATTTCGCAATGTGGTTGTAATTTTAGTTTCATAAGGCTGATTATTACATTCTGTCCGAACTTTTGTAAGCTCATTGACGATCCCAGATATGAGGCAAGGGGTAAACTTTTTAATTGCTTGATAATTATAAGAATAAATTATTACCCTAGCTACCACACATGCTTTTATCTGGTGGTTCCTAAGCTCTATTGACAGAGAAAGAGTGGAACAGTCTTTGTTGGCTGCTGACGAGCTTCCTAATGCATTTTTGACAATTAGCAACAGGGTTCCGAACCGCACACATCACTAGCTACAGTTTTGATTTAATATTCTCACCTAAGAGAAATTCAGAACCTCTCCATCCCGAAGTGCATTCACGTCATCTTTCATGGAGAGGAAATATGGAAGTGCTCTGATCAAATGTACATGAGACTGCGGAATCTCTTCTCTGTAGGTCTACGAGTCAACGGGTTTTTTACAGTCTTCAATTGCGAGGTGTGGCTTCCTGTGCTCAGCCAGTATGATACTGCTACAGGTCAGTGGGCAGTTACCATGAAACGGGTATCTTTTCAGGATTCACTATTTTTCAGTGTATCGGCTAGTACATCTTTCATGTTAGGCGAGCGTACGGCGAGAGGCGTTATCAAATTTAAGTGGAATTCGCCTGTAGAAAGCATATATCGCTATTAATTTACGATACAGAGAACTGCCAATACACTTGGCACATCAAGGATCAAAATCACGGGTTTCTCTTAGCTTTCAGTGATGTTCCTTTTTGAAGCAGGGAATACTAATTTTCTGAAGAGATAGCACAATCTAGCGGTTTCATGAAATTTTGGAGTACATATACAGTGTTGGGTCATTTTTTTCCTTCAGTAAATTCGTTTTCTCCCATTATGCTTAACATTGAGATTCTGATGTACCAATACAACAGGAGAATAAAATTTAATTCCTGTAGAACCATTGCTCCAGTGAGCCAGTCAACTTAGAAACTGAACTAAAGCTGATCGTGACAGCGTTACGTGACCGACGAATCATTGTTTAGCTTGTTTTGAAATTATTGAGGCGCAGCGTGGATCGTCAGCCTAATGATTCGGTCAACCTGTAATGTGTACTGAATGTATTTCAGGCCCGAACTTATTCTCGTCCGCTAAACCACAGATCGTTATCTCATGCAACGAGATCTGCGCAGTTAAGAATAGTACTATCCACATTCGCAAAACCAATACTCTCAACCGCATCGACATCCGCTTATGAAACATGAAGGAATATTAGAGTTTAACTTCTCGTCAACAACGTGGTTGTTACAGGATGAACATATGCTGGAGTTACGAAAGGACGGGGAAGGACTTCGGTCGCTCCCTTTTCGAAAGAAATATCCCGGTATTTGCCTGGACCTGTTTGGAGAAATCGCCGAGAATTTCAGTGTGAATGACCCGACGGGAATTCGAACAATCCTCCTCTCGAATGCGAGTCCAGTGTCCTAACCACTGCGTCACCTCGCTTGGTGCAATGTGCAGACGCCAAAATTCTGTAAAGCAGTTTAACGCGCCACTGCTCTCAAGAAACGCTTATGCCTGGCCTGAAAAACTCCTCACCCTTATCTGATGCGAATTGCGGCTGGCGGTGTTTCAGTGAAAGTCGTATTAAATTTACACTGTTTCCTTTTGCACACAAGAGTGGCACAAACGTATTAGTTTCTTACTTATGTAGAAACCCATTTGATGAAAAGAAGCCGGCTGGTGTGGCCGAGCGGTTCTAGGCGCTTCAGTCTGGAACCGCGCTATCGCTACGGTCGCAGGTTCGAATCCTGTCTTGGGCATGGATGTGTGTGATGTTCTTAGGTTAGTTAGATTTAAGTAGTTCTAGATGTTAAGTCCCATAGTGCTCAGAACCATTTGAACCATTTTGATGAAAAGAAATTTCCTCTTATTTGTAACATTTCGCGCACGGACCTCGTAATTAGGATAACTATATTTTAGCATAACATGGGCTGCCATATTCTCGATACGGACGATAAATAATAACATACAGTTATAAGTACTGAAGGAGATTTTACGAATTATTCGCGTATTATTTCTGCTGTCAGGGGAAGATAAGTGAAGTCGGGACACAATTTGTCACTTTTTGCGCACTGTTACATGTCAGTCACATAATTGGTTTATCGTAAGTACAGAAATTATGACGATGCTAAATCATCTCAACTTGTAAGTCTTCTTACTCTAACAACTATAGAATCTTGTAGTTTTATACAGTACAGAGAAAAGTTGATGGGTACACCGATTATATACCGAGCATTGCTAGTGGCATAAGTGATCAGCAAGTAGATGTGAGATTATGAAACGAACATTCCAAAGAACGGCTTGCTATGGAAGAGCCCACTTACCACGCTATGGTTTCTTTTTGGAATTGCGTAAATGAGCAGAATAACTACAAAACACATAGGAATTACTGAGATGTAAGGCTGCTGCTTATGAAATGAAAATAGAAACAACATTAGAAGTATATAAAAACTGGAAGAAGAACATGTGGCCCTCTTTAACCCTAGCAAATATTAACACTGCAAGCGTTCTTCTCCAGGGCACTGCACAGTCAGAACTGTATATTCGTATGTATCAAATAGAAAAACTGTAATTGTGAAGTTCAGTTAAATGTCTTAAGGCAATTGATGGTCCATTCGGAAAGTAGACGTCTAGCGACGAACTGTCAAACGGGCACACACACCGTGGAGCGTTGTCAGTTACTGTAAACACTGGGAAGTGCCAGTCGATGGAGCCTTGAGATCCATACCTGATTAGGGGCATCATACTCTTAGCGTCATAAGGAGCCATTCGTAACTTGCTTCGGAAACTGTACGACAAAAAAAAAGTACGGTCGCAGCAACCCATAGTCAATAGGTGCAGCGGTCGTCGCCAGACGGCAAATACAAAGTCAGACTTCTGCTTTGCCTGTGATAAGCAACAGTCTGTTTCTGGTCTAGCACGATTTAAAATCATTATTATCTGAAGTTAATTCCCATAAATAAATAAAGTAATTATCTCTTTTAATCAGTAACATCAGTGATTGCGACGAGTAAGCCGTCTCCTTCGATACTAACTCTTCCTGTTCCCCAGTAGCTGTTTTGTATGTAATTCTTTGTAGTTTAGTTGAGTACACGTTGACCCATGCTTGATGCAGTGCGTCAAGCTAGTGGCTAGATATTTCGATCGACCCCCAAGGGCCTGAGGGCCGCCTTTTCACAGGAAAGTGTGGTGTGAGGTGACCATCCTGAGCAGGTATCAGCGAGCGACCTGGTCATTTCCAGTGCTGCTAACTTGAGTCGAATCCCTACAGTTTCTCACACAATGCACTCTGCACAATACGGGATTCAGTAATACATTCACGGAAGTCGTTATCATAGCTAGACGAACACGTGCACTCATGGAGAATCTCACAATCAGATTTTACAAGCAGACTCATCTGGCCAAAGGACACTTCAAAGGAACCTTCGCTTACACCGAAAAGTCGCCTTCCAGAAACGTTATGCGAGGGTAGTCCGTGATGGAAGGAGATTTTGGCATTCTGTGAGAAGCATCTGGGTTGCATTGTGAACAGGCATTCTTTTCTCTTTGTAAAGTGATGTCGCCTACAAAGTTGTAAGGCCAGTCCTCACTGGATAATCTAAAAAAGACCTTTCCGAGAAGTGCAGACGTTTCGGCAAGCGTATTGGCTGAAGCTACAAACTTAGCTATCGAATAGAAGATTGATTCAAATTAATGTAAGAACTTTGTACACGAGTGTATAATGATATGTAAATGTTGAAGAAATTCGGGAGGAGAAAAGATAATTGTTCAAAATGGTTCAAATGGCTCTGAGCACTACGGGACTTAACATCTGTGGTCATCAGTCCCCTAGAACTTAGAACTACGTAAACCTAAATAACCTAAGGACATCACACACATCCATGCCCGAGGCAGGATTCGAACCTGCGACCGTAGCGGTCACGTGGTTCCAGACTGAAGCTCCTAGAACCGCACGGCCACACCGTCCGGCTGAAGATAATTGTCTTGATAGCAAATGTGACTCTGAGCAGCATTTTGCAGATCCTTTTTCGATGGTGCATTGAAGTTGCATGGTCTTGTAGAGAAGAAGAAGGATTTTCTGCCAGAGGAGAACACACTTCGGCTGGGGAGACAGAGAACTGGCATCATTTCGGTGTATGGGAGAGAAGATTTGGCCTAGAGACTTCGTCTGGAGCAGAGCTGATGTGTTGCCATCTGTAGTAGATCATGGTATCAGCTATGCTCCATGTTTCTGAATGCTGAACATGGTGAAATATCGCACCTTAGGCGGGTGGGGTGCGAGAATTACTGTTTGTTTCCATGCGGGTTGTAAGGATTAGGTGCATTTGCAATACATTTCTCGAAAGACTGAAGACTCTGCATGGCCCAGTCAACGATATCAGTTGCATTTGTAGTTCTTCACGCTTCTGGCGAATTAAGGCGATTACTCCTTGCGGAACAAGGACTTATCTTTCCATAATTCACGTGCTCATTACGGTCTTGTTGTGTTCACCTAATTTATCCAATTTTTGCTGGGACACTCACGTGTTAGATTACTACTGTCCCATGATAACTATTAAATTTCTTACTCACTACATTACTTGTGATCTAAGAGAGCCTGTTCATGTATGTCAGCACCGAACTTTGTGATAAACAGCGGTTAATGTGAACCTTGAAGGGAAGAGGCCGTTCCTTTTGCGCAACACTACTCAGAAAATCGAGAGAACTGGCATTTTAGGCTAAGCGAAAAGGATTCAACGGCCGGCCACATACATTTCACGTAAGGATCATGTAGACGAGAGAAATTGGGTCCAATATAGAGATGTATAAGCTATTATTGTTTCAGCACTCTATTTACGAGGGGAATCGTCCTAAAATATAAATAAAACATAATTACAAACACGCCACACATAGATGGTTGCGTTACAGATTTTCGTTGCATGTGACTTACGTGAATCGTCGGTTTCGAGTGATGCATTTACATCGATTGGACGAACGTTATGAAAACAATCACTCGAAACCGACGATTCACGTAAGTCACATGCAACGAAAATCTGTAACGCAACCATCTATGTGTGGCGTGTTTGTAATTATGTTTTATTTATATTTTAGGACAATTAATCTATAAAAACACACCAAATGTCAGAAAGAAAGCGTGTAAACGGTCTGATGATGAATCGCAACGATTCGAAACCGGTAACAGTTTCCTTTGAATAAAGAAACTCAAAGTAAATTTGTGGCTGGTTGCTGTCCTAACACCATCAGCATTTGGCAGCTCAAATAAATTTGATTTCAGGCCTGCTCATTACCTAACAATCGCTTAAAGTTAGAAGTACAAAGTTCCAATCAGTATTAAATCATTTGAGGCAGAAACAGATGCTAAAGTATTTGCGTGATCACTTGGCATCTGAAAGCTACATCACGTACAACAAGTTCCAAACAACGCTAACGCTAACATCTCTCCGATGTACAAGTTACCTTAATGCCCGTCTAGAGCAAAATGTCCACTTGAAGCAAAATGACCATCCGTTCGCCGTTAAAAGCCCTTGCTGTGCCCTCCAGAATCCACAACGAACACAATTTCCATAAAATAGACGACCAATTAAACATAAGTCACAACTACATGATATACCAGGTGTAGGAGTATGTAACCGGAATTTGGTTGCAATAACTACACGTTTGTTGTTTGAAACTGATGAACAATAATTTATTCAAAATAATTTCCATTGCTGTTTGTGTGTTCATAGATTTCACCCACCCCTCCGGCAGGCAATGAATGAAAAAAAAAAAAAAAAAACAGTGCTTTTGAAGCGAACCAGTCAGCGAGCCATTTTCGTACACTGTCAAACGAATTGAAGCGTTGTTCGGCCATAGCGTGTCCCAGTGATGCAAACAGATAATAATCGGACGGACCCAAGTCTGGAGAACGAGCCGCATGCCCTAGTATTTCCCAACTGAACGCCTTCATCGTTTTCCTGAACCGTTTCACTGTGTGTGATGCGGCGTTATCATGGAGTAATAAGATTGTTTTGCCTTTTTCCATATACCGGTCCTTTTTCACGTAATGCTCGTTTTAAATTGATCATTTTCTGTTGGTAGCGATCAGTGTTAAAGGTTGAATCAGATTTTAGCAGCTGATAATGGATGATACCCTTGTGGTGCCACGAAACACAGAGCATTGTCTTCTTTCCAAAGCGATTTTGTTTTACAGTGGATGTCGTCGGTTTGCCTGAATTCACCTATGATTTGCGACGCTTAGGATTCTCAAGATATATCCATTTTCCATCTCCTGTTACTATCCGATGGAGAAACTACTTCCTTTTGTATCTGGCGAGCAGCATTTCACAAGTGGTCTTTCGATTTGCTTGCTGTCTTTCATTCAGCTCATTCGGAACCCATTTTCTCACTTTCTGCACTTTTCCCATAGCATTTAACCAAAGAGAAACGGTTTTCTGCGTGACATTCAGTAGTTCCGGGAATTCCTGTTGAGTCTGAGTACCATCTTCATCCAATAAGGCCTGCAATTCCTTGTCTTCGAAATTTTTCTGTGGGTTTCCCTCGCTCTTCGTTTCTCGCGTCAGAATCACCACATTTGAAGTTTTTGAGCCATTCGAAACACTATGTTTTCCCAAGAGCATGTTCACCGAAATCTTCGACAAGTGTGCGATGCGATTCTGCAGCAGATTTCTTCAAATGATGACGGAAAACCAATGCCGTCCGCAAATAGTAGTTCACAGGCACAAAATTCGACATGTTTACGGAGTTTGAAATCCATACCGATGTATGGAATTTAGCTGACAGTGAGTTGACAGTCGTTTTCAGGCCTTACAGGAAGCAGATGGCGCTGGAGACGCGGGCTCACGGGCCTTGCACCAACGGCCAGCACAATCTAGAGGGAAATTCCGGTTTCGTACTCCTGCACCTGGTATGTTAGATGAATCGTCGTTCTCTCACGGTCCCCTTAAGTCCATACACAGTATATGGCTCAAATGGCTCTGAGAACTATGGGACTTAACTTCTGAGGTCATCAGTCCCCTAAAACTTAGAACTACTTAAACACAACTAACCTAATGACATCACACACAGCCATGCCAGAGGCAGGATTCGAACCTGCAGTCTCGCGGTTCCAGACTGTAGCGCCTAGAACCGCTCGGCCACTCTGGCCGGTATACACAGTTGTTGTTGTTGTGGTCTTCAGTCCTGAGACTGACAGTATATGACTAATATTTTATGCACAGTTAACTAAAACGTGACTTTTGTGACCACACAGTCAAGATTAACGACGAAGAAATTGTAGTTCAAACATGATAACAATAAAGATGGCCTAATCAATAGAAGCGTCTATTGGCGCTCTACTAAATTGTGGTACCAAATATTACATTCAATGTACTACTTTCAAGTGACGGGTGTCCTTCTTACAGACCTAATTAACACTTCACTGAATAAACAAGAAATCAGCTAGTTATCTACACGTATGACATATGGTTATTCAGGGTGTATCATAATTAATGGCGTAAACGCATACAGTTGAAAGTACACGATACTAGAAGCAATACAGTCTCAGTAAACATAGGTTCGAAAATACATACCTTAAGAGCCACTAGCAATTTTTCATCTTCGATACTGTGAAACAATAGGACGGATACGTACAAACCAAAAATCAAGCGCAACTTGCATAATCAAACACAGGATCTGAATTGACGATCTTTCAGATGACACATAGATCCCGTAATTTATTAAAATAGTGCAATCAAGTGCTACTTGCTTGTAACTAACATCACCCCAACAGTACAAAGTAATATACTATCTCGCCATTAACGGCTATTCCTACGGAGGCTCAGCCCCTGCAGAAGTATTCCGCCTGGTATGTGAGACATATAGGAACTTCTCCCTCTGACTTCAAGAGGAGTGTAATAATTCAATGCCTAAGAAGGCAGGTGTTGATGCACATGAATATAAGGAATGTAGGAACACGCTAGTGAGTGCTGATTTAACTTACAACATAGGCTGAAGAGAAACCTAAGTATATTTATAGCATTAGTAGATACAGAGAATGCTTTTGCTACTGTTAACCGGATTACACAGCAAAATTCGGCAGATGGCAGAGATTTATATACTACGTTATCTACGAGCATAAAGACTTCTATAATGGATCCACTTACGACACTTAACATTCCACCCGTACGTCAAGGCGTATGTACCGCCTTCCGATTCACTGCGCTGGAGCAACGATCAAAATTTTGTACTTTCTTTTAGATTCTCGGCGTATCGCTATTCAGTAAACAGTTACGACCGTTTGTGTAAACACTATATTAATTTTTAATTGGGCTATATTGTAATATCTGTATGTCTGTAATTGTGAACAAAAATACAACTATACAAAATTCATGAAGGGACCGATTATGGTAAGGTACGTCACAACATCCTAACCAACGTTTTGGGCGCAACGAAGAGATATAGATGGTTAATTTACAGCCCCTCCGAATCGCAATTCATGATATCGTCCGATTCACCAAGTTCTTCGACTTACAAGTTTCGCAATTAAATGTTCTTTATAGTACGTGCAAGCCAACCCAACCGCCTTACAGTGATTCAAAACTGCACGGCGACAATGTCGTGAGAGTCCACACACCACAAAAGAGGTCTTACCGTAGTGTTTACAGTAGGTCCAGCATGTCTGTTCTTCGCCGCAGCTGACTCCTCTCTGCCAGTTGCCGACGAGGTAGCGGACACAACCGAGCATGGAAGTGTCATTTGCTGCCAGCTACGCACCCTGGACGTATTATGGGCTGTTTACACTCAGACTGGAGCCGTCCGAGTGCGTATCGCAGGGAACACAGGCTCCATATAACGATATGCGTGGCGGATGTCCATCCGCAGGATGTTTCAACCACAGGAAGTGTGACGTCTGTCGTTAAGACCTCAGCCTGGAAGCTTGCGTAGTCGCAGACACAGCGAGACCTTCTACCGCTTACACGACAGCTAACTTCCCGCTATGTAGGATGGTAAAAAAGAAAATGCTTCAACGCTCTAACAAAACCTTCAAAATCCAATCCTTTTAAATTCTGCTCTCCACACTTCATTTCTTTCCTTTAGATCAGGGGTCCTCATACTTTTCCTGTGACGGAACACTTTGAGATCCTGGTACTTCGTTGGACATCTTGTTTATTTTGAAGGTTAATAAAATAAGAACTACCTGATTTATTCAGTAAGTATTCATAGCTCATCACCATGACAAGTCTTTGTGATTGAACGAACGAAGCGTGATCCAGTTAACCAAGCGTCTCCATGCTGGACGGTCACCAATTTCCCTTAGAGCCTGGTGAAGAGGTAGAAGCAAAGATTTCTTCATTCAATGCATGCACCTGCTCGCTGCTCTTTCCCGTGATCTCTTGCCGTAGATCTTCTCTCTCATGATTATTTTCTCTAGACTTTCTTCATCAAAGCTAATAACACAAAAATCGTAATAAATTTTGAAAAATGTAGAGGAAAAATCGAGGACAAATATCTTGTTATTAATAGTTTTTCGCGGAACACTTATTCACTTCCCGCGAAGCAACGGTTTTCCTGGGATCACAGTTTGGGAAACCCTCCTTGTTACAGAAATATTACTAATTTCTGGTGATATTTGAAGTAAAACAGGCGAGGTCCACTTACAAAATCTGCTATCTGAATAAGAAGAATTAATAGGATTTCTGATTTTTGTCCATCCGTCATAGTCAGATGAAAATGAGTAGTGGTACATCTTCTTAATTGAATGCCTAGTCGATATCAAAAGAAGTATGAAATAAAAAATAGTCATTTAAATATAAATCAATTTTTAATATACCACGTTCCCAAACTCGGCTAGAATATTATAAAATCATTTCTCCTAGCCCCTTATACATTCCTAATCCCATAGAGATGATCCTAAAAAATTGTGAGCGTCAATTTTTAATAGGTATGAAAATACAATATTTACAAAGAAAAAAATGGGGCGCATGCAACAGATAACACCAAGGAGGTGAACTATTCATATATCAATTATATATTTCATAAGCCCCAAGTTTTTTCGTTTTATATGTTACAGCCGGCCGGGATGGCCGAGCGGTTCTACGACCTACAGTCTGGAACCGCGCGACCGTTACGGTCGTAGGTTTGAATCCTGCCTCGGGCATGGATGTGAGTGATGTCCTTAGGATAGTTAGGTTTAAGTAGTTCTAAGTTGTAGGTGACTGACGTCCTCAGAAGTTAAGTCCCATAGTGTTCAGAGCCATTTGAACAATTTCTGCCGAGGTCATCGGTCGCTAGACTTACACAATACTTAAACTAACTTTAACTAATGCTAAGAACAACACACACACCCACGCCCGAGGGAGGTCTCGAAACTCCGGCGGGAGGGGCCGCGCAATCCGTGTCATAGCGTCTCAAACCGCGCGATCACTCCGTGCGGCAACAAAATCCTGTTTGTCTCAAAGATGTTATAAGTAAGTTCGTCTTAATCTATACCGAAGCGCCAAAGAAAATGGTATTGGCATGCGTATTAAATACAGAGATATGGAAACAGGCAGAAAACGGCGCTGCGGTAGGCAACGCCTATATAAGACATGAAGTGTCGGGTGCAGTTGTTAAAACGGTTGCTGCTGCTACAGTGGCATATTATCAAGATGTGAGTTTGCACGTGCTGTTTAAGTCGGCGCACGCGGTATGGAACATAGCATCTCTGAGGTAGCAATGAAGTGGAGACTTTCCCGTACGACTATTTCACGAGCGTACCGTGAATATCAGGAATCCGGTAAAACATCATATCTGCGACACCGCTGGGGTGGGAAGAGTTTGCAAGAACGCGACCAACAACGACTGAAGAGAATAGTTCAACGGGACAGAAGTGCAACCCTTCCACAAATTACTGCAGATGTCAATGCAGGGCCTTGAACAAGTGTCAGCGTGCGAACCATTTACCGAAACTTCATTCATATGGGCTTTCGGAACCGAAGGCCCACTTATGTACCTTTGATGACAGCCTGACAGAAACGTTTACGCCTCCCATGGTCCTTCAACACCGATATTGGACTGTTGGTAACTGGAAACATGTTTCCTGGTCGGACGAGTCTCGTTTCAGATTGTATCGAGCGAATGGACGTAGGGCCTATATGGGTATGCAGACAATCTCGTAAATCCATGGTTCCTGCATGTCAGCAGAGGACTGTTCGAGCTGTTGAAGGCTCTGTAATGGTGTGCGCGTGTGTAGTTGGAGTGATATGGGACCCCTGATAGGTGTGGATACGACTCCGACAGGTGACATGTATGCAGCATCCTGTCTGATCACTTGCATCCATTCATGTCCATTGTGCAGTCGCACGGACTTGGGCAATTCCAGGAGGACAATGAAACACGTCCAGAATTGCTGCAGAGTGGCTCCAGGAACAGTTTTCTGAGTTTCAACACTTCTGCTGGCCGCCAAGCATTGAAGAGCACAGTGATTAAAATTCTTCTGGGTATTATGCCGCGTTATTGATAAAAAATATCAACAATAATAAACCAACGTTTCGGCCGAATTACAACGGCCTTCCTCAGGACTTTGAGTATATCTGGGATGCCCGCAACGTGCTGTTTAGAAGAGGTCTCTACTTCTTCGTACTCTTACGGATTTATTGATAGCCTTGCAGGATTCTTTGTATCAATTCCCTCCAGCACTACTTCAGACATTAGTCGAGTCAATGTCACGTCGTGTTGTGGCACTTCTGCGTGCTCGAGGGGTCCTACACGATATTAAGCAGATGTATCAGTTTCTTTGCCTTTTCAGTGTACGTGTGTAGGCTACTGCTCTCCCCATAAAATGTTTAACCCCTACACGACCGTTCATTTGGGAGGGTAGCGGATGCGATTCCTGTACTGGCACGAGAGGAAGTCTCCGGCTTTATGACGTCACAGGGGTCACGGAGGAACCGTGGAGTGCAGTGTTCTCGTGTTCCACGCTGCAATTTACCAGCGAGCAGTCTCTCTTCTGGCTGAAGGTTGCAGGTGGTTGTGCGTGGCCGTGTCCAGAGCCTTCCAGGAGGGCAGGAGGACATTTTATTGCCTTCCCTAGCAAGTCTCCGTCGCGCTGCTAGTGCAGTCGTGAAGACGCCGGCAGTGCCACAGCCATGCGAGCGGGTAATTGCACCGGTCCGGTCGTAGCACGGCCCACGCTTCGCTAACTGCCCTGATGACTGCACCGTTGCAGGGATAGGAACACCGCCGCAGGTGCAGCTTGTTTGTATAACGCAAAAAAAAAAAAAACGTGCTCGGAGCTATCTCAACTGCAAATGTCGCTCTTAATATGACCTACTGGCCATTGCTGCAATGTACACGCACAATCACACACAAAGGGAGCTACATTATGCACAAAATTGCCCACGACTCTGAAGTTAACGATATGCTACCACTGTATATGGCTAGGACCTACCACGATGCCATCACGTGATCTGCAACAACTGTCTGGGCGCACAGACTTCGTGCGTGCGGTACTGACAAATCCTGCGACGTGGGCAAAGGGCTGTGCTCTTCAGCACCACACAAACTAATGATATCCAGAACAAAGGATAACACTCTATGATCCAACTGAACTAGTAGATGTGTGTACAAGGGAACGACTATTTCCCCGTACCATTAGCGAACGTCTAGGCAGGACTGCGTTCATTGTTTAACGGAACACGGCGCTCATCCTGTTCATCTGTGCAAATTTAACAGAAAGGCCGGGACATCAGCTTTTAAATCTTTTGTCGTGGTGAATAAAAGGTCTACTCTTAATAATTTTCTCCCACTCGTATATTTTCACTGTTTTTTGGATTCCGTACCTTAATCGGTGAAAACGGAACTCTTGCATGATCACTTTGTTATCCATCTGCCTGTTCGTCTGCCTGTCCGCCTTTCCAAAACCGTTTTTCTCAGAAACGGCTAGAAGTATTAAGGTCTACTGTCCCTTGAGGATGCAAAAAAGTGAAGCACCTAAGTCAATGCAATCAAAAGATACAGTCTTTTGTGTCACATATTTTTATACTCACAAACTCAATCATTAAAACCTACACGTACTTCCTATCGACTTACAATCATGAAATTTGGCAAGAAGCAAGCATTCACACTACAAGCAAAAGAAAAAAGAAAAAGAAAAGAAGCAAAAGAAAAAATCCGAAAATTGTTAATCTGTAATTGTTGTTGGTCTTCAGTCCTGAGACTGGTTTGATGCAGTTGCCGGCCGCGGTGGTCTAGCGGTTCTAGGCGCTCAGTCCGGAACCGCGGGACTGCTTCGCTCGCAGGCTCGAATCCTGCCTCGGGCATGGATGTGTGTGATGTCCTTAGGTCAGTTAGGTTTAAGTAGTTCTAAGGGGCTGATGACCACAGATGTTAAGTCCCATAGTGCTCAGAACCATTTGAACCATTTTTAAGGCATTTTTAATGCAGTTCTCCATTATACACTATCCTGTGCAAGCTTCTTCATCTCCCAGTACCTACTGCCATCTCCTTAGTGTATTCAGCTCTTGGTCTCCCTCAACGATTTTTACCCTCCACGCTGCCCTCCAATACTAAATTGGTGATCCGTTGATGCCTCACATGTCCTACCAACCGATCCCTGCTTCTAGTCAAGTTGTGCTACAAACTACTCTTCTCCCCAATCCTATTCAATACCTCCTTATTAGTTATGTGATCTACACATCTACTCTTCAGCATTTGTCTGTAGCACCTGATTTCTAAAGCTTCTATTCTCTTATTGTCCAAACTATTTATCGTCCACGTTTCTCTTCCATACGTGGCTACACTCCATACAAATACTTTCAGAAACGACTTCCTGACAAATCTATGCCGGCCGGAGTGGCCAAGCGATTGTAGGCGCTACAGTCCGGAACAGCGCGACCACTACGGTAGCAGGTTCGTATCGTGCCTCGGGCATGGATGTGTGTTAGGTTTAAGTAGTGCTAAGTTTTAGGGGACTTATCACCTCAGCAGTTGAGTCCCATAGTGCTCAGAGTCATTTGAACCATTTGTTTGAACTTAAATCTATACTCGATGCTAACAAATTCCTCTTCTTCAGAAACGCTTTCCTTGCCATTTCCAGTCTACATTTTATATCCTCTCTACTTCGACCATCATCAGTTATTTTGCTCCCCAAATAGCAAACCTCCTTTACTATTTTAAGTGTCTCAAAAAATGTTCAGATGTGTGTGAAATCTAAGGTCATCAGCCCCTAAGCTTACACACTACTTATCCTAAATTATGCTAAGGTCAAACACACACACCCTTGCCCGAAGGAGGGCTCGAACCTCCGCCGGGACCAGCCGCACAGTCCATGACTGCAGCGCCTAAGACCGCTCGGCTAATCCCGCGCGGCTAAGTGTCTCATTTCCTAATCTAATTCCCTCAGCATCACCAGACTTAATTCGACTATATTCCATTATCCTCGTTTTGCTTTTGTTGATATTCATCTTATATCCTCCTTTCAAGAGACTGCCCATTCCGTTCAACTGTTCTTCCAAGTCCTTTGCTGTCTCTGACAGAATCACAGTGTCATCGGCGAACCTCAAAGTTTTTATTTCTCCTCCATGTATTTTAATACCTACTCCCACCACTGCTTCCCTTTCATGCCCCTCGACTCTTATAACTGCCATCTGGTTTCTGTACATATTGTAAATAGCTTTTCGCTCCCTGTATTTTACCCCTGCCACCTTCAGAATTTGAAAGAGAGTACTCTAGTCAACACTGTCAAAAGCTTTCTCTAATTATATCACACGAATTTTTTTAGTCATTTGTTATCAGATTGTCTGCCGGGCCATCGACCGAGACCTTTTTCTCTCAGGTAGTGAACACGTAACAGGTTTAAAGTAGTGTCTCGTGCTGTGGTGTCCTGCCAACTCGTCTAACATAGTGTGCCTACGAAGCTGTTTTCTCGGTCAGCTAGACAACATACAAGCAAATCTTAGTAATGGCGTTTATTACAGTAAAGTGAATTGACATCACTTAAGTTTGTCTTCACAAAAAGGTGTCGCAACCATTTCGCGATATGCAAATAATCAGTGTCCTTCGATATATACAGGGTGCTCCATTGATAGTGACGGGGCCAAATATCTCAAGAAATAAGCATCAAACGAAAAAACTATAAAGAACGAAACTCGTCTAGCTTGTCGGGGAAACCAGATGACTCTATGGTTGGCCCGCTAGATGGCGCTACTATAGGTCAAACGGATATCAACTGCGTTTTTTTTATTTAGATAGGAACCCCCATTTTATTGCATATTCGTGTAGTACGTAAAGAAATATTAATGTTTTAGCTGGACCACTTTTCGGCTTGGTGATAGATGCAGCTGTAATAGTCACAAGCGTATACGTACGTGGTATCACGTAACATTCCGTCAGTGCGGACGGTATTTGCTTCGTGATACATTACCCGTGTTAAAATGGACCGTTTACCAATTGCGGAAAACGTCGATATCATGTTGTTGTATGGCTATTGTGATCAAAATGCCCAACGGGCGTGTGCTATGTATGCTGCTCGGTATCCTGGACGACATCGTCCAAGTGTCCGGACCGTTCGCCGAATAGTTATTTAAGGAAAGAGGAAGTGTTCAGCCACATGTGAAAAGTCAACCACGACCTGCAACAAATGATGATGCCCAAGTTTTTCAGCTGCTGTCGCGGCTAATCCGCATATCAGTAGCAGACAAGTTGATCGGGGATCGAGAATCTCAAAATCGTCGGTGTTGAGAATTCCACATCAACATCGATTTCACCCGTACCATATTTCTATGCACCAGGAATTGCATGGCGACGACTTTGAACGTCGTGTACAGTACTGCCACTGGGCACAAGAGAAATGACGGGACGATGATAGGTCTTTGGCACTCGTTCTGTTTAGCGACGAAGCCTCATTCACCAACAGCGGTAACATAAACCGACATGATATGCGCTATTGGGCAACGGAAAATCCACGATGGCTGAGACAAGTGGAACATCAGCGACCTTCGCGGGTTAATGTATGGTGCGGCATTATGAGAGCAAGGAGAATTGTCCCCATTTCATCGATGGCAATCTAAATGGTGTAATGTATGCTGATTACCTACGTAATGTTGTACCAATGTTACTACAAGATGTTTCACTGCATGACAGAATGGTGATGTACTTCCAACATGATTGATGCCCGGCTCATAGCTCGCGAGCCGTTGATTCGGTATTGAATAGCATATTTCACGACGGGTGGATTGGTCGTCGAAGCACCATACCATGGCCCGCACGTTCACCGGATCTGACGCCCCCGGATTTCTTTTTGTGGGGAAAGTTGAAGGATATTTGCTATCGTCATCCACCGACAACGCCTGACAATATGCATCAGCGCATTGTCAATGCATGTGCGAACATTACGGAAGGCGAATTACTCGCTGCTGAGAGGAATGTCGTTACACGTATCACCAAATGCATTGAGGTAGACGGACATCATTGTGAGCATTTATTTCATTAATGTGGTACATGTATCACATTTGAACAACCGAAATAAAATGTTCAGACGTACCTACGGTTTGTATTTTAGTTTAAAAAACCTAACTGTTAGCAACTTTTCGAATAAAATTGTGAGCCATGTGTTCGTGACTATTGCAGCGCCATCAATCACAAAGCGAAAAAAGTGGTCAAACTAAAACATACATATTTCTTTATGCACTACACGAATATGTAATAAAAATGGGGGTTCCTATTTTAAAAAAACGCAGTTGATATCCGTTTGACCTATGGCAGCACCACCTAGCGGGCCAACCACAGCGCCATCTGGTTTCCCCCTTGAAGCTAGGCGAGTTCCGTTCTTTGTAGTTTTTTCGTTTGACGCTTATTTCGTGAGATATTTGGCCCGGTCACGATCAATGGACCACCTTGTATATACATTTTCCATGCAAGCAAATCTCACAAGTTCATAAGTCACTGCAATAGACCTTACATCACAAGTCGTGTTCTAGTGCCCGTCTTCTGGTGCGGCTCTGCTAGTGCAGCTGGGGCTAGATGGAGAGGCGCTTATATTCTCTTCGTATAGGTGCCGCTACTGTCGCGGTAACGTCCTAGTCAGCTTCCTATCGGCCTTCTCTGCGGTTACGTTCCAGGCCGACGTGCCGGTGCTTGATGTTACGGCGGAACACGTACTAACGTCTATGGTCCCTTGGCGCTATAATAAGAATTAGCTTCTAAGTGAATGTACTCAAAAGACACGGCCATTTACGTCACATATTTTGTAATCCTTGTTTCATTACGGTATCTGATAGTCCCCGTCACTACGTAATACCTATTAACGTTTAATCAGGGTACACAGCTACAGCCCACGTGTGAGAGTTAACCGTTTCCTTCCGTCTCCTGGAGCGCAATTCCTTTACATACATCTGGACTGTAGAGGGGGAAAAATGGTTCAAATGGCTCTGAACACTATGGGACTTAACCTCTGAGGTCATCAGTCCCCTAGAACTTAGAACTACATAAACCTAACTAACCCAAGAACATCACACACATCCATGCCCGAGGCAGGATTCGAACCCGCGACCGTAGCAGATACGCGGTTCCGGACTGAAGCGCCTAGAACCGCTCGGTCGCCGTGTCCGGCTATAGAGGGGGACTTGCAACTCCAGTGAGGATACTCAGTGCATGTCAGTGGCAAACCGGATTAACTCGAGCGAACCCCATGGGCACCTTGCTCCATGACCGCGTTCTGTTTCGACCGGCGCAAACGAAAAAGTGGTCTAGTGTCTCTTGCAGCGCACACTTAATGCAACATTTGTCTAGCTCCATTCCCATTCGAAATGCATGGGGTGGAAACAAAAGAAACCTAATACGATGTAGAGAGATCTGTGGCATTCAAAGCAGCTTCCAGTCGTCAGCGAATCGATAAATACAGGTCATGTACCGTTCTCAAGGGTACCTTATACAGTTCTTTCTGTGAAGTAGTGGCAAGTTAGGATAACCATGGTGAAGGTGGACAGCGGTCGGGTTTCTTCATCTCCGAAATAGATCACGAAGGCTGAATAATGCCGTGATATGGTGACTGCGATAGCCAGGGGTCACAAAACCAGTCCTAAACGGTGCAAGCTGTGCGAACGGGGCCCCTGCCATCTTGGAATACAGTGTCACCACTGGGGAACAAACTTTCTGCCGTGAGATGGACCTGATCAGCTACACTGCTCGCATAATCCTTGGCAGCGATTCGATCTGGCAGAGGACCCATGGATCCCACGGAATGGCACGATGTTGCTGCCCAAATCATCACCGAACCACCGCCATATTTCACTCGACGCAAACTTGCCCAGAAGTTGGAAACAGAGTGAAACGAAACTCATCAGACCTATTGACATTCTTCTACTGCTCAATAGTCCGGGTTTTTTGGCTTCGGCATCACGTTTCCCTGTTACGGGGATTTGCATCACTGGTGTGTGGTTTTGCAATTCCAGCTTGCTCAGCAAACCCTTGTTTGTTGAGCTCCCTTTGTGCTGTTTTAGTGATGACACGTTCCTCTAGTGCGACATTCAGTTATGTAGTGACTTTTGCAGCTGTCGTCCTCTTAATTTCTGTCACAGTCCTGTTCAATGACTGTCTGTCACGATCACTAACACACACTTTCGACGTGGTTGTGACTTAGCGGATGGTGTGTTTCCGCTATCCTCTACGTGGTATAAATCTGCGATAGAGCGTTTCTTGGAACATGGTTACAGGAGCACCCACTACAGGAGCACCAACAAGTTGGCCACGTTCGAATTCACTTAGCTGTGACATAATACACGCACAACTACACAGGAAGCTGCTCTGGCAACGACTGACGCTTCAAACGTATTGAGGATACTGGAGAGGTGCTGGAGGTGGTCAAATACAACAGCGCAACCTGCAGGCTTGGATAGCGTCTGCAATTATGTTCAAGTCTGCATTTGTCGCAGTTTTTCCATATTTTTGCGTCTAACGCCTACTACTCGAACGGCCGTGCGGGTGATATGGCCAGTCACTTATCGACAAGTGATCACGTTTTTTCTTTCATCGGCGCTCACGAAACGTTGTACTAGAGTGTTTTGTAGAGCGCACTTACAATGCGAGTGCGGTGCCATTCATATTCGAAATAGTTTTTATTACATCATCACTGTGTACCTGGCAACGTCATACCATTGCGACGTCCGGCTGCTGTGCGGAAAAGTAAGATGTGCATTAAGCCACATATGTCTCCTGTTCTTTGTGAGATGGACTATTTGTCTTGGGTGTATGGGTAGTACGAGAAAGTAATGCACCGCATTTTTTCTTCAACAGTTCTTTATTGAATATAATGAGAATTACACACACCAAAGAATGGTGTTTTACCTACACACCCTATTTTTCCAAATAATCTCCAGAGCGAAACAAGAGCGTGTATCCTCTGTCGGTACCCCCTCATCGTCTTCAAAATCTCTTCCAAGAATGGTCCAAATAAGTGTAGGTTCGAGGGGGCTAGATCAGGGCTGTAGGGTGGATGCGGTAACACTGTCCAACCCTGTTTTGCCATGTGTTCAGGGATCCTCATGCTTGTGCGGGGCCGAGCGTTACCGTGTTGCAGCAAAGCATCTCCTTGGTTGCCGAGGTGTTGAAGTCGCCGAAACCGACTCTTGAGTGTTGTTAATGTGTTGACATATGCTTCTAAATTAATGGTAGCGCCTCGTGGCATCGTATTAATGAGAATGACGCCTTCACAGTCCCAGAACACGTTGGTCATGACCTTACCGGCCGTAGCAGTTACTCTGAATTTTTTTCTTCTGTGGGGAGTGGGAATGGTGCCATTCCACCGACTGTCGTATTGTTTCAGGGTCAAAATAGTGAACCCAGCTTTCATTATCTGTTACAGTCCGGGACAAGAATACCTTCCTCTCAGCTTCAAAGCTTTGCAACAAATCAAGCCAAATGGTTTTTTTTGTCTTTTTTGTGCGACTTGTGGATCACCATTAGACACCGCAGGACCAATCTTGCACACTTTTATCGAAGAGTGCGGATAATAGCATCCATACTTCCTTTGCTGATTGACAGATTGCCGAGTTATAATGCGTCTGTCCTCACGAATGACAACATCACCTCGCTGCAACATGTCAAGTGTGATAGTCGTGAATGGCCTCCACGACCTCTGCAAAACGTGCAGCTCCGCCGAACCGCCTTCTGATAACCTCACCCTCCGTGCTCAGCGACTAACTGTACTTCTGTTGACAGCAGATGGTCCATAGACTTCGTGAACACTCCCCACAACTTCTTTCCCTGCAGTGAGAAATTCAATGACGGCACGTTACTTTTAACTAACGTCACCTACACACGCCATTTTCAAACTATCCTGAAGCTGCGCTCTCTGTTGGAAGGGACGGAAACTTGACGCGCTCACTCAGCAGATGGTTCAAATGGCTCTGAGCACTATGGGACTTAACATCTGAGGTCATCAGTCCCTTAGAACTTACAACTACTTAAACCTAACTAACCTAAGGACATCACAAACATCCATGCCCGAGGCAGGAATCGAACCTGCTACGGTAGCGGTCGCGCGGTTTCGGACTGAAGCGCCTAGAACCGCTCGGTCACAATGGCCGGCCACTGAGTAGACTTCAAATAATATATACGTAACGTTTCACATTCTTAACATTGTTTTCGGTTGAGAAAAAAAAAAGTGGTTCTTTACTTTCTGGGCAACCCTCGTAATTCGAATAATCTTCTGGATAAGAATGCCCTTGACAAGCTTAAGCTATCCTTACCAACATAACCATTGCTTGAGATATTTCACCTAAGCTGTTGGATAGCTAGAACAAATAATCGAGGACATTTGGTGTAAGTGCTACTCTGAGATGAGACTTTTGGTAGAGGAGAGGAAGACGTAGCGGGGCTTGTCAAACCTGTCAAAACGCTGATCATCCCCTTGAAAACAAATAAATAAAATGAAACTAAAAATCTGCATGTAATCAGTGATCTCTGAGAGCAAAACGACCATGTATCCCCACATAAGACAATGTGTCGCAGCGCCTCGATGTAATGCACTGACGTTTTTAATAGAGACTGCCTCACGCCCGAAGGGCGGAGGCGTGATGGAACCGTGGTTCCTCCCTGTGGTCCGAGGCGGGTAGCCGTATCCTGGCGAAGGAGGGACGCTGAAGGCATAACCAGCAACACGGCGCCCTCTAGAATGCCGACCTTCCTGACAGTAGACAGTTTCTAATTTTATTCTTTGTGATTTTGTTCAGTACCTGCATATCACCTGTACTAAACATATTAGCAGCAGTACCGTATATTCTTGTGTGACACGTAAGTTGAATAATGACCATTCTCTTGTTGCTTGTTGTTTTTGTCATTGAATGCACTGAGACCTGCCTTCTGAATTGAACTGGCTTGTTCCGGCGCTTCTCTCTTGGAATTTGTCAGACGTTTTTGGAACTGTGGCTGTAAGCTGATTGCTCCCTCGGATCCCCATACTGATGCCTACCACAAGTTCCTCTCCTGTGTTAAACGCCTCTTCTCTGGTAGCACTTACACCCAGCGTCTTCGATCATGTGTTCAAATGGCTCTAAGCACTGTGGGACTTAACATCTGAAGTCATCATTCCACTAGACTTAGAACTACTTAAACCCAACTAACCTAAGGACATCACAGACATCCACGCCTGAGGCAGGATTCGAACCTGCGACCGTAGCAGATCATGTGTTCCAGTTGTCCGCCATCTTAGATGAAACAACAGTAGCGTTGCAATTTGTCAGCCAGTGAACCGACGAGCTACTGTGGTAATGACTGTATGAGGGCGTTCCGTCCATTTTATTGTATCCAGTATTTTAACGTACTGACCTTGTCTGGAAAGTTCTCTTTGTTTTAATCAAGCCTGAAGATAAACGCGAAGTAAAAATTATATCTAGTCTCATAACATAAAACAAGTATACGGATCTACACAATATGACAAAAAGCTTTATCCAGTTGATGTGCAATATTCAGGGCGATTCAGCTGCCCCTTACCGGTGTCGTTCTATGCAACTCCACATGTCATAACAATTCCTTGGACAGTTTGCTCTGGAGATCTGAAGCACATTGTAAAAAGTCGTAGAAGAACTGGTGAAGTACACGAAGATGTCTTAGACCTACTGTACAAAGTTTTGTTTACGAAACTACTTTAGCAGATTGTCTAAATATCGTAAAATAGCTGATAAAGTATTCGAAGACATCTTAGACCTATTGTACAAATTTTGTTTATGAAAGTACTCCAGCATATTAATGCTACGAGTCATATGTTAATCTATTCGCTGGGTTATGTACTGGAAAGTTGTTACTTCCTCACCTCCTTCTTGATGCCTCCTGTTAACTTAGTTGCTTTCGGTGGTGAAACACAATTTATAATGTAATATTTCTGGACTATTTACGAAATACTATCTACTATAAACAGAATAAACTCGCAGAGTAATTTAAAATCCATATGACTACACTGCTAATTACACAACGAAAGACTGGAAGTACTTGAATAAGTATGGAAGTATGATACATCTTGGTAGAGAAATACTGTACAACTCATGGCCAACCCTCACTTTTATTACCTACCTGGCTGTCGCTTGTCTGGATACCGTTTCTGATAGAGACGTATTGTGGATCGCATAAAATGACATCGGCAGGGGCAGCTGAATCACTCTATATGAGAGTGGGGAAATATCTTCAGACTTCTACAGGAATGTAGCAGTTCCAGTTACAAAGAAGTCAGATAATAACAAGTGTGAATATTAGCGAACTAGTAACTTAATATACCATGATTACACAGGGTGACAAGAATTTTATACAGAATAATCGAGGGACTGGTAGAAGCCGATCTCGGGGAAATGAATTTGGGCTCTGGAGAAATGTAACAGTATGCGAGGCTATACTGGGCCTACGACTTATGTTAGAACACTGTTTGAAGAATGGCGAACCTTTGTTTACAGGAACTGCAGATTTAGAGAAAGGATTTTACCGTGTTGACTGGAATACACTCATTGAAATCTTGAAGGTGACAGAGAGATAATACTGGGACCGAAAGGTTATTTACAACTTCTACAAGAATCAAACTGTAGTTATGAGTCGAGTGGTAGGGTATGAAAGGGACGCAGTAGCTGACCATGAAGTGGGACACAATTGCAGGGTCTCCCCGATGATATTTCAAATGTTCAAATGGGTGTGAAATCATAAGGCAGCAGACTGCTGAGGTCATCGGTCCCTAGATTTACTCACTACTTAAACTAACTTATGCTACGAACAATACACACACGCACGCCCGAGGGATGACTCGAACCTCCGGCGGGAGGGGCCAAACAATCCGTGACTTGGCGCCTAAAACCTCCCGGCGACTCCGCGCGGTCGGTGATATTTAATAAGAAATTTGGAAATGGTTCAGGGACAAGAAATAAAAATCTTTTAGGTTTTTCGGTAACGTTTCAACTCTGTGAGAGACCTCAAAACACGTCGCAAGGTCAGTGAACGGGATAGATAGTTGTCTCGAAAAGACATCATAAGATGAAGATCACCAGAATAAAGACAAGGGTAATGTATTGTGGTAGAGTTAAAGGAGGCGATGCTGGAAGATAAGAATATGAGACATTAGAAATAGTAGATAAATTTCGCTGCATGGGCTGCAAATTAATGACAGCCAGAGGATATGGACTGGCAATAGCAAGAAACTTGTCTGAGGAAGAGATGCTTATTAACATGGATGCATGACCGAAGGAACACTGCATCAAAATTGGGAATAGCGCAGGCGCTGCAATACCTTATTTATCTGCCGACAACGGCGAGCGACTTTCAAGCAAAATGCTTCCCCTGTACGGAAATCCTCGGACTGGAGACTTTAACAATGGTAACAACGACATTACTGAGATCGTGTGATCCGCATGTAGACGCAGGAACAGGTTGTAGATACACGAATGACGACATATGGAAGTTTGGGTAAAGCCATGAATCGCGTGCGGACAGCCAAATAGTAAGGTGACCGATGGCAATAAGCGGGGTATTCGGGTTGGAGTCCAGTTCGGCACAAATTTTTACTGTCGTCATTCCGTTATACAGCCAATGGTTGTCGGTACTCGAGTAAGAGAATACATTACTTGCAGTGAAACGACGAGAACAAACAGTTCAGATAAGAAGAGAATAGAAGAAGCGTTTGAAATGTAATGCTACAAACGATTGTTGAAATTTAAACAGGTAGATCGAATGACAAATGAGGAACTACACTACTGGCCATTAAAATTACTACACTAAGAAGATGACATGCTACAGACGCAAAATCTAACCGACAGGAAGAAGATGCTGTGATACGCAAATGATTAGCTTTTCAGAGCATTCACACAAGGTTGCAGCCGGTGACGACACCTACAACGTGCTGACATGCGGAAGGTTTCCGACCGATTTCTCATACACAAACAGCAGTTGGCCGGCGTTGCCTGGTCAAAGTTAGTTGTGATGCCTCGTGTAAGGAGGAGAAATGCGTACCATCATGTTTCCTACTTTGATAAAGGTCGGACTGTAGCCTATAGCGATTGTGAATTATCGCGACATTGTTGCTCGCGTTGGTCGAGATCCAATGTCTGTTAGCAAAATGTGGAATCGGTGGGTTCAGGAGGGTAATACGGAACGCCGTGCTGGATCCCAACGGCCTCGTATCAGTAGCGGTCGAGATGACAGACATCTTACCCGCATGGCTGTAACGGATCGTGCACCCACGTCTCGATCCCTGAGTCAACAGATGGGGACGTTTGCAAGACAACAACCATCTGCACGAACAGTTCCAAGACGTTTGCCGCAGCATGGACTATCAGTTCGGAGACCATGGCTGCAGTTACCCTTGACGTTGCATCACAGACAGGTACGCCTGCGATGGTGTACTCAACGACGAAGCTGGGTGCACGAATGGCAAAACGTCATTTTTTCGAATGAATCCAGCTTCTGTTTACAGCATCATGATGGTCGCATCCCTGTGGCGACATGGCGGTGAACGCGCATTGGAAGCGTGTATACCTCATCCCCATACTGGCGTATCACCCGGCGTGATGGTATTTGCTGCCATTAGTTACACGTCTCGGTCTCCTCTAGTTCGTATTCGCGGCTCTTTGAACAGGGCACGTTACATTTCAGATGTGTTACGACCCGTGGCTCTACCCTTAAATCGATCCCTGCTAAACCCTACATTTCAGCAGGATAATGCACGACCACATGTTGCAGGTCCTGTACGTGCCTTTGTGGATACAGAAAATGTTCGACTGCTGCCCTGTCCAGCACATTCTCCAGGTTTCTCACCAATTGAAAACGTCTGGTCAATGGTGGCCGAGCAACTGGCTCATCACAATACGCCAGTCACTACTCTTGATGAACTTTGGTAACGTGTTGAAGCTGCATGGGCAGCTGTACCTGTACACGCCATCCAAGCTCTATTTGACTCAATGTGCAGGCGTATCAAGGCCGTTATCACGGCCAGAGGTGGTTGTTCTGGGTAGTGATTTCTCAGGATGTATGCACCCAAATTTCATGAAAATATAATCACATGTCAGTTCTAGTATAATGTATTTGTCCAATTAATACCCGTTTATCATCTGCATTTCTTCTTGGTGTAGCAATTTTAATGTCCAGGAAGGTAGTAAATCTAATCTGGGAAAATAGAAATTTATTCTCCAGCTTCACCTAAAAGAAGGGCTGGGTTGACCCTGAAGCATTAAGGAATAGTTAGTTTGGTAATGGAGGGAAGTGTTTAGGGGGGGGGGGGGTGAGGGTACAGTTATAGAGGGGGACCCAAGTGGATGCAGGTTGGCGTAGTTATGAAGAGATGCATATGCTTGCACGGGACAGACTAGCATGGAGAGCTGCAAATAACAAAACCTCGGACTGGAGACTCTAACTAGGGTAATAATGACATTACTGAGATCGTGTGCTCCGCATGTAGACGCAGGAACAGAAGCCTGATTTGAAGTGCAGGGCTAATAGTGTCAGTGTACAATGAAGAGTATTTTTAGTGCTCCATTGTGGGGCTACGACCTCGTCTGTCAGAGCGCCTGTCTTCGGCCACTGGCTCCGGCTGCGGTAGGCGCCCTGCACTCACGACCCTCTCCCCCCCCCCCCCCCCCTCTTTCCCCACAGTGCGCTGCGAGCAGGCTAATTAAACGCGACACGGAGTCCAGCGCAGATGTCTGCGGCGCGGGGTGCCTCTGCTGCCAGCCCGTTGCTCCAGATGTCGACCAGCCTGCCAGGAATGCCGCCTAGCCAGGCCCACGTCAGCGCGGACACATCTGGGGGAGCAGATGGCGCCTGTACAGACGGGCCGCGCCGAAACCATTGTCTCTGGCGAGCGAGTTAGCGCAGCAGATAGCAGCCCAGCTGTACCCAGTATGCCACTCACAGCGCCGCGCTGAACATTCACACGGGCGATGCTGGCACCTTGCCAATGCAGGACGAAAACCGTGTTCCCAGCCGTGTGGCTCTAAAACGGGTCCTCCGTACCTTGACTGCACGTTTTTGTTTAGTTATTTTTGTCTAGGATGGGGGGGGGGGGACGGGGTCATTAGCCCATCAGCCCATCAAGCCATGAATTCCTCTCCTATGCCAAACCCTTCGTTTCACTGTAGCACTCAAATATTCCAATACAGTCCTCCAAAAAATGGCTCTGAGCACTATGGGACTCAACTGCTGTGGTCATTAGTCCCCTAGAACTTAGAACTACTTAAACCTAACTAACCTAAGGACATCACACACATCCATGCCCGAGGCAGGATTCGAACCTGCGACCGTACCAGTCGCACGGTTCCGGACTGCGCGCCTAGAACCGCGAGACTACCGCGGCCGGCTACAGTCCTTCCTTTCAGTATTTGACCTCGACAGCTCTCCCTCCTACAGTCGTTCCAAAGCTGGGGGTAATTACTTCCTGAGGGGTAAAATGAAATGACACCCCAGACCAACACTCCAGGTTGTCGGGGGCGTCTCCAGAGACGTCTGCCCTGGTCATCGGAGCTCATTTCGAAGCGGCGCTGATCACTGAAGATAGTTATATTCCAGTCAACGAGATTCCAGGCCGTCTCGAGACGCCTGGACAGCGGTGGGATACCAGCCTGTCGCTCGTTATTCAGTTCGACAGCCAGGAGTGATGATCGAGTGTGCCAATCTTTCCGTAGCAGGACCCTGTTCGTTGTCATCCACGGCCCCTTTTTAGTACACTGGTACGTAGACGATATTCTACTCCCAGTTTTTCATGACAAGCAATATTGGGCTTACATTTCAACAAGGTAATGCCCGCCTGCACACAGTGAGATTTTCTACTGCTTGTCTTTACGCTTGCCAAACCCTGCCTTGGCCACAACTCTCTCCATTTGAGAAAGTCTGGAGCATTATGGTCAGGCCCTTCCAATCAGCTCTCGAATTTGACGATCTAATTCGCCAATTGGACAGACTTTAAGAACTTTCAGCATTGCAGCGCATCAGCAATCGTAAGTATCGAAATAATTATGAAAAATCAGCCTCGATTGCACAAGAGAGCCCGTGACCATCGTACGTTGGCTGGGGCGAGGCAGCACACACAGGGTTGAGATAAGTAATATTATTGACTTGGTACATATGTACCGTGTATTTGTAAAAAGAAAAAAAAGAAAAAAAAGGGCCCTTGCCGCTGTAGGTATTGACTTTAGCCTTTGACTATGCCTATTTAGGCAAGCTGTTTTATATTTGTTCTGAAGAAGGCGTGGTTACCCTCTCTGAAACCTGGGTAAACACCAGGTAGTTTGTTCAATCGAGGCAGATTTTTCACAAATATTTGGAAACACTTTGGCACGATGTGCCTTGGAGGACATCCAGTAACAGTACCAATCAATCCCAAGCCAAATAAGCTGCTCGTGTAAGGGATAGCGGTGGACGAACGAGTTATTGAGTTCCTCTGGTTCTGAAGCCCTTTCTCTTCAGTAAATCCAGTTTTTCGGAAATTGCAATCATTTGTTTGTCTGACCATATGCGTCATATCTACTGATTTCCTTCGTGGTGCGTCTTTTTTTGTATTCGAATTTATCTACGTTTTGACACAAGATCCAAAAACACATCAACAACGAATTTCACACCATTCATCAACGAAAACAGCACTGAAATAGCTGCCTGTATATGAGATAGTTATTCCTGGACAGGGAGACATCGCATGGTCAGTCAGGAAAAACCGGCACGTAAGTCAGCAGAAGTAGAAACTGAAGAAACAAAACGCGTAATTGAGGACGTGTAAGAGAGAGATACTGTTTGTAGAACGTTGAACATTATATTAGCCTCAACGTGGAGCCGTTTGCTATCTTAATCATGAGATGAAATCTTAATTACGTACATTCTGATTGTCACAACTAGCGAGCAACGAGGACATAAATCGTTTCTAGTACGAACAGGCAAACTTTTATCTAAATGCTGCTGCTTATAACTCTGAGTTAAACTATTTCGACAAGTGTTGTACAGGGCAGGACTACTTGGTTAAGAGACCTATTGTACCAGGCACGGAAAGCCCTCTTGACGGCCGAAGAACTCGGATCCCAGGGATGCTGCTGTGGTGGTTATTTAAAACTAGGGGGCTCTACGTTTCATACACAACCTATCTGTGCTGGTTTGCATTTCAGGTCACTATATACGCAGTTTCGTTAGGAGGCACTGATTCCTTTAACGCCCACAAACGCCTCTCTTTGGTGTAGTCATGCGCGAACGACTTTTCACACGTCGCTCATCTTGTCGAAAATTACTAACATCTGAATAAATCGCAGATACTGCCAACAAAAATTGTGGACAGTTCCCGTGTACTGGGACATAGTTACTGTCTATCTGGTATCGCTCACACGCCCTCGTAAAACACACAAAATTATGACTCAACTTACATTCAAAAATTAATTACTTCATATAAGAGTATCTTTACTAGTCTCAAAGGCTTATTAATCAGTAATTAAGGTAATTCTGAAGAACTGGATACCTTTGGACAGTGTGACATCGTATCCTGAAGACACTTGACACATGTCTCGTAACAACATTCAGACGGGCGCAGTCACTGACAACTTAACCGCTCAACACCTCCAACGGGATTTTCACTCTGCAGGGGAGTGTGCGCTGGTATGAAACTTCCTGGAAGATTAAAACTGTATGCTGGACCGATACACGAACTAGGGACCTTTGCCTTTCATGGGCAAGTGCTCTATCAACTGAGCTACGCAAGCAGCATGCACACTGTTTATTACTGCTTGGAAGTTTCATATCAGCGCACACTCCGCTGCAAAATCTCATTCTGGAAACATCCCCAGGCTGTGACTAAGGCATGTCTCTGCAATATGCTTTCTTTCAGGAGTCTCAGGACTGAAGACCACAACAACAGCAACAGTTCTGCAAGGTATGCAGAAGAGCTTCTGTGAAGTTTGGGAGGTAGGAGGCGAGCTACTGGCGAAATTAAGGCTGTGAGAACGGGTCGTGAGTCGTACTTGGGTAGCTCAGTTGGTAGAGCACATGTCCGCGAAAGGCAATGGTCGCGAGTTCGAGTCTCGGTCCGGCACACAGTTTTAATGTGCCAGGAAGTTTCATAGCAGCGCACATTCCGCTGTAGAGTGAAAATCTCATACTGGAAACATCCTCTAGGCTGTGGCTAAGCCATGTCTGCGGAATATACTTTCTTCCAGGAGTGCTAGTTCTGCAAGATATGCAGGAGAATTATGTGAAGTTTGGAAGGTAGGAGACGAGGTACTGGAGGAATTAAGGCTGTGAGGAGGGGTAGTGAGTCGTGCTTGGGTAGCTCAGTTGGTAGAGCACTTGCCCACGAAAGGCAAAATTATCGAGTTCGAGCCTCGGTCTGGCACAAAGTTTTAATCTTCCAGGAAGTTTCCCCCAACACCTCGTTCTCAATGCAGCGATACAGCCCCGCGCGAAAGTGGCCTGGCTTTGGAAGAACCCGAAGGTGGTGTCGGGTACTTTCCAAGATGTTCATGCATCACCCCGAACTCCACCGACAAAATTTAGGAGAGGATCCACGGGTATTTTCTGAGTATTTTCGCATAACGGGCCCGTGGTCTCTAGTTCCACAATAATAATGTTATCATGTTTTATTCTGATTGGTACCCAACTAAAAGGCAGTCACGTCTCTCATCGTATTTCGTAGGATCAGTGTAATTTTAACACAGACATATATGGATGAATTGAACGATTTGCATTAAGGTGGCAGTGTTAAATTTAATGCGAATTAAGAGAGTCTTCATGTATATCTTTTTATAACTATCTTGCAGTCATCTCTAAAACCGTACATAAATAATTAAATCTTCAGGAAATATCAATAACTTTTACGAATTTTTATGCAATTCTTATTACATCGTCGAATTTTAGTGCTTTTTGTCTTTACGTTTCAGCGCACTTTAGTATTATTTTCTCAAGTTATTCGTGCTACATTTGGTCACCCATTGTGAATAGTGACCTAACCTCATTACGCAAGCCTCTCGCGTCGGTTCATTCAGATGCAGTGGAACCAATGGAGAATATTTCTTTGACGTACGAGTGAGCAGACCGAAAGCCGCTCTGGCCGCGAGGTCAGACGATAAAACCCACCTTCGTGTGCGGCCCCTCTTTGACAGCAACGTGAGTTATTGATAAATTGGAGAGTGCAGTCAGTAAATCATCGAACAGCCGAAGGTGAGAGTCGAGACAAGAAAGCTGCTCAGACAGCGCGCTCACGTACACGGCCTCTGATGCGTGTGGCGCGCAGTAGTCGCGTCTGCATAAAACGCTGCGTTTTTACGAAGCGACATTCATTTGGAACTGGTAGCCTATATACATTATGTATACACGGACCACGTTAAATTGCTCATATTAACGCCTCATCCATAATTTATGGGTTCTCTGAGACGGCGAGCAGTTACTAAAACTGGTACACGTGGAGATCTAATATATTTAATGTGTCAAGAATTTCGGTATCGACATTGAATTCCCCTCCCATTCAGAAACGGATGTGCTGCAAGAAGCAACATACTTGTATGCGGCAGAATCGAGCAGGACGTGTGTGAAATGCTCTTTCTTTAGGTCCACACGACGAGACACTGAGAGACTCGTATTTAATATGTGGGGAACAACAAAGCATCGAATACACGCAGTTTACGAAGTAGAGTCTCCAATTTACGATATGAAATTCAATGACTCAGATGAAGAAACTTCACATTTCATAGGCCAATCTGCTGCTGTAGCTATGATTCTATTTTTGCTCTTTCCAAATTTCTTGGATCATTTACTCGAATCTCATTGCAGTTACACATGCAAGCTGTATTTGTTCCAACGAGGAAAATAGGTATTAAAAGGCTCATGTAAATCACGGATCTAGGCTATGTTTGGCTACATCGACTTGACATCTAAAATAGAAATCTCTCTTTCTACGAGGGTCAGTCAAAAAGTAATGCCTCCTATTTTTTTTTTCTACGTTTAATTGTCAGGAAATTTAAATGCAATTACATAGGTTGAAAACCACAACATTGAGGATCATTTTGTCATTTTTCAATGTAATCTCCGCCCATCTCTACAGTTTTGGTCCATCTTTGAACAAGGGCATGTATCCCAGCACGGTAAAAATCACAGCTCTGCTCCCTAAGCCATTGACGCACGGATGTTTTGACGGCCTCCTCATCTTCAAAATGAATCCCACGATGAGCTTCTTTTAGTGGCCCGAACAGATGGAAGTCTGATGGTGCCATGTCAGGGCTGTATGGGGGATGAGGCAAAACTTCCCATCCAATTTTGACAATCTCGTCAGAGGTGTGACGACTGGTGTGTGGTCTTGCATTGTCATGCAAAAGAAGAACATCTGCCATTGATTTTGTTGGGCGAACTCGCTGAAGACGTGCTTTAAGTTTTTTGAGGGTTGTGACGTATTGAACAGAATTTATTGTGCATCCCTGCTCCAAAAAATCAACCAGAATCACACCCTCTGTATCCCAGAAAACTGTTGCCATAACTTTCCCTGCCGATCGCACAGTTTTGAATTTTTTCTTCCTCGGCGAGCTTGTGTGACGCCACTCCATTCACTGCCTCTTTGATTCGGGTTCAAAAAAATGCACCCATGTTTCGTCCCCGGTCACAATTTTTTTCAGAAACTCATCTCCCTCCAAACGGAAGCGCTGCAAGTGTTGGGAGGCTATTGTTTTCCTTGCCTCTTTATTCTGATCAGTTAACATTCTTGGAACCCACCGTGCACAAACTTTTGAGTACCCCAATTGTTTAATAATTGTGATCACACTGCCTTTACTAAGAGAAATAATGCGACACACTTCATCTGCAGTCACCCGACGGTCACCACGAATGATGTCATCAACTTGCTGAATGTTGTGTGGAGTCACTGCACTCACCGGCCTGCCGCTCCGCTTTTCGTCAGTCAACAGTGTTTGCCCTTCAGCTTCCTTACAACGACGAACCCATCGTCTAACAGTGCTCACATCCACTGTCACAACACCATACACCTTCTTCAGTCTTTCATGAACGCGTATGGGCGTTTCACCTTCTGCATTCAAGAATTCAATCACACAACGCTGTCTCAAACGAACATCGATGTCGGCCATCTTACAAACGTATGCTGTGCTGCCACCTGTTGACACAGAAAGTTACTACTGCAGTGGATTGCAGAAGAAGGTTTGAGGAATGGCGCCAAATTCAAATTTTTCACTTAACTTAATTTTTTTTAAGTAGAAAAAAATGGGAGGCATTACTTTTTGACCGACCCTCGTATATTGTTAGCAGGACCATCAAACCTCGACCTGTTGGTACCTTTTTTTTCTAGCCAGCTTCATGAAATGAGCTGGTACAAACAGCTATCACACCAGGCATTACGCATTTTACGGGGTAAAAAAGAAGAAGAAACGATGGAATTCAATGATGTAAATATTTCTACCCCGCATTTACCAAGTTCGGATGGTCATAAGGCTTACAACACTTGCGGTCTAATGCATTTAGTGCTGTGCTCTGGCAAAGTAGACACTATTATCCGTGTATTACTTTACTGGAGCCCAAACGAGTCATCTCAGTCTTTTTGCACGTCCCAAAGCACAGACGCGTAACAGACTGCAAGAAAGCATCGCGTTGCTAGCCTATTGTTGAAGTAACTGTTAATTAAAGATATGAATGGCAACTGATACTGGGACGATATCTGAATGTGACAGAAGCTGATAACCTACCTGAAGCTTGAGCTGTCTGATGTAAGCTGTTTGCCAGCACAGCAGTCAGCAAAGATGTAGCGTGTAGATCGATAGTAGGCGCTGGATCAAGCGCGCCTATCACAAGAGGGGCCAGAGACACACCTACGAGTAACAATCCGCCAACGTCCTCTCAAAAGCATCTACATCTACATCTACATCTACATCTACATCTACATCCATACTCCGCAAGCCACCTGATGGTGTGTAGCGGGTGGTACCTTGAGTACCTCTATTCCAGTCTCGTGTTGGTCGAGGAAAGAAGGATTGTCGGTATGCCTCTGTGTTGGCTCTAATCTCTCTGACTATATCCTTATGGTCTCTTCGCGAGATATACGTAGGAGCGAGCAATATACTGCTTAACTGCTCGGTGAAGTTATGTTCTCGAAACTTCAACAAAAGCCCGTACCTACTACGAAGCGCCTCTCCTACAGAGTTTTCCACTGGAGTTTATCTATCACCTCCGTAACGCTTTCGCGATTACTAAATGATGCTGTAACGAAGCGCGCTGCTCTCCGTTGGATCTTATCAATCTCTTCTATCAACCAACTCCCAGATCTGTCTATCTATATCCGAATCCCACTCCAGCTACTGCCAGGTCTGGGTGCTGACGAGTCCTCTCCGTTTGGCTCGGTCCTCCCACCACTTCTCTTCCTCCACTTGCTGCCAGGTCACACCTCTCCTTTCAACAGATATTCTCACTCCCATTTTCCACCGTGTTGTTGGGCGCTCTCTAGGTCTTTTCCCATCCACCTTTAGTTCTTCCATAATTTTGGGGAGTCTCTGCCCATGCATCCTCTTAACATGCCCATACCATCTTAATCTCTTTCTTTCAATTTCTTCTCTCATACTTTCTTGTTTGAGGTCCTTTCTAATCTCTACATTCCTTACTCTGTCCATTCTTGTTTTTCCCTTAACTGCTCTGAGAAATTTCATTTCCCCTGCTTGCAGTCTGCTCCAGTCCCTTTCTGTCATTGTCCATGTTTCTCCACCATAGGTCACAATAGGGATGTAATAATTCTTATACATAAGGAGTTTTGCTCTTTCTGAAACCTCATTATCCAAATCAGATGTTTTATTGTTTTGTAGAAATTGCCTCCCAGATAATTTGTGGAATTAAAGGCTTCCAATTTCTGACTTCCTATATTGTAGCTAAATGATGAGGGATCTTTCTTTCTATGTATTCGCAGCACATTATACTTGTCTACATTGATATTCAATTGCCATTCCCTGCACCATGCGTCAATTCGCAGCAGATCCTCCTGCATTTCAGTGCAATTTTCCATTGATGCAACCTCTATATATAGCTGAGCATCATCCCCAAAAAGCCTCTGTGAACTGCCGATGTCATCCACAAGTTCATTTATGTATATTGTGAATAGCAACGGTTCTACAACACTCCCCTGCGGCCTGAAATCACTCTTACTTCGGAAGACTTCTCTCCATTGAGAATGACATGCTGCGTTCAGTTACGTGGGAACTCTTCAATCCAATCACACACAATCGGTCTGATAGTCCATATGCCCTTACTTTGTTCATTAAACGACTGTGGGGAACTGTATTTAGCCGGACGGAGTGGCCGTGAGGTTCTAGGCGCTACAGTCTGGAGCCGAGCGACCGCTATGGTAGCAGGTTCAAATCCTGCCTCGGGCATGCATGTGTGTGATGTCCTTAGGTTAGTTAGGTTTAATTAGTTCTAAGTTCTAGGCGACTGATGACCTCAGAATTTAAGTCGCATAGTGCTCAGAGCCATTTGAACTGCATTTAGACCGCCGCCGCTGACCGGAGGCCCTGACTGCCTCACTCGACAAACTGTTCCAGTTGGTGTCTGTCAGTTCGCATCGCAGGTTACAGCAGTACATAGCAACCAGATTAGGGATTACCAGTGAGACTGAAGTTTGTAATAGCAAGACAACCAATATTGTCTGCAAGAGGACTGTTAACGATGAGCTCGTACCACAACTCATGGACGCTATTCCAGTTAAGTAGCAGATATCGGTTCTTGTAAATAAAGAACCGTGCTAATACTCGTGTGCATTTGTGTTGTAGGAAGAGGAAACCAGCCACCTTTAACAACATCCTACCCCTTGCTTCCTACTGCACAAGGCTCTACACTACTGAAATATCTACGCATATGCCAACTGCAGGGATGAGGCTTTGTTAGAGCACTGATTTTGCATGATGTACTTTGATGACGTCAATTTCTTTCATGCAATAGACACCCAATTTGACTACTGCAGTAGAGATAGCTTCCATATTAATTTTAGTTTTCTAGTCGTATAGGTTAAAAACAGTCTTGGTTGAAATTTTAGTTTTTTATTTTTCAACTACGCGTTTCGTCTTATTTAGGCATCTTCAGGTTATCTACATGGATGAAGATGCCTAAATAAGGCGACACGCGTAGTTGAAAAATAAAATAATAAAATTTCAACCAAGACTGTTTTTAACCAGTACTGTTAAGCACTGGTTTGCTGTATGCCACATATGCATCGGAAGAATTTTTTAGTCGTTTTGGCCGATGGAATACGTCGCCATATAAAATGTAGACTGTCAATGGCAAGGAAAGCGTTTCTGAACAAGAGAAATTTGTTAACATCGAATATAGACTTAAGTGTCAAGAAGTCGTTTCTGAAAGTATTTGTATGGGGTGTAGAGATGTATGGAAATGAAACGTGGACGATAAATAGTTTACACAAGAAGAGAATAGAAGCTTTCGAAATGTGATGCTACAGAAGAATGCTGAAGATTATATGGGTAGATCGCGTAACTAATGAGGAGGTATTAAATATTCTGAGGCAACAAGGGATCACCAATTTAGTGGTGGAGGTGAGCATGGAGGGTAAAAATCGTAGAGGGAGAGCAAGAGATGAATACACTAAACAGATTCAGAAGGATGTAGGTTGCAGTAGGTACTGGGATATGAAGAAGCTTGCACAGGATAGAGTAGCATTGAGAGCTGCATCAAACCAGTCTCAGGACTGAAGACAACAACAACAACAACATCGTACGAACTAAATCGTCTGCAGGCTGTCGACACTGATGAAGAAGGTTGACAACAAATGCGTTTCACCACTTCAGTTTATTAGGGTCACACGTATGGGGCGTTTGATATCCAAAGTCAGGAAGGATGTGCGCTTCTTATGGGCTCCTTGGCAGATACCCACTGTAGGAATGTCGGTTCTGCTACAGAGAGGCGCCGCGTACCCGATGACCTGCAATGGTAAAAGCTGTCGTGTAATTTATTGTGTAACAGCGGATAAAGAACATAGCGCAGTGGATCGCTTGCTATCACA
Source organism: Schistocerca gregaria (assembly GCF_023897955.1). Taxonomy (NCBI): domain Eukaryota; kingdom Metazoa; phylum Arthropoda; class Insecta; order Orthoptera; family Acrididae; genus Schistocerca; species Schistocerca gregaria. The sequence continues at coordinate 138,380,218 of NC_064922.1, read as the reverse complement.
GTCATCACGTAAATTATTTCTCAAGTCAACATCCGTTTTCTTTAACATAATACTAATCGTACAGGTATGAACGGGCTATTGTTAGAATGGTTTTTTAACCAACTTCTGACACTGTATACCGATTTTACGCTAAAGCGTACTATTTGTGGGAAATTTTAACATAAGTGACCTTCAACTATCATAGGCAAAAGGGCATCATGGATGCCCTGCTTTGTATCTATTTATTACGAAGCTATCAGGAATAAGAGACTCCCTTTGCACATTACCTTATTACAAACACCATTTTATTTGCATTAAAGTGCTTATTAGCTAGATACTTTGTGTACAGCGTTGTCATAGTCATTGGTTCCTAACCTTTCTTAAACCATTATCCCTGAGTGCAATCAGGCGTTAGCTAGGAGCCGCGCCCTTTCTTCACCCCCCCCCCCCTCCCCGCCATCTGTTGCTCCCCCCTTCCCTACATTATCAGCAACTTCAGCATCTAACTTAACTGCAGAAAGAAAAACTTTACTTGGAACACTTTTATTTTTAAAATGAAGAAGCATGAATGATAATTAGTTTCTGTGAGTACGCATGTGTGACTGAATGACGAAGGAATCTGAAGTGCATCGCAACTACTACCCACAACTCCTTCTCGGGTGAGAAAGCTAACTATCCACAGTGACGGTAGACACTTGTTACAGAAAGTACTTCCTCTGCATTGCTCCTCTACATTGCAGCACTTGCTTGACTGGCACACAGCAATCCCAATCTAAATCAGATACGTGCACTATTCTTACTGTTTGTGAATCACTTGATCGCTTCACTCCTTACTTCTGTACCGACAGAAATTTGACGAATTCAGGCTGTTAATACTTTGTATCCAACCACTCTAATAATAATAATAATAATAATAATAATAATAATAATAGTAATAATAATAATAACATGAAGAAGAAGAAGAACAATAAAAATACTGTGTACAGCACTATAGTAGCCATTATGTACTGCTATGGCAAGCTGTCAATTAATTCATTTATTTCTCTCCAAGCGAATAATCAAGCAATTTCTGAACAACAGCAGAGAAAACACACACGGAAAAAACATTTTCTTAAGATATTTAGCATTTGTTACGTATATGTATCGCTTTCATCACTAGCGATGTATGAGAAAAAGCACAACAAATGTGTGTTGCGGGCGGACTGTCTGAAGAGCCCTGTGACATCCACCTCTTTAATGATACTAATTAAGAAAAAGTAATTATTGAGAATTTATATAATCAATATTAGAATCATACAAAATTGTGATAGTAGTAATGATATTTTGAAAATAATTTGGTTTTGTGACTGAAACGGAATAGAATCGTTTAGTTTTCACCCATCAGAAAATTTCATTTTACCCCTGAGGGTGTAATTACCCCCATGTTGGAAACCACTGGACATAGTTAATAATCGTGACCACAGTGGTAGTCCGTCATTTCCGCCCGTCGTACAAACTGACTTTTCTAAACGAATATACTTTCCGAAACGACAAACATGTTTGTCCATGTCACCTTGAATCGTGATTTACCTTTGCTATTAAGGCCTGGGGTGCTTACTGTAATTGAAAATGTTTGCCGAGTTAAAATTATAGGTTATATGGTCCCTGGTCTCTGCCTATCGCACAAACTGGACAATTTTGGAAACATGGAAACGTATGTAGAAGGATGTATCATAAATAGAGATTGTTATTTCACGTCGTTCTGTTCACTTTAAAAGATGATGTCTCTTCGTTCCAACACCCACCCTTATCCGAAGTGGTAGACCTATTCCAAATACTGTTATTATTTAACAATGCGGAAGTACCGCTCGGGTCCCACGGTGGACAACAATCCGTCAGCAGCTGTGTCACGTCCTCTGACACTCACGATTATCTAACGGCATAGAGAAGAAAAAGGAAGCCGCACGAGCGTCTTTGAGGCAACAGGAATCTAACCACAATTGGAAATAACTCCAAATAACATTTAAAAGAACAAACAGAACTCAGAAATATAAACAATATATTAATAACTTCCGCAACATTCTGATCGGTAACAGATAATTCAGAACAAAGGGAATCTAAAATTTTACACACGATATAATTAGATTCTCGCCAAAGACATAAAATTAATAGCAAACAGTATCCCTGCCACTCCTCATGTCCCATCTGGGGAGAGCTTTTCCACCAACTGCAATCCCATCCAGCAGCGACAAACCCCATGGAGGAAGGTTCCCCAAACCCCACTATGGCAGCATCGCTATCCATAACACTTGATTGGTGCGACAGTCGCCTGCCAGTGGTTTCTGTCGCCTGGGCTGACGATGTCAACAATGGAGCAGATTGGGATGCTGACTGATCCACTGCGGAGAGCCCCACAGTGGCGCCTGACGCACCATCCACCCAACAATTGATACTCAGTGCTTGCACCAGATGTTTCACGCCATCCAGTCATTTCCAAAGGACCCTTCATGCCAATTCGGTGGAACATGTTTACAACACTACATCACGATGATGAGTCTGGTCACCATTTGGGCTCCACATAAACTGTAAATGTTCAAAGGCACCATTTGCGCTCTTCGTGTCGACAGTCCCCTCCTCCAAGAAGTGATCATCACTGACTTCTACGCACCAGCTACACAGCCCACATCTCCCATGCCACTGACAATGGTAGAGGAGTAGCCATCTTCCTCTGCACAGGTCTCCCTGCTGAATACGTAGTGCTGCTTTCTAATGCTAGGGGTATGGCCTTCAAGCTGTATGGCATCCACAGCGTAAATATATATCGACCAAGCAGTTCCATTCAAGGTCTTAAACGATACAACTTCTTTTCTGACGAAGTAACGCCGCTTTTTGAGGGTCCTCTGTACGTTCTGGTCCTCAGTGGTGACTTCAACTCCACACTAGGGCCTACCGATCATCTCCCACGACATTCCCAATGTGTGGCCCTCTCTGTCATCATCGACTGACGTCAGCTTATCGACACATGGAGGATGTTCATGGCACTCACGTATATTTCACATAATATATGGCGCACTCATCCAGTCACCTTGATCTTATATGCTTCACATGTTCCCTTGCTGGCGACACTCGGTTTGCCAAAGTTTGGCCTCTGGGTTTCTCCAACTGCGAGACCTACATCTGCGATGTCACCCTCATGTGCCAACAGGTGTGGCACAGTTGTGGTCTGTGAAAATTAAATGTTGCCCTACTGACTTCCCCTGACTGCCAACAGATTTTTGAGTGCACGTGGGCCCCCTGTCGTCGACGTCGCCCCACCTACACATCCACCGTAAACCTGGTGGTTATCCTCCATGAAAGCAGTTCTATGAAGGATATTGATGGGGTACGGTAAAGTTAACAAGGTCTGGCATATGTACACCATGGACATTTATTATGCAATTGTACATGACTGCACTTCGATGCCTTTCTCTCCCATCTGTCAGGCAATACTGCATCTTCTTAAAGTGCGAATGACTTCACTTACATGACGATACTTGGACGAGATCCTTGCCAGGTCCTGCCTCACGAAAAGGTGTCTATGTAGCACCTCCTAAAATAAGCTGGCGTCGTCATCGAGCTCTCATACACTAACTCACCAATATATATATATATATATATATATATATATATATATATATATATATATATATTACGCAATGGGATATTTCCATACGATTTCACCCAGCAGTATGCTCCTTAACCGAGGAGGTAGTGCAACTCACCATGAACACTGTACTAGAGAATATGTCTCTAGAATTTCAGTAAGATATGGCCAAGGATGAAAATAAGTCCCCAGGACCTGATGATCGTCCCTTCGAATTTTTCAAGTGTTTTAGCGATCTGTTGATACCTACTTGGACGTCGGGAATTGATGTACCCAACAACGAGAATCCCAGCCACCTCGGCCCTAAAACCAACAAACTCTACTCAACAGTGAAATGAACATTGTCATTTGTTTGTTGGCATCATGACTGAAGAAGGCAACATGATACATCTCGTCCCTTGATCAGACTTCTCTGGATGGTGACACCAATATTAATACGGCCCTTTGGGATTACAGGGACTTGATAACAGTCGTCAGGTTGCTACAAGTGCCTGGTGCATTGGCATCGCTTGACTTCAGTCAGGCATTCGACCATGTTGATCAGACCTTTTTGAAAGCGTCTTCCAGCACATGAGTTTTCCAGCTCTTATTGTAATAATGGATATGTGCCTCTTGAGCGGCTGGACTTGGGGAATTACAATGGACGCCTGATGGTGCCTGTAGCGAACGAGTGCTCCATCTGACAGGACTGTCCACTTCCCACGATACTGTACGCTTTGGCGTTACAACCTTTATTCCAAGGACTTCACCAATGGCTGGTGGGCCTGTCGCTGTATGGACACCGCTTCTCTTGCACCGCCTATGCTTACGATCTCGTCCTCTACATATGAAGTGAAGACGATGTCCGTGCAGTTCTGACATAAATGGTGACATGTGGTGAGACATCGGACAGTTCTCATAAAGTTTCCAAATCACAGGTTCTGCTCATTTTTAAAGTCCTACCCGAGAGATCTATCGCTCTTCTAAGTGTGGCCACCACAATTCGTTTCTTGGGCATCAACTTAATGAACGATCTCCATCGTTCGGCGCAACAAACAACAGACATCTTCTCTGAACGATCAGCCCTGGCCTTGTTGATCACCGGCTTGGATCCCCCAAGCACCGTACTACATGGATGGAACGTTATTGTTTACCACGCCTCTCGCATTTCTCACATGGTGAAAGTGTTCCCGGCCCCGATTACTCTCGCCATCGAATATTGATGGCGATGGGATACTTTGTCTGTACCAGGACGTTATTCGTAGTTCACTTTACCTCCCTTGCCCTCTCATGGGACCAGGGTAAGGATGGCTTATTCCACGTGCCGGACAGAATTACGGCACTTTTTGTTTGCTGCCTACTGAAACTACGGCGTTGTTGTTCGACAAGTCTCACCGGACTGTTTTTAAATGAATATGCGCCAGTCTCCGTGTCAGCCCAAGTCGTTTTGTCAGACATTCCATTCACTTTTACCACGTTCGCCATTCATTCCTGGAATTAAGTTATATCCTCCAATCCTTACGCCTTTCAAGACACATTACGAATGTATCGCCCCCAGTCCCATCGAATACAAGGTACCAGATCACATGGCATCGTGTTTAGAAACCGGTGCATAGAGGCTTTCTCGACGCCGGCGTCCAACCCGGCTGATATATCACCGTCAGTGGCAAACAGGTCAACCAGTTTCGCTTGCACACACCTATGTGTACACTGTGATGTGGACGTCACAGGCGCCCATCGATTCTCATGTGGTCCGTCGTCTAGAGGCTCTCGCAGCATATATTCGCTTTCCTTACCCGACAGACACCTGCTCCGTCCGCTTTCCAGAAGTTTTTATTCCTGGACGTGATTCATTACCTTGCAACGAAAACTAACCCTCTGTCCGCTGCCCTTTTGGCCTTGTCGGGATATCGGAACTGTGTCATGCTCGACACTGTGCACTTTTTCGCAACCGCAGATACAAATAGTTCTTTTAAAATAGTCTATGGAGCATCTTTCATGACCCGCCTTCCAGCTGGAGCGCCCAAGCCAGGAGATGCTGATGCTTATTTTGCCGACGTGAGGCCCTTTAAACTGAAGCCCCATTAAATTTTTGAAGACGCATTTGGATGTTCCACCATCCAACGACGAGAGCAACTCCCGGAGTTCTGGTAGATAAATAAATAAACAAATAAGGAAGCTCCTGCACAACTCCTTCAATTTTTATCGCTCCCCTGTGTGTTCTCTTCCACAACTTCCCGTTTAGTAAAAGGTTAGCTGTTTTCGGACAGGTGTAAATTGGTGCCAACGGCTGAAGAGGTGTATTTTTTCTTACGACACAAGTGGGGGTAGCAATTACATGGTTTTTTGTAGTTCGCTTTCCGTCCAGGGGCGAAAAGAGAACAAAAAACACAATAATAAAAACATAAAAATTTATAATTGCGTTAAAATAAACTGTGCAAAATAGAGAGATTAAATAAACAAATATAGACAAACACACAAAAAAGCAAAAACAAAAGAAATAACGAATTTAAAAAAAAGGAGGTTAAGGTGACCATTCACATAAAGCCGATTAGCTCAGTTCGCTGTCGAGCGCAGATTGTCGTCATTACCTTGTACAGCTGATGGTTCTTCATATTAGCAACTGCGAAAACATTTCATGAAGTTGGCATTGCCGAATACATAATAACGGCATATTACACTTGGAACAGGCTGCTGACTGTGGTAAAAAGTTGACAGGCCCAACTGTTGAGCTTTTTTACGTAGCAGTTCAAGTAAGAGCTGCAAATAAGTGCTCACTTAAGAAACTGAAATCAACAGTATACAAACACCAGCCCAGTGCAGTTATTTTGTCTACTCACATGAGAGAACTGGACAGGAAACGCTGTGTACTTGCTGTAGTTGGTCTGAAGTGCCCGTCATTGGAATATTCAAGCACGCAGTGCACTTCATGTCAGTCAGATGTTTGTTGCATGTCTCCCTCATAGAGCTGCAATTTTAATGCCCTGGAGCGAATTAGGTCTGTTCTAATTTCGAGCTCGAACGCCATTTACAAGTGCTACAGTATAAAAAAATACATAAAGAGTGAATTTCAGTTCTCAAAGTTTAGATATAATAAATTGAATAGCATTCTGCTGCCAATAATTGAATGACAGGCAAAGTCAAATGGTATACAAGTCATTCGGTTACGAAACATTACATATATAAAGCAATAAATTTGTCTAGAGGGGTACATTGTACCACTTTTGTTCGTTTGAATCAGTGCAGCTAATTGTTTTGTAAATTGCGTATCTGTCTGTAAACTTTAATTTAGTTGGGACTACACACTTGTGCATAGGTTATTCATTCCAGAGCTTAGTTTCCTATTACCTATTACCAGCAATGTTTTCACAGAATCTCAAACGCGGTCGTCATGGATAATCATTGATTTATTTCTAACGGTTGTTCTCCAGCCTCTCATGTAATGGCATAGAATTCTTTATCCAATTTACAGCACCCATATATGTACGCCCCACTCGAACGGTATGTAGACGACCACAGAGCGTAATTTTCCATCCGACGGACAGATCTTCATCAATAGTATCACCCGCCCACACCTCATGTGACACTGTGGAATGGTCTGCAACTTAAGCGACAACTCTGGTGCAACATCTGGAGGTCAGAAAGTTTGCACCTCCGCCTGTCCTTCTCCTGCCAGACAAAGAGCCACAGTGTGGGTTTCTACCTCCCCAGGATTCGGACTGGCTACGTCGGTCTCAAGCGTCATAGCATGAACATGCGTAAATGACAGTGATTAGTTGATAAATAGCGATGAAATTGAAAGCTAAGACTCATTATGTTGCAAAAGCATTTTTTTTTTCAAATAGCTTGGAATTATCGACATGCCATTCGCTGTTGAACTGTATGTGGAACATATTCATCACAGCGACCTTTCATGAGCGAGGATGAATTGAATAGAGCAGAAAGGCAACTACATGCTGTGTATACGAATTTGGCTAGTGGATGGGAAGAAAAATTTCTGGGGCATGTATACTGACATATTACGTAACACGTTTCGACCCCTGTGTTCTCCTGTAATAGCGCGAATTTTCATCAAAGCATACAATAAGCTCCAAAGAAATGAACAATTACTGAAAGTACGATTATCATAATAACATTTTACATATATTATGGTAGCGGGAAACAGTGCTTCAGTGGAAAAGTCAGTCGAAACCTGCTGGTTGTTTCGAGAACAATGATGACAAGAATGTTGGGAACTGCTAAGAGATACAGGAAAAAAGGGATGGATCAGAGAACTAACAGGAATGGAAGACGTAATTACAAATCTCCATCTACATGTAGAAAACTACTCTGCAATTCACACTTAAGTACTTTGTAGACGGTTCATCTAACCACTGTCGATCTATTTCTCTACCGTTCCACTCTCGAGAGCTTAGGGTTAAGAAATCGAACACTTAAATCTTTCCGCGATAGCACTGATTTCTCTTATTTTATTACGGTGGTCTTTTCTCCCCACGTAGGTTGGAGTTAACAAAATATTTTCTCGTTCAGAGGAGATAGTTGGTGATTGCCATTTTGTTTTAATGATTGTCACTCCATCTATCACAACCGTGACATTTTTCACAATAAAACAGGTGGAGCTCCCCTGCTTTGAACTTTTTGATGTCCTCCTTCAAACCTATGCCATACCTCGTAGCATCACTGCAGAAGAGGAAGGACAAGCGTGGCGTACACTGCCTTTGTAGTAGATTTAATGCATATTCTTACTGTTCCGGTAGTACTGTTAGTCTTTGGTTTACATTCCCCACAACATTTTGAGTGTAAACGTTGTTCGTAATTTTAAACCCTAGATATTTGGTTGAATAGACAACATTTAAACGTGTATGATTTATGGTGTACAAGATATTTAAAGAATTTTCTTTTAGTAGCCATGTTAAGGATCTAACACATTTTAGGGTTAGGGTCAGTTACCACGTTTTGCACAACACAGATATCTTGTCTAAATCTTTCCCAGTTGGACTTGATGTTCTGATGAATTCACTAAGGGTAATCGACGGCATTATTTCGAAGCAGAATCAGGTGGAGCGGGTAAAGTGCATTTCGTGTGACTGTTTCAGCGTCATGATTGGCCTCATCTTGGTGCGGTTGTTAGGCCCGTTAACAAGGGGCTGGAGAAGGCACTGATGGCAGAGGGCTTGGATCACATTGTAGTGGTGCCAGTTGAGTCTATTAGTAGATAGATGTTGACTCTGAAATTATTGGTACATCGGAGCATCCCTTAAATAATTTGACAATTTAGAGGCTGCGTTTATCAGGATACAGATTAGCTGGCTGTTTCTCAAGGACTTCCTTGCGCGTTGGTGGAGGGCCATGTACTTAAAAAACAGTATTCCATTTGAGTCCACAGACATATCACGGCACTGCAGTGAACAGATATTTGAATGTTGTGCAGGGGCAGTTGAATTTAATGAAACTTAACCTATAATTTTTGTTGTTTATAGGTCCCCTAACTCTGACTTCAGAACATTTCTGCTGAAGGTAGAGAGGGTTCTTGATTCACTTTACAGAAATTACCAGAAATTAGTTACATGTGGTCGCTTCAATATTAATTTTGTATATGATTGTGCAAGAAAAAGGATGTTGGTAGATCTCCTAAATTCATATGATCAGATGCAGACTATGTTTTTTCCAACTAGGGTACAGGGGAACAGTAGCACCGCCATAGACAATATTTTTAATCATTCCTCATTACTAGATGGGCATTCTGTTAGTAAAAGGGTGAATGGCCTTTCAGACCATGATGCACAAATTTTAACACTAAAAGGCTTTTGTATTCAAACAAGTGTCACATAAAATTACGAACAACATAGGAAAGTTAATCCAACGGCAATAAAGAGTTTTTTATAACTCGTCAAGGAACAAGAGTGGCAAGATGTTTATAGTGCGAATAACATATATGACAAATATAATGCTTTCTTTAACACATTTCTCATGCTCTTTGAGAGTTGCTTTCCATTAGAACGTTCTAAACGTGGTACTAGCAGTAAAACTCAGCCTGGGTGGCTGATTAATGGGATAAGGATATCATGTAGAACAAAGCGAGAATTATATCAAAATGTTAGTAGTCATAATCAAGCTAGAGTTGCCCATTACAATCAGTATAGTAAGCTGCTTAAAAATGTTGTTAGGAAGGGAAAGAGTAAGTGTTGTGCAAATAGAATAGCTAATTCACAGGATAAAATTAAAACCATATGGTCAGTTGTGACGGAAGTGTCTGGTCAACAGCGCGATATAAAGTCAGTTCGTAGCAAGAATATTTCTCTTACTGATAAATCAGATATATGTACAGTATTTAGCAATCATTGTCTGAGCATTTCTGGTAAATTAAATAAAAATTTAGTTTTTACAGGGAATCATATAACTCTCTTGTCAAATGCCTTTCCGAGATTGACGTCTGAAATACTCTACTATGATACATGCAAGGGGGAGATTGAGTCAATAATTAAATCACTGAAGTCCTGTACTTAGCCATATTTATAATTCTTCCATTAGGAATGGTCAGTTTCCTGAACTATTAAAGTAATCAGTAGTAAAACCGCTTTATAACAAGGGAGAAAGGGATAATGTAGACAATTTTAGATCTGTTTCTATGCCATCGCTGTTTGCTAAAGTTATTGAAAATGCTGTGTATGTAAGGATAACTGATCATTTTATCTCACATAATTTGCCAGCAAATCTACAGTTTGGCTTGAGAAGTCGTTACAACTGAAAATGCTATATTCTCTTTTCCCTATGAGGTACTGGGTGGGTTAAACAAAAGGTTTCGTACACTAGGCATATTTTTTTGACTTAACCAAGGCTTTTGAATGTGCCAATAACATTGCTCCTGAAGTTGGACCATTACGGAACATGGGGAGTAGCTCGGTTCGCCTCTTACTTTAACAGCAGACAGCAAATGGTCAAATGAGACGTGCCCCCAGGGATCAGTGTTTGGGCCATTCCTGTTCCGTATTTATATAAATGATATGCCCTCTAGTATTAAGGGTAAGTCTAACATAGTTCTGTTTGCTGATGACACCAGCTTGGTAGTAAAGGATGTTGTGCGCAACATTGGCTCCGTTTCAAATAGTGCAGTTCATGGCCTACGTTCATGGCTTGTAGAAAATAAACTAAAGCTAAATCACAGTAAGACTCAGTTTTTACCGTTTCTAACACACAATTCAACAAAACCTGACGTTTTAATCCCACAGAATGGGTTTATGATTAGTGAAACTGAACAGTTCAAATTTCTAGGTCTTCAGATAGATAGTAAGCTGTCGAGGAAAATCCACATTCAGGATGTTGTTCAAAGACTTAATGCTGCCATTTTTACTATACTTGAGGTACCTGAAGTGAGTGAGTGATCGTTCGACACGAAAATTAGTCTATTTTGCTTATTTTCCTTCGCTTATGTCGTATGGTACTATATTTTGGGGTAACTCTTCCCGTTCTAGAAGGATATTTTTGGCTCAAAAACGGGCGGTTCGGACAATAAGTGGTGTAAGTTCACGAACCTCTTTTCGGCTCCTGCTCACGAGAGGGTATTTTGGCATTTGCCTCTCAGCATACATATTCCTTAGTGTCATTTCTTGTTAACAATATTAGATTATTCCCAAGAATAAGCAGCTTTCACTCAGTTAATAATCGGCAGAAATCCAACCTCAATGTGGATCGTAACTCTTGTACAATGCTACTACAAGAACTCAAAATTCTTAGCAGCAAACCACGCGCTTTCATATCGAAACTAAAGAGTTTCCTCATGGGTCACTCCTTTTATTCTGTAGAGGAGATCCTGGATAAATTAAGCCGATTCTTATATGTTGACTGCTTTTACTGAAACTTATTGCTTGACTTTTTTGGGTTCATAAACATTTTATTTTTATTTCTTTTTACTTTTATGTTGTAATTTCATGTACTGATACGTTCCACGACCTTGGAGATTTGCTCCTCTGCGGCCGCTGTGGCCGAGCCGTTCTAGGCGCTACAGTCCGGAACCGCGCGACTGCTACGGTCGCATGTTCGAATCCTGCCTCGGGCATGGATGTGTGTGATGTCCTTAGGTTAGTTAAGTTTAAGTAGTTGTAATTCCTAGATGACTGATGACCTCAGAAGTTGAGTCCCATAGTGCTCAGAGCCATTTGAACCATTCAAAAAAAAAGATTTGCTCCTCAATTTTTGTCCTACGGAACATGAAGAGTAAATAAAAATAAAAAGAAGGCTGCTTAAACGGTCTCGTAAATCGATCGTATAGTTTAAAAACAGCAGAGGACCTATACCATTTCCTTGGGAGACCTCCTGATGTCACTTTTGTTTCACTCGATGACTGGACGTGAGTTACTGCAGACTGTGATCTCTCCGACAAGAAATCACAAATCCAGTCGTTACAACTGAAACGATACTACACAGATAACCAATTTGATTAGAGAAGTAATCAACGTAGAATGGAGCTGGGCGGGATACATACCTAGGAAAACAGATGATAGATGGGCAAAGGGCGTTTTTTGATGCATTTCAAGAACAGATCGGTACGTTGGCCAGTGGAAAGATGGGTGGGTGACACTAGACAATACGAAGGAGCGAATCCTTCGCGTACGCTTTTTGACCCTACAGCACATGATACTGTAGAGTGGCCCATTATCCATCAGTCAATACCAAATGACTGATGATTGTAATAATGAATGGAGATCTAAGCACATGTTGCCTACCAATCCACTAACGTACGCATGTGGGAATCGTTCGTGTCACGTTCAAGCAGCTTTATCCCCATAGCCACTCACAACTGGACGTGGGTACACGAACTTTTCAACTGGATATTGCAGGCACCACCACCTCCAGCGTTTACCATTCTTCCCGCTGCCCCCTGTATTTATTAGAAGTAATGCCTTCTCGAGTTCGCGTTCCCCGTCGCTTCCACAGCGCCGGTTTGTTCGGACGTGAACGATTTGTGGCACTTAGAGTTGAGTTCCGGCAGATGGCGGACCCCTCCTCCCGAAACCATAGTATTTGGACGGCACTTTTCTCCGACTGTGCAAGACTTTACGAACGAGTACGGAGCCGTCGTTCGCACGGAGACCATCTGGCGGCAAAGTGGCAGCTATCGAGGCGGAGGGCCGGCGCGTGAAATTGCCGGTGAATTACGTGCCGCGCACGCTGTTTGTTTCTGGCGGGCCCGCACTGTACCTCGCAGGGCAGGCTGGCTGCCACGCTGGCCGTGGCGGCGAGCGCAGAGGTGCACGTGTGCGCCGCCAACGCCGCCGCCGCCGCCGCCGCCGCCGCCGCCGCCGCCGCCAGAGTAGTCCAATTTCCTGGGTGGGCGTCCTGCCGATCGCTGTTTCCCACGGGAACTCTTAACTACCGCCCGCTGGTCTGTCGATCGCAGGCGCTGCACAGCGCTCAGGCCCTGGAATTTTCAGAAAATGTCACAAAGGGGCACAACTGGTACGCTTAGCATCTCTACCCGTAAGGATAACAATGTCTGTTATTCGGCGCAAGTAACTTTGTAATTGCAGTAGAATCTCGCTAACCCGTTCCTTACGGGGTCGGGAGCGTGATCGTAACGCAAAAAACATCGTATTGTCAGAGGAACACTTTTATTAGCCCGTAACATCACAATACAGTAGATCAGAACTTAAATGTTCAACTGGAAATACTGTCTGATCCTATGTCACCCTCCACAACACCAACTCCCGTATCTTTTATCCCACTGCTGGCGTCCCCCAGAGCTCCGTCCTCTCCCCTCTCCTTTATCTCTTGTACATGGCTGATATGCCCAAGCCACCCCCACCTGTCCACCTTCTCCAATATGCTGATGACACCGCCTTCCTGGCTCTGTATCCTACCCTTCAACAGTCCCAACACACTCTCCAAACCCACCTTGACCAGTTCACCACTTGGTGTAACCAGTAGCTCCTTTATCTCAACCCCTCCACAACCCAGGCAATCATCATAGGCTGCACCACCGCTCCTTCTGTCTCCATGATTTCTACTACTCCCTTTATGGTTGTCCCATCCAGTTCACCCCCACCCTGAGATACCTTGGCCTCACCCTCGACTGTCACCTCACCTGGACCCCTCACCTCCTGACGATCCAGCAGAAAGCCCATTCCTGCCTCCACCTCCTGAAGCTCTTGTCTGTCCTGACGTGGAGATTGTATCCTTCCACCATCCTCCACACCTACAAATCCCTCATCCATCCTATCCTCTGTTATGCCAGCGTTGCCTGGATCTCCGAACCCACCCAGTTTTACAAGGCCCTCCAAACACTTGAACGCCATGCGCTCCGCCTTGCCTTCCACATCCACTGTCCTTCCCCCACACATCTCCTGTACGACCTCATCCCCTTCCCCCACCTCCTCCTTTTCCTCCAACATCTCTGCATCCTTTACACTGTCCGCAGGCTTGATCCTCCCCCCCCCCCCCCTGGTTTCCTCCTTTCTCTCTACCCCCCACCCATTGCCCTGCCTCTATTACTGAATCCCTCCATCAGGGCAATTTCCAGCACCTCCCCCTCCCAGATGTTGCACTTTGCCATAACATATACCCTTCCATCCAACTGTAGCCTGGCCTTGTTCCCCTCCTACCCAGGGCCCCCGTTTTCCCTCCTACTCCCAGAGCAGATTTTCCTCCTCCTCTTCCCCCCCCCCCCCTCTCTGAGTCCCTGCACCCCATCCTCACCTCTTTCCCTACCATGTCCTTCCCTCCCTGGCCCTTTGGTGCACCCACTGCCCCTTCCCCCCCCCCCCTCTACCCCTCCCTCCTCTCTTCCCTTCATCTCTTTGCACCTAGCAGATCCTACATTTTGCTCGTCATCAGTGTGCTATGAAGTGTTGTGTTTGGTGCTGCTCTCCTGTGCGTCGAGAGGTTGTGATTTCAATTGTGTGCTGGACTTGTACATAGTGTTCTTGTCAGTGATTGTTATGTGCTACACCGTCCGTCGATACGTTTGTGCTCCAGTCATCCTTCGCCTTGTGTTCCTTTAATTGCCCCAGTGTGTGGTATTTTTGTGTGCGCTGTCTTTTTGCGGTTTTTATCTCCATTTTATAGTCGTCCCTTTTTGTTCTATTGTCTTCCATAATGTTCCCCATGTACACCATGTATTCTCCTTTATTGTATTTTTAAATGTCTTCTATTGTATGTTTGACGTCTTTCGGCTGAAGAGCAGCACTTATGCCGCTGTCAGCCCGCCCTGATGGCGAATTGAAATACAATAAAGAAAAAGAAAAAAATTGTGTCTGAAATTTTGTTCCATGTTACAACAGTAATGAAACAAAAGAAAACGTTCACACACTAAAAAATCTTACATGAAATTGTAGTGTACAGTAGTGCCTTTAACTGTAGAATAGACCTGTATCGTAGGCCAAGGTACTGTTACTGTGAGTGAAAGTGTAACATCTGTACATATCTTATTCCAGTAATGCAATGTCACTCAGCTAATTTGCTCTTAACTGTTTAAAATAAGAGGAATCGCACGGTAAAAAAATTCTGCTCTTAAGCAAGACGAAAAAAGTGTGTAATGTTCTTTTGCTTAGCAGACGACATCTTTGATTTTGCCGCGATGTTCCGCCATTCCTCAGTCCACAAAATTTCTCCTGGGGGCAGGCATAGAGATTTTTTTGATGTATTGAATGGTGGCATCAAATGCATTTTTAGCATCTGTGTGTGGTATTCGAGCCGTAGCTTCATTGTCGCCGTTGTTATCATCATCTTTCTCACTCTCATAATTTGTTCGAGTTTCAATGTCAATGAGTCAGTTAATTCTGCTTCTTCTGTGCAGTCGAAGTCAGCTGTGCTGACCACTCACTTACGTCCCTTGCCTGAACGTCCGTTTGTTAGGACAGAGTTACATGTTTACGTGGAGTTTTTGTCATAATTTAGTTTTACACACTTTTAATACCGAACAAGAACACTAACTAATTTATTAAACAAAGCGTGCACAATAATGTTTATTGCTCGAGTTAGAAACAACTTGTTTCATACTAAAAGTGATCGAACTATCGCACCAAGCAACGGGAAAACTGCCTACTGATGCACAACGTAGACGAGGAGCGAGTGAGTGACATGTCCACTCCTGACTGTAGCAGCGGCTCGTTTGCGTAAACAGACACCTGAACTGGGATGGTCGGACTAAGCGGGGACTCGGACTATTCGAGGTACGATTATGGAGGTTCTGCTGAACAGTAAACCATCACCTATTAAATGCCACAGTGGTCGACCACTTGAAACACCGCACGTCAGTGGCACTGAGGAACAAAATCCAGCGAAGTAGTTTATCCTTCCGCGTCCAGATGCCAGAAGGGAACTCACATTCTAACCACCTCGCATCTCGTTTGTCTGCACACGAAAGCGGTGCACAGATAGCCTTTGAACGATGCTAGTGACTGACAGCTCACAAAGCGACAAAATAGACGTGAAGAACGTTTCTAACTGACGGCTTTCAAGCGATATGTATACGTAAATTTTGCCGTCGACATGGAGTGCAGGAAACAAATCTTAATATCATCGTTTTCTGATGCAAGATCACACACTGAGGTGACAAAAGTCATGGGCAACCTCCTAACATAGTGTCGGACCTCCTTTCTCTCGGCGTTGTCCAGAAACTGGACGTGGCATGGACTCAACAAACCATTGGAATTCCCCTGCAGAAGTGCTGTCCGTAATTCCAAAAGTGCAGGACTTTGTGCACGAACTGACCTCTCGATTATATCTCATGCCGGGCGACCTGGGGGGGCCAAAACACAAGCCCGAATTGTCCAGAACGTTCTTCAAACGAATCGCGAACAACTGTGGTCCGGTGACATCACATCGTTGTTTGACAACATGGAGTCCATAAATGACTGCAAATGATCTCCAAGTAGCCGATCGTAACCATTTCGAGTCCACGACCCGTTCAGTTGAACTAGAGCACCAATCCGTTCCGTGTAAACAAAGCCCATATCATTGTGAAGCCACCATCAACTTGCACAGTGTCTTGTTGATAACTTGGGTCTTTGGCTTCGTAACGTCTGTGCCACACCCGAAACCTACCATCATCTCTCAGAAACTGAAATCGGCACTCATCTGACTAGGTCACGGTTTTCCAGTAGTCTAGGGCAGAACCGATATGGTCAGGAGCCAATAGATGTACGCGATGTTGTGTTGTTAGCAAAGGCACACACGTCGGCCGTCTGTTGCCATAGCCCATTAACGCCACATCTCGCAGCACTGCCCTAAATGATACACTCTACGTACGTCCAACATTGATTTCTGTGGTCATGTCACGAAGTGCTGCTTGTCTGTTAACACTGACAACTCTAACCAAAGCCAGCTGCTCTCGGTCGTTAAGTGGTCCATTGCGTTGTCCGTTGTGAGATATAATGTCTGAAATTTGGTATTCTGGGCAGACTGATGACACAGTGGATCTCAATTGAATTCTTTACGATTTCCGATATGGAATATCCCATGCGTCTAGCTCCAACTATCATTCCGCGGCCAGTCTGTTAATTCCTCGCAGGCCGCTGTGGCCGAGGGGCACTTTAGTCCGTAACCGCGCGACTGCATGGTCGCAGGTTCGAATCCTGCCTCGGTCATGGATGTGTGTTATGTCCTTATGCTAGTTAGGTTTAAGTAGTTCTAAGTTCTAGGATACTGATGACCTCAGATGTTAAGTCCCATAGTGCTCAGAGCCATCTGAACCATGTTTGTTAATTCCTGTCGTGCGACTGCAATCACATAAGTGCAAATCACAGTTCCGCCAGTGCACTGTTCTTTTACACTACTGGTCATTAAAACTGCTATACCGAGAATAAATGCAGATCATAAACGGGTGTTCATTTGACAAATATATTATTCTAGAACTGTCATGTGATTACATATTCACGCGGTTTGGGTGCATAGATCCTGAGAAATCAGTACCCAGAACAACCACCTCTGGCCGTAATAACGGCCTTCATACGCCGGTGCATTGAGTCAAACAGAGCTCGGATGGTGTGTATAGGTACAGCTGCCCATGCAGCTTCAACACGATACCACAGTTCATCAACAGTAGTAATGGGCGTATTGTGACTAGCCAGTTGATCAGCCACCATTTACCAGTCGTTGCCAATTGGTGAGAGAGCTGGAGAATGTGCTGGCCAGGGCAACAGACAAAAGGCCCGTACAGAACCTGCAACATGCGGTCGTGCATTATCCTGCTGAAATGTAGGGTTTCGAAGGAATCGAATGAAGGGTAGAGGCAGTGTTCAAAGTGCCGTCAATGCGAACAAAAGATAACGTCAAACTGTTCGTGCAGGTGGTTGTTGTCTTGCAAATGTCCCCATGACTCAGGGATTGAGACTTGGCTGCACGATCCGTTACACCCATGCGTGTAAGATGCCTGTCATCTCGACTACTAGTGATACGAGGCCATTGAGATCCAGCACGGCGTTCCGTATTACCCTCCTGAACCCACATATTCCATATTCTACTAACATTCATTAGATCTCGACCAACGCGAGCAGCAATGTCGCAATCGCGCTAGGCTACAATCTGACCTTTGTCAAAGTCGGAAACGTGGTGGCACGCATTTCTCCTCCTTACACGAGGCAACACAACAACGTTTCGCCAGGCAACGCTTGTCAACTGCTGTTTGTTTATGAGAAAACGGTTGGAAACTTCCTCATGTCAGCATGTTGTAGGTGTCGCCACCGGTGCCAACCTTGTGTGAATGATCTAAAAAGCTAATCATTTGCATGTCACAGCATCTTCTACCTATCGGCTAAATTTCACGTCTGTAGCACGGCATCTTGGTGCTGCAGCAATTTTAATGGCCAGTAGTGTAATTCCCGTCGTGCGGCCGCAATCACAAGTGCAAATGACAGCTCCGCCAATGCACTGTTCTTTTATAACTAGTGTACCCGATACTACAATCATCTGTACATGTGCATGTCGCTATCGTATGGTTTTGTCACCTCAGCAAACGACACATTTCCTTTCTCATAGCTGTGTCGTGAAAGATTAACCACATCTGCTCATTACAAGCCATGTACTGAATCACAGAGAAAGTTAAGCTTACCCGGCTAGACCAGAGTTCCACATACGGTAGAGACTCCGTGTTGAGGCTTTTGGGGCAGAATGCAGCGAGCGCCGGAGAGAAAAGACGCTGGAAAGAGGGCCGCCATTTTCCGTGACCCGGGCGGCTGTCGCGGCAGGAGATACGCAGCCGGCCCCAGCTCTGTACTTACGGCGCCTCGGGTACAGAATTTGCGGCGACTTCGTAGCGCGTTAGTCAGGCCGCCGCGGCCGTTCCCAGCGCCATATTAAGGCAGAATCGCTCGCTGGCCTATTTCGAAAAAAAGAAAGGAAGAGCGCACGGGAAAGGAGGGATGCGGGCCGGAGCGGCGACTGCAGGCGACGTGAGAAATTAACGGCCAGCGTTGACGAGCGGCCTCCATCG
Organism: Schistocerca gregaria; assembly: GCF_023897955.1. NCBI lineage: Eukaryota > Metazoa > Arthropoda > Insecta > Orthoptera > Acrididae > Schistocerca > Schistocerca gregaria. Next base: position 138,361,211 of record NC_064922.1, on the reverse strand, counting down.
CCGTAGCAGCCGATCTACTCCGCGCGCTTTAAGGTCTCCGCTTGCGAAAGGCGGCGAGTGTGCCGCCACCGAGTCGCCTCGCAGCTTTACGGTAACAGCTGCCTGCCACAGAGGTGCGATCGTAAACACCGCGGCTAAGCACCTGTTTTCAGTTCGGGATGGGCAACCAGTAACTCACCCTCCCCCCCCCCCCTCCCCCCGCCCCCTCTTCCCGATGTTCGGGGGCCGACCATACGTGTCCCGTTGACCCGACCTGACCCCTGACACTAGCAGACGTTGCTCCAGCTTCTCCTCCCTGCTCGCTCTGTTCTTTCCCCTGTCCCCGGCTTTATGCCAGTCACGCAGCGACAAACACCGTTCCCTGGTAGGAAGTTATAAATTAAAATTTATTGGCTCTTATAACTGCACGCCCGATCGTAAAAGAGCCGGACGAACAAAATTTTAAAAAGGACCGTCAACATTCTCTCGTGTTTTGTCGTCAATCATTTTATGCCTTTTTATGGTGCTCGTAATCTTATGTGGCATGAGTTTTTGGACAACTCACAAAACAAAATTCTTAACATTACTGCTTTTCTTGGAATCCTATCTCGAAAGCCGGAAGATTGTAGGCTGACTTGCTACAACCTCACTTATTAACTCATACGATCAGTCGCATGTTTAATTGTATGACTAATTCGTCGGGACGCGTAACTAAACTAAGACCATTTTCTTTGGCAAGAAGCGAACATTATGCTTAGAAAGCTGTCTGTGTTATGCTGTTTATAGAAGTTGCGACTGTGGAAACTACACTGGTGTCCAAAATTAAAGCAACAAACAGCTGTTTCCCCATCCTGTGTTTAATTATCTGTCAACAGATGTCCGTATGAACGAGTTCTGCAAGGAAAATGGCATTTCGGTCATCGGAAAACCACGCCAACGATGACGTCAGGGCACCTATCAAATGGAGTGGTGTTTTCAGGGCAATCCCACATCCACAACAGCTGTGTAGACAGACTGTGATGTATGGCACAGAGAAGACTCTCTGCAGTAGAGGACCATAGGAAGAATGGAAGCAAGACAGTCGAAAACTCATGTGGCCCGATGGCTTAATGTGAATCGTTCTGTTGTTTCTCGGATGTGGTGACGGTGTATAGAGACCCAAACTGCATCCTGAAGACCAGGGCAGGGCCGAACAAGTGTGACATCAGAACGAGAGGACCATTATTTGGCTACAAGGACACGACGTTACCGTTTTAGGACTGCACAGCAACTGGAATCTGACTTAGCAGCACTCACTGTACGTCTTGTATCGAGGCAAACAGTGTTGAGAAGGCTTCGATAGACTAGCCTTTATTGTCGGACGCGTCATGGAAATGTCTAGAGTGGAGTCGTCAATATGCCACACGGGCAGTCGAACAGTGGGCCAATCTTCTTTTCAGAGATAAATCCCGATTTTCTCTGGAGAGTCATTATCGACGGATTCGCATCTGGAAGGATTGTGGAACAAGATTTCGAGACCCGAACATTTTGGAAAGAGACCGATATCAATGAGGATTGTTAATGCTGTGGCCAAAGGTTGTGTTGAGCACTCGAACGCCTCTTCATGAAATTTTAAGGGTGGATCGGAAAGGTTTGACTGCTGTCAGGTATTGTGACGAAACATTGTCACCTCATGTCCGGTTGTTACGAGAAAATGTGAGCCCAGACTTCATTTTGGTGGACCCTAATCCTCGACCTCGTAGAGCATGAGTGGTTGATGTTTTCCTGGAAGCTGAAAATACTGTACGCATGGCGTGGCCTGCTCGCACTCCTTATTTGAATCCCATGAAGCATGTCTTGTATGTGTGTGATGTCCTTAGGTTAGTTAGGTTTAAGTAGTTCTAAGTCTACGGGACTGATTACCTCAGATGTTAAGTCCCATATTGCTTAGAGCTATTTGAACCATTTGTCTGGGATTCACTAGGGAGGCGTGTTCCATCACGTCGGTATCCACCAACCACTCTCCAAGACCTGCGAACAACTCTGTAGGAAGAATAGACGTCATTGCCCCAGCATGACATTATTGACATCAACCACAGCGGTTTCTGTCGTTGTCAGGCCTGTATTGCTGCCAGAGGTGGTCACAGTCCATAGTGAGCACATTAACGTGTTATCTAAATGTGTGTGTTAAGTTGGAAAATTCGAAGAACATTTTCGTCTACATCTACATCTACATCCATACTCCGCAAGGCACTTGACGGTGAGTGCCGGACGGTACCTTGAGTGCCTCTATCGGTTTCTCCTTCTATTCCAGTCTCGTATTGTACGTGTAAAGAAGGATTGTCGGTATGCTTCTGTGTGGGCTCTAATCTCTCTGATTTTATCCTCATGGTCTCTTCGCGATATACACGTAGGAGGGAGCAATATACTGCTTGACTGCTCGGTGAAGGTATGTTCTCGTAACTCCAACAAAAGCCCGTACCGAGCTACTCAGCGTCTCTTTTGCAGAGTCTTGCACTGGAGTTTATCTATCATCTCCGTAACGCTTTTGCAATTACTAAATGAGCCTGTAACGAAGAGCGCTGCTTTCCGTTGGATCTTCTCTATCTCTTCTATCAACCCTATCTGGTACGGATCCCACACTGGTGAGCAGTATTCAAGTAGTGGGTGAACAAGTGTACTGTAACCTACTTCCTTTGTTTTCGGACTGCATTTTCTTAGGATAATTTATGGAATTGACTGCTTCCATTTGCTGACATGCTAAATTGTAGCTAAAAGATAACGGTTCTTTATTTCTATGTATACGCAGCACATTACACTTGTCTACATTGAGATTCAATTTCCATTTCCTGAACCATGCTTCAGGTTTTGGCCGCGGAAAGACTGTTCCATTAAGTTTCGTGTGTGCAGCCGCAAGATATCTCCTTCTTCTGCTTCTAATATTTCGGCTGGTTAACGTTCAGCCATCTTCAGAGTGAGTCGCAAGACTGCCGCTCCAGTGCTCGCTAAGTCCTTTTATACTATTGTACCTCGCGACTGCGCATGCGGCCACAGATGCAAATGCGCCAGAGGCGTTGGTCGGCGGCAGAGACGTGCATAATGCGCGAGTTGTATCTATGACTCCGCAGTTGATCTGTGTTGGCATATCGATATACCATTGTGAGCTGTGACGGCTTTGTGAGTTTATTACAGCATGTTCTGGGATCCATGATTTACCAAGATTGAAACCACTATCTCTATTAATTAAATTCGTCGTCAAGCGAATTTCAATGGCCTCCTTCACTATCGAGTCCCAAAAGGATGATGTACACTCCTTGAAATTGAAATAAGAACACCGTGAATTCATTGTCCCAGGAAGGGGAAACTTTATTGACACATTCCTGGGGTCAGATACATCACATGATCACACTGACAGAACCACAGGCACATAGACACAGGCAACAGAGCATGCACAATGTCGGCACTAGTACAGTGTATATCCACCTTTCGCAGCAATGCAGGCTGCTATTCTCCCGTGGAGACGATCGTAGAGATGCTGGATGTAGTCCTGTGGAACGGCCTGCGATGCCATTTCCACCTGGCGCCTCCGTTGGACCAGCGTTCGTGCTGGACATGCAGACCGCGTGAGACGACGCTTCATCCAGTCCCAAACATGCTCAATGGGGGACAGATCCGGAGATCTTGCTGGCCAGGGTAGTTGACTTACACCTTCTAGAGCACGTTGGGTGGCACGGGATACATGCGGACGTGCATTGTCCTGTTGGAACAGCAAGTTCCCTTGCCGTTCTAGGAATGGTAGAACGATGGGTTCGATGAGGGTTTGGATGTACCGTGCACTATTCAGTGTCCCCTCGACGATCACCAGAGATGTACGGCCAGTGTAGGAGATCGCTCCCCACACCATGATGCCAGGTGTTGGCCCTGTGTGCCTCGGTCGTATGCAGTCCTGATTGTGGCGCTCACCTGCACGGCGCCAAACACGCATACGACCATCATTGGCACCAAGGCAGAAGCGACTCTCATCGCTGAAGACGACACGTCTCCATTCGTCCCTCCATTCACGCCTGTGGCGACACCACTGGAGGCGGGCTGCACGATGTTGGGGCGTCAGCGGAAGACGGCCTAACGGTGTGTGGGACCGTAGCCCAGCTTCATGGAGACGGTTGCGAATGGTCCCCGCCGATACCCCAGGAGCAACAGTGTTCCTAATTTGCTGGGAAGTGGCGGTGCGGTCCCCTACGGCACTGCGTACGATCCTATGGTGTTGGCGTGCATCCGTGCGTCGCTGCGGTCCGGTCCCAGGTCGACGGGCACGTGCACCTTCCGCCGACCACTGGCTACAACATCGATGTACTGTGGAGACCTCAGGCCCACGTGTTGAGCAATTCGGCGGTACGTCCACCCGGCCTCCCGCATGCCCACTATACGCCCTCGCTCGAAGTCCGTCAACTGCACATACGGTTCACGTCCACGCTGTCGCGGCATGCTACCAGTGTTAAAGACTGCGATGGAGCTCCGTATGCCACGGCAAACTGGCTGACACTGACGGCGGCGGTGCACAAATGCTGCGCAGCTAGCGCCATTCGACGGCCAACACCTCGGTTCCTGGTGTGTCCGCTGTGCCGTGCGTGTGATCATTGCTTGTACAGCCCTCTCGCAGTGTCCGGAGCAAGTATGGTGGGTCTGACACACCGTTGTCAATGTGTTCTTTTTTCCATTTCCAGGAGTGTAGTTGCCACAATTTCGACGTTGTCGTACAACATACTGTGACCATTATCAGTACAGTGCTCGTGGGTTCCTCCGGTGTTCTGTACACCTTTCTTGGACAGTACGAGTTGTTTGTCCGATGTAAGAACGGCCACGTTCACATGGAATTTTGTAAACTCCAGATTTTCGGTGCAGCAAATCATGTTTCACGGTGCCCACGAGTGCAGCTGTCTTGGGTAGAGGAAGAAAAATCAGTTTTACTTTGTCTGCCGAGAATTCGTCCTATTTTTGATGAGGGGCTATCCACATATGGCAGGAAGGCCAACGATTTAAAGGTTTCTTCATCTTCTTCTGCTTTCTTTGTGGCCTCTTTCGGTTTCATTCTTAGTGCCCGCTGTATTTGTTGTGGAGAGTACCCATTGTCTTCAAACATTCTTTGTAAGTGGGAAAGTTCATCTTGCAGACTGCTTTCGTCAGAAATAATATGCGCTCTGTGGGTCAAAGTTCGGAGAACACTTATTGTCTGCACGTAAATACAGATCGGTGTGCGTCGGCTTCCTATACACTTCATACTTGTCCTTTCTTCCGCCAACCTCCTTGGCCGCATAACGGTGGATGTCCTGGACCCTATTGGTAGCGACCATCTCCCTGTTCTCCTCACCGTTTCAGACGGTCGTCGCCCACGCCCCAACCCTCTTCATGACCCTCCCTCTAAGTATGTCCATAACTATTCCTGTGCCAACTGGAATGCCTACCAGGATACCCTCTCCACCCAGGTCGATAGCCACCCCTTCACCTGCCGCCACCCTGACGATGTAACCCATGCCGCCACCTTTCTCCAGCAGACCTTGTCTGAGGCCGTGGAGGCCCACGTCCCTACTGTCGCTATCCACCCCCACCGTCCTACCTTACCCCCACAGGCCGTCCTCCTCCTCCGTGAATCCCGCCGTCTCTACCGTGCCTTCCTCCACATGTGTGACCCGGACACACTACGACGCCACCGGCAACTCCAACGACACATTCGTAATTTGCTCGCGGCCAAGAAACGCCAGGACTGGCGACAGACATGCACCCATTTAAATGCTACCCTCCCTATCAACTCATCCAAGTTCTGGTCCGCCTTCCATCGCCTTACCGGAACTAAACCCTTCCCCTACTATCCTCTTCTCCATGATGATCACCCCTTCCCTGACACCCTTAGTAAGGCCAATCACTTTGCCTCCTACCTGTCTGATGTCTTTTCCATCCCCGATGATCCCCAGTTCGATTACTCCCTCTTCCTGGATGTCCGCGATCGAACTGACATCTCTATCCCTCCCGTCGCACCAGGTTTCCAGTACTTGGACAATATTACACACACGGCACTCAATGCCCCAATCACTACACAGGATCTCATTGCTACACTCCGCACAAAACGCAACACCGCTCCTGGTCACGATCGTGTCACCTATTGTCACCTTCGCGAAGTTCCTGCCTCTTTCCTCTCCACCTTGGCCAGGCTCTACAATGTAGTCTGGTCCATCGGTTACTACCCCGACCTGTGGAAAACCTCCCATCTCCTGATGTTCCTTAAACCTGGCAAACCGCCGTCTGCCGTCTCTTCCTACCATCCTATCAGCCTTACCACGGTCTTCAGCAAAGTCCTGGAATCTATCCTCTCCCGCCGCATCCACCAGCATCTCCGCCAGCACCGCCTCCTTCCGGTTACCCAGTGTGGCTTTCGGCCGTCCTTCTCTTCCGACGACCTTCTCCTTCACCTCACTCATCTCCTTTCCGACAAGCTTAATTCCCGTCGCTCCGCTATCTTCCTCTCCCTGGACTTCGAACGAGCTTACGACCGCGTATGGCATTCCGGTCTCCTCTTCAAGCTCCAACCCTTCGCCCTTCCCATTAACTACGTCCGTCTGACCGGCTCCTTTCTCTCCCACCGTCCTCCCTACGTCACCCTCCATAACACGGATTCCTACACCTTTTTCCCTCTGCCGGTGTGCCCCAAGGCTCCATCCTTTCCCCCCTTCTGTACCTTTCGTATACAGCAGACATGCCGCCGCCGTCACCCCCCCGTCCACCTTCTCCAGTTTGCTGACGACACCGCCTTCCTTGCCCTTGCCCCCACCCTGCAGCGCTCCCAACACCTTCTCCAATCCCATCTTGACTGGTTCACCGCTTGGTGCAACCAGTGGTTGCTCAAGGTCAATCCCTCCAAAACCCAGGCTATCATTGTAGGCGAAACCACCCCTTCCTTCTGCCTCCTTGATTTCTATCTCACCATCTGTGGCCGTCCTGTCGCCCTCACTCCCACCCTCAAGTACCTTGGTGTCACCCTCGACCGTCGCCTCTCCTGGACCCCCCATCTCCGGACAATCCAAGCCAAGGCACACTCCCGACTCCGTCTCCTCAAGCTCCTTTCGGGCCGTACGTGGGGTCTGGACCCCTCCACCATCCTCCACACCTATAAATCCCTCATCCGCCCTATCCTCTGCTACGCCCCTACCTTTTATAAATCCCTTCAAATCCTTGAACGCCATGCTCTCCGCCTCGCCTATCGCATCCGTCTCGCGGATCCTGTATGATCTCATTCCTTTCCCCCACCTCCTCCTTTTCCTTGAAAGGATACGGATCCTGTACACCTCCCGCAAACTTGACCCTCCTTACCTGCTTGTCTCGCCCATCCTCTCCCACTCCCGCCCGCTGCTGCGCCTGTATTCCCACGTCCCACCCGGTCTCCATCTCTCCACCCTCCGTACCCTCTCCCAAGGTGGCTTCCGGCAGCTCCCCCTCCCTGATGAAGTCCTCCTCCCCTCCATCTACCCCTCCTATCAACTTTGATCCTACCCGCCCCCACTTCCTGTGGCCTCTCCACTTGGCACTCTCCCTCTCTTCTCTTTCCTTTTCCCCCGTCCCCTTCCTCCACCCCTCTTCCCCCGGGCTCCCCCCTTTTTTTCCTCCCCTCCCCCTGTCTCGCTTGCCCATGGCATCTGCTCTCCCCTCTCACTCTCCCACTCCCCTTCCTCCACCCCCTCCCTTGGCAGGTCCCCGGACTCGCACACGCTCAGTGAACATTCGCGCGCCGGCGATCATCGCCATCAGTGTCTCGTGTGTGTGCCTTCGTTTTGTGTTCAGTGTCCTTTCGCCGTCACGCCACCACCGTTCACGTGCGCCGTCGCAGTCATCCGTGTTATGTGCGCTGTGTCAACAAGCGTTAGTGTTTTTTCTCATCCAGTGTCAACGGCTTCATGTTTAGTGTTTTTTGTATGTACATTTTTTGCCCCCCGTTTTTATTGTATTGTCTGTGCCACCTATATGTCATGTTATTGTACCACTCAAGGCTGAAGAGCAGGGTAATATGCTGCTGCCAGCCCGCCTTGTATGAGGTGATTAAAATTACAATAAAGGAAAAAAAACACTGGAGCGGCAGTCTTGCGACTCACTCTGAAGATGGCTGTACGCTATACAGCCGAAATATTAGAAGAAGAAGGAGATTTCTTGCGGCTGTACACCCGAAAGTTAATGGAGCACAAATATATTAGCTCAACTTTCCGATCTGAAGTCAAATGTCCCTGTAGGTTTCCTTTTCCAATCTTCTCCTTTCTGTAAAGGACAATCTTTATCAATTATCTTGGTTCTTATACCACCTGTGGCCTGAGTACATCGTAGATGCAACTCAGACAGAAGGTGAAATAAAGTAAATAAATTGTCAAAATACAGTCTTCATTGCATCTCTTCCTTCTTCGTAACCAAGATCATTGTGAACATATTTTACTGGCAGTGTGACAACTCCTTGTTATGGTTCAAGCCATAACAGATATCCATTACTTGGCCCTCCACACCAGAACTGAATCCCATATCTTATAGGTTTTCCTCGAATAAATTGTTTTGCCCCATGCCGCCCATAATAAGGCACCACGCTATCGCCGACTGAATGACTTTGCATATGAGGCGTATGTTCTCTGCATTTCTCATTTGTCATGCTTATAAGGGAGAGAACCTTAGAAAATCTGTCAACACCATCAAGTTCATCATTGTCGCAAAAGTGAATATTTGACACAATGAACCTGAAGCGGTCGCTGCATTGGAAACTACACATACCAGAAAAGTTTTGGATCACCCCACTTCCCAGAACTGAAGACAGGCGTTGACTGTGGACATTGTATCACAGACACAGTCCCTTTAACTGTTCAGAGATGCCACTAAACTCACCCAAAAATGTAATCAACCATGCATGAGCAGCGTCTATTAGACAGAGGGGATCCGACAGCCGATCAGTTCCAGCCATTCCACCAGGAAGGAGGTACACAGCTCGTGCTGTCTGTAGTTCAACCTTGCCTAGAAGGTCAGTACCACGTTTCAATGGCGTCGTACGTAGGATTTTTATGTGAGAATTTATGTAAAAGTAATGTAAACCTGGCTTCTCAATTCTGATATAAAAACAACCAAAATTGAAAAAAGCCTATGTGATGTTAAACATATTTAAGAGCATTCGGTAAAGATAACATCGCCAATTTTGGCTACAAACTAGGTGAGGTGGCCTGAATTTATGAGAAGTTTATTGTAACTTTCTAGTTCCAATACTTCCTAACAAACGACATTACACTTTAAAGCTTGTGTGCTTCAATGAAGTGAAAACTGCACATCAGTCACTCTTCACGTTTGGGAAATATTCACGGCTGTAGCCATATATGATTCACTCCGCATGGTTCAAAGACTCCTCATCAAATAAATACGAAAAACAAAATGTTTGTTAAACTGCACTATACAATGACGCAATGCGCGATATGACAACCATTGCGATACATTTCGCACAACTAAAATAAATTACAAGAAAGCGACTGTTACAACAGAAGATATGTTTAACACGATGCTAGATAGCACATGTGAACAGGAGTACTATTGCCGGACACTGAGCTTTGGTATAACGAACATATTGCATGTTGATATTTGGATTTAGAAAGTGTTATTTAGAGATAAATGTGAGGCTTTTGTCAGTTAACCGTTTTTTCTCATAGTTTCTTTTTTTACATAATTAGAGTAATTTTACTTTTTCGTTTCTCAGCTATTTAATTGCAGTAGTAGGGGCGAGCTTTGCTTTGCCTTGTAGACAGCAAACTGTAGACATGAAACCACGACGTAACGGGTGTCCGGGAAGAGAGGACGAATTTGAATTCTGCACCATTTTGTCATATGACCGTTGACAGCTGTGGTTTTCTCATGTTTGTTATCTATAGTCCTTTCCATTAGTAGCGTGATAGTTTTTGTGTGTTGAGCATTGTTGTTTGACGTTTATTTTCGGCATGGAGCAGATGACGACTGGGCAACGTATCCAAATGACAAAAAGTTGTTACAAAATCAGTGAAAGTCCCATGGCAACCGTTCGCGAATTGCACTCTGACGTAATGCTGCTCCAACTGAATCATCAGTTCGGAAGTTGACCCGGAAATTTGAGACCACGGGTTCTGTTCCAGATGTTAAGAAAACAGGACGGCCACGTTCTGTTCGAACACGGGTAAACATTGCTGTCGTGCGTGATAATGTGACCGTAAGCCCCAGAAAATCGGTTCGCCGACGAGCTCAACAACTGATTTTATCACCAAGCTCACTGCATGAAATCCTTTCTGAAAATGAATGTGTACCAGAATCAACTAATTCAACAGTTGAAGCCTGTACTTTTTTGAAAATGATGAGCGAGTTGTCTTCACTGTGAAGGGCGACCGTTACCGAAACGTACTTTCGTGATTGGTTTTTCCCTGTTATTGATGAAAATAGTGATTTTTTTGTTTCAACAAGATTGTGCGACGTGTTACAAATCCTGTGAAACGATTGCTTTGCTGAATGAAAAGATTCCTCAATAAATTATCTCTTTGCTACGACTCGTGACTTTTTTGTGGGGGTTTGTGAAATCTAAAGTGTACGCTAACAAACCACAAACAGTGCACCAATTGAAGGATGAAATTAAAAGAGTTATTACCGGCATCCCATCAAACGTTTGTGAACGCATCATCGAGAACTTCAACGAACGCATTCCTCGTTGCTGCGCGGCCTTATGTGATAACATGTAGGATACAATTTTTCATACCTAAATGGGAAAACTACTCAATGTGTTGGTAAAAAAAAATTCAATAAATTTTGTCAAATGTTTTTTATTCCAGTATTTGATCACAATATCAATTCTTTAGACGATGACCGGTTTCAGTCCCTAATGACCGAGCTCAGATCTTTTCTACACTATGTCCTAAAGTGATAATGACATAATGGTATCGTCAAAACATACAAATATAATCAGCACAGCATCGTCACATAGATCTAAAATAAAGTGTAGAATAGGCCACATAGACCACACGGTCATTATTGCAACTCGCTACTGTAGCCAGTTGCAATAATGACTGTGTGGGCGATGTGGCCTATCATTCGTCCAATTTAAGATCGTACTCTTCTGCACTGTGTGATCCCTGGCGTGAACGTGCTTTGGTTCAGTATCCTTAGAAATTCGTCGTGAACGCGCTGAGTTCCAACGCCCTTTAACAAGCACAGGTGCACATACTGCTTTGATCAGCGGCGACAGTCGACCGCGCGACCTTTGGTGCTAATGGACACTGTGAATCTCTCTGCTCAGTGTGGCGTGGCGTTGAGTTTATAACCAGATGTTTGTAACGCATCGTCGAGAGCTTCAAGGAACGCATTGCTCGTTGATGCGCGGCTTTGTGTGGTCATATGCAGGATATAACTTTTCATGCCGAAATGGGAAAGTTACTTAATGTGTTATAAAAAAAAAAAACAATAAGCTGAGTGCGACGCCTACTTCGTTAAGATACTGGCAGTAATCTTGAATGTTGTGATACAAATCTGAACCCTCAATCTACCAAGACAGGAAAGCATTATTGGATAACTTTCTAAAAAGCTCGCAAACTTTCTACTGCAAAGTTTAACAATGAACTCTCACTTCTTCCGACTGATGTATTTTCTCTCATGCCTCAGATTAACTCAGAGTTGGAACAATCGTACGACCGTTGTTTCGAAGGAAACGTGTCTCGTTCTGTGTAAATAATATTGCATATTATCGCTACTTCTTTCTATGGGACCTGACTCCTATTAGAAATGAAACAGTCGTGAAATGTACTGCTGTAATCTTATTTTTTATTTATTTATCTGTTTATTTGAATACTGAATGCAGAGGCACTAGAAGGAACAAAATTAAGTTTTCATGTAATTGAGTATACATTACTATTGCTAGAAGATTATTGTATCATTCCTTGGCTCCCACTATTCGTTAATAAGATGCTTAGCTGACAGTGGCGGGCAGATGATTATGTGTCTAGCACGCGGCTGGGTGGTTGAAATGGCTGTTGAGGCAATCGTCTATCTTACTTCGAAACCCCGCAAAAGCTTCTCATGCGCGTCATTCTGAGAGCTCAGATTGTAAAGTTTATCCTTGGTCTGGAGTTCCAGGTCAGCCGAGAACGATTCCGTTACACTACAGCAAATATCGACAGCTGCTCTGGTGAACGGTATTCTACTGGTTCAAGAGTGGAAGATTAATTACGGTCCTTGCTAAACCAAAACACATCCTAGTTCCGTCTCTACAGTTGTACAAGGGGAAGGAAACCACTACAAGCAGATATTCTTGCCCGCATTGTGTAACTGTTGGATGGTTTCATTCAATTGCAGCGCGTCATCATCGTTGGAGATATCGTATAATTTGCTATCATTAACATAATTGCTTCTGAGCCACATCGGACAGCTTCTTTAGTAAGTGAATATAGTTCGAAGATAATTTAAATTAAAGCAGTTATTCCAACTTTAACTTCTCCATTAGAAAGTATGTGATCTCTTTCTAGTGTGAAATATTCTTTAAGCAGCTGCAGTGGTTTCGTTCTTTTCGGTCAAAAAGATAAACGTAACTCCTTGCGGTGTACCTCAGAAACAACTTTTAAATGTGTGTGTGCTCTGTCAAATAACCAAGTTAATATGTCGAGCATCTACAGACAACAGACCTCCTCTTTTCGTTACCATACATGACTACTCTCTCTCTTACTTCCTCTCTCTCTCTCTCTCTCTCTCTCTCTCTCTCTCTCTCTGTCCCTCTCGCTCTCTCATTCGTTCATTGGGCGACGTCGTCGTCGTCCTCTCTCTCTCTCTCTTCCACTTCTTCCTCCATACATCGCAGCCTTAGGTAGCTTTCCGTCTTTGAAGAACGCGCATTTCGTAACAAGTTTCAGTTTACATTATTCTATTGTCCTCTTTAAAGAAGCGTACAATTTACAAGTTTTTATAAACCCTCGTCACTACTGCCGAATTTGTGAGTTCGTGAAACGGCTTCTGGTGCAGTACACCGCTAAGACAATTTCTCCCTGCCGCTATTACACAGCTATGCCCCAGGGTCAGGTAACAGGTTAGGAAAAACAAGGTTTGAAATCGCTCTAACAAAATAGTAACAAAGTAACACAAATGAGTTAAAATATTTACTTATGTTTCTGACTAGGTGAATATTGAAGTCTGCGACACTGCTCGTAATACTGTATAATACAACGAAAAGGCCCTCAATGGTTGGCTCTGAGCACTATGGCACTTAACATCTGAGGTCATCAGTCCCCTAGAACTGAGAACTACTTAAACCTAACTAACCTAAGGACATCACACACACATCCATGCCCGAGGCAGGATTCGAACCCTCGACCGTAGCGATGGCGCGGTTCCAGACTGAAGCGCCTAGAACCGCACGGCCACACCGGCCGGCGGCCCTCAATGCCTAAGTGCAAATAATCGTAGGCAAACTTCACCGTACATAGCAAATGCAATTTACAACAACTATCTGTTCACTTCTAAAGAGTTTACTAAACGACGTTCCCTGTTTAAATCAACCCTGGACGATGATATACAACCAAATGCGTGAGCTGCTATTCTATCTTCCGAGTAGACTTCTGTTCGCTGTCGTCCAGTCATTGGTGGATTGTAGGCGGCCAGCAATCGGCCGAAGCGAAGTCGATATCTTCATCCTCAGCGCCACCCATGGTCCTGGCGAAACTCGCGCAAGTACCGAGTCTCTATGACACCGGCACCAGCTCGCATCTTTGCACTTATGGGGCTTTTGTCGTGGCTGTGTCTTGTTCGGGCGACACGGAACAAGTGACAGAAAGAAAGTTCCACATCGCAGCAGCATGACAAAAGGAAAATAATTAAAAAAAGCACCATAAAAGGATTAAACGTTACCCTAAATTAGAGAACCCCTTATCTCGAGTTGATCATATAGTATTAAACGAGCCATTGTAAGTACCCTTTTACACATGATTATTTGCATGAGGGCATATATGTGAACGAATTTTTTTCCCTTTTTACATGAAAATCAACTGTTCCTGTACATATTATTACGTTTCATGAAATAATAATATAAAATGGGCTGCATTTGAGGCTTTGGAAATTTTATTCTGTCGAGGTATGGAGAAGGCAAGGGGAGTTTATCGCAGGGATTAGAGGGTTAGACCGGACCTCGCTTGCGTACTGCTGCAAACAGTGGATTCCAATGCCGTGACGGACGTCTTTGAGGACGAGACTACTACCAAAAGGCAGGTCGCGATTAATGAAATGGATAAAGGACGACATAGGAATGATGGCAGTTGTCACATGTTGAAATCGGCTGTTGCCACCAGTATTGTCATTTAATCGCGAAAATCCTGGTAATTACCGAAGAAATAGCTTAGTAGGTGAAATGGAAATCGTTGGTGGACCTGTTTGTACCACCTACCTTGAGATACAAAGGTCGGTTTCGAGCAGCAGGAACGACAAACGGATAAGGACGTGTTGCGATTTGGGGACAGGCCCTGAAGTCGTTATTTTGTCAGTCGTTTTATTCAGATACCTTGTTAATATCTTGTTTATTCCAATGTGGCTCATTGCGCTCAACGGTTATTTAAAAGGTATCAAAACAGGAGATGCAACTTTGTTTTCAGATGACTTTCTTATTTCGTTATATACCCCGTCTGAGACCATGCAGGAAGCACAGTGTATCTGAACTGTTCCCGCAGCACTTCCCTCAATATCACCAAAGATTATCTACCGAGTCCCCTGCATACAGGACGACAGTTATCTGAACTATATGAAATAAAATTAGGACAGGGCATAGTGAGAATACGCAGTATGGTCTGGTTTAGCGACGAAGCCCGCTTTCATTTGAATCAGTTCGTCAATAAGCAAAATTAGCGCATTTGGGGGACTGAGAATCCTCATTTCGCGATCGAGAAGTCTCTTCACCCTCAACGGGTGATTGTGTGGTGCGCAGTGTCCAGTTGCGGAGTAATCGGTGCGGTGTTTCTTAATGGCACAATGACTACCGAGCGGTACTTGAAGGTTTCGTAACATGATTTCATGTCCATTATCCAAAGCTACTCTGATTTCGACACGATGTGGTTCATGCAAGACGGAGCTCGACCCCATCGAAGTGTTTGATGTCCTGAAGGTGCACTTTGGGGCCGCATTCTGGCTATCGGGTACCCAGAGGCCACTGGCACGTGCCTCGATTGACAGCCACTTTCTCCGGACATGCCCACGTGTGACTCCTTATTGTGGATCTATATTAAAGACAAGGTGTACAACAATAATCCCAAAACCATTACTGAGCTGAAACAGCCATTCAGGAGGTCATCGACAGCGTCGTTGTTCCGACACTTCAGCTCGTCAGGCAGAATTTAGTTAATCGTCTGCGCCACATAATCACCAACGACGGCAGGCATATGGAACATAACTTAAATGCCAATATCTGTAATGATGTTTGCATGTTAGATAAAGGGTGTACACATCGTAGTCTGTCACTAATTTACTTTTTTTCATATAGTTCAATAATTGTCACCCTGCAGCTTCCAAATGTATTTAATAGAACCTGTATAACACATACTGATCGTACTGACAGTGTCATTACACATATTTGACTCACACCAGCAATTGTCAGTCGGTAAAACCCTCAGACTGTAGAATAAAAATAGCAGTACCATTAAGATACACATTTACCGCTACACGACGAATGCAGTTACGTCTCGAACTTGCACCACTGGCCATTAAAATTGCTACTCCAAGAAGAAATGCACATGAGAAACGGGTATTCATTGGACAAATATATTATACTATAATTGACATGTGATTACGTTTTCACGCAGTTTGGGTGCATAGATCCTGACTGAGAAATCAGTATCCAGAACAACCACCTCTAGCCGTGATAACGGCCTTGATACGCCTCGTCATTGAGTCAAACAGAGCTTGTATGGCGTTTGCAGGTACAGCTGCAGCAGCAGTCTAACAATATATGTATCCAGAAAGGTCCGCGCAAGACCTGAAACATGCGGTCGTGATTTATCCTGCTGAAATGTAGGGTTTCGGAGGGATCGAATGAAGGGAAGAGCCACGGGTCGTAGCACATCTGAAATGTAACGTCCACTGTTCAAAGTGCCGTCAATGCGAACAAGAGGAGACCGAGACGTGTAACCAGTGGCACGCCATACCATCACGCCGGGTGATACGCCAGTATGGCGATGACGAATACACACATCTCATGTGTGTTCACTACGATGTCGCCAAACACGGATGCGACAATCACGATTCTCTAAACAGAACCTGGATTCATCCGAAAAAATGACGTTTTGCCATTTGTGCACCATCGCAGGCGCTCTTGTCTGTGATGCAGCGTCAAGGGTAACCGCAGCCATGGTCTCCGAGCTGATAGCCCATGCTGCTGCAAACGTCTTCAAACTGTTCGTGCAGATAGTTGTTGTCTTGACTAAGGGATCGAGACGTGTCTGCACGATCCGTTACAGCCATGCGGATAAGATGCCTGTCATCTCGACTGCTAGTGATACAAGGCCGTTGGGATCCAGCACGGCGTTCCGTATTACCCTCCTGAACCCACCGATTCCATATTCTACCAACAGTCATTGGGTCTCGACCAACGCGAGCAGCAGTGTCGCGATACGATAAACCGCAATCGGGATAGGCTACAATCCGACCTCTATCAAAGTCGGAAACGTGGTGGTACGCATTTCTCCTCCTTACGCGAGGCATCACAGCAACGTTTCACCAGGCAACGCCGGTCAACTGCTGTTTGTGTATGAGAATCCTTTGGAAACTTTCCTCATGTTAGCACGTTGTAGGTGTCGCCACCGGCGTCAACCTTGTGCGAATGTTCTGAAAAGCTAATCATTTGCATATCACAGCATCTTCTTCCAGTCGGTTAAATTTCGCGTCTTTAGCACGTTATCTTGGTGGTGTAGCAATTTTAATGGCCAGTAGTGTATAAACTAAAACTGTCTCACTCTAAGGCACTGCTGAAATCGTTTATTCTGTGTTCGGTACTAATTAAAAGATTAAGTAATCAAATCATTTGTAATCACGTTGCTTACTATGCACACATGAGCCATAGCGGCCACGTGCGTTCTGACGATGGGTGCCGTCCGTTTGGCTCCTCCGCCTGCCTAATTTCCCAGCCTCAAAAACGGCAGGGACAGTTGTCGCGTTCCTCTCCCAGAGCCGTCCATTCTGGCACGTCTCGATGTGTGCACAGTGCCATAGAGAAACCTGTTCTGTCCCTGAGTAACAGGAGTGGACTGCGCTGCGCGACATTTTTATGCGTGCGTCGGGCGGCTGGCCGTTTCCCAATAATCTGCGGTGTATTGGAGGGAATTACGCCTCTATAAACTTCGGCAGCGGGAGTATCACTGAGAGATCTGAGCCCGGGGGTGCCGTTGCTCAGGTGGCTCCGCTCTCAGAGTTTACAACCAGCCAGGCAGCGCGGGTGGGCGTCCAGTACTGCCGGGGACCGGGAGAGAGAGAGAGAGAGAAAGAGAGAGAGAGAGAGAGAAAGGATTGTCCAGCAAATTGCCGACACCCGCGAGGCGGTCGAGGAGTTAAACTACAAGCTCCAGTTCCCAGATACCTGCGCCATTATAGTTAGTCACACTCTGCACAATTTGCGATACTGCCGCTTGTGGCTTCTATAGCAATGCTAATGGCCCGAAGCGGGACGCCAGCGCGTTGGCACTTAGGAATAAAATATCGTAACATCTGGCTGTGTTTCTGAAACAACTTGTTCTGGCAGTTCAAACTCTATACTGCATAGTTAAGGGGCACAGTCTTGAGAAATTCGAGGAGCAATTTGTCTCTAACGCTTCAATAGCAGCTAGAGTTACTTCATTTATGCTAGTAATTTAATTTTATAATGGTTATATATTAGAGTCGTTCTAACAGAGAGCTGCTCTCTGAAACAAGTTGGAAACGGGATACGAAATGAATCAACTACAGAACTCGCAGTAATATCACAGTACACTGTCAAAAGAAGAACCGGTATCCGAGTTGCAACTGCTTAAGCGGAATAAAAATAATTTTAAAATACGAAAATGTATCTGCTCTTCGACTCCTCATGTTCACCAGTAAAAGTCTGCATTTTGTAAAACTGTGAAACTCTATAGCAGTGCTAATGATCTAATACGAGGCACCATCGCATTGGCGTTTAGGACTAACTTATCGTAATATCTTTTAAAGCGACACATTGCCATTTCACTGTTTTGTTGTTTATTTAAGTAATTGGAGTTTAATGCCATTTTCTAGTATCTGATTTTATGTCTTTATCACATATTGCTGGACACTTAACATGTTGTCAAGCTCCAAAATGGCCAACCTTGAGCCTGACAACACGTTAAGTGTCCTGCAATATATGCTAAAGACATAAAATCAAATATTTGAAAATGGCATAAAAGTCTCAAACCTGGATTGTACTTAAATAAACAATAAAACAGTTCAATGGCGGTTGTGTTCCAATAAAAAATACTGTATGACTGTTGCTAATCAAAAATCGTAATATCTGCTTGTGTTTCTAGACCAACATATTCTGGTAGTTCTTATTTTATCCGACGTACAATGAATACGAATACGTTTTGTAACAAAAATCTTGAACGCCTGAAGAAACTGTCGAAACCTGTTGTTGAAAATAAAGAAATATTTACGCGATCTTGGCTTTAGAAAGCTTTTTACCAAGTAAAATACCAGGAGAAGATTCAATTATTCGACAACGTTAAGGGACACACTCTTTGTACGTAAGGACTTGAGAAAGTAAGCTATACGCCAAGAACATTACGCAACAAGAGTGGCGCATTGTCAGAAGAGAGTTCCGGTTTTTCTGCAGACTCAGTTCTGTCGTAGAACGGATAAGAGGTGCATCTTAGTGTGGGAGTGAAACAGCCCGGAAACTGGAAATGTACTCCAAAGTTGATGGGCAATACGGTTCTTGTGTGCTAAACTTCTAAATTGTAAACAGATTCGTCGTGAAATTCTGGTTGTATATGGACGTGGGCGATGCTGATTGGAAAGTCTAGATCTTGCAACATGAGATTTCCACAGTGTCGGCAAGCCAGAAAGGATATTTAGGAAATCTCGCAATATGAGATTTCCACCGTGTCGGCAAGCCTGAAAGTAGAGTTAGGGGCAAAGAGATGTTCAAACGACGGTGACGTTCTCACAGCCGTTCTCGAATATCCCCTTGACGAAGGAGCGGAATTTTGTCGTCTAGGAATAGAACGATTGGTACCATGCCTGTTCCCTATAGAAAATTAGTGTCTGTGCTGAAAATCAGTGTCATGTAAGTCCTTTTAAAGTGCAGTGCAGCACTAAAAGTTCCTTAACTCACTGCGGTAATGTGTACCATGCTTTCCAAAGTCTCGTCGTAAATACGAGGAGCAATTTGTGGGTGATGCTCCAGTAGAAGCTACAGTACTTTACTTCTGGAAGTACGGGTTTATTCATGAGTACTTCTGGGTTTTCCGAAGACGATTGCGCCAGAACTCCGACATATGAGGAAAAATTAGACATCTCGATCTACAGAGCATCTCTCCCTGTTTCAGTTCGTATAACATACTGAGGTGTAGTTGCATAGCGCACCGCTAGGTGCACTTTGTATGACCAAGATACTCTTGTCAATAAACTCTAGTGAATGACATGCTTATTTAAGCTCAGGGTGTCTAATCATATGTCGGTACTTCCTATTATTTAAAACTCAGAAATCCCCTTCAATTATTTTGATCTTTTTCTTTTCTGTGCCTGATTCCCTGTAAGTACATTATCGCTATAATCTGTGGTATATAAAGCTTATTTACATTTGCATTACAAAGCTAGATTATGTATTGTGGATGTGTAATTGACTCGCGTGGTCGTAGGTTATATGGGGCCGAGTGCGTGTTCTGTGTTGGTGTATCAGCGATATTCCGTTTACACAGTCCAGCACGCTTCGGAACAGTATTTGCTACCGTTACTCTCTTAAAAGGTTCTAAACAGCTTGCATCAACAGTAGTTGTTTTTGTGGGTAATTATAACTTGACGTTAACTGTTTATGTGATATCGAGAACTTAGTAATAACCCTGGTAATTTGTCACAAATGTTTTCGTCTTTCCTTTAGCAACATGCGGACTGAATAGAAAAACCCATTGTCCAATTTTGAATCCCGGATGCTTAAAGTGTACGTTGCCTAATTTCTCTTGCCACTCTAATGCTCTGGTATTTTCTTTCTGTACCTTTGTCCACACGTCCTTAATGATTCGAGCACATTTCCTAACTCCTTCTCCATTCTTTCTTTCTTTGGGCTTCATAATATCGAATGGCGACGGCAACTTCCTTTCATAAATAACTTCATATGGCAACATGCCCGTTCCTTCATGTGTTTTAGCGTTGTAAGCGCTTACACAGTATTGAACAACGATATGCCAATTGCTGTGTTAGTTGATGATAGAATACCTAAGCATCTTCCGGACAGTACAGTGGTTCTTTCAGTCCGTCCGTTTGCCTGTGCCTGTAATGGGGTGTTGCATAAGTTACGTACTTTCAGCAAACGGCAACGTTGTTTCAAGAGCTCAGACATGAAATTACTACCTTGGTGTTTCTGGTAAGCTGGATTTTGAAATCCAATTATTGACCATAGTCTGTGAAATGGTGTTTTCCTGTTGATCAGAGAGACTAAACATGGTTAGATATCTTGAGAAATGATCTATAATCGTTAGTACGTACTCCGAGCTTGTGTGTCCGCAATTCGTGGTCTAGTGGCTAGCATTACTGACTCTGGATCGAGGGGTCCCAGGTTCGATTCCTAGCCGGGTTGGGGATTTTCTCTGCCAGGGAACTGGGTGTTTGTGTTGTCCTCATTATTTCATCATCGTCGTCATCATTCGTGACAGTGGCTAGATTGGACTGTGTAAAAAATTGGACTGCGAAAAAATTGCGACTTCGTACGGGCGCTGATGACCGAGCAGTTGAGCGCTCCACAAACCAAACATCGTCATCGTCTCCAGCTTGTGTTTTACCAAGGGAACCATAAAAATGGAAGTGTCGCCTAACGCGTCGAGCGAGCAGGTCGTAGGTTACTTCCGCCTGTGCCGCAGCGCCGCTTATGTTGAAGCTACTCAGTCTTGTCGGTGTATCCACCGGAGTCACATCGCAGATGTAGTTAAGTAGCGGAGTTTGTTGTCGTTTTTCTCTTGGGGGGGGGGGGGCTGTTTTCTGCCCGTGCCATGGTGTCTGTTGAGTCTTCTAAGTCTGTTCCTCGTCGAGCTACTGTTCGTTTCAGTTCTGACAAAAGTACGCGTCGTGTTCAACCTGGCTCCTTAGAAATTCACCATTCGTTGGCCAATATTATCCGTGTTACACCTGACCAGGTAGATACTGCTTACTTCGATTCTCATTTGTATGCAATCTCTGTGAAGTTTTATGAGCCCGTTCAAGTAGAACGGCTTCTCTCTCAGGTTGGTTCTAAAGTGTTGTTTACACATCGAGATGGTTCCGTTAGTCAAGTCCTCCTTGAAAATGCGGCGCTCGAATATACTGCAGTTAGAATTATAACCTTCCTCCTGAAGTGGACGATTCATTTCTTAAAACAGAGTTGCTTCCGTTTGAAGTAATACGACATATCCGATGGGAACGCTGGTCAGCACAACATCGCTTCCAGTCTTATAGTGGTATCCGGACTGTGGACATGAGTGTTAACAAAAAATATTCCTCCCCACTTAACTGTTTGTGGTTACCGGATCCATGTTACGTATGCAGGGCAAGAAGGAACATGTTTTCTCTGTAACGAAGCGGTCATCTCAGATCTGACTGCCCACGCCGTACTGCTGTTCTGACGTCGTCTTATCAAAAACGTCTTCCTTTAACTTTAGCAGACATAGTGTCATCGCAGTCAGCTGTCAGTCAATCTCCAGCATTAAGCGACGTAGGGGCAGCATATCCCCTTACTCCTCGCGAATTTCCACCGTTGCCGAAGCGTCCCAGTGCGGCCTCTGTCCATGAGGCGACGACGGCTCCTGCAGCGCACGTCAAACGCCGGCGGACTGACGACGGTACAGATTTCGAAGACGCCCCACTCCAGTCTCGGTTTTCTAATACGGCGTTGATAGAGGGTGCACCTTCTGGCGGTAGTGAGTTCTTTACTGACGTTTATTGTGAATCCAGTATTATCAGAGGTGATGTAGCTGCTTCTCTTGATGTTGAAATTTGTGGTGAAATGGGGTCCCCCACTTCACCCGTAGACGCGATGGTTTCCGTGAGTTCAGAATTTCCCGCGGAGACGTCGCCTGCTGGCCAGTCTTCATAGTGTACTAGTGCAATACCACCCCTCCTCCACGCTGATACGGGAGAGCAACAGGATTCTACAGGTTCTCTTCCTGATGATCAGGAGATGCCATCCGACACCGGTGCTGCATTACCTGTTTCTTCTGTACCTGATGTTGCTGTTAGTCGTTCTGAGTTGTGCTCCCCGATTTCCGATGAGTGCAGTGCCAATGCCTCCTCTATCAAATCGTAGCTTGACGTGCCCCCAACCCTTCCACGGAGTGATGCGAAACAGCGTTTCATCCTGCACGTGCACCGGCGGGTCGTAAAAAGGAAAACGAGGATTCCTCGGCTTTCGGTGGGGAGGATTAGAATTATGGCCGGTCGAAGTGGCCGAGGGGTTCTAGGCGCTACAGTCTGGAACCGCGCGACCGCTACGATCGCAGTTTCGAATCCTGCCTCGGACATGGATGGGTGTGATATCCGTAGGTTAGTTAGGTTTAAGTAGTTCAAAGTTCTAGGGGACTGATGACCTCAAAAGTTAAGTCCCTTAGTGCTCAGAGCGCTTACGTGTGTTAACGGATGCAGGCATATACATTTTTAACCGTCAATGTTAATAGGATATGTTCCCAATTACGGCTTGCTAAATTGCGCCAGTTTATTTACGATTCCAAAGCTGATATCGTGTATTTACAAGAGCTATTATTCGACTTGTTTTGTCTTCCTGGATACTATGTTTTTCAATGTCGCGAGTGAATATTCTACCGGTATGAGCTTTCCTTGATCGAGACGGAATCCTGCTGGCGGACTTCGAAAGGCTAGATGATGGTCGAGGTATAGGCTGTAGTTTTTATGACCTCACCTTAATTTTTCTTTACGCTCCGTCTGGATCCGGTCGTTCATCCGATCCCGTGTGGTTTTATAAGGAAGAAATTGTTTATTTACTCCGACGGAACCCGCGCAAGGTTTTATTGGGGGGGGGGGGGGGGTTGGCGATATTCACTGCGTCTTACGTCGTGTAGATCAGACCCACAATTATACATGTCGTGAACTTAATGATATGGTGACGTCCTTCCATCTCCAAGATCCTTGGGTTTGCAGATATGCTACACTGGTGCGGTTTACGTTTTTTACAGCTACTTCAAGTAGCCGATTGGACCGCTTTTATTTATCTGCCCCCATATGTAGTCAGCTTACATCGACTGATGTAATTCCTCCCAGTTTCACTGATCACTGTGCTGTTTCAATTGCTTTTAACAACGTCCAGCAGCGGGTCCATCTTTCGCGCCTTATATTGGAGCTGAACATTCTACACCTCACAGACTCCTCTCTGAAACGCATCATCGCAGACTAATGGCGGCGGTCAACCCAGTCCCATGCGCGTTATTCCTCACTTCTATAGTGGTGGGTTACCTTTGCTAAATCCCGGATTCGAAATACACTCAAGCATTTTAGCGCTGAAAAGGCGGCTGAAATAAGGCGAACTAGGGAATTTTATTATGCTGTCCTTCGCTATCTTTACGATAATGCTCGTGATACCCTCTTGACAGTCGTCGAGGTCCACCGTGTGAAGGCAAAACGTAGGTAAATGGACGGTGTCCGATTGCGTTCCCAGCCTCGTTCAATCGTACAGGATGAGTTGACCTCTCTCTATCATCTTCTTCGGCTTCACAAGCGATCTCAAAGCACCTGCCTTTCAGCCATTCATTCTCTAGATGGGCGTGAGTGGTCCTCCCAATCTGATATCATGTGTGAACTTTACCAGTACTTTTCCGAACTTTATACTGAACTGGATTCAGAAGGCCTACCGTCTGTTGATTTTACAGCCCTCTTTGATAGTGTTGTTCCGACAGCTCTCCAGGAAGAGTTTTTCTCTGTATTCAATCGCGATGATATACTTGATACTGTGGCTCGTTCTCCCTCCCACAAGTCGCCTGGCTTCGATGGGCTTCCCTAAGAATTTTATATTAGATTTTGGCCCCTGAAAGGAGATACGATAACTTCTATGGTGAATGAAGAATTCCACTGAGGCCTTCTCCCGCCCAGCTTTAAGGTTGCTAAAACTGTCCTGCTCCCTAAAAAGCAGGGACGTTTGCGTGTGGATCAGGTCCACCCGATAACCCTCTTGAACTATGATTATAAAATAGTGGCGCGAGCGGTCAATAGCCGATCATCGGTATTGTTGGTTAACTAGTATCCTCGAGAGCCATCAAAGTTGTCTTCGGGGTAGTGCTCTCCTGTCTCCCGCTGCTGCATGGTGAGATTTAATTTCGATTTCACGGGCATGACTGCCTGGGAAACTTAACAACCTACTTTCAGAAATTGGAAATGTTTGGGCCCGAAAGATTAGTTCTCTTTATAAATGAGGGATTGTGGTCCAATATAGGTAGATGTTTTTTGCCAAGACATGGCCATGCTGACTGTGAGAACGACATCTGCCTAATCTTAATTCTTCTGTTTCTCAAACAAGAGAGATTTGTACGCACTACTTCACTCCCTGAGGATATGAAAAGTAGATGCATGGGAACACCATGTAACGTGGTTATATTATTGAGAACAACTGTGTAAGCTGAAATGACATGTCTAATGTAGCAATTTTTGCACAAAAATACACGATTTTACACAGTTTTCAATTTGACAACATAAAAACAGTTGTGAGGATAACGCATCTCGCCAACACCAAAAAGTGAAATAATCCTAAATACAACAATATAAATATTAACTCTCAGAAAGAATATTAATACTAAAGACAACAATATTAAAGTTTAATTAGAAGTTTCTTTACAAAACTGTTCCTACACATACGTTATGATGTTGTTCAGTACTACGAAAATCGTCCGATTACGGTTCAAAGTTCGGCACAACTTAATATGACAATCAAGTCTACGGTGGATAGTTAGTTATGTGACAAATTTGGCGAAACATTACCCAAGGCCGATCGAATTTACAGTGCATGCAAGCTGGTGAACCATAATGTTTACGCCTCTGCACGTGGTATTTACCTTAAGCTGTGATGTGCTGCCATCTGCTAGGCCGCTCTCTTCCTCTGAAATTCCTATAAAACTGATCAATCCTTTGCTGAACTTTCCAGAAGAAACTTTCCTTGTGTTTCTCGTTATGCGAGAAAATATGGATTCAGCCTTAGTCTTTCTAGGTGGTGACATACACACGTGTGGTGGGAGCAGCGCGCATATTATAGCGCCCTCTCAGCTCTCGCAAGAACAGTTAACTAATCGGCTGGTTATTTTCTCCAGAGTTGGAGCTAAACTTTGCTACAGCTAATTTCTAGCTGGCTTTCAGCCACTGTGAACGCAGTGTTCACATAAATTTCTTATCTGCATCGTACAGAGGGTTAAGTGCTCCATTCTGCACTTGACGTTAGTTCAGAGAAGAGTCCATGAAAATTTCTGTCGTGTCTTACTCATGGCCGAACTACCTACCCCACCTGGGTTCGTTCGTTCTTCACGTCACGGTCTTTTTCGACCAAGAGGAGCGTTCCTATTATTTTGTGTTAACTCTCTCTACCAATCACAATGTCCCTGTATGAAACTGCCTCGAAACTTCAGCATTTTTCTCCTTCCTAGTGCGTTTCCGCTAATCAGACGTTTTGTGCTAATTCTAGACATCTAAAGTACATTGACCTTCATGTGTGTTGCACTCTCTGGACACGTGATCGAAATGCATCACTGTTCGTATCCCTTTGGAATTCCAAAATGCAGCTTTCTAAAGATTTTTCTCTGGCCCTCTGCAGATGTGCCGTTACATGCGTTTCTCCCACCTGAGTCACCTGGTCGGGTCATTTACTTTCCTCCTGCCAACCTTTTAAATGGTTTCCGTGAGAACCGCTACAGTGCGCCTTCACTTCTGCCCTTTTCCCTCTGGCTTTCAAACTAAAAACGCCTCTCACTGCTTTTTCCACCTTCTGCTCAAAGACATGCAATTTACAGAAATGGTGTGTTAATTACCGTTGATTGACTGTAATCACTTTTCGCATTACGTACTGATAGGCAAATTTGCTCATAACCGCCGAATTACGTTAGGTGTCATATTCACATTCTCGTTGCGATGTATAAAGCTTTCAAGTAAGGTGCGAATCTGACCTTCATTTATTCTGCCACCTTACTGTGTCTGGATTGGCTGCCTGGCTAATGCAACAGTCAAGGTGCGACATACAATGTGTAGAAGGTTGTTTGATTGGTTTGTGTAATGTTGGGGCAGTTTCGTTTTGCTAATTCCCCTCCGGTGCTGAGACTTAGTGGAAAGTGGTTGTGATTCTTTGCCTTCCTCATCTTATAGTCCACTATGGTGGAGTGATACTTGTTGTCTGTATCTTGTGGTGGACTAAGAGCCATAGGCAGTTTCCAACTGTACCGACAGTGGAAATGCTTATCATCTCACACATATTGTGTGTCACAAGAGCAAACTGATTCGTCTTCAGTGGGCCACCTGCAGCATATACCATTATATCTGTGAGTGAAATTGTTTGGCCAGACCAGTGAACAGGTGCATCTCACGCCGAAATCTGCCAGCATCTCAGAGGGATGTTTTCCATGATCTGGCAATCAGAATGCAACACCGGTTAGTTTGCAAATTTTTGTAGATGCATTAGAAGATTACAGCTGCTGCAGCACACCGCTCCTCGCACATAGCACTCATTTTCTGCTGCCACCTGAATGAAAGTAAAAGGGTATAGTATTGTGTACTGAATCAGGGACCTAGAAACTCCAGGGAGGCTTTGTCCCACCGTAGCCCTCAGTGTTTCACAACCCCACAACAAGCCACAGCAGTCCACTCACTCGACCACTGCCCCACACCAAACCTAGGGTTAGTGCGCAGCTCGGCCCCCAGTGGACCCCCCTGGGAACGTCTCATACCAGACGAGTGTAACCCCAAATGTTTGCGTGGTAGTGTAATGATGGTATACGCATACATGGAGACAGTGTTTGCACAGCAAACGCTGACATAGTGTAACTGAGCCGGAATAAGGGGAACCAGTCCGCATTCGCCAAGACTGATGGAAAACGGCGTTAAAAACCACCCACAGGCTGGCCAGAACACCGGACCTCGACACTAATCTGCCACGCGGATTCGTGCCGGGGACCAGCACTCCTTCCTGCTCGGGAAGCAGTGTATTAGACCACATGGCTAGCCGGGCAGGCTAAGCATATAGTACTCCTGTACTGGCATAGAGTTGTTAAATGATACTCACGACTCCTTCTTCTCAGGTGAACCACAGTGGGTAGTATATTCGGTCATACTTGATTCCATTTGAATAGAATTGGGCATTACAGTGAATTCATGTAAACAAAGTCAGTTTGCGTTGTAAAAGGAATTAATTCAAGGGAGAAATAGTATAGTTTGCACCCTAATGTATGCTTTGCCAATCAAACACCATTCCTTTTCTGATTTTAGTTGGTCATTTCTGCGTAAGATTTATCAGCTAGTTATAGTTACAAAATTATTAATAAAACTAGTCATTATTTTGTAAACTTAATACGCCACTGTTCTCATTCATACTTACTCAAACACGCACTGTTTTCGGTTCATTGTGTAGTACATACATACATCATAAATTATTAAACTAAGTAATTTTATTAATTATTTGAGTTCTGAAAGTTTCCACAGGCATAGGCAATGAAAGTGCCATGACCAAATTCACTGATTCGTACAAAAAATTAAGGGTATGTGTCATGATTTGAAGGTTATGGAAAAGATATACTTTTCTTTATGTAAAAATAACATTTAGCATAACTGAGACATATATATATGATTAATGCAAGCGATTACTTGCAATGTCTGCAATGCCTGTGCCACTAGCAGTGACATAGCAATCCTACTTCTTAATGGTTAATCGCTGAAAACATCGCTTAACTTCCTGATGGAAGGGGTATCGCGCTCTGTCCATGATGTCACAATAGGAAACATCTACGCGCCCTTAGGTTCGGGCCAGTCCTTTGTGGCTGTGGTTGCCCTTCTCTATATGGGACATCAGGACACCTTAACATTTGGTGAGTATTTGCCGAATGGGCAACTACCACACTACGGTCGATGTGTGGTGCTCACCACCATTGTAAACAACCTTTGACTCGGTGACGTGTGGGAGTATGTATATGGCGATTGGAAGAGATTCATGCACTTCTCTAGTCACATACACCAGGCCTATCTCTCGTGTTCAATTGTTTGGGGCACACAGGAAACTGAAATATGGCCCGTTGCTTTTCCAACCAAACAGCCTGTATATGCACTCGTACTGTCACCTCGAGCCGCCAAATGCTGTGTCACGGACGAGATCTCTGGAAATTGACCCTGTTATTCCCACTTTCGCCTGAATACCGGCATCTCGTGGGGGCAACTTAGACATCCTGCTGCCGACGGTGAGGGGAATACCTGACTGCACTTTCACGGTGTCTGCTATGCCCCAAGCTGGCGATTACGAAGGTACCAACTGGTCATGGCAGGGACGTTTCCACTTGGAGGCGGCGCTCACTAGAGTTTTATAACCAGACTCTACATGATCATGGTGCATTGCCGCACTCGCCTGTCCGTCAGCAGATAATGAAGCGTGCGAAAGTATTGATCACTGCACTCATGAAGCAGCATGTCGGAGGGATGATTGTTCATATGTTCCCCGTGAATAAAATTGGCAACAAAATCCTGTCGATGTATAACATCATTGCTGAACGCTGGCGTCGGCGAGAGACACTTATCCATGTTGTAACTTTAGCCGATGGTCGTTAAGGGGCTACCACCATCTGGGTGCAATTGAGTCTCTTGCCTTACGTATGGCACGATACCGCAGGACGTGCAAATGGAACTACTTTAGGATGTAACGGAGGAGGAGGTCACTCCAGCTATATTGACCAGGAAACATTGCAAGTCGCCAGGACCTGACACCCTCCCGCTGGAGTTCTGCAGTATCTAAACTGCCTATTACTGACGCTGGGACGGACATAAACCGTGACCTGATGTTCCCTGAGGTACAAGCTCCTGATGTTTTCCTCGAAGAACTGCTCATTCCTGTACATAAACCAAATGGAGGAACCTGCGCCCCCTACCGCTCCTGAATGAGATGACCAGGTTTATAACAGCGCGCTCCAAAGGGTCGTCCGCTTTGTGACCTCCCACAATCAACCGTCTCTACGAGGCAATCACAACATCCGGACTGCCTAATTTCGATATCACGGCATTAGCACTAATCTGCTTGCACAGACGCGTCTCTTGGCTGCACTCGATGTCAGGCCTTCGATTGAGCTGATCACTCCTATCTGGCAGCGGTGATGCACAATCTAGGGTTCCCAGGTAACTTTGTGGAGGTAATAATGCGTCTACTATGGGGCGCCGTCTCTAGGGTCCTGTACAACGGTCGTCTTACACCGCTCAACCTGGTATAACGATCGGTGCGGCAAGGAATCCGTCATTCTGCGATCCTGCACACTGTCGCCTGGCACCATTACTTTACAGCCTCTGTCAGTGCCTGAATGGATGTCTCTTGGCGGCCACACTCTTTGTTGCATGGCTCATGCGGACGAAGTGGTCCGCGTCATGTGCAGTGGCAACGATATTCACGCAGCGTGGGAGTGGGATGAGTCCTACGGCGCCACTTCAGGCAGCATCATTATTAGCAAATATCTGCGCACTGTCTATATATAGGACGTGGGCTTTCCGGTGCCTCATTCCCCTGTGGGTCTATGATGTGGAACGATGCTTGAGCATTGATTTTCCGGGCAACCTGCGGCGATCAGTGGCCCTTAACAGTAGGATCCTATAACGCCGCATCCGGGCAGAGCTCCTTGACCATCGACTCAAAACCCTGGACGTGCTGTAATAGACTTGCATGCATCTCATATACCGCGCATGGTCCAGAGTTTCGCCATCCCACAGTCAATTGCCAGACGCATATTGGTAGCATTGGGCTCCTTTGTGTACAAAGGCGTATTGTTTAAAGTCTGCTATGAGTCCCTCACCTTCCTGAAGCTCAAAGGAGATCTCAAGTTTTGTTAAGTAACAAAAAAAAAAGAACTGTCAAAATACTAAACTGTCAAAATGTCTGTCAAAACCTTTTTTTTCGTTTCATAACTACAAAAAATTCTATACTTCCCACAACTTGACATAAAAAATTTAGGAAATATGCAGTATGGTTATCACTTCCTACTAGACGTCACTTGACAGTAGCAATTAAGCCTAAACAGGTCTGCCATGTAAAATATTAAATATGGTATCTTACTGCAGCTATTTTGGAGCTTTCACATTCATTGTGTTTTATAATAACGTACACTGTGTTGAGGGCCAAACAGATCGTAAGTAATCTGAACTGAATCAATAAGCTAATGTTCTAACTCGAAGTAGCAAAGAAATGCAACAGACAAAAACCACCAAGTAGCTATTGTCGTGTGCACAAATAAGGACAAGTGACGGCAATGTTCTAATTGAATGGGCAGCGCATGCACGTAAGGTGAGAGAAAATCCCTTTCTCTGGACGATGCCGAGAACGGCTCTTTATTTCATCCTCGTTTCGTGCCGTTCTCTACTGGCTTATAGCGTCCACAGCGAAAGCAGCGAGTGCAGCATTACCATTTAAATGGCGATACGACTGTAAGAAGAAAAGAGCACCCATGAAACGACTGACTGATGACTTGCCCTGGGCAAGAACCCAGCGCCCCTCCGAATGAATGCGAACGTGGCACGGCCGTTTTACGATGATACAATACTTTCATGTATGGAGTGCCGGCTGAACGCTTTTTCTACTGAACCCGTCGGCGACTAGATGACGAACGATCCCTTCGCATGTCGCCAGCCATTTATGAAGATCTATGCCTGGGGTGCTGCATCCGGTACATTAGCCATTCTCGTCTGTAGCCCGCACGGGCGCGCGATTAACAATTGAGAGCTCCAGCTAAAGATTTCCTCCAGTCCATCAACTGATTCCCTAGATGAACTGGGAGCTGTTCTGTACATTTTCGGACAGTGAAAATACTTCAGTGTGACATCGTACTGCAGTACTGAAACTGTCCTCGGCGGCATCGGCAGACAGACTCTAGGAAGGATTCACAAGAACACAGGACAAGAAGCCACCATGCGGGAAGTGATTGCGGACATTCTGACAGACCCAAAGGCAAGTGTATGATCAAGACCGGTGTCAAACAGGAAGCTTAAATTTCACCATTTTCGTTCGAGATAGTGCTGGATGAAGTAGTCACATGTTGGTGAGCAATGGACGACGATATAGGAATGCCAAAGACACATCTGAGGGAAAAAAGGGACAACAGTGCCCAAGAGGATGGCCTAGCCTTTGCAAACCACATAGTGCTATGAAGTGAGACAGAAGAAGACGCAAATAACAGATCCACAGCCAATACAAGATCTGTTGAATGGAATGAACAATCTAATGAGTACAAAGTACGGATTGAGGGTAAATCGAAGTAAGCCGAAAGTAATGAGAAGTAGCTGAAAACAGAAGAGCGAGAAACTTTACATCAGGATCGACGGTCACAAAGTACATGAAGCTAAAGAATTCTGCTACCTAGGCAGCAGAATAACCAATGATGGACGGAGCAAGGAGGACATCACTGGCAAAAAGGACTTTGCTGGCCAAGAGAGGTCTATTGGTATCAAGTATAAGCCTTAATATGAGGAAGAAATTTCTGAGAGTACAGCATTGTATGGTAGTGAAACGTGGACTGTGGGAAAACCGGAACAGAAGACAATCGAAGCATTTGAGATGGGGTGCTACGGGCGAATGTTGAAATTAGATGGGCTGATAAGGTAAGGAACGAGGAGGTTCTGCACAGAATGCGAGACGAAAGGAATATGTGCAAAACAATGACAAGGAGGAGGGACAGGATGATAGGACATCTTTTAAGACATGAGGGAACTACTTACATGGTACTAGACGGAATCGTAGAGGACAAAAACTGTAAAGGAAAACAGAGATTGGAACACATCCTTCAAATAATTGAGGAAAACTAGGTTGCAAGTGCTACTTTGAGATGAAGAGGTTGGCACAGGAGAAAAATTCGTGGAGGGCCATATGAAACCAGACAGAAGACTGATGACCCCCCCCCCCCCCCCAAAAAAAGAAAGCTTTCGTAACGGTAGTCCGTGATCAGCTCAGCACTAATATCAAGAGCGAGCGAGGTGGCGCAGTGAATAACACACTGGACTCGCATTCGGGAGGACGACGGTTCGTTCCCGCGTCCGGTCATGATTTAGGTTTCCCGTGACTTCACTAAATCGCTCCAGGCAATTGCCGGGATGGTTCCTTTGACAGGGCACGGGTGACTTCCTTATTTATTTATTTATTGTTCCGTGGGACCAAATTAAGGAGGTCTCCAAGGTCATGGAACGAGTCAATACATGAAATTATAACACGATAGTACAAACAGATAAAATGAAATATAAAAACCATATTCAAGCGACAAATTTCTGCAGATTGCAACGCTAGGCCACCAACTAGTATGAGCGTCAGAACCATTCATCGGAACATCATCGAACCGGGCTTTCGGAGCCGAAGGCCCACTCCTGTACCCTTGAAGGCTGAGCGATACAAACCTCTACACCTAGCCTGAGCTCGTCAACATCGACACTGGACCATTGATGACTGGAAAAATGTTGCCTGTTCGGACGAGTCTCATTTCAAATTCTATCGACCGGATGTACGTGTACGGGTATGGAGACAACCTTATGAATCCATGGACCCTACATGTCAGCAGCGGTCGACCGGAGTGGCCGAGTAGTTCAAGGCGCTTCAGTCCGGAACCGCTACGGTCGCAGTTTCGAATCTTGCCCCGGGCATGGTTGTGTGTGATTCCCTAGTTTGGTTTAAGTAGTTCTAAGTTCTAGCGAACTGATGACCTCAGCAGTTAAGTTCCATAGTGCTCAGAACCTTTTTTTTTTTGTCAGCAGGGACTGTTCAAGCTGGTGGAGGCTCTGTAATGGTGTGTGGCGTGTGCAGTTGGACTGATATGGGAGCCCTGATATGTCTATATACGACTCTGACAGGTGACACGGACGTAAACATCCGTCTGATCATGTGCATCCATTCATGGCTCTGAGCACTGTGGGACTTAACATCCCCTAGAACTTAGAAGTACTTCAACCTAACTGACCTAAGGGCATTACACACATGTATGCCCGAGGAAGGGTTCGAACCTGCGACCGTAGCATTGGCGCGGTTGCAGGCTGAAGCGCCTAGAACCACTCGGGCACCGACGCCGGCCCATCCGTTCATGTGCATTGTACATTTCGACGCAGTTGAGTAATCCCACCAGGACAATATGACACCCTACACATTCTGAACTACAGAGTGGCTCCACGAACGCTCTTCCGAGTTTAAACACTTCCGCTGGCCACCGAAGTCCCCAGACATGAACATTATTGAGCATATCGTGGATGACTTGCAACCTGCTGTTCAGGTTATCCGCTCATATTCTTAAGGATATATGGACAGCCCTGGAGGATCCATGGTGTCAGTTCCCTCAAGCATTACCTCAGAGTCCATGCCACGTGGTGTTGCGGCATTTCTGTGTGCCCGCGGAGGATCTATACGATGTTAGATACGTGTGCCAGTTTCTTTGGCTCTTCAGTGCATGACGTCACCAAAAGTCTCCGATAATGGCCACGCGAGATCTAGTGGAGTAATATCGTAGTCGAGTAGTGCGCGTCACAGGCTGAATTTTATATGAACCGAGGCGTCTGATGGCGAGTAATGACATTACATTAGGCTGCTACGCCGTGCCAGCGGTTGAGACAGCACAAGTCTGTTGTCGTTGCCGACACTTTGCTGGTGCCACGTGGTTTCTTCCCGTGCGCGCCCAGGGTGGGAGCTTGTTATGCCGGGTCACTTTCCCAGTCATAAGCGGAATGCTTAAGATGCGGATAGACGGATGGGGCGTGGGGGAGGGGGGGGGGGGGGCGGCTTCCTGCCGCGGCAGACAATGGCCGCCTCCTCATCGGGATGCGAGCGCGCGCCGGCAGGCCGGCGTTGGCGCCGCGGTGTCGCGACGGCGGCGCCACAATAGCCGGCCGGCGGTGATGTCACGCGGGTGGTTCCCCGTGCAGGTGGCCGCCGCGACCGCAGCGCCGCACCCGTGGCCACTACTCCTCACACCTCCTGGTCACACAAGTCGCGCCAGCCGCAAGTACCTCCACAGACTTCGCACCCACGCTGTCTGGTATGCTTGTCTCAGCTGTTGAATGGTGCGCAGTACGTTTACGTAGACGCCAGACACTGTTTTCCGTAATCCGAATACCCCAATTTGGCTTCTGGTTGGTCATGTTTTATTTTCCGTATACGCAACTGACCAGGCGAAACTACTTTCGTGCCGCCACAATTGTGGGTTCTTTGATTGCTGTGGATGAAGGTTCGTTTTTAACTACAGCAGGTGAAATTTTAGTTCACTTTATTACATAAGTGAACAAAAGATTTACTTAACTTTGGCACAGTTTGTAACACCACAACTTACACACTACATACTCTTTGTTGATTCATTTAGCTTTCTGTTTTGTTCAACATCCCATCGCTGAACTTCTGTAATTAGTGTATGATTAATTCGACACTGTAATAAGCACAATATGAGCAAATGATATGTTTTGTCTTTCTCACTTAATCTCTTTGGTTCTCTCTGAGGTTGAATAATTTTGTTTACATAATTTTTTATAGAAATGTCAATATGTGCAAAGGTTCTGTTTTATTTAATATGTTTGCTTGCGGTTATGTAAACTGCTGACCTTCAATTAGGGTTCTTAGTTATTTTGTACGTAAAAGGTGTTGTGGTTCCACTCGGGAACGGAACTGTGTAGCGCGTGCAAATTGTGGTTGGCCTAGGTAGAAAAGGTGGAACAAGAATCAGTCGGGGACGAGTTACCAAACTGTCAACTGCTCATGAAAAAGTTGTATATTGTACTGTTGCCGAGAGAGGCTTTCCGTGCTTCCAATGCTTCGGATGGACGGATAAAGTGCTGGAACTATTCTGGAATTGATATCTATCATCGCCACGAAGTAATGATAGAGCCCAGCAATTCTACCTGCAAATCCACATACCAACAAGCACTCGCCACCACATTGCGCAATCACTGTAATAGAACAGAAGAACTATAGTAATGTACAGTGAAGGATCACCTTATTGGATATGTTAGTGTGCTAAAATATAAGGTAACTTATAACCGAATTTATGTACGTACCTTGATATTTTTCCTTATCACAAAACTTCTCAAGTTCCGCTCCGTGCAAACTTTGATTACCGAGTGCGCTTACTTAAAGTATATTAAAATTAATACGGCAATAGTTTGTGCTAAGATTAATAATGTATGTTGATAGGATCTAACAAATATGTCAATTTTGTGTCTCACTGTAGTAAAAATTGAAAACTGCAGTTGTGGAAAGTTATATACTCATGCTTGCTAAGCACTTGTTTCTCTTGTGTACTGAAAGTGCATATTAATAGTGTGATACGAAAATAGTAACATCTTTTATTCAAAATTCAGTGAGAAACTGTTTGTTAGTGAAATACATTTAACTTTCATTCTACATAGAAAAGTATTTGGCTGAGAGAGACTTAACCTATGACCAGTTCATAATTTTGCAGTGAACTACATTTACAATTTTTTGTCAGATAGGAAAATGTTTGAAAAGTAATATTGAACCTATGCCCATTTTATGATTCTAAAGTGAACATTGATAGTAATATTATTGAGACTATTCAGTTTGACCAAGCTTTGAAGGCAAAAGCATATGTCATTTTCCGTTACCTTTATGCAAATAGCTATGTTCTCTTATCATTGTTAGCAATTTCTTTAACGCGAACAAATGCAGGTGCCAGAGTTCATTGCACTCTCATGTGACAAAGTATAGGCTGTCATTGCCCATTGAAGGTAGTTATTTTCAGTTTCTTGAACAAGAGTGTTACTCATTCTTATGCCTAATAAGACTGGCGACCTTTGTTATTATCATTTGGCAATTGTGGATAGGAAAATTATTGATTGTTACTGTTTAAATATTTACGTAATTCCAACTTTCACTTCCGATAAGCTACCTCCGTTAGGTATATCACGGTCAACACAACTAAAATCCTTTCATAGGGTAACACTGCTCTGCTTCTTTATACTATAATTGCTTGATTAAAAATAATTTCATAATACGAACTGCCTCCAGTTTTGAGGTTATGGTATAACAGTAGCAGACGGTAGTGTTCTATGTTCTCTGCCACAGGACTAGTGATTAATTTACAAGTGGCATTGACTATTAATGCATTACTTGATGCACAGGTTGACGAACTGTTCTGCTGCAGTACAACGTTCCACACTGACAAAAGCATGTGTCCTGTCATCGGAAACTTCAACTATCACATTGGTCCAAGACGATGATGTTCTCTGCTGTAGATCAAGTCTCGAATTGGGAAAGAGCTCTTGCTATCCCGACACTATATTGACCGCAGCATGAGAGCGCTACTGTTGCTGAGAGGGGAAGTATTGTCTTCAGGATTGCCTCCCATACGTCGTCGTATATCCTACATCTACATTTATACTTCGCAGGCCACCCAACGGTGTGTGGCGGAGGGCACTTTACGTGCCACTCTCATTACCTGCCTTTCCTGTTCCAGTAGCGTATGGTTCGCGGGAAGAACGACTGCCAGAAAGCCTCCGTGAGCGCTCTCTAATCTCTCTAATTTTACATTCGTGATCTCCTCGAGAGGTATAAGTAGGGGGAAGCAATATATTCGATATCTCATCCAGAAACGCACCCTTTCGAAACCTGGACAGCAAGCTACACTGGGATGCGGAGCGCCTCTCTTGCAGAGTCTGCCACTTAAGTTTGCTAAACATCTCCGTAAAACACTATCACGCTGATTAAATGACCCTGTGACGAAGCGCGCCGCTCTTCTTTGTATCTTCTCTATCTCCTCTGTTAACCAGACTTGTTATGGATCCCACACTGATGAGCTATACGCATGTATAGGTCGAACGAGTGTTTTGTAAGCCACCTCCTTAGTTGATGGACTCTATTTCCTAAGGACTCTCCCAATGCATGTCAACCTGGCACCCGCCTTACCAACAATTTTATATGACCATTCCACTTCACTTATTGCAGTCTGCGGTATGCATTTGCGTAGCCAACTTTGGTGTGACAATCCAGTCTCTGTGCGATACCACACGATCTACCACATGTGAGACGTGATTGGACTGTCGCGTTGCTTATTGCTTTTTAAATTTTGACTAAAGTGGACGAAGTGACTTTGTGTTGAGTCGAGCAAAAGAATACGTTCTGGACAGACCAGAAAGCTATTAACGTACAGCGAAGTATGGGCCATCAGCAAGGAATTATCTGGATTGCTGGATATCCGTCCATAGAAAAAAATGGCTCTGAGCACTATGGGACTTAACATCTATGGTCATCAGTCCCATAGAACTACTTAAACCTAACTAACCTAAGGACATCACACAACACCCAGCCATCACGAGGCAGAGAAAATCGCTAACCCTGCCGAGAATCGAACCCGTGAACCCGGGCGTGGGAAGCGAGAACGCTACCGCACGACCACGAGATGCGGGCTATCTGTCCATAGAGTTTCAGTTTCTGAACAAACAAGAACCGAGCGTCCATAATCGTGTGAGTGCTGCCGTCTTGTTATGGCCACTCCGTACACGAAGGGAAATATCACTTCAAGATTTTGTCAAAAAGGGAAGTTGAAGTACGTTTCTTTGGACTCCTTTTTTAAACTTATGGTAAGTATCCCGAAACCCATCTTTCTTGCCTTAGATCGGGTTTTAAAATTTTCTGTAATTATCCCTCGCGTGTGATGGGGAACCCTGTTAATGATTTGCCAACGAAATCCGTCAACAGAAAACACGCGTGAAGATCGTGATGTGAGAAATAGCCTTCAAACCTGTAGGCTAACATTTAAATAGTGCTATTGATCCGCCGAAGACGAAAAGATTTGAGTAATTATAATAGCGAAGCATTTTGGAGCGATAGTGCTGCATTGAAGTGTCAGTAATCCCTGAAAGCAACACCAGGTACTAAAAGTACCTTATCAGGTAATGAAAACACCGTGTTGTACTGAGTGAACGGGAGAGGCAAGAAACGCCTACGTATGAGTGCTGTTCAAAAGAAATTCCGCTTTGGTCGTTCTGAACGTGAACAGCAATAGTAGAAAATACGAATTTGCAGAACGAAGTAAGAGACGAAAGGATATGTTGCTGATTGAAGGCGCTTTACGTCCAATATTTTGTTTCCAAAGTGGAGAAACGTGTTTAGTTTCAGTGATAACATTCTGCGCGATTGGATTTTAGATATTGTTTACGAAATGGGTACAAAAGAATTTACAGTTTCTCACAGTTGGATTAGCTACCTCAAAAAACTGATCAAAATTACTTAAAAAAGTAACAAAAATCATATCAAGAATCATTCCAGTAAGTTGTGATTTCAATACGAACGCACATCAGAAGATCGCTAGTCTTAGTGACTCTTGCGCTAAAAATCATTCCACTTTTGAAAAAGAAATAGCAATAAATGGACGCTTTCAGTCAAAGGGGAAAACATACAGAGGCGGATGCGCAGTCCAAGCCTGGACTCACACGACGCACACGCAATAACGCCCGTAATCAGGCTTGGTGGATCACTGTTATCTGTGCAATACATTTTCTTCAAAAATCGACCGAAAATTTTGTATCATGAGGTAGATGCATTGAAACTTGGAAAAATAGGAAATGAAACCGTTCTACTTTTTAACGGTCACCCTGCCTTCTGGCGTAAATACTCTCTTCTCCTTCTATACTGGCAAATTTCACCCCAAGCAGTATGTCCATTGGCCACAAAAAATAGGAGTTTGACACATTGTATCAATATTTCTTAGTATTGCAGTAGTTACATGAAGTAAAATTAATGCTGACTAGCTGGAGACATTGCATTTTTATGCGAACTCTATACCAGTTCCGAAGAAATACACTCCTGGAAATGGAAAAAAGAACACATTGACACCGGTGTGTCAGACCTACCATACTTGCTCCGGACACTGGGAGAGGGCTGTACCAGCAATGATCACACGCACGGCACAGCGGACACACCAGGAACCGCGGTGTTGGCCGTCGAATGGCGCTAGCTGCGCAGCATTTGTGCACCGCCGCCGTCAGTGACAGCCAGTTTGCCGTGGCATACGGAGCTCCATCGCAGTCTTTAACACTGGTAGCATGCCGCGACAGCGTTGACGTGAACCGTATGTGCAGTTGACGGACTTTGAGCGAGGGCGTATAGTGGGCATGCGGGAGGCCGGGTGGACGTACCGCCGAATTGCTCAACACGTGGGGCGTGAGGTCTCCACAGTACATCGATGTTGACGCCAGTGGTCGGCGGAAGGTGCACGTGCCCGTCGACCTGGGACCGGACCGCAGCGACGCACGGATGCACGCCAAACCGTAGGATCCTACGCAGTGCCGTAGGGGACCGCACCGCCACTTCCCAGCAAATTAGGGACACTGTTGCTCCTGGGGTATCGGCGAGGACCATTCGCAACCTTCTCCATGAAGCTGGGCTACGGTCCCGCACACCGTTAGGCCGTCTTCTGCTCACGCCCCAACATCGTGCAGCCCGCCTCCAGTGGTGTCGCGACAGGCGTGAATGGAGGGACGAATGGAGACATGTCGTCTTCAGTGATGAGAGTCGCTTCTGCCTTGGTGCCAATGATAGTCGTATGCGTGTTTGGCGCCGTGTAGGTGAGCGCCACAATCAGGACTGCATACGACCGAGGCACACAGGGCCAACACCCGGCATCATGGTGTGGGGAGCGATCTCCTACACTGGCCGTACACCTCTGGTGATCGTCGAGGGGACACTGAATAGTGCACGGTACATCCAAACCGTCATCGAACCCATCGTTCTACCATTCCTAGACCGGCAAGGGAACTTGCTGTTCCAACAGGACAATGCACGTCCGCACGTATCCCGTGCCACACAACGTGCTCTAGAAGGTGTAAGTCAACTACCCTGGCCAGCAAGATCTCCGGATCTGTCCCCCATTGAGCATGTTTGGGACTGGATGAAGAGTCGTCTCACGCGGTCTGCACGTCCAGCACGAACGCTGGTCCAACTGAGACGCCAGGTGAAAATGGCATGGCAAGCCGTTCCACAGGACTACATCCAGCATCTCTACGATCGTCTCCATGGGAGAATAGCAGCCTGCATTGCTGCGAAAGGTGGATATACACTGTACTAGTGCCGACATTGTGCATGCTCTGTTGCCTGTGTCTATGTGCCTGTGGTTCTGTCAGTGTGATCATTTGATGTATCTGACCCCAAGAATGTGTCAATAAGGTTTCCCCTTCCTGGGACAATGAATTAACAGTGTTCTTATTTCAATTTCCAGGAGTGTATTATGGATAAAATGCGACTTCTTGTCTCTACGGATAAGGACACAGAAGCGCCAAAGAAGCTGGTGTAGAGATACGTAATCAAATACAAACATACGTAAACGGGCAGAATATGGTGCTGTGGTCACGACGCCTATACGAGTGTAAAACAACAAGTATCTGGCGCAGTTGTTGGATCGGTTACTATTGCTGCAAAGGTAGGTTATTAAGCTTTAAGTGAGTTTGAACGTGGTGTTGTAGTCGGCGTACGAGCACTGGGACACAGCATTTCCGAGGTAGCGATGAAGTGGGGATTTTCCTATGCGATCATTTTACGAGTGTACCGTGGATATCAGAATTTGGTAGAACATCAAATCTCTGAGATCGTTGCAGCCGGAGAAAGGTTCTGCAAATGGTTCAAATGGCTCTGAGCAGTATGGGACTTAAAATCTGAGGTCGTCAGTCCCCTAGAACTTAGAACTACTTAAACCTAACTAACCTAAGGACATCACACACATCCATACCCTAGGTAGGATTCGAACCTGCGACCGTAGCGGTCGCGCGGTTCCAGACTGAAGCGCCTAGAACCGCTCGGCCACACAGACCGGCAACATTCTGCAAGAACGTGACCAATGACGACTGAAGAGAATCGTTCAACATGACACAAGTGCAACCCTTCCGCAAATTTCTGCGGATTTCAGTACTGGGCTACCAACAAGTGTCAGCGTGCGAACCGTTCAACGAAACATCATCGATATGGGCTTTCGGAGCCGAAGGCCCAGTCGTATACCCTTGATGACTGCACAACACAAAGCTCTACGCCTCGCCTTGCACCATCATCACCAACATTGGACTGTTGATGACTGGAAACATGTTGCCTGGACGGACGAGTTTAGTTTCAAATTTTATCGAGCGGATTGACCTGTGCAGGTATGGAGACAACCTCATGAATCCATGTACCCTACATGTCAGCAGGGAGCGTTTCAAGCTCTATACGACTCTGACAGGTGACACGTACGTAAGCATCCTGTCTGATCACCTGCATCTGCTTATATACATTATGCATTCTGACGGACTTGGCCAATTCCATCTGGAACATGCGACATCTGACACGTCCAGAATTGCTACAGAATAGCTCCAGCAACATTCTTCTGAGTTTAAACACTTCCGCTGACCACCAACTTCCCCAGACGTGAACATTATTGATCATATCTGGGATGCCTTGCAACGTGCTCTCCAGAAGAGATCTTCACCTCCACGTAATCTTACGGATTTATGTACAGCACTGCAGGATTCGAGGTGTCAGTTCCCTCCAGCACTACTTTAGGTATTTGTCGAGTCTATGCCATGTCGTGTCGCTGCACTTATGCGTGCTCGGAAGAGCCCTACACGACAATAAGCAGCTGCACCAGTTTCTTTGGCTCTTCAGTGTATATTGCACTCGCTTTCATTTGGCCACCAGTAGAAGAAATGACAACAGAACACCGCGACACCTTACAAGCGTGCTGTGTACGTCACACTCTGAAGGCAGTTGTAATAAAGTGATTCGTCGCCGTATTTTCATTCTGTTGTTGATCTAGGCCTACTTTTTCAACAACGTGGGTTACATAGTACGTTTTAGACACCCTTAGTCGCCGGCCCGAGTGGCCTAGCGGTTCTAGGCGCTACAGTATGTGATATCCTTAGGTTAGTTAGGTTTAAGTAATTCTAAGTTCTAGGGGACTTATGACCTAAGAAGTTAAGTCCCATAGTGCTCAGAGCCATTTGAACTCCCTTAGTCACCATTCAGTACAACAAATAATCTGTGAGAACTTCATACAACTACATCCACAGACGTTTTCTAATATGGCACCGTCTCTTGCACCGCCGTCAGGGCAGTCCGACATAATGAGCTTCGAAAAAAAAAAAAACAATAACATCAGCTGTTCACTTTTGTTCGTCTGTCTGCTGGTCCTTTTTTTTGCCGAATAGCTACAAAAAAGCATTGTGTTTCCGTCTGGAAAATTCGTACAACGCTATATCAACAGATGGTCTAGGGCTCACCTGGTTTTCATAGGCTGCTGTAGGGACGGAAACTTTTTTTAACTCTGGACTCTACATCGAAATCTTTCGTTGTGCACATAAATTATAAACTGGTATGTTTCAGGTACTTTCTTGTCCAACACATCTTTTATTACTTTAGGAGATTTGTTCGTGTTTGACTATGCGTCCTTGCTTTTCTACTATTGAAGCTGTTCTTCTATCTCCAACACCATTAACACTAATTTATACAGCATACAACCCCTCCTCCCACTCGCCCCGCACACACACACTCTTTTTCACCATGTTGTGTTTTGTTTTCTGCGGTGGTGCCAACAGTACATAAATATTAATATAAATGAAATGACACAATTTCAGTGACTTTTGTGGTCTCGTACAGATTTTATTTTACGTATATAGAATGAAGTGGCGAGTGAAAATTTGTACCTATGACGTGAATCAAAACCGGGTCTCCTACTTTCGGATGGGTTAGCCATGGAGCCAACTCCGCACAGCGGTTCGGGCAACTACACGGATCGCCGTGCCACGCCTTCATCCCCGATCAAAATTCTCCCCGCTGCCCCAGTCTATTGTAAATTCCCCCTTACACGCGAATAGAATTTCCGAGGCTCTCCATGTTCTGGAATACGACGTCAGCGTCGAACGTAAATGATGGATCCAGACGACGATGCTGCGTTGCTATTCCAGAACATGTAGAGCATCGGAAATTCTCTTCGTGCATAAGGGGATATTTAAAGTAGACGGGCGGCAGACAGAATTTTGATCGGGCAGGCAGGCGTGCCACGATAAACGATGCAGATGTCTGAACCCCTGTGGCAAGGTGGCTTAGCGGCTAACGCACCTGCCTAGTAGGCAGACCCAGGATCGATTCCTGAGCTTGGTACATATTTTCACTCTACACTTCAAACCGTATACGTAAAATACGTTTATATTGTCTATGGTCAGCTGTTTCATTTGTGTGTGTGGGGGGGGGGGGGGGGGGGATTTCATGACTGGGCAGGTTCTACATCTACATCCATACTCCGCAAGCCACCAGACGGTGTGTGGTGGAGGGTACTTTGAGTACCTCTATCAGTTCTTCCTTCTATTCCAGTCTCGTATTGTTCGTGGAAAGAAAGATTGTCGGTATGCCTCTGTGTGGGCTCTAGTCTCTCTGATTTTATCCTCATGTTCTCTTCGCGAGATATACGTAGGAGGGAGCAATATACTGCTTGACTCCTCGGTGAAGGTAAGTTCTCGAAACTTCAACAAAAGCCCGTACCGAGCTACTGAGCGTCTTTCCTGCAGAGTCCTCCACTGCAGTCTATCAATCATCTCCGTAACACTTTCGAGATTACTAAATGATTCTGTAACGAAGCGCACTGCTCTCCGTTGGATCTTCTCTATCTCTTCTATCAAACCTATGGGGTACGGGTCG
Source organism: Schistocerca gregaria (assembly GCF_023897955.1). Lineage (NCBI taxonomy): Eukaryota > Metazoa > Arthropoda > Insecta > Orthoptera > Acrididae > Schistocerca > Schistocerca gregaria. Next base: position 138,317,188 of record NC_064922.1, on the reverse strand, counting down.
CACACTGCTGAGCAGTGTTCAAGCACTGGGCAAAGAAGCGTACTGTATTCTACTTCCTCTGTTTTCGGATTGCATTTCCTTAGGATTCTGCCAATGAATCTCAGTCTGGCATCTGATTTGCCGACGATCAACATTATATGATCATTACATTTTAAATCACTCGTAATGCGTACTCCCAGATAATTTATGGAATTAACAGCTTGCAGTTGCTGACCTGGTATATTGTAGTTAAATGATAAAGGATCTTTCTTTCTATGTATTCGCAGCACATTACACTTGTCTACATTGAGATTCAATTGCCATTCCCTGCACCATGCGACAATTCGCTGCAGATCCTCCTGCATTTCAGTACAATTTTTCATTGTTGCAACCTCTCGATATACCACAGCATCATCTGCAAAAAGTCTCAGTGAACTTCCGATGTCATCCACCAGGTCATTTATGTATATTGTTAATAGCAACGGTCCTATGACACTCCCCTGCGGCACACCTGAAATGACTCTTACTTCGGAAGACTTCTCTCCATTGAGAATGACATGCTGCGTTCTGTTATCTAGGAACTTTTCAATCGTATCACACAACTGGTCGGGTAGTTCATATGCTCTTACTTTTTTCATTAAACGACTGTGGGGAACTGTATCAAACGCTTTGCGGAAGTCAAGAAACACGGCATCTACCTGGGAACCCGTGTCTATGGCCCTCTGAGTTTCGAGGACGAATAGCGAGACCTGGGTTTCACACGATCGTCTTTTTCGAAACCCTTGCTGATTCCTACAGAGTAGATTTCTAGTCTCCAGAAAAGTCATTACACTTGAACATAATACGTGGTCCAAAATTCTACAAATGATCGACGTTAGAGATATAGATCTATAGTTCTGCACATGTGTTCGACGTCCCTTATTGAAAACGGGGATGACCTGTGCCCTTTTCCAATTCTTTGGAACGCTACGTTTTCCTAGAGACCTACGGTACCTGCAAGAAGGGGGGGAGGGGGGGGGGGGGGGGTAAGTTCCTTCGCGTACTCTGTGTAAAATCGAACTGGTATCCCATCAGGTCCAGCGGCCTTTCCTCTTCTGAGCAAACCTCTTTTGAGGTTTAGTAGTGATTTGTTATTATGTCTATTTGGTTGTTCAAAAGTTGCTTGTGCTCTGTTATGACAGGTCTGTTGGATTTGATGTGGACATATTTCTTGTAATTATTCATCCTCATAATATCCAAGCCTTGCGACAATGGGTGAAAAGAAACTGGTTGTAAAGAAGCATTCCAACGTTGATGACGTCACGGAACACCGCCTTCCACATGACCTCCAGTAGGTGTACTGTGGAAAGGCCACGCCCATCGGTTCTTCGTCTGACGTGTACCTGTAGTGCGCTAATCCTATTCGAGCGATAGCCATAATAACTCGCAATCTCGTGCAGTGTAGTGCAACTTTAACTAATTCATAACTCTGTCTGTTTGAAAGCTAATTGTTACGTAGTGTGGTATTAAAAGCTCCGCGCGTTACGCTGTGTGTGCTGCGGCCTTGGCGACAGACATCGACACGCGCGACGCAAGCAGACGGACACCTGAGCGCTAGCAGTTGCTGCTATGCTAATTGCACCGTCGTCGAACTACGCACCATGCACTGGTACACGTGTTTTGGATGGTGCTGCATCAGCGTTGCGGTTCAAATTAACCCACGGGACTTTAGATGCACTTCTCAGTAGGAAGATACGGCCTCGTTTGCAATTAGCGTGCAATATATACTGCCTGCCACAAAAACTGAAGCATCCAATAGGGCTATTGATAAAACATCGGTATATCGATGTACCGATATCTTTGCCGACAAATATCGATAATTATCGGTGGTATCTCCCACAGATATGTCGATGTACCGCCATCGTGATGGCATTATCGAGTCCGATAGTTCTATTTTGTATTTCACTTTTTGGCACTTTTCAATAAATATTTGAAGTTGTTCTTTTGCAATCGTAGTAGAACGTAATTTTACTACTTTTTGAGCTTTTATCATGTCCAGTTTTTCTTTTTGACTGTGTGCAACAAGTGTAGATGGCACAAAGAAGAAGTTCAATTGCACTGGGGTGTGGCATTCTGGATGGAATAACAAGACATCCGATGTGAAGAAATAACACACTAGTTGTGTTAAAACAATAATTTTTAAGGCAACTAGTGTGATATTTCTTCATATCGGCATTCTTCAAAAATAGCTCCTGAAACTATCGAACTAAAATCTAAATAACGAGGTTGGTCTTTGTGGTGGGGGGAGAAGTGCGAGGGGAAATGCTGACGTCAGCGGCGGTCGCCGCTACGAACACAAAATGCAACGTTTAACTTCGCCACGTATTTTTGACACTACAACTGCTTGGTCTAGCCGGCGTTTGCAGAAATGAAAAAACAGGGAAGGCGACATGAAGTGTTCCAGACAAATTCTATATGTGACGAAACCGAATGACGAACCCATCGGACATCTTTTATTGTGCCACTTACATCCATTTGCCATTTCTAGCAAAGTGGTTTTCGCCAACCATGAATGTGCATCGTTTTCCTTTCAATTCTTGGTGGTGGTGCTCGTACGTTCCTATGTGACTATACTGCTCAGGTCATCGCTCCCTAGGCTTATACACTACTTCAACTAACTTACGCTAAGGACAACACATACACCTATTCCCCAAGAAAGACTCGAACTTCCGACTGGAGGGGGCGGGCGAACCGTGGCAAGGCGCAGGCTTAATTCTTGCTCTGAGGGGTAAAGCAGGCAGGTGTATAGATACATAATAATAAATTAATGCAGCCGTTCTGTTTTTTGATCTGTACGTCGATATTATTCCGTCGATAATTCTTCCGATATATATAATGGGCCAATAACGCTATTTTTTTGAATATCGATGTATCGGATTCAAAATATTTTAAAAAATTGTAGTACCCCTAGCACCCAGAAGTGTAGTCGGATGTCAGTGTAGATGATTAGCGCTTCAAGTCTCTGGAAGGTAGAAAGGCCACTGGAGTGCGTTAGTGCTGTTCCTGTTTAGTGTAGTTCCTGCTTAGGCGTGGTAGATTATACACAATTGGCCATTAAAATTGCTACACCATGAAGACGACGTGCTACAGGCGCGAAATTTAACCGACAAGAAGAAGATGCTGTGATATGCAAATGATTAGCTTTTCACAGCATTCACACAAGGTTGGCGGCGGAGGTGACACCTAGAACATGCTGACATGCGGAAAGATTCCAACCGATTTCTCATACACAAACACCAGTTGACTGGCGTTGCCTGGTGAAACGTTGTTGTCATGCCTCGTGTAACTAGAAGAAATGCGTACCATCAGGTTTCAGACTTTGATAAAGGTCGGATTGAAGCCTATCGCTACTGCGTTTTATCGTATAGCGACATTTCTGCTCGCGTTGGTCGAGATCCAATGTCTGTTAGCATAATATGGAATCGGTGGGTTCACGGAACGTCGTGCTGGATCCCAACGGCCTCGTATTACTAGCAGTCGAGATGACAGGCATCTTATCCGAATGGCTGTTCAAATGGTTCAAATGGCTCTGAGCACTATGGGACACAACATCTTAGGTCATCACTCCCCTAGAACTTAGAACTACTTAAACCTAACTAACCTAAGGACATCACACCCATCCATGCCCTAGGCAGGATTCGAACCTGCGACCGTAGCAGTCCCGTGGTTCCGGACTGCAGCGCCTAGAACATCACGGCCACCGCTGCCGGCTCGCTTGGCTATAACGGATCGTGCAGCCACGTCTCGATCAGAGTCAACAGATGAGGACGTTTGCAAGACAACAACCATCTGCACGAACAGTTCGACGACGTTTGCAGCAGCATGGACTATCAGCTCGCAGGCCATGGCTGCGGTTACCCTTGACGCTGCATCACAGACAGGGGCGCGTGCAGTGGTGTACTCAACGACGAACCTGGGGGCAAGAATGGCAAAACGTCATTTTTTCGGATGAATCCAGGTTCTGTTTACAGCATCATGATGGTCGCATCCGTGTTTGGCGACATCGCGGTGAACACACATTGGAAGAGTGTATTCGTCATCGCCATACTGGCGTATCACCCGGCGTGATGGTATGGGGTGCCATTGGTTACACGTCTCGGTCACCTCTTGTTCGCATTGACGGCACTTTGAACAGTGGACGTTACATTTCAGATGTGTTACGATCCGTGGCTCTACCATTCATTCGATCCCTGCGGAACCCTACATTTGTGCAGGATAATCCACGACCGCATGTTGCAGGTTCTGTACGGGCCTTTATGGATACAGAAAATGTTCGACTGCTGCCCTGGCCAGCACATTCTCCACATCTCTCACCAACTGAAAACGTCTAGTCAATGGTGGCCGAGCAACTGGCCCCTCACAATACGCCAGTCACTACTCTTGATGAACTGTGGTATCGTGTTGAAGCTGCATGGTCAGCTGTACCTGTAGACGCCATCCAAGCTCTGTTTCACTCAATGACTAGGCGTATCAAGGCCGTTATTACGGCCAGAGGTGATTGTTGTGGGCACTGATTTCTCAGGGTCTATGCACACAAATTGCGTGAAAATGTCAGTTCTAATATAATATATTTGTCCAATGAATACCCGTTTATCACCTGCATATCTTCTTGGTGTAGCATTTTTAATGGACAATAGTGTGTAAGGACATGAAGAGCATCAGATGTTGAGTGATCACCGTGAAATGCACGGAGATGCGGTACGTTGTCAGCACCTGACACACTTTGAAAGGTGCGTCGCTGGGTGTCGTAGATTGGTCGACTGGTCGAATCGTCCATTGAACCAATTTGTGGGACACTGTGATGTGACAGTGGCTCGATGTCAGACTGCATGAGGACGTGAGGGAAAGCACACTCACGGTCAAGGTTCCGGTCCAACATGCCTGGCCACCATAAATGAGTACTGTAAGAAAATGAAAGGCCGACAGCCGTCCTTCTTATTTATTTTGTAGCTACCAGTTTCGGTGCTTCAGTGCGCCATCTTCATGTTTTAATTAATGCTGGAGGGGTTATCAAGATCCATATATACGCTGACCATTGGCCAACCTAACTGGTTTGCGCAGACTGTCGGTAACTGTGATATCAGCATTCCGAGTACACCGGCTGCGTATCCAGCGGTGCCGTGAGAGGGAACCACGGACTGCTGATGAATGTCGTCGCATTATGTTCAACTGTGACGCGCTGTTCAGCTCCATGGCCCCCGTCGGCGAGTAGGCGGACACCTGGGAAGACTTCCATTCGTCTGATGTTTTCAGCGGCACTGCGGTGTTCTACTGGCGTCACAGTGGGGGCAGCCACAGGGAATGGCTTCAGGTCACGACAAGTGGTCACTGAGGCAAGTCCGACGGTACAATCTTACGTCACGGAGATCCTGCGTCATAGTGTGTTTACCTGTCATGCGTCAGTTCCTTGGTGCTATTTTGCAATAGGACAATGTCCGCTCACACATGACATGTGTCTGCTAGTTGCTGAGGTACTATCTTGGCCAACAAGACACCCAGATTTGTCCCTGACAAAGTACGTGTGGGGCCGGCTCGGCCATCAGTTCCGTCCCATTTCTAGTGTGACCAGTTACTATAGTTGTCTGCCAGCTTCTTGCTTCTTCCGCAAATTCGATTCGGTTTTGTAACCACTGCAATAACACCACGTGCCCTCTTAACCCGCGAAGTTTCGTTTCCTTCCCTCCTTCCTTTCGTTTCCTTCCCTACCGGATGCTGTTCTATTTCTGTCAGCCAGTGTACTTACCAGCATATCTGTTCTGTTGAAACGGCTCCGTCAGTTCCGTCTGATAACAGTTATCGTCCCGAACTTCCGCTCGTGTTTGCGACACGCGACTCGCTTCTTCTCTGTGTTGACGGCCCTCTGCAGAAACAATGATTCGGAAAATACATCTATTTATCTTGTAACTGATTCCACCTTTCCACATCCCTTTCTGTCTGTCCTTTCTAAGTGACTGTATCAATAAATGGGGCTATATTAAGAGTTCCGTGAGGCCTCATAGGTTAAGCTCCGTCCGTGTGAGCTTTGCCATGTTAACCGTAGTCTAGCCGAGTGTAGCACTGAACTGTGCGCAAGACAGAGATGTACCGTTTCTGTCAAAACCTCCCAAAATGGAGACTGGTTATACGTAGCGGTCCTTCCCGTCCCCCTTCTCCACCTCCACCCCCTGTGGCACTTTGGAGAGGGAAGCTCCCGAGGGTAATCGTGAGCGAAAGCCGTCTCTTATTAGGTGCTTGTAACTGGATTAAAAATTAATGACAGTTTTCAACATTTACAGAGGTTTTATTGATGTGTATATATATATGGAAATGCCTTTTAATTAAGTACAAATTTTGTATCGACTGGCTCCTTCTTTCTTTCTCTCTCCCCCGTTGAACGTTTCGGTGACCCTGCTACGTTGTTTCCATCACTAGGACGTCCTGAAGATAGCGCTCTCGTTGTTCCTCAGAGACATAACCCAACTTTTACAGGAAAAAAAATTACGGCGACTATTCAAAAGTAGAACCTCGAGGCTCAGAGATTCATCAAACAGCCTAACTACTTGAATTTTTGCACATGTTAGCTACAATAATAACACAATTCTGTTTTCCCCTTTGAACTCAGTAACAACCTCCTTGAATAACCCACAATTCCTCTCTCACTCACTCATTACTTTTATTCAGATTTAAAATTTGAACATTATTTTTCAAATGTCAGGTCGAACAGATAAATCTTCGTACAGTTCCAATTCTATGGTCTCTAGCAGAGATATTTCAAATATTCTTCTCCTTTGGGTAAGACCTTCACAAACTGTTTCATGATATCCAACTTAATATGTGAAGTTGAAGACATTTCTCAAAAAACAGAAACAAAAAGATGAGATTTTTGTACAAAAAGGATACCCGAAGAGCTCCTCTTTGTAGTAACTAAGTACCACTGCAACGACTGCCACCGAATTATTAATTGAAATAGTACACGAAATATACCTACAGAATGTCCCAGAAAGAGCACCGACGAACATTAGGGACAGCACCTTAACAGCTAAACAAAACAAGAAAAATCTTCAAACAAATTTCGGGCTTGTAGCCGACTGCCGTTCAGTTCATGCAATGGTATTTCGACTGGGCAACTTCCATTCATCTTGAGGTGAGGCATCGAAGACTGACGAAGATTTGCTCCTTCGCGGCATATACAGTGCGGTGCGAGTACTCCACGAACGCGTGAGACATCCTTGTGGAACCAGCTTTTGAAACTCAGGTGTCCTCTGTGTTAGGCGTTCGCCGCGGTTGTTGGAGCACTCTGTCGTGTTAGATCAGAGGAAATCGGGTAGACGACGGGGTTCCATGCACTGTCCAACTGGTAGTCGCTATCATGGTTCATCAGATTTTCCACAGGGCGTATTTCCCCGGATTCTTTAATAATGGAGTGCCAAAAAGATGTTGCTATGATCAGAATCAGATCTCTATCATACTCTATTGAGCGTACAGTGGAAATCGGCAATAGCTGATTAGTTTGGTTGCATTGAGGCCAATGTTGTTATTCAGTGCAGCGTTCTTCCACAGTGTGTGTGGCCTGTGCTACTTACGCCACACGAGACTGAAAGACGTGTTCCAGCCTTTCTCAATAAGAAGTCGTCCTTTACGGGTTACAAGACTGCAGTGGTAAACGGAAAGTCACTTCCAACTGAAATGTACAGAGGATTCTCGCTATTTTAAACGAAATGTTCCCCAGAAAATGTCTAATAGCTAAAGATTTCGTCGGCCAGTTCTGCTCTTCATCCACTCTTTGATTCTTGGTTTTAACCGACAGTGCCCTGTTGATCTGGTGGGGGGGACATCCGTTATTTTATGAACGCTGTCTTCAGGTTTGCGAGCTCTTACGGCAAACTATCTAGACCTGAGACTCTGTGAGTCTGTGTACGAGTGTTTCAAGCATGCTCATGGTTTTCGACGTGTGATGACAACCTGACGCTTGCAAATACAAATCCGTATCAGTGGGCTTACGATAAAATGAATGCCCCAAAGAGCCGTCATTCTTTCGTGCGTCCAACACATCCGAGAAACCATCTTTCTCTAGTTCCACAGTGAAGCAGCTCCATCAGTTTATCTCCTTCATGAGGTCACACAAATCTCCAAAGTACAGTCCACGAATCTCCAAAATACAGTTGGTTTAAGGGCAGCTGAGTTCCTCGGTACCTCGAGAGAGGGCCCTGCCACCGGGAAGTGTGGTCCGTCTGACAACTTTGACACAAATGCGGAATACTCACAGCGCGCTATGTGTAGAGCACGTCCTCGTCAGGCTTCGATAGCTCAACAGCTCATCTCAAGAAGACTGGGAGATGCCCAGTCGAAATACCGTACGATGAGTTAGACGACGACCGGCTGCAATGCCGAAATTTGTCTGAATATTGAATTCGCGTGGAAAATTTTAAAATTCACTCAAGAAAAAACTGTCTGGTAAACAAAGACTTTCAAACGCATGCCTTAAGAGGTATGAGTACTTGTTCATCTTCGATACTATGAAACGCATCTCTTTTTCTACAAGCTCTTTGCTGCTCATATTTTGGGAGGAGGTAGCACGGTCCAGAATCAGGAAAAAACTCTGCCAGACGTATACCTTAAGAGCTATGAGGTTTGTTTACCAGAACAGATGTATTTCACGCTAGCGAAGATCAATAAGTGCTCACCGCTCTTAAACGATGCATTTTAGACCCCATGATTACTACACCTTTTTTTCTTGTTTATGTCAGTACTTCCCCCTTCCAAAATAAGGAAAGCAAGGGCCTTGCAGTAAAAGAGATGTTTCGTAGTATCGAAAATGAACAACTGCTAATAGTTCTTAAGACATCGCATGTATACTAGACATTTTTTATACATTTCAATATAAAGAACCTGTCTCTAAATTTTGGCGTTGTTTTTTGGGTCAGCCTATACATCCATACACATAGAAACGGATGTATGTATGTGTGTCTCCATGTTCCACATCTCTACCTAAACCAAACATGGTACACGTATCCCTTACTATCAGGAGACAATCGCTGTGTGGGCAGGAATCACCTACTTACTATAGTTCATGAGATACATCATGAACAATGAGATACGTGAAAAATTGCAGCATCATGCGTGATGTTTAAATTTATAGCTTCTTTGCTATTAATTCTATTCGCAAAAAATTTCGCAGACAGTATCCACACTTGCCGTTGAATGTACCTACTGTACGTCACACATTTCAAGATATATGACGTCATAAACACAGAGATGGGTGATAAAATGCAGCAACATGCGTGAAGTTTTAGTGCATTTATTCTTTACTAGTAAGACACTCCTACGACCGAATAAACACAAGGAAATGCCTAACTCCTGGTAGCGCTTTTGAAAGCTTTCAGCTGCAATGGGCGAACGTCTATAGGCGAAACCGGTAGCAGTCTCTTCTATGCAATGGGCGAACGTCTATAGGCGAAACCGGTAGCAGTCTCTTCTATAGCTACGAAGAGACCTTGTCGTTCAGACGTTTACCAATTCGTGTTGTAGAGAGGAGAAGCAGCTGCGCAAAACCTACAGAAACTCTCTGGGATCGTGTTCCTTAATTTGGATACTGTGCTTATAAATTTGTACATTATTAATATTTCTTTGTACGAGTGTTTCATAAGTTCAAAGGCGTTCAAATGGCTCTGATCACTATGTGACTTAACATCTCAGTTCATCATTCCCCTAGAACATAGAACTACTTAAACCTAACCAACCTAAGGACACCACACACCTCCATGCCCGGGGCAGGATTCGAACCTGTGACCGTAGCAGTTACGCGGTTCCGGTCTGAACCGCCTAGAACCGTACGTCCACAGCACCCGGCTTCAATGGTGGGTTGGGTTGTTTGGGGAAGGAGACCACACATCGAGGTCATCGGTCTCATCGGATTAGGGAAGGATCGGGAAGGAAGTCAGCCGTGCCCTTTCAGAGGAACCATCCCGGCATTTGCCTGGAGTGATTTAGGGTAATCACGGAAAACCTAAATCAGGATGGCCGCACGCGGGATTGAACCGTCGTCCTTCCGAATGCGAGTCCAGTGTGCTTCAAAGGTGTTTACGCTAATATTTATATGGTGTTGACCCACCCTTAGCCTTAATGACAGCTTCCACTCCCACAGACATACGTTTAATCAGGTGCTGCACTGAGGAGAGGTATCGATGTCGGTCGGTGAGGTCTGGCACGAAGTCGGCGTTCCAAAACATCTCATAGGTGTTTGTAGGATTCAGGTCAGCAGTCTGTTCAGGCCAGTCCATTACAGGAATGTTATTGTCGTGTAACCACTCCGCCACAGGTCGTGCATTATGAACAGTTGAAAGATGCAATCGCCATCACCGAATTGCTCTTCTAAGTGGGAAACAAGGAGGTGCTTAAATCATCAAGGTAAGCCCGTGCTGTGACAGTGCTACGTAAAACAACAAGGGGTACAAGGCCTCTCCATTAAAAACACGACCACAGCATAACACCACCGTCTCCAAATTTTACTGTTGACACTACACGTGCTGACAGGTGACATTCACTGGGCATTTGCCATACCCAAACACTGCCAACGGATCGCCACATTGTATACCTTGATTCGTCACTCCACACAACGTTTTTCCACTGTTCAGTCGTCCAATGTTTACGCTCCTTACACCAAGCGAGCGTCTTTTGATATTTACGGGCGTGATATTTGGCTTCCAGCAGACGCTCGACCATGAATTCAAAGTTTTATCACCTCCTCCCTAACTGTCATAGTACTTGCAGTCGATGCTGATGCAGTTTGGAATTCCTGTGTGATGGTCTGGACAGATGACTGCCTATTACGCATTACGACCCTCTTCAATTGTCGGCGGTCTCTGTCAGTCAACAAACGAGGTCGACCTGTACGCTTTTGTGCTGAACGTGTCCCTTCACGTTTCCACTCCACTATCAATCGGAAACAGTGAATCCATGGATGTTTAGGACCGAGGAAATCTCGCGTACAGACGTTTGACACCCCGTCACCTGACCACGTTCGAAGTCCGAGAGTTTCGCGGAACGCCACATTCTGCTTTTTTTATTATTTATTTTTTTATATACTGTGTAGTGTGAGCTGAAGAGATCATCCTTGATGATGGGAAGTAAGGATAAAAGGAAAACACTTTATTTATTATACATTCAATTAGGCTTGGGCACTTAATGTGTCCCTTAGCCTGCTGTCTTTGGTGATGTCTATCTCCTGTGGAGGGTGAGATGTGTCTAGGCTGTTATGTGTGACTGCTTCCTCGTGTTATGACAGATCGCCTATTGGGTGGGGGGCAGGGGGGGGGGGAGGGCGGGTGAAACGTTATTCACTTCGGTACTCGATACGTATGCCATCTTGCAGGGTTTACCGTTCCTACCGATTCTAATTGTCGATCTTCGTCCGTAAGGGCATCGACGTTGTCAAAAACTCGTAGAACCTTGTCACGGACGTTCTCTTGTATAGTGGTCCCGTGTAGTGCGGTGCGGATGTCGACGTTTCTTGTCCACCATGGAGCTCCTGTAATCCATCGGTAACAAATGTTTGGCAGCGCTTGGAGTTTGTTGTAGTTGGAGACGCACGTAGTTCCTCACGACGTCGAGCCATTGGTTTCCACCGTTGCCTTATACAATTGGTGTTAAGTCTTAGGGTTGAGATCCTTACTCTTCAGGAACAGAATCAATGACCTGGTCATCTTCTGGGCTGTCGTCTTCTTGTCGTCAATATGCTGCGTAAAGAGCAATTTTTTATCGACACCGAGGTATTTCAACCATGGGATAAATTGGTCAGCTATTTGGAGTTCGTCGTTCAGAACTGGTTTCCTCTGTGTGAACATAGCGGCTGCCGTCTTCGCCGGTTTGATTGTTATCTTAATTTGCAGCACCCAGATTTCCATGACAGAGCCTTGTGGAATTCCTGCGGAGATCAGTTTCATTTCGGAGTTTTCATCGTCTACTCGGACAATCAGTTTCCTGTCCTGCAGAAAGTTCTCTACGAGACCAATGTAACAATCCGCAATAGGGGTAGTGCGGTGTAGTTTGACGAGAAGGTTGAGCTGCCACACCTTATCCTATGCTTTATCGATGTCAAGGAATACACCAGTTGTGAAGTACCCATTCGGTGATCTGTAGAAGTTGAAGCTCGGCAGATAATTTGTCCTTGAAGCCGAATTGTTCGGATCGTATAACATCATGCGCTGAAAGCGTGTCATGGAGCTTCTTCAACAGCACTCTCTCAAGCACCTTGCCAAGGGTCTGCAAAATACTAATTGTCCGGTAACTGCTGGGTTCTGCTAGGTCTTTGCCTGGCTTTGGGATTGGAACTATTCGAGTCGTCTTCCATGCCGTAGGACAATATCCCTACAGGAGACAGCTGTTGAAAATTTGGGTAAGGAGCACAGTTGGTTTCCTGGGCAATTGTTTCAAATAAGTGTTGCTTATGGAGTCGTTACCCTGGGCGTTATTCCGAGTCTTCGGGATAATTTTACGGACCTCTGCTAGAGTGGTGATTTGTGGGAGGCTCTGCACAGGCGCAATGCGAAAAGCAGTCTATTCTGCTGTAACGACGGCTACCTGTTCTTACAGGCGGACATCGTTCACGGGGGTCGCCGGTGTAGACATCTGTTCTTGGTAAGTCGTAGCATACAGCTCCGCCTGGGCGAGTTCGTCATAGAGAGGCCATCTGGCCATCTGATGGCTCGTTTAGGTGTCCGCTGGTGTCGTATGTTCTTGACTACCTGCCATTCGTTCTTGGTTCGAAGTAAGAATTCATCCATTTTATCAGACCTGCCGTCGCCACTCGGCCACTCTCCTGTGCAGTTCTCGTGTTAAGACGCGTGTTTATCGTCGATTTAGAGGGTTTCTGTAGCGAAGCCAATGTGCCCTGCTCCTGCTCTCTCTGCATTCAGTTCTTGGAGTAGAGGCGGGAACTGGTCGAAAGCTACTACAGGGTAGACCGTGTGAATAGTTGCCCTCCCTTTGGCTATCTTTAACTTCTCCGTCAAAGTTTGTACGGCGATGTAAATGGCTTCCGGTGTTGAAACGTCCTGCGTCGGTCGGATACTGTTGTCAAGATATGTCCAAAATTGACCCCAGTTCAGAGTTTGTGAGTTTGTGAACTGGGGGCCGAAGGTTGGCCATTGCGTTTCACACTATGCTGAGAACAGTTCGGTGGTCGGAGCTGGAGGTTCCTCTCAATGTTTCTGGTGAGAGCAATATCTACGACGTCTCTTGCCGATCGCAGTAAGGGCTCTCGTGGACCATGGACTGAGACGGCCGTTCTGCTTCCATGGCAATCAAAGTTCGTCCACGAGGGTTCGTACGCCGGAAATCCCACGCGACGTGTTTGCTATTAAGGTCACCTCCTAGGAAGATTATCTCAAAATTGGTGAAGATACTCCGTAGGTCGTCTGGCACCAGTTGATGACCGGGGCTGCTGTACGCCGCAATGAAAGTGATGTTGCCTGCCGCCGATCGAAGCGTTACTGTAGATGCCTCCAGATGTTGGAGGTGTGGTGGTGTTTCATGATGGTGCCGCAGTTCCCTTTTAAACAGAGCTGCGGTCCCCCCACCTCGTTGGCCTTGTCTGTCCGTTCTATAGACGTACATGTTACGTAATCTGAGCTCAGTTGCTGGACGGAATGGCGTCTCAGATCGCAATCTGCTCTCTCTACTAAGGTCGCTGATACGGGGTACCAGGCAATAGGTGGCAGCACAATGCACCTAGTATGAAAGACGTATGTTTTTGGGACTGTCCGGATACTGTTGATCACAAACCGCACGTAAAAAATCGTTAATATGGAGCTTTAACGTCATTTGGCGTGACATTGGATGCTGCTCGTAAACATGTAACTTTTAATCGCAAAAGTGAAGGACAAGAACAATGACGACAACATATTGTGGAAGGCAGCCATTGCTTCTTGCGTAACACCTGTTGTCTTTCCTGATATTTGAGAGATTATCTAATAAGACATTTTTGAGACAGACAGTTTTTATATCTTAGCGCTTAAATGATATAAATATGTCGAGGCCACACAACAGCAGACTTGCCTCTAGTACACTACTGGCTATTAAAATTGTCACACCAAGAATAAATGCAGATGATAAACGGGTATTCATTGGACAAATATATTATACTAGAGCTGACATGTGATTACATTTTCACGCAATTTGGGTGCATCCTGAGAAATCAGTACCCAGTGCAACCACCTCTGGCCGTAATAACGGCCATGATACGCCTGGGCATTGAGTCAAACGGAGCTTGGATGGCGTGTACAGGTACAGCTGCCCATGCAGCTTCAACACGATACCACAGTTCATCAAGAGTAGTGACTAGCGTATGTGACGAGCCAGTTGCTCGGCCACCATTGACCAGACGAGTTCAATTGGTGAAAGATCTGGATAATGTCTTGGCCAGGGCAGCAATCGAACATTTTCTGTATCCAGGAAGGCCCGTACAGGACCTGCAACATGCGGTAGTGCATTATCCTGCTGAAATGTAGGGTTTCGCAGGGATCGAATGAAGGGTAGAGCCACGGGTCGTAACACATCTGAAATGTAACGTCCACTGTTCAAAGTGCCGTCAATGCGAACAAGAGGTGACCGAGACGTGTAACCAATGACACCCCATACCATCACGCCGGGTGATAAGCCAGTATGGCGATTACGAATACACGCTTCCAATGTGCGTTCACCATGATGTCACTAAACACGGATGCGACCATCATGATGCTGTAAACAGAACCTGGATTCATCCGAAAAAATTACGTTTTGCCATTCGTGCACCCACGTTCGTCGTCGAGTACACCATCGCAGGCGTTCCTGTCTGTGATGCAGCGTCAAGGGTAACCGCAGCCACGGTCACCGAGCTGATAGTCCATGCTGCAGCAAACGTCGTCGAAGTGATCGTGCAGGTGGTTGTTGTCTTGCAAACGTCCCCATCTGTTGACTCAGGGATCGAGACGTGGCTGCACATTGAATTATAAATTCTCAAGCGACGTATCATTTGCTATCCGTGATTTCGTAAATCATTCGAAGGTGCATCAAATGTCTCTCTAATCAATTATTTTTTTTTACTTTTAGACCATTGATTTGACGAAACATTTGACCATTTTTTCCTTTTTTATTTCCAAGTTTTGTTCATAAGGCACGAAATACAATATATTTAAATTTGTCTAGGACCTTCCCACATGCTGTTCTGACTTCATTGCTGCTGTAAGACCTTCAACGTTTACCAGGTGTGTTGTGATAGACCACCTTTGCGTAGATTATGTGATATTTAAGTCAATCTATGGTCGAGTCGGCGTAAGAAGACCCCTACAGGCAATAGCGATGTTGCCAACTTTCGAATGTGAAGTGCTAACGGCTCCAGCAGAAGTAGTAGTATTCTACAGAGCTGTGACAACACTGAGGCCATAGTATACAGACCTTGACAAAATCGCTTTCCTACCGTCATCTGTTCTCTAAATCTTCTGAATTTAGTACTTGATTAAAAGGAAGGCTTTCTGTGAGTTGAAAATTTCATACCTTTGCAACTTTCTATGTCTAAAACTGTCAGGTCTTGAAGAGATGAACTTCTCCACACTTCATTTACATAAGCAACAGTAGCTGTTCGTGAAATATTGCAGACTTTGCTAAGATCATTAATTAAATTTTTGTTAATTACCTTGATTTCTTTGATGCAATTAAACATTGTTTTCGAAATTACACCTCACGGTGCTCTATTTGATAGCTTACTTGTCCATTTTCTAGTCTTCGTTTGGCTCCGAAAATTCGGCAAAAAATTTGTCTCATATCAATAATCAAATTTTTCTAAAGTGCGTTGATTGCTTCCAAGCACTTAAACGGGTTTTTGCCAAACTAGAACTCACACTGGTCAATTTGATACCCTATGCATCCATTTCCCAATTTTTGTTTGGCTACGAAAATTTGGACAAGAATTCATAATCCAAATTTCCCTCGAATCACTAATTAATTTTTTTCAAACCAAATTTCACATTGGTCCGTTTGATACCTCATTTGTCCATTTCCCACCCTTCATTTGGCTATGAAAATTCGGATGAAAAGCCGCTGTGTTATTTATAGGGAGTCATGCAAGCGTTACATTCGACCACGTAACCAATAAGCCACTTCCATGACAGAACATATTTTATGAAGCGCCCAGAAGATATCTTCGGCTGTCATTGTAACTTCGTACATGTGAGATCATCGGCAGCTACGCGTTGCAATTCTACACGTAGGTAGAACGGACACGAGAGTGTATTACAGTGGCTACTGTTTAGTCTAGACCTCGTAGAATACACAAGGGCTATGAACAGAGTCACATGCTGAATGATCGAAGAGCACGGAGATGCCACGTAACCCATAGCAGAAAGCGCTATCAGCACATGGCAGAGTCTGAAACGGGGCTCTTTGTGAGTCTCAATTGGGCCAACTGGTCGAATCGTGCATTATGGAGATTTTTGGGTCATTCAGATATGGTGGCAGCCGCGTGTTGCACCGCGTGGGAATGTGAGGTCAGCATACGTATACCACGTCTGACCAACAGAAGCGGATATCATCAGGTCGTGACCAAGTACATTGTAACTCCTCCACATCCTCACTCGCCATCCAAGAGCAAATAATGGACGAATCACAATGTTCTGCATCACCCTGCACCATTGGTCAGAGACTATCAGCAGTCGAACTAGCGCACCACTGTCCCAAGCAGCTAGCGTTAACCCCACAGCAGAGGCAGCTGCTGCTGGAGAAATGCCGTGACCAGAGAGCGTGGACTGCTCATGAACGGCGTTGCACTGCGTTCAGAGATCACTCTTTGGTCTGACCTATGAGCATCGTACGTGTGTACGGTGGCGATCTGGAGAGAGGTCTAATTCTTCCAATGTTTTGGTCATGGGAAATGACTTGAGGTCGTCACAACAGTACATCATGGATATCCTGTGTTATCTGTCGTTCGACTGTATTGTGGTGCCATTTTTCAACAGGAATACGCTCATCCACATATAGAAAGTGCCTCTCTGAACTGTCTGGGTTATGCTGAGGTATTCCCATGGTCAGTACAAGCTCAATTTCTCTCCTTGGTAGAATGTTTGTACTACCTATTTGGAGGCAGATTATAAAAATGGCTCTGAGCACTATGGGACTTAACTTCTAAGGTCATCAGTCCCCTAGAACCTAGAACTACTTAAACCAAACTAACCTACGGAAATCACACACGTCCATGCCCGATGCAGGATTCGAACCTGCGACTGTGGCGGTCGCATAGGCAAATTATATCCCAGTGCCAGTATTCTATCCCAGTGCCAGTATGTAGGTTGTCAAGGACGAGTTACAACTGTTGCGGGCCAGCTTAACTCATGAGAAGAAACAATGGCTTTATGGCATCCTTCCGAGCCTAATCAGTAAATGCATCTAACCCAGAGGGATGCAGTGTCACAGTGATAAGAGGGTTCGTATTGCCAAGACCTTTGTAAATTTGATTCGATTTTGTCGTATCTCTGAAATAACATCACATATCTCTCAGTTTCATTTCCTTTTCACCTCCCCATCTGGGTGCTTTTCGTCAGGAAGAGTAATTACTCTGAAATTTTATACTTTTATTATGCCTGTTTTGTGGTCTCATAAAAATCTCGTGGCACTAGATCAAAGTCGGCAACACACATCGATACCACAGACATTAGATACGTTTCGCAGCAAGTGGCAATGACGAATGGGAGATGCTGAAGAAGAGGAGCCCTCTCTCGCAGCACAGCAGCGCCATCGCACAGAGATCAATACAGAGCCGAGCATGGAAGCACTCTGCCCATTTCGTGGCGCCAGGTGAAACAGTCAACATCATCAAGTAGGACTAAAGTGTTAATCAAGTCTCAGGTTGAAATGCACTTGTAGATGTTGAACATTATACTTTAAGAGAATCGTGTTAATTAGTGCATCAAGTGATGTCTTAATAGTCAATGACAGTTGTAAATTGTCAAGCATTACTGTGTCAAAGGGTTGCGTCAAGTGAAATAGTGTTATTCATTTGTGTAATAAAGTGAACTAATATTTCGTGAGGTGTATATCTGACAAATCATTTCCATGAGCATTCAAAGTACTCACTGTTGTGACCAGACAATTGTGGTTTCATCTGGTCATAATATATCCTACTTGCAGTTTTCAAGAACTAATGCCTACACCCTGTTATGGTTTTCTTAGCATTCTTGTTACAGCCTCTGAGGATGTTGCGCTCTCTTAGTCTACTCATCGGTATGCATGCACCTACATAGCTTAAGTCACTAACATAGTCCAGTGTGGTCACAGTTCCTCTTGGAATAACTGGTTCTATTATGATGGGGATCGTCGTGGTGGTCATGGTGATGTAATGGTGATGGTGATGGTGATGGTGATGATGGTGCTGGAGGAGATTGTGGTTGTGATCGTGGTGGTGATAGTAGTGGTAATGGTGATGGTGATCGTAATGGTAAAGGTACGAGGGCAATCCCAAAAGTATTTTTTTTATAAGTACATATACCTGTTTATCTCTACAATGGTTTACATAAGTTTACAGCTTGAACATTATCTGTTTTTCAACATAATCACCATTTTTGTAGATGCTGTGGCAGTTTTTGTATGCCCATGTCATACCAGCTCGCAACCATGCCGTTTGGAAAGTTATCAACCTCTTCTTTCACCTCGTCGTCGGCTTTCCAGCCAAAAGTTCTTTTAACTTATGGAACAGGTGATAGTCACTGGGCGCTAAGTCAACACAGTACTGTGGTTGAGTGATTATGTTCCACTGAAACTGTTACAGGAGAGCAACGGTTTGCCGAGCGATGTGTGGACGAGCGTTGTCATGGAAAATGTGTACGCCCTTGCACAGTATTCCTCTTCTTCGGTTCTGAATTGACCGTTTCATTGTTTTCAGAATCTCACAGTACCTGTCAGCTTTAATTGTGGTCCTGGTGGGCATAAAGTTGACCAACAATACCCCTTTCCGATCCCAAAACACGGCTGTCACGACTTTACCGACAGAATGTGATTGTTTGAATTTCCGCTGCTTTGGCGAAGAAAGATGCCGCCACTGGCATGATTGTTGCTTGGTCTCAGGTATAAAGTGGTATGCCCATGTTTCGCTACCCGTGACAATTCAGTACAGAAACAGCATGGTGACGAGCTGATATGACATGGGCATACAAATAGTGCCACAGCGCCTACAAAAATGTATCTACATAAATGGTGAAAAATGGCTAAACGTTCAAGCTGTAAACTGATGTAAACCATTGTAGACATAAACGGAACATGTACTCATAAAAAATAGGAGACCTTACTTTTGGCATTACCCTTGTAATAGGAATGGTAACGGTAACGGTAATGGTGATGGTGATGGCGATGGTGGGTTATTCAGTCACATAACAACAAGGACTGTAGCACCTTTACTCAATTTTAACAATGGAGGGTGGATGAAAGTGATAGAAAAATAAATCTTCAGCAATAATTAAAATATACATCAGCCAGTCACATTAATGTGACCACAACCTATGTCTGATGTCAATGTGCAGTAACCATTCACAGATGAAGGTGGCAGCAGTTGCAGTGCATTAGGGAGACACTCACAGTAGTGAATTTGCTGTAGTAATGCAGAAATGGAGCAATCTGTCTAATCTCCAAAAGGACATGATCAATGGCTTTCGGACAATGGGTACAAGCATTTCCAAAACCCTAAATTTGTAAACTGTGCACATGCTGCCATGGTTAAAGTATACTATGCGAGGTAAAATGGCGCTATCCAAAACTGGCGCTGAGACAACAGTGGGGCACCACGGGCCATACATTACAGGGGTGAATGACAGCTCTGTTTATGTGTATGGATGAATAGTCTTACAACTTGTGAGGAACTGACCACCCACCACGGGGCGTGTTCTCAATGACTGAGCACCCAGAATTGCTTCAAATGGGCCTCTGCAGGAGGCGTATGGTGCATGCACACATGTTGATGGGTGATAAAGAATATGCACGTCAGTGGCACAGCTCGACGTCCACAGAGTAGCGACTGGTGGTCTTCTCATACGAATCACGTTTTATGCCACATCGGACTGAAAGCAAACTCCCTGCAACAGTCGATAGACAGGTCCAGGCAGGAGAAAGAAGCCTTGAGGTATGGGGAATGTTTTTGTGGCATTCACTGTATGATCCCATTATTCTGGAAGGCACAATCGATCAACACAAGTATGCTTCTGTCATTGAGGACTATGTCCACGAATACATGCAGTTTGTTTTTACCTCAGCACTGTCAAACTATGCAACATGTGACACAGCTCGCAATGTATGTGTGTGGATCGAAGACCACAATGATGTGTTTACCATACTACCCTGGTCATCAAACTCCCTGGATTTATACCCAATAGAGAATTTGAGACAGCATCTCGATTGGGCTGTTCGCGCCTTGGACCCTCAACCTAGAAATTACTGGAACTGGCCATGGCAATGGAGTACGATTGGTACTCAGCGTGACTCCATATCCATGTCTGCCCCTTACAGAACCTCGCGGAGTCTCTTCCTGCGCGTCTTGCAATGCAAAAGGTCGTTACTCAGTCTTCTGGTAAATGATCACATTAATGTGAGTAGATAGTGTAAAAAATACTCTAAAAGCATCCCATTCGTTGAATAGCATGTTAGCAGTTTTTTACCAGCAACAAAGGGAACCAAGCGAATAACTGCTAAGACATGCACAGCACCACATACGCAGGTGAGTGGGGGCAGCATTATGTTAAGGGGGACGTTCATCTTGGCTTCGATGGGACATCCACCTGAGCTGGTAAACGAAATCATCATGAGAACTCTGGACTGCAGGAACATTACTGCAGACTACCTCTGTCTCTTTATCATTAATGTCTTCCCAACGACTATGACATCAACCAGCAAGATAACAGTCCATATCACTAAGTCAGCATCGTACTCCTGTAGTTCAAGAAGCACGAAAATGAGTTCACGTTAATGTCTTGACCATCTAATTAGCCTGATCTGAACCCAATGGAAAATAGTTGGGATGCTATCGGGCACCATCTCCGGGCCAGCAACCTAACAGCCTTTAATTTACTGGACTAGGTTGATCTGTGCGTAGACATCTGATACCAAATAACTGCGGAAGTTCTACTAAGGACTTGTCGATCCAAGGCACGTGCAGTCATTGCTACATTACAATCCTGAAGTTCTTCTAACAAGCTGTTAACCTTGTGGTAGTAAGGTTTTGACACAACAGTTTATTTCCCATGTAATGATCCAAATTTATGCTTACACTTCCTTTTTAGCCAATGACAATAAAATCCTAGAGTAATTACAGGATACTTCATCTCGTGCTTTCATAGATTCCCCGGTATAACTATTTCCTTTTAATTTAAATCAGTTCACTCAAGCGGAATGTGTGCCGACTGTGTGTCCGGCAAGGGGAGGAGAGGTGGTTCTGTAAACTCATTGATCGAGAGACATTGCACCAATGTCTTGGGTTAAATTCAATACCTCTCCACAGTGCTGATCTTGAACCGGTCGTTGAGTCCGGTCGTTCAGATCGGCAGTGCTATAGGTGCTACTCGAGAGGAGTGGCACCGCTCTTCACCTCCTTCCCTCTTTAAGTATTCCCAGCTCAAACACGAAATTAATTATAAACACATTCAGTACACCCAGTCATCTACTCGACACAGCTGCACATAAGGCACATGGCGTACCAGGCGAACAAGTGACGTCAACTAAAAGGCTTCCACCACGGACTGAACCATATGAAGAGTAAAGAAAAGAAGTTAGGAATATAGATCACTACTACTGCTATGGATAGTCCATCGTATACTGCTCTCTTTGGTAAACGGCCAATCCTCAGTAAGATAACACAAGTTTTGAGGTTCTAATTATGCTATGCACTCAGTACATGGGAACAGTTGCTTTCACGTTACCGAAATTTGCATCCCTGTTACGACCACACTTAGACAACCACCGTAGGACAGGCACTAGCTGTCCCACGTTCATCAGTGCACGACACTGTCCGCAAACGTTTACTGACAACTCCAACTCACATTGAGCCTGGGGATCACCGGAGATGATGTGATTTTTCTGTTGAAATGTTGGATCGTATAGAAGAGAACAGCACTTCGGTGATGGCTCTACATTCCACGTCTGTGCCTCGAAGTTAACCGAAATATTGTCGACTATGAGGAACTGAGACTCCAGGAGAAGTAACTGAGTACGAAAGGACACATCAAATTTAATCTGTGGTTGGGATTACATAAAAGGTGATGTGAAGGGTCCATTTATTATAGACCCTACAGCAGCAGTTCGCACCTATCTCGACGTGTTGGCAAATTATGCAATTCATGAGCTGCCTTTCGAAGCCATTTCCTAGCATGATAGTGCCCCACTATCATAAGAATGTTACCACATTTCTGTATGAGACGTTCCGTGAGCGTTGGATCGGAAGGGAGAGTCTGACTTGCTGGATTTCAGTGCATGAGGGTTTATCGAGGACAAAGTTTCAAGATCAGGTACATTTGAGATGACGGGCCTACGCCACCTGTCATGCTTATGAACATGTGACCAGAGTACTGTTTTGATACCTGTCGAGTTACAAAGAGTGCTCGCCAAGAAATCTACCAACACGTATAAAAATGTTTGAGCCTCTGTTAAAGAAATAAAGTTATAAACCTTAACAGATACTGAAATGTAAACAAATGTTTTTCGATACCTCTAGTCCTGATACCCTGTATATAAGTGGAGCAGAGACGAATGGGAATACATTCTGGTGTCGATACGGGCTCCAAATGGGGGAAATCTACTGACATATGGGACTCTGACACATGGGAAAGAACGTCTCGGGAACGGATAAAGTGTTCGCGTGTCATTGTCGTGAGTGAGCCGTGCTCATTCCAGCTATGCATTTTCGTGAACTTCGCTGTCTATCTGTGTTTGGTTTCCCGCCCTTGTTGCGGTTCTGTCGTGGTTCTTTTTTCTTCTACGTGTGGCAGCAGTGATGTGTATCGATATTTGCAGCGTGTACCATCTTTGGTTTGGTGCGTATAGTTTCCGGCAAGGGGGTCTGGAGTCAGTCGGTCGGTTGTTGTGGACGAGTTTTCTCCGTGTGGTGCAATCGGTGGGAACGCTGGCAACCCCTGTGCAGTGTCGGAGCGTGTGTGGAGCTGTCCGATCGCTACGAGCTTCGTGGTTCACCGACCCAGGACGTCAAAGTTCAGTAGTGGTTTCAACTACCCAAGCCACGTCTCTTCATGTTGTGGTGGTTCGTTTCAGTTGTTTGCTGTTGAGGTTTTCCTGTGAGCAACGCCGCGTGTTTCTACTGCTAAAATTTAACCGCAGTTAAATATATTCGGTTAATTACAATTTGAGTGCGCCAGTGGAATTTTCTGCCTTGTGGCCGTTACTGTTTTGGTTGCCAGCTCGGGCCACTAACGTAATTTCAGGCAGCGTCCTTCCATCACCTGCCCGACATGGTGTGTAATTTTGACAGCTAATACATCCTCCATTGTGGATTATCATGTTTGTAACCTGTCCGGTTTGAGTTCTCGTGCACTGATTGACAGGGAGCAAGTCGTCGTGTCGGTCAGTGTGTGGCTGTCCCCTGGTTGGATTCCAGTGGTTCAATTGTAGTTGGGCTCTCCACCTGTCTAGCCTAAGTGAACAAGTGCAGACCGACCTCCCTGGAGGCTTCTGAGTACCACCGGTGTTGTTAGCTACCATAAATTCAAGGCTTATGGTACTTTTTTTATTTTCTTCAAAATTTTGCAAAATTAAATTTTAAATTTATCTTTCAAGGCTTAAACATTGCGGCTTCCTGCCTTTAAAAGATTGCGGTAATACATTTTAAAATTTTGAAACTCAATTGTGGCCCTCAGCCATTGGTGTTGCATTTTGCATATGTTTGCTGGTTTCTTAAAATTATTTTATTGCTATCTTAATGGGATTTTTATCTTGTTGATTTGTTAAGATTTCTTGTTTTGAGGGCTTCAGCCGTGAAAGAGCTACATTCACTAGTTATATGCCGCTTTGGTTGTAAAGGTTATTAAATTACAATAAATAACAATTAGGAGAAACTGACCTCAACCTTCGGTCCTTTCCACAATCATATTACCTGTTCTGCCCAGCGGGTTTAGTGGGCATATCAGTGAGCATCTATGGACAGTGGCTGAAGGACAGTGAAACCACTTCAAAAATTTGACTAAAATCTGGAGTGCTGGGATTGTACAGTGTATCAGTGGAAACGTGTCCCCTGGTCAGATGATCACTTCCTTGCCACACGAAGTCGATGGCCTCGTCCTAGCACATCAGCCAGGCTAACGGATGGTCCAAACATCTAGCGTGCTACGGACACAGGCCAATGGGAGCAGTGTTATTGTACAGGGGATATCGTCTGGACTTGCATATTGCGCTGGTGGTAAAGCAGGATTACTGTCCGTTTCACAAAGCAAGAATCGTACTACGCTGTTTTGAGGAGCATAACAGCGAACTCACGTTGTTGTCCTGGCCAGCGAATTCGCCTCATCTAAGCCTTGCGGAATACCTCTGAGATGTTATCTGGGGCAAGCTTCGCGCCCGGAAACCCACGGCCCACAATTTACGGGACGTCGGTAACCTGTGCGTGGACATACACTCTCTGGTGCCGCACGCAGCGGAAGTTAAGTCCACGCCAGACGGCATGGACGTTGAAGACCCCTAGAGGTGTCTGCACCATCGCGCCGTAAGCCGTGGCGGCGCGCGCCTCGTGGCCCACGTTTAGTGTGAGGCTGCCACAGTGGAACACTCGGCCCCAGCGTCCAATAGCGGCGCCCCCGATCATGTACTTAAGCGCCTGCCTCTCCCTCAGCCAGTCAGTCTAATCTTTGCGGGCGTCTCTTGACATATCGCCTCGCCTTAGATAGCGTATTTACTTTCTTGTTCTGTGTACCAGTGGACGTGGTTGTCTAGTTAGGTTTCCTTGTGACTCTGTTGTTTCGGTCTTGTTGTTGTTCGTAAGGTCCATCGTTGGTCGTGTCCGTCCTCTCACGTTTGTGTTGTTCGCGGTCCGCTCCGCGGGTCCAGCCGCGCTTTCCGTCACGTCAACCCAGCGACCGTTCCGGTCGCAGGTACAACACACTCACGCTCATAAATTAAGGATAATTGCAGAATGTGGTGCCACACTACATGGCACTACACAGAACTGGCGCTAATAGCACAGACATATACGGAACACACACGACACAGATATGTATGTCCACGGTATTGGTGATAAGTTGAGAAAACCGTCCCGAAACACATGTGCTACAAAACGCCACTGTTTCCTGCTCATGTACCCCGACATCGATGTGAGATATGGTCACTTTGCACACGTACACAGGCCACACAACGGATTGGCGTACTCTGGATCAGTTTGGATTTGAAGACGTGCAGCGATACGTCGACCACGAGCATCTCAGACGTGCTCGATGGGGTTTAGATCAGGAGAACAGGCAGGCCACTCCATTCGCCTGATATCTTCTGTTTCAAGGTACTCCTCCACGATAGCAGTTCGGTGGGGCCGTGCATTATCATCCATCAGGAGAAAGGTGCAACCCACTGCACCCCTGAAAAGGCGGACATAATGGTGCAAAATGATGTCCCGCTACACCTGACCTGTTACAGTTTCTCTGTCAAAGACATGTAGCGGTGCACGCGAACCAATCATAATCCCGCCCCACATCATCAAACCACGACCTCCATACAGGTCCCTTTCAAGGACATTAAAGGGTTAGTATCTGGTTCCTGGTTCACGCCAGATGAAAACCCGGCGAGAATCACTGTTCAGACTGTATCTGGACTCGTCCGTGAACATAACCTGGGACCACTGTTCCAATGACCATGTACTGTGTTCTTGACGCCAGGATTTAAAGGCTCTGCTGTAACCAGGGGTCAGTGGAATGCACATTACAGGTCTCCGGCGAATTAACCATGTCTGTTCAGTCGTCTGTAGACTGTGTGTCTGGAGAAAACTGTTCCAGTGGCTGCGATAACGACCCAAAAAGGCTACCTGCAGTACTCCGTGGCCGTCTGCGGGAACTGATGGTGAGATATCGGTCTTCTTCTGATGCTGTACTCTGTGGACGTTCCGTACTGTAAAGCCTGGACATTTCTCCTGGAATCGTTGCCATTATCTTGAGATCACACTTTGTGGCACACAGAGGGCCCGTGCTACAACCTGCTGTGATTGACCAGCCTCCAGTCGCCATAGTATTCTACACCTCATAACGTCATCGAGATATGTTCTTTGAGCCATTTTCAACTCACAGTCACCATTAGCACATCTGAAAACGTCTGCACACTTACTCGCTGCAGCGTACTCTGACGTGCACCAACACATCTCTGCGTATGCGGACTGCAGCCAGCGCCACTGTGCGACGACCGCAGGTCAAAAGCACCGCATGCTCATACCCCGACGTGGTTTAAACCCACAAAGTGCCCACGAGAGCGGTGTTTCACCATGTTACAGCATTATCCTTAATTTATGAGCATGAGCGTATATCTGGTAACCCACCAAGGATGCCATGCAGAATAGCTACTGCATTTCCATCCAAACGTGGACCCACAAGCCACTACGCAAATGCCCATAATGTTTTGCTCATCGGTATATCTACACTGGCAGAAAGAAATCGCAACGCCAAAAATAAATTCATATAGAGTAATGAAATTTCTGGAATAAATTTGTCCAGGTAACATATTTAAGTGGTTAACACGCAAGATCTCAAGTTACTGTAAACGCGAGGTAAACCATTGCAAAATGTAAAATGCTGGTACATTAATAACTGGTGTAACCGCCAGAATGTTGAATACAAACATGGAAACTTGCATGCTTTATACAGGTACTGGACATCAGTTTGTGGGATGGAGTGTCATGCCTGTTGTACTAGGTCTGTCAATACAGGGAAGGTTAATGCCGTTTGTTGATGACCCTGGAGTTGTCATCCGATGATGTCCAACACGTGCTCAGTTACACAGATCTGGTGATCGATCAGGTCAAGACAACATGCTGACACACCGTAGAGCATAATGGCCTGTGGGCGAGCGTTATCCTGTTGGAAAACACCCCCTGGAATTCTGTTAGTGAATGGCAGCACAATAGGTCGACTCACCAGATTGACGTACGAATTTATAATCATGGTGCGTGGGATAAGCACGAGAGTACTCCTACTGCCATAGGAGATCGCACCCCAGACCATAACGCCAAGTGTGCGTCCAGTGTGCCTAGCACGCAGACACGTTGGTTGCACTCACTCAACTGGCCTTCGTCTAACCAACACACGGCCATCACTGGCACCATGTGGACGTCCGGAGCCCCGTCTCCCTGTGTCCGCACATTCTCGAGACCACTACTGCCAGCAGTCATGTACGGTGGCTACATTTCTGACAGAACTTTCTGCAATATCGCAGACGGAACATCCAGCTTTTCGTAGCTCTATTGCACGACCTCGTTCTAACTCAGTGAGATGTTTGTTGACAATGGCGTCTCCGTCGCTTTAAAGGTATCCTTGACTAACATTAACTCACCATTTCAAATCTCAAAGGTGACCAGCGCTCACGACAGCTACAGTGTTATTTAAAGCAGACCTGATTTGGATCCGCATAGTCGCAGTACTAGCGGCGCTCGTATGCGCCTGGCACAGTATCTGAACAGACATCATCTTTCAGATGTGGGATAACGCCTACCAGCTTTCGTTTACGTCTCATACTTCCTCCTTGGTGTTGCAATTTCTTTTACGTCAGTGCTATCAAAAAAAAATTCTTAGCACAGGCCGCCAAAAACTGCAAAGTGATTTAGAAGGAAGGAAGAGTGGTCTAAAGTCCCGTCGACATGAGACATGAGACTGGGCACTTAATTCGGAATAATTCAAGGATGAGGAAGAAAAGTGGCCTTGCTCTTTCAAAGAAACCATCCCAGAATTTGTGTGGAGCGATTTAGGAAAACCAGGATGGTTGTATGCGTGTGTTAACCACTGCAACATCTCGCTCGGAAAAGTGATTTCGAGATCAGTGAAGCTTTAAACGTATGAACTCAGATATTTACAAAGCCGCTTTCAAATTTTACATGACCTATAGACGTTTTAGTTGGCGAGGACATCAGTGACCATTGGTGTGCCAGACTAATACAGTAACAAGATTTATCATTTTAGACAGGTGTCGCCTAACACGTGAGTTCACTGTTTCGTGTGGAGACATAAGTAGTTCTGAGATCTGTGTGTTAGAAAGTCATGAAGCAAGAGATTTCCTCACATTGTATTTCGCAAACAGTATTACCCAGTCAGATTCGTGGCCAAACGGAAAGACAAGCAAGTCAATCCTCTACCTATCTCTGTTTTTGCATTTCTGTTTTCTATTCGGAAATGATACGTCTAACGTGTTAGTGAACGCTCTTTAATGGTTTCGGTATTTTCCACGTTCAGGAAAAGCCTTGGAGTAGCTTATGAACAACGAAGGGAAAGGGTAGCTGTTCGTCCTCATCAACAGCGAAGAAGTGTCAGACAGAAACGTTTAGAAAATTTGGTTAGTTGATCAGACCATACTATCAGGGAGACAAAGTGGATGTGGAAGTTTAGTCTCCCATTAACAGTGAAGATACTGGATATGGATATCGAGTTCAAATTTGAGTTTCCCAGCATTTGATTTAAGATTTTAGGAAAACCACGGAAAACTCAGTCTGGATGGGCATATAGAAACTGGAAACCAGATTCTTCCGAATGCTATTCCAGCGCTTGTACCGTTGTGCCATGTCGCTCTATATTTAGTCACCATTTGTATGAACTGAAAATGACGCGAAAGATAAAATTAATTGCAGAGCAGGGAATATTGCGGAGATCCCAAGCTGATGATGCAGTGACATGCCCAAGTTCATGGACTATCGTGATCATCAAAAATTTTGTTTACTCTCTGAGGACAAACTACATCATCAAAGTTCAATACAACGTTGACGTCTACCACAGGTAAAGACAAGTATCGTCCAGTTTTTCTCTGACCCATGCAACCGACCGTCTTCTCCTAGTGAAGGAACGACTTGTTTTCTCGCTTCATGTTACAAGACTAAGTCGTAAGAGGTCAGATTGCTGGCCAATCAACACCACTGCCTCCATTTAGAAACAGGGTACCTAAAATTTTCCTCTCGCGGCACTCTTTGAGAAAGAAATATCTTGTTTATTTTGGAGGTTCATAATAGTAATAAAATTTTAGGTAATGAGCAAAATTTGTTTTATTCATTAATTTGAAATCGTAACTAATAGCACAGAAATCAGAACAAAATTAAAGAAGAAGGAAATGTAAAAGAAGACGCCATGTTATTAATAGTTTTTCGCGGAGAACTTACTCACTTCCCGCGGAACATAATTTGTGAATCCCTGCTCTAGACGTCATCCCGCTCAAATGAAGAGTTCAGGAGGAAAACGACGGCGAGTTCTCGTTTATACAAAGAGCTGGACAGTATACAGTACTTTTAGGTAACAGTAGTTTTCCATGAAACTAATCTTTTTACCACAGACACAGGTGGGTGCACTAGATGACTACGATTATCCAAAGGCCCATAACCGTTTCGCCCACGAGACATAACGCTGTCAACATGTAAATACCGGACGTCTCAATATCTCAGTTGCAAATTCAGAGAAGTGATAGATGGTGTAGACGCGATCAGTTTTCCGTCGAGCGGCGCTGGACGGCCCTTTACGTCCGTGCGTGTCATGTTCTGTGTTGTTGAGACTTTCTCTCCTCCCCACCTTAGTTGCGCGCAGCGCACGCTTACCAGAGGCACTGCGTTCGGAATCGATAAGCAAGGACGGACAACAAGTGTACTGCGCTTACAACACACGCACCGCAGCACTGACTAGAACGAAACACCTGTCGTTGCTGAAACTTCAAATTACGGTCGCGGATGCTGACTTGATTAACTTCAGCAGGAAATAACCAAAGTGTGTTGCTTAGGTGCACAGTAAGAGCTGAAGAGTATGACATTTGAGACGTCCCCTTAGAAAAATTGTACACGACTGTGCTTAAACTGACACACAACAATTTTTAGCGCAACGCAATCAGACTTTCAATAATCCCTACAAGAGAATGGCCCTGACTAACATTAACCTATATGTTTCACAAATCACTTACCTCACAAAAATCTTCGTTACTCGAACTACTGCAATACAGCGAGCGCCACTATTGCCAGCTAACTAAAAGATTCAAACTACGGAAGTCACTAACTACTGATAGGTACAGTTAGCAAATGAAAGATTTTAATAGAGAACAAACAATGTATTTACCTTTATAGTCATAATACATATATATCAGTTCATATCACCAATTCTTACAAATTTCAAAACTCCGCCATCTCTCTCCCCACGTCCACCACTGCTGGCGGCTCGCCTCCAACTGCGCAACGCTACGCGCTGTTAGCATCCAGCTGCCGCTGCCCAACACTACAATGGCGAGTATTACAACAATGCCAACCAGCCACCGACTGCACACGGTACAGCCAGTGATTTTCATACAGAGCGCTACGTGGCGGCGGCGTTACCAATAAAAAAACTTAAACAGCCTACTTACACATTTAAGGAACAAAGAACAGTTAATACCACCATGCGAAATAGCAACGGATGTAATAATGATCCAGGAAGTGTAGAATAAATTTCTTTTATTTCCTTTTATAAACCCAATTTTTTTTTGTCCTCAGAGTAGTTTCAGCCAAAGTGACATAGTGACTTCTTTATATTAGGCCATGTTTTACAACAGATCTGAAGATGGTCATCGCTAACCGAAACCGGTTGTCTGAGGACAGAAAGTTTTATAGACGCAAATGGAAGAAAGAGAAATTTATTCTGAAGAAGTATTATCCTAAAGACATACTTCTAAAAAAATCGTGCGGTTACCAATACAATATCTATACTGCTTTATTTGATGATAAATGTTCGTCTTGAAGGGTGCGACATTTTTAGGTGGTAAATTAGGTAATTCACTCCCGTCAAAAAAAAAAAAAAAAGGAAGAATAACACTGACTTGTATGTAATGGCCTTCATCCTCATTAGTCAGCGATCACAGATTCTGACGATCATAACAACTTTCTTCAATCTCTTTCGGCAAGGAACTATATTTTAGAGCCATATTGACTGTTAATCGACTGTGGCGGCTTAAAAATTATGAAGTGATTTCCCGGATAACGCTACCAGTCAAGTCTACCACGGCCATATGAAAAACAATAGTACTCATAGATATTGAAATTGTTCTTTGCAGTCGTGGTGTATGCTGGCGCCATCAGCGGAAAAAGAGGGGGATAACGTAATATGAGTGAGTATTCACTTCCTTTCTTGGTCTATTTATTTTTGAATAAATTCATGCTGATGACTAGGTTCTAAAATTTCACTGAGGACTTGTAAATGATCACATATACCTGAAGATACTTATCACTATAGTTGAATGAACTGTGTCACGTTACGATGTAAAAAGTAAATAGAAAATCGAACTAAAGGAAGTAAAACTTGAGGTCGATTATGAGCCATTATATATACAACCACTTATTGTGATGTCTTCGCTATTGTTTACAGCTTTGGAATATTTTACTGTGAAATCAGATGTAACTGTTCGTTCGACACTACTATACACTACATTTTGGACGATATTACACATTAGGATATTGATTCGTTGAGGATTACCTCACATTACCTGGATACGTAACCTGATTTGTTTGAATTACACATATTTAGTCCTGTGTCTTTAGAAAATCAATGTATTTCTCAAAATTTTATCCTAATACGTTTACAATGGTATCAGTTGATCCATGAAACAATGTGTGTCTAAATGAACACAGCTAATGACAAACGGTGGTTAAGATGTTCCCATGTTTCTGATAAGTTTCGATACATTTCTATGGATAGCTATGGAATTGGTACTGATATCGAGTACTCGATAATATCATGGTAGCGAACGCTTTCGGTATCGGAGGTGTCGAATGAAATGGTGTAAAATGATAACCTCCCACTATTAATTTAACGGGATTCACGTATTACCTATGTAGCAGGGGAAACTGTTCCACTAGAGGATGGTATACATAGACACACATGTAGTTTCTTCGTCTAGTGACTGATTTTAGTATCACATGAAGCAGCTTCCGCCGTTTCCTACAGTTTTTGCTGTTTTTAGATGTGAGGTTGTGTTTTACGCGGCATTTATAAATATTTCGTGCTCTACACATTTAAGTGCTGTATAAAATATTAAAGTTATTTGGAATATATTGTTAATTCTTATGGTACAGAAGTTTATGTTGAGTAAAACGCAATGTATTTTTAGAATTATTTATGTACAGTATAGATATTTCGCCAGTCGTGCAATATCTTGTGCTTTAGAACAGGAATTCTTCTATAATGGGACATGTGATACCTGCAAATCAACTGAGTTTCTACTAACATCTGAAAAATTTTATCAATCTTGAAAATGGACATTTCTTTTACGTCCCAGTAGCTCCTATTTCACAGTGTATTTAACTTGCAATTTTTGAAAATACTTCTGATTAATTATATTTCACCTGCCGATTATTGGTGCGCAATAGAGCAGTGACGTAAGAGATAGGTAACTAAATACAGAACTGATGAAATTTTGTAGATTGCAACTCTTTTAAATTGTTATCGAACATTTGTTCTTAAATACATGATTATATTGTACCTTGAAAAATGTTTTCACGTTTGGAAAATTCTTAATCTACCGGGGTAATTTTTGTATTTTCAGAGGAAGATTGTAGCTCATTAAAAGTGAATGCCATCATTTACAAA
Organism: Schistocerca gregaria; assembly: GCF_023897955.1. NCBI lineage: Eukaryota > Metazoa > Arthropoda > Insecta > Orthoptera > Acrididae > Schistocerca > Schistocerca gregaria. The sequence continues at coordinate 138,284,414 of NC_064922.1, read as the reverse complement.
TGGAATTACATACATATATAGCGTGTTCCAAAAAGGAACGGCCAAATTTTCAGGAAACATTCCTCACACTCAAATAACGAAAAGATTTCATGTGGACATGTGTCCGGAAACACTTAATTTCGATGTTAGAGCTCATTTTAGTTTGAGCTTCCACCTACGCTCAATGGAGCACGTTATCATGATTTCATACGGGATACTTTACCTGTTCTGCTAGAACAAGTGCCTTTACAAGTACGACACAACATGTCGTTCATGCACGATGGAGCTCCTGCACATTTCAGTCGAAGTGTTCATACGCTTCTCGACAACAGATTGGATTGGTAGAGGCGAACCAATTCCATGGCCTCCACGCTCTCCTGACCTCAACCCTCTTGACTTTCATTTACGGGGGATTTGAAAGCTCTTGTCTACGCAGCTCCGGTACCAAATGTACTCTTCGTGCTCGTATTAAGGACGGCTGTGATACAATACACCATTCTCCAGGGCTGCATAAGCGCATCATGGATTCCATGCGACGGAGGGTAGATACATGTACCCTCACAAACGGAGGACAGTTTGAACATTTCCTGTAACAAACTGTTTGAAGTCACGCTGGTACGTTCTGTTGCTGTGTGTTTCCATTCCATGATTAATTTGATTTGAAGAGAAGGAAGCGTTTCCGGACACATGTCCACATAACATATTTTCTTTCTTTGTGTGTGAGGAATGTTTGTTTTGTTTTGGGAGGAAGGAGACCAGACAGCGAGGTCATCGGCCTCATCGGATTAGGGTAGGACGGGGAAGGAAGTCGGCCATGCCCTTTGAAAGGAACCATCCCGGCATTTGCCTGGAGTGATTTAGGGAAATCACGGAAAACCTAAATCTGGATGGCCGGGCGCGGGATTGAACCGTCGTCCTCCCGAATGCGAGTCCAGTGTCTAACCACTGCGCCATGTGAGGAATGTTTCCTGTTTGGCCGTACCTTTTTGTAACACCCTTAACACCCTATATATATATATATATATATATATATATATATATATATATATATATTCTATTACGAGTGTGGCTAGAGACAAAAGACAAAAGTCTCAGACATGTACCAAGGAACAACCCTCTCCCACATACAGCAAATACAATGGCAGCAGGAAAAACCTCTTGTCACGGAATTTCGTATGGAATATTTATGACTTCTTTAACATATGCCATGAACATGAACATGTAAATATTTCTGTGCAAAAGTGGTTCTGCTCTTCAGATGTATATGATTAACATGTGTGTAGATTAACGTATTAAACACTTAAGAGAACTTTAATTTTCAAAAATTGTTCATGTTTCGAGTAGTAACCATTTTACAAGCTTCAGAGTTGGGCTACGATAACATGTTTGGTTATAATTCTTATCAGAATGCAGGAATAAAGAGGATCTACATGACAGTAGCATTTTTCATACAGTATCCAATATAATTTCAATACTGTACACCACTTTGAAAAATAGCCATCGTTCATTTTACAGAGCCTGCAGCATTTTTCAGCTCTGAACGTCACCAGGCAATCTACGTTCCCGTATTCGGGATAGTATTAAGAAAAATTCAGATGTCATTCTATTCAAGAGTTTCCTGACTTATTTACGAAAAGTACTCTTATAACCATTCAGCACTGTAGTACACTATTCATCGTTAACCATATTTTTTTTCTTCTCCCCCTTTTTCTGTTAAACAGATCCGTACAGGATACAAAAAATCCACTTGTTATACAAGCTCAGAATCACTTAATTAGACAACAAGACGAAACTGCAACTTGTAAAAATGTAAGAAGAGTTTGAAAGGGTGTTAGATACAGTGTATTATTAGAGACTTATTTAAACGTTTAAATATAGGTAATTAAGACAGTGATGTAACTCCAAGGTAAAGAAAAAAATTATCTTGCGTTTGTAAATCCTCGCTATCAAGCAAAACTTTGTATTCCTCTTGGTTCCATCATCTGCTCGGGGTATACAGTGGACCACGAAATCGAAAACGATAAACGGCCTTCTTCTGCTGCGTAGTAGAGCAAAAATTCCACAATACTGAGGCTTTTCGCAAACTGATACGACTTTTCACTGCGAAAATTGTTTTGCTTGTCATAATGATACGTGCATGTAGCTCAACATTTACTTCTAGGTCTGTATTAGTGGTCATGTTTGAAATATCGTTCCTTTATTGTTTACAGCTGTATTCGATTTTATAATACAATTGGTCCATGGAAATACTGTACATTTCCCTTATTTCTCTTTGAATTCGAAACAAGTCATTTCTTAAAGAAAAAAGCCTGAAACTAACCTGCGAAGCTGTCGGTATCGATACCTTTGTTCAGGTATTATCGAGGTATTGAAACAATTTTAGGAATTAGTACTAATATCACAAATCGTATCGAATGTAGTGTTGCAACTTCCTTACTAAAACGTATGTATACAATTTCCATATTTTTATTTTCTGTTTTTATTTTTACTTTGACATCTGGTAATAGCGAAATTGTAACATTGAAATTGATTGTACAAAAAATATTTGTTACCCAGGTGAATGATTATGCATCATGAGCTTCATATAACTTATAACGGCTCTCGACTATTGCTCATAACAGTTAAGATAGTTAAACAGATGCACATGTAAGAGTAGAAGGCTACGAGAAGGCGCCTCTGCGAGTTCTGATATAAGAATGAAGCTTTTAGACGGAGTTGAGGTTTTAAAGTGTTCAACTACAGCTACTGCGTGCAATAATCTCTTAGAGCCGTGTAGAGCGTGAGAACGGGGCCATTAGCATAGGGGCTCTTCCCGACTGCTTCCTTCTTTGGAGAAATAACTATGTGAAACACTCAACAGAAGGCGAAATAAAAACCTGGTTGTTGGCAGCGAAACCGTATAAGGCATTCTGGGCCGTGGGTAGACTGTTGGCATATTTTTCGCCCTTGTTTTATCGCCCCAGCACACCTGCGTTAAATGCGAGCCGTGCTCCGGTGGAAATAAATCTTTATTACGAGTCATACGGCGTCCGCTTTGACAGCGCGCCTTTTTTTATAAGTTCTATTGAATTTGATAGCCTCCGCCTGTGCTGGGTAACTATTAACTTAAATTCAGACCATTAATCATCTTGTCGTGGCTGAATATAATCGACGTAAGCGAGATTATGACTGGTGCCAACAGAAACCCCACTCCGGCGGCAGACCACAGCGACTGGGAAATTGTTTTAAAAAGTTATCGGCTTAACCACAGGGCTCGCCAATGAGCAGTCGTAATTGCTCAGCGCAAAGCGGAGAAAACGAGTTTCGGTAAGCAGTTTCAGTCCGTCAAACTGGCGAGCTCTGTAGCCGTCACTTTCAGACTGACTCTGTAGCCATCTAGACTATACGTAACACTTCCAGCAAAAAAGTTTGTGCCCTATAAAATATAAGAGTGGTACAATGTGAAGTTGTTCGACTTAAAATTTCGCCTAGTGGTTCTCTAGATTCCCAGTTATAACTGTTTACTTGTGACTACTCGGAATGTGCAATTAAATGTGTTTTTTGAAATGACTCCGTAACTACACCAGCCAGTAAATTTTTTGGTTTACTTTCCGTACAAACTTTCGCCTTAATACATCTACAGGTAAACATGTTGAAAAAGAGTGTAATACTTGAAAATAGCTTAAGGCCTGAATTGTACTACTTTACTGACAAGGGAACTATATTAGATAGAATGGCTAACAAGGGATAGAAATTATTTTAAAATAGGGAGCTGCTCATTTTGTACTACCCATCAAGGTTGTTTGTCTATAGACTTCTGCATTTGTGAACGGCCGATGTTTGAAAATTAAATTATCCAAAGATTGTAGAAGTACAACTCGCAGAACAAACAATATCGCCTAACAGGCGGTTCTGACCAGCAGATTCACATGAATCAGAAATGAAGCACCATTCAGAAAAAAAAGCTTAACATTTGTGTGGGGCATTGTTTGTTTTAAAGAGTGATACATTCCTAAATTATAGGAACTTTTCTAAAACGGAATCTGTTTCTATAAAAATATAACAATATGGCATGACCATAGATGGCAAAACTATTAAGGCAAATGTCCTAGTTGTATTTCACAGTGACATGATTGAGTAAAATCTTCACCACCGGCATCACTTCTAAAAAGCACTCGACCTTTCAATAGCTCTCTCTGGCATCGTCATCAGGAGCAGAAACCATGCTAAAGGTACAACCGCCTCGGACTTATGAACCTAGATCAGGGTTCCAGTAAAGAGGACATAAGTAGAGGATAGCAAAAGCAGTCAGTCAGATGAATACCATCCTTCAGTCAGACAAAATTAAGAAATGTCAGAACAAGGTTACATGAATCAGCAAAACAAAGGATTTGTTTATATCTGTGGTTGCCAACCTTTTTGAGCCCATTACCCCTGAGCGCAATCAGACACCAGCTAGTATATCCTCCGACCCCCATTCCCACCCCCGTCCCCTCACGAGCAACATTAGTGCCCATCTAAGCTCTGAAATGAAAAATTTCTTCGAATACTTTGTTTTTAAAATGACGAAAGGTAAATGATATTTTTTGTAGGTGTTTCATTAAAACACGCATTCGATTGGCAATGCTTCTTTCAGTGATGAACAATTCTCAGTGCACCGCAAGAACGACCTTCAAGCCCCTCTCAGAAAAGAAAGCTAACTATCCTCAGTGAGGGTAGACACTTATTTCCATACTCTGCACCCCAAATTAAAATCAACTAAGTTGAAATGTGTGCACTACACTTATTTTTTGTAAATAACCTCTCAGCTCACACAAACCAAATGATTTCAGACTGCCAATGTTTTCTATCTTCCCTCAGCCACTAATAATAACACTCGCTTCTGCGGTAATATGTACAAAAAACCAATGCAGTAAGAAACACAGTACGTATACAAACCACTCCATCCAACTACCCATACAAACAGAAACATGAAACATACATTCTGTCCAGAATGAGATTTTCACTCTGCAGCGGAGTGTGCGCTGATATGAAACTTCCTGGCAGATTAAAACTGTGTGCCCGATCGAGACTCAAACTCGGGACCTTTGCCTTTCGCGGGCAAGTGCTCTACGAACCGAGCTACCGAAGCACGACTCACGTCCGGTACTCACAGCTTTACTTCTGCCAGTATCCGTCTCCTACCTTCCAAACTTTACAGAAGCTCTTCTGCGAAACTTGCAGAACTAGCACTCCTGAAAGAAAGGATATTGCAGAGACATAGCTTAGCCACAGCCAGAATGAGATTTTCACTCTGCAGCGGAGTGTGCTGATATGAATTCTAGAATAATAATAATGCGTAGGCCCAACAGCAAAGTAGTAACCACTGTTGCGTTGTGCACTCAATTCATTTCTTTAATTGCTGTGAAGTGACTGATGAAGCAATTTCTGGTCCATGACAGGATATACATCGAAGTCTGAATTAGCACTCTCCATGAGATATTAAAGCATATGTGATGTATATGAATCCATTTTACTTTCATATATACATGGAAAAAAGTGCAAAACACGTGGTGGGCAAAATAAAACTGGCCCCAGAAATATTTTGTGCACATCGAGATAGGCAATCAAACTTACCTGATCCAACCCACATGTGGACGATGTAAGTTGGGTTGCCTATCCAACCCACATGTGGATGGTATAAGATGGGTCGCCTTTCTTCGGGTGCATGAAATATTTCCGAGGCCAATTTTATTTTGCACACCTTATACATGTGCAGCAGGTGAACTATATGAGGAAGACGTTGTCCATGAATTTGTTTCAGATGTTCTAAGCTCCACCACACTGTGTCACACATTAATGCCAGCATATAGGGGAAACGCTACTACTTGATACCTTATGTAATCAGTTTTGGAGTCTTATGATATAGTAATAGTAGTACTGATATTTTAAAATAATTTTGTCTCGAGACTGAAACGCATCGGAACACTCTTCTTTTTGCCCCTCAGAAATTTTCATTTTACCCCTCAAGGGGCAATTACCCATCGATTGGCAACCACTGATTTATACGGTACGGAATGCTGAGAAGTGAGAAAACAAAATAGAATACTTGGAACGGAGTAAATCGAACTTGTGAGACAAAGTTTCAGAGCGAGCGAAGTTCCTAAATGAAGAAGTCAAGAAGCGACTGAAAACTCCTAAGGCGACCGTCGAAAATCTGAATATATTGCATTTAAAATGACGTGGATATGAAATGCAATATGAATGGAAACTTGCAAACAAGGAAAGAAAAGGAAGTCCTTAAATATAATTGTGACTGAAACGCAAATATGGAGTTTGTGTTTGAATGAAATGATTGAAACACATCGGGATGTAACAGTATACACACTTGACCAGAGGAACAGGTGGGCGTTCTAGTGATACAGATGTTGCACAGTGTCAGCTACGACTTTGCCGCAAGCACATGTACTTATGTTACTGTAATGGGTGTCCGGACATTCCCGTTACAAACTTCTACTACTTATAAAGGCAGTAGTACACAATAGGAATACACGGCCGGAAACATAGGTTCCGTACTACGGCCATTTGGGAACATGTTTGTTAGGTAGGTATGCAAAAAGGTAGTCGTTGTGGTTGGTGGTTATGTCGGATCAGCTGCTGTCATTTGACGTCTGTCCTAGCTCTCTGATTTAGCTGGACCCTCATTCACGCTGTGAGTGTCAGAGCAACATGGTTTAGTACATGTCTGCAGTATGCACCGACATGTACTTTCTGAATTGCGAATCTCACTGTAATGGAAGACATGCTCACCACTTTTGTCAAGATCATTGTGCACAACATCCGACTCCATCGCATATCCTTTTCCTTACAGCTGCTCAACGGCTTCAAGAAAGCGGTACCCTTCACCCTCAGCATGCATCACTCTGGTGCTCCAAGATTGCGCCGCCCATCCGAATAGGAAGAGGCCACACTGCATCACGTTCAAGAGAACACGTCAATGAGCACAAGAGCAGTTCCTTTCGCTATAAATGAGAGGAATTGTCAAAAAAGTGACTTACTAGATCCCAGTTAATTGTAAATGTTGTCATGTTATCAACTTGTTTTCAAATGGATGGGGACATGGATTCGAATTCAAAATATTATCTACTCACTCCCCTCTACAAGTCCTAGACAGTTGTGAACTGCATATAATTAATTTAACGGTTTTCTTATTATAATAACAGTAATATTTGTGTTTAAGCAAAACTAGAAAGTGTTTCGTTTTTTTCTGTTCTTGCAAGTACGTCGCGGATATCTGTCGAGTGTAGCAGGAGTTTATGACGTGGCTAGATTCGTCTCTCACTGATGACTATCTCAAACAGTAATATTCAAACATACTTGAAGGCACTCCACCTCAACAAAAAAATACAAAGCTACACCCTAATCTCCTACGGCGCGTATGAACGCACAATAAAATGAATTAAATAATAATGAATGTAACGAATATACGAGTATTTAGTATTGCATGCTGTCTCTTCTTGACGACGCTAGAATCTACGTCAGTTTTTACTATATGAGCTAAGATCTGTTATACGTGGCATACAATTGTATTCCGTTACAATAAACTCAGTGTTTGTGATAAAATTTAGTAATAACTGAATTATGCTTACTGGCTGATGTGTCTACGACAAATTTTATTTTACTTGTACATATTGCAGATATTTTAGTCAGATGGTTACACATATTTGAAAAAGATTTTAAACTATGACAAATAATATATTTGGTTTATAATACTTTGCCGATATATTTCCTAAACTGTGTTTGGGGTGATTTCAATATCAGGATGAACTGATAATCTGTAAGCGGAGGAACGATACCTATTTCATACCTACTAACGCATAAGCAAGATACCACTGATTCTGGTTTAGTGTCTGATTAAATATCTTCATTAGTTATCGCAGCCAACAACTGACTTTACAAGAGTTACTGGTAGGGAATATAGAACAGAATTTTCCTTCATTATATTCTACCTCAAATTAGGCGATCCTGTAAACCTATTTTGGCATTAACTACATATAGTCAAAACAAGTGAGTATCAGACGAAGGTGTGTTGGAGAGGGGCAGCACACGGTAGATTCATATACTATAAGCTTTATCATCATTCGATGCGTCAAAGGGGAACCCGTTACACCACAGCATGATGTAATTTTTTGGTTTATCCACACTGAAGCAATCCACAGTGATCACTGTACCAAAGGTGTAACAATAAAATCAACTTCGTAACCAGATCTTTGTCATACATGTGGTAACATTTACTTCTAAGTGGTAAACACAGTAAACATGTTGATCATGTAAAGTGATTTACAGCTTCCGAGTTTGCAAACATACAAAATCAACAACACGTATGGTAAGCTATTAACAATGTTTAAAATATCGAAAATATTATAATTGTCTGTTTTTCTGTTACGTGGTATGATGTCTTCAGGGAGTAAGTCTTGAAAGTGCTATATACACTCCTGGAAATGGAAAAAAAGAACACATTGACACCGGTGTGCTGGAAATGGAAAAAAGAACACATTGACACCGGTGTGTCAGACCCACCATACTTGCTCCGGACACTGCGAGAGGGCTGTACAAGCAATGATCACACGCACGGCACAGCGGACACACCAGGAACCGCGGTGTTCGCCGTCGAATGGCGCTAGCTGCGCAGCATTCGTGCACCGCCGCCGTCAGTGTCAGCCAGTTTGCCGTGGCATACGGAGCTCCATCGCAGTCTTTAACACTGGTAGCATGCCGCGACAGCGTGGACGTGAACCGTATGTGCAGTTGACGGACTTTGAGCGAGGGCGTATAGTGGGCATGCAGGAGGCCGGGTGGACGTACCGCCAAATTGCTCAACACGTGGGGCGTGAGGTCTCCACAGTACATCGATGTTGTCGCCAGTGGTCGGCGGAAGGTGCACGTGCCCGTCGACCTGGGACCGGACCGCAGCGACGCACGGATGCACGCCAAGACCGTAGGATCCTACGCAGTGCCGTAGGGGACCCCACCGCCACTTCCCAGCAAATTAGGGACACTGTTGCTCCTGGGGTATCGGCGAGGACCATTCGCAACCGTCTCCATGAAGCTGGGCTACGGTCCCGCACACCGTTAGGCCGTCTTCCGCTCACGCCCCAACATCGTGCAGACCGCCTCGAGTGGTGTCGCGACAGGCGTGAATGGAGGGACGAATGGAGACGTGTCGTCTTCAGCGATGAGAGTCGGTTCTGCCTTGGTGCCAATGATGGTCGTATGCGTGTTTGGCGCCGTGCAGGTGAGCGCCACAATCAGGACTGCATACGACCGAGGCACACAGGGCCAACACCCGGCATCATGGTGTGGGGAGCGATCTCCTACACTGGCCGTACATCTCTGGTGATCGTCGAGGGGACACTGAATAGTGCACGGTGCATCCAAACCGTCATCGAACCCATCGTTCTACCATTCCTAGACCGGCAAGGGAACTTGCTGTTCCAACAGGACAATGCACGTCCGCATGTATCCCGTGCCACCCAACGTGCTCTAGAAGGTGTAAGTCAACTACCCTGGCCAGCAAGATCTCCGGATCTGTCCCCCATTGAGCATGTTTGGGACTGGATGAAGCGTCGTCTCACGCGGTCTGCACGTCCAGCACGAACGCTGGTCCAACTGAGGCGCCAGGTGGAAATGGCATGGCAAGCCGTTCCACAGGACTACATCCAGCATCTCTACGATCGTCTCCATGGGAGAATAGCAGCCTGCATTGCTGCGAAAGGTGGATATACACTGTACTAGTGCCGACATTGTGCATGCTCTGTTGCCTGTGTCTATGTGCCTGTGGTTCTGTCAGTGTGATCATGTGATGTATCTGACCCCAGGAATGTGTCAATAAAGTTTCCCCTTCCTGGGACAATGAATTCACGGTGTTCTTAATTCAATTTCCAGGAGTGTAGTAACATTGATTATATAAAAACGCAGAGTTTCGCAGGTTCATGATCTCGACTTACGGCAGAACACACACTTCTCCGTATTGTGAAATCATTTTTATTCGCTTCTAGCTCCTTTAGTTGGAATACCTCCTCAGTCAGCACAAGGCAAAACGTCGACAACTGCAGGTAGTTAAGGAGTCTTTTTAAAATTCCATAGCAACTATGGATCATTGATCAAACAAAATTATTTGGATAAATGCATTAGCGTATTCCAGGAAATGAAATGTGTATATCATAGACAAAGGGTCGTGTGTCTATGAGTCATGACGCAAAACAGATTCAAAAATGGCTCTGAGCACTATGGGTCTCAACTGCTGTGGTCATTAATCCCCTAGAACTTAGAACTACTTAAACCTAACTAACCTAAGGACATCACACACATCCATGCCCGAGGCAGGATTCGAACCTGCGACCGTAGCAGTCGCACGGCTCCGGACTGCGCGCCTAAACCCGCGAGACCACCGCGGCTGGCGCAAAACAGATTAATGGCAACTCGACTGCTGGATAATTATCAAAGAACTGCGCATTTTAGCGTTCTCATTACTTAGAAAAAAAGTATTGCTTGCAAAAAAGTGAGAAGTAAGAATAATATGTGGCATCCATCCACTCTTCGAGGAGCTAGGCATTTCAACTGCGTCGTCACAATGCATATATATTCACTAACCGTCATAAATAATCCATCGCAATTTGAGAAGAGCAGTGATGTCCATATCTACAACACTAAAGGAAAAAATGACTTTCATTACCCGTTACTGAAATTGTCAGTGGCTCAGAATAGAATCCAGTATGCAGTTGGACGCCATCGGCGCTAGTGGAAATAATGGTCGCTAGCCTCTTGCGCGACATTACGTAGCAACTTATCTGCGTTCTCTGCCCACAGCCCTTTTTCAACATCTACATCTACATGGTTACTCTGTAATTCACACTTGTGCCTGGCAGAGGGTTCATACTACTCTACCATTCCATTCTTGAATGGCATGTGGGAAAAAGGAACACCTAAATCTTTCAGTTCGAGCTATGATTGTACTTCCTCAGCCCACATTTCTAAGCACATCTATATCATCACGTCTGCTGTAGGATGCCGAAGAGCCTCCGTTGCGTTGCTATGTCAACAAGTCAGAAAATTGTGCCTGTGAATTTTTCTTGTTTCTGTTGTACATCCAAATCGAAGATCTTCTATGACGACCTGACGCCCTGGGGCACTCGAAAACCAGCTGCAACCCTGATGATAACGATGTGCTCGGAAATGTACACGGACGGGAATCTAAAGTAGAGCCCGGAATCGACAGGAGGACCACAAGCTGCCGAATCGGTCCTCCAGATTCATGTTTTCTGTAATTTCCCTCGGTCACGCCAGGCGATCGTGGTGTTGATTGCCTCAGATAGGGCACGTGCTATTTTCTTTCTCAGCCCACCCGTTTTCGAGTTTGAGTTCCGGCTTCTGGACCGCGTCGACAACGGGACGTTAATCCCCATCTTCCTTCAGTATTAGTTTTCGTGGGGAAAGGCGTCAACCTACAGCTGGCGCCTCATTTATGAGTACTCAGAAAATGCACAAAAATACTTATATTCGATGTATTTTTATTTTACAATTTCTTGTCATCCCGCGAAAGATAACGGCCTTAGACAATTAATTGTGTATTAAACGATCTAAATTTTTAATGAAGGATGCGACACCCCCGTATATTTAGATCCTGCTCATAGTTTGGGAAAAGATACATGGGTTCTCTCAGGAGTACTAAGCGATATGACAGGAACCATCATTCCAAGCAAAAAAGTCCTGTGAACACAGCATCTAAAATGCATCCCTTAAGAGCTACGTGCACATATTCACCTTCGATAATGTGAAACAAACCTCGTGTATTCCAAGCCCTTTGCCTTCCATATCTTAGGCCATGGTTTTTGTTGTTGTGGTCTTGAGACTGGTTTGATGCAGCTCTCCATACGCCTCAATCCTGTGCAAGCTTCTTCATCTCCATCCTTCTGAATCTGCTTAGTGTATTCATCTCTTGGTCTCCCTCTGCGATATTTACCCCACACACTTCCCTCCAGTACTAAACTGATGATCCCTTGATGCCTCAGAACGTGTCCTACGAAACGATCGCTTCTTCTAGTCAAGTTGTGCCATAATTTCCTCGTCTCCTCAATTCTATTCAGCAAACGCGGAAGAATACGCGGTATAACTTTTATGGTTCGAAATGGTTCAAATGGCTCTGAGCACTATGCGACTTAACTTCTGAGGTCATCAGTCGCCTGGAACTAAGAACTAATTAAACCTAACTAACCTAAGGACACAGACATCCATGCCCGAGGCAGGATTCGAACCTGCTACCGTAGCGGTCGCGCGGTTCGAGACTGTAGCTAGCGCCTATAACTTTTACACTGGGTTCATCCTTACGTTGAACACGGCACAACAAAGCAGTGTGGTGTTCAAAACAGTTATCGGATTAATGACTCCTTTATTTAATTTTTCAGGGCAGAAGTCGGGAACTTTATAACCCACAGATGAGCTTTACTACTGAATTTGCCTTAGCTGGTCTCTTACTTCGGCCTGCAGAACGTGCCACAGTTCTATTTAAAGAAACGGAGTTAATACCTGTATCTCGTCGATCTCCAATCAAGTAGTAAAACAGACGTTGATCTCTGTTTTATGAGCCGCGGGGCACTATTTGCCTAGTTGGAAAGACACTACGTACATCTTTACGAGTAAGAAGTTACTTTAGGTGAAAAAGTCAGCTGCCTCGCTCCGTATATGTAACGTGCATTTAGTCGGCGGACAACGCCTTACATTTAGATGGCGCTACTACGCGGACGATGTTTACGGCCTGGGCTTAACCCGCAAGCGGCCGCCGGCGACGGGGCACTGCGCAAAGAACTGGGCGACGGTGCCGGCCGCCGCCGCCGCCGCCGCCGCTGCTGCCGCCGACGTAAAAGGACGGCCACTCTGCCGGCTAGCGGCCCCCGCGCTCTAAGTACCCCCGGCCACGCACTATTTAAGGCCGGCGTCGGCCATTAGTGTAGACGCGGAAGCCCGTCCCGGCGGTAATCTGCGCGCCACTTCTTCGGCACTTCTCGTCCGCTGGCCTACGCCCTGCGCGCATGAATATGCATGGCGACGCCCATCGACAGGTCAGCGACCCGTGACGTCACGCGGTGGACCATTAGTGGCGCCGCTGCGGTCTGCGTGGTCACCGGCGGCGCCGCTGACGCACGCCGGCTCTGCTGCCGCCTCCATGCAGGCGCGACGCCGTTTCTGCCTACGTCGACGCGCAACTATAGGAAAGTGATTGCGAGGCTTCCTTCCAGACTCCAAGCCGAATCACGCTCTTCTTGCTGTTTCCAGTTTACGTATTATATCCTCTTCACTTCCGAAATAATCACATATTTTGCCACCCAAATAGCAAATTTCATAAATTACCTTTAACCCCTTAGGGCGATGTGGATCCGTTTGAAGATACCTAGAATTTTCTTGTTTCGTCGTACTCTTAAACGCCATAGAAACTAGTATAGGGCATGCGTATTCAAATACAGAGATACGTAAATAAGCAGAATACGGCGCTGCGGTCGGCAACGCCTACATAAGACAGAAAGTGTCTGACGCAGTTGTCAGATCGGTTACTGCTGTTACAATGGCACGTTATCGAGATTTAAGTGACTTTGAACGTGGTGTTATAGTCAGCGCACGAGCGATGGGACACAGCATCTCCGAGGTAGCGATAAAGTGGGGATTTTCCCGTGTGAACATCTCACGAGGAATCCGGGAAAACGTTAAATCTCTGATGGGACGCAGCCTCTCCGAGGTAGCGATGAAGTGCGGATTTTCCTGTACGACCATGTTACGAGGAATCCGGGAAAACATCAAATCTCCGACATCGCTGCAGCCGGAAAAACATCAACGGAACCAACGCCGACTGAAGAGAATGGTCCAACGTGACAGAAGTCTTCAAATTGCTTCAGCTTTCAATCCTGACTCATCAACAAGTGTCAAGGTGCGAACCATTCAACGAAACATCATCGCCCTAGGATTTCAGACCCGAAGGTTTAGTCGCGTGCCCTTGATGGCTGCACGACTCAAAGTTTTACGCCTCGCCTGCTGTCCGTCAGTGTCGACATTGGACTCTTGATGACTGGGAACATGTTGCCTGGTCGGACGAGTCTCGTTTCAAATCGTATCGAGCGACTGGACGTGTACGAGCAGTGAGACAACGTCAGGAATCCATGGGACCTGCATGTCAGCAGGGTATTGTTCAAACTGGTAGAGGGTCTGTAATGGTGTGGGGCGGTTGCAGTTATAGTGATATGAGACCCCTGATAAGTCTAGATACGACACTAACACGTGTCACGTACGTAAGCATCCTGTCTGATCACGTGCATCCATTCACGTCCATTGTGCATTTCGACGGACTTTGGCAGTTCCAGCAGGACAATGCGACACCCCACACGTCCAGAATTGCTACAGAGTGGCTTCAGGAACATTCTTCTGAGTTTAAACACTCCCGCTGGCAGACAACTCCCCAGACATTAACATTACTGAGCATATCTGGGATGCCTTGCAACGTGCTGTTCAAAAGAAATCTCTACTCCGTCGTATTCTTACGGATTTATGGACATTCCTGTAAGATTAATGGTGTCAATTCCCTCCGGCACTATTTCAGGCATTAGTCGAGTCCATGCCACATCTTATAACTGTAGTCTGCATGCTTTCGGGGGCCCTATAGAATAGTACGCAGGTGTACTAGTTTCTTTGGCTTTTCAGTGCATATGGACAGTAGGTATATCTGTAGCCACCCTTTGCGTCTCCAGTAGACGCTGCTCCGTAGCGGCTGCAGCTTGAACAACGCCATCAATTTCAAATCTTAGCATTTAGACGAGGAAATGTAGGAGCCATTTTTGTATGCAGTTCAAGATCGTCTTTGTTTTGAAACTGTGATCTAATTTATCTCTGTAAGCCGGCCGTAGTGGTCGAGCGGTTCTAGGCGCTACAATCTGGAACCGCGCGACCACAACGATAGCAGGTTCGAATCCTGCCTCGGGCATGGGTGTGTGTGATGTCCTTAGGTTAGTTAGGTTTAAGTAGTTCTAAGTTCTAGGGGACTGATGACCTCAGATGTTGTCCCATAGTGCTCAGAGCCATTTGAACCTTTTTTTTAAATCACTGCAAGGCAGTTTTTCGCATGAATTAGGTAGAGAAAACTGTTCTGTTCATATTCGTACGCTGTGTATTACAATAGTAATGAAATTTTTGTATTTAGTTTCATAGTTATTGTGATAGTTCCTTTTGAATCCCCTGCGGTTTCTAGGGCAACACGGCTAGCTGTGACAGGTTGTATTTCCAGTTTCATACGATGTGCTGTCGCAGCAACCATCCCTAATGTGTTCAATTAATGTATGTAACACTTGTTTTTCACATTGTTCTGACTCAATAATAACTGTAATGATCCAACATAAACAACAAAACACAAAAAAATTATTTCGTAATATCTATAAAGGGTTAAGTTTTCATTACCTAATCTAATTTTCTCAGCATCACTGCTTTACTGAAGTTCACCTTATAATCTCTTTTCAGAACATTATCCATTTCGTTTAATGCTCTTACACTCCTTTGCCGTCTCTGATAGAATTACTGTGTCATCGACAAACCTTAACCTTTCCGTTTTTTCTCTATGAGCCTTAATTCCCTTTCAGAATTTCTCCATGCTTTCATTTACAGCTAACTCAATGTACGAGCTGAATAACATCAGGGCTAGCCTACAATCCTGCCTCATTCTTTTCTCAACTACAGCTGCCCTTTTACCATCCTTCGCCTTTTGTAACTATAGTTTGGTGTATGTACAAGTTGCAAATAACCTTTCACTTAATGCATTTCAAAATTGAAAAAAGTATAGTTAAGTCAATAGAGTCAAAAGTTTTCTCTAAATCTATAAATTGTTTTTCTTAATTCGAAACTCTAGGATGAATCGTAGGGTCAGCATTGCCTTGCGTGTTCGTACACTTGTCCGGAAGTCAAGCTGATGTTCCTGTAGGTCGGCGTCTACAAGCTTTTGCATCCTTCTGTAAATAATTAGTCTCAATATTTCGCAACCATGACTTGTTAAACTGAAAGTCTGTCAACACCTACCTTTTCTCGAATACCAATTATTACATTTTTCTTGTAGTTCGAAGCTCCTTCTGCTATTTGATACATACCTTGCACAGCAGGAGGCATAACTTTGTCATGGTTAACCCTCCTAAGGATCCAAATAATACTGACTGAATGGCTTCCACTCTAGGGAACTTATATCGACTCACGTCTTGCAAAATTCTGTCAATTGCTTATCGCAGAATCGTATCTCCTATGTAATCTTGATTCACTTCCTCCGCCTACAGTTCCTTTTCCCTTATACAGATACTCAATGTATTCCTTCCATGTTTCGGCCTTCTCTTCTTTGCTTAGCAGGTGCTTGGCATCTGATCTCTTATATGCCATACAGACGCTTCTCTTTTCTCCAGAGCTTTCTTTAACTTTCTTATATGCTGTGCCGGCCTCGGTGGCTGTGCGGTTCTAGTCGCTGCAGTCCGGAACCGCGGTCCTGCTAAGATCGCAGGTTCGAGTCCTGCCTCGGGCATGGGTGTGTGTGATGTCCTTAGGTTAGTTAGGTTTAAGTAGTTCTAAGCTCTAGGGGACTTGTGACCTAAGATGTTGAGTCCCATAGTGCTCAGAGCCATTTGAACCATTTTTTTTTAAATCTTATATGCTGAAACTTTCAGGAAACATTCCTCACACGCAAATAAAGAAATGTTACGTGGACATGTGTCCGGAAACGCTTAATTTCCATGTTAGAGCTCATTTTAGTTTCGTCAGTATGTCCTGTACTTCCTCGATTCACCGCCAGTTGGCCCAATTGAAGGAAGGTAATGTTGACTTCGGTGCTTGTGTTGACATGCGACTCATTCCTCTACAGTACCAGCATCAAGCACATCAGTACATAGCATCAACAGGTTAGTGTTCATCACGAACGTGGTTTTGCAGTTAGTGCAATGTTTACAAATGCGGAACTGGAAGATACCCATTTGATGTATGGATTAGCACGGATCGATAGCCGTGGAGCAGTACGTTTGTATCGAGACAGATTTCCAGAACGAAGGTGTCCCGACAGGAAAGCGTTCGAAGCAACTGATCGTCGTCTTAGGAAGCACGGAACATTCCAGCCTATGACTCGCGACTGGGGAAGACCTAGAACGAGGAGGACACCTTCAAAGGACGAGGCAATTCTTCGTGCAGTTGACGATAACCCTAATGTCAGCGTCAGAGGAATTGCTGCTGTACAAGGTAACGTTGACCACGTCACTGTGTGGAGAGTGCTACGCGAGAACCAGTTGTTTCCGTATCAAGTACAGCGTGTGCAGGCACTATCAGCAGCTGATTGGCCTCCACGGGTACACTTCTGCGAATGGTTAATACAACAATGTGTCAATCCTCATTTCAGTGCAAATGTTCTCTTTACGGATGAGGCTTCATTCCAACGTGATCAAATTGTAAATTTTCACAATCAACATGTGTGGGCTGACGAGAATCCGCACGCAATTGTGCAATCACGTCATCAACACAGATTTTCTGTCAACGTTTGGGCAGGCATTGTTGGTGATGTCTTGATTGGGCCCCATGTTCTTCCACCCACGCTCAATGGAGCACGTTATCATGATTTCATAGGGATACTCTACCTGTGCTGCTAGAACATGTGCCTTTACAAGTACGACACAACATGTGATTCGTGCACAATGGAGCTCCTGCACAATTCAGTCGAAGTGTTCGTACGCTTCTCAACAACAGATTCGATGACCGATGGATTGGTAGAGGCGGACCAATTCTATGGCCTCCACGCTCTCCTGACCTCAACCCTCTTGACTTTCATTTATGGGGGCATTTGAAAGCTCTTGTCTACGCAGCTCCGGTACCAAATGTAGAGACACTTCGTGCTCGTATTGTGGACGGCTGTGATACAATACGCCATTCTCCAGGGGTGCATCAGCGCATCAGGGATTCCATGCGACGGAGGGTGGATGCATGTATCCTCGCTAACGGAGGACATTTTGAACATTTCCTGTAACAAAGTGTTTGAAGTCACGCTGGTACGTTCTGTTGCTGTGTGTTTCCATTCCATGATTAATGTGATTTGAAGAGAAATAATAAAATGAGCTCTAACATGGAAAGCAAGCGTTTCCGGTCACATGTCCATATAACATATTTTCTTTCTTTGTGTGTGAGGAATGTTTCCTGAAAGTTTGGCCGTACCTTTTTGTAACACCCTGTATATCGCTCACCGCGTCCTACATACTTCTACAGCTTTCAATTTCTCTTCTAACAATTTTTGATTTTCCACTTTCACTCCCCCGTCGACCTTACTTTTTAGATGTCTGAATTCACTGTACTTTTCTGTATTTACCCCTTTCGTCTATTTTCAATATCTTGTGAATAATAAATGATTTCTCCTGGGCTTTATTTTTTGTCTCACAGCTTCTCCTGCCTTCTCTATTTTATGCCTCAATGCTACACAATGTCCAGACACTACATTCATAGTGTCCCACCTCAGTGTGTGGACGTACAAGGTGAGAAAGTGCGTCTCGCGGGAGGCGTGCGCGAGATAGTCCCTGCAGTCCTGCTGTTCACTGTGCCCTCGGTGGCTCAGATGGATAGAGCGACTGTCATCTAAGCAGTACATCCCAGGTTCGAGTCTCGGTGGGGGCACACATTTTCATCTGTCGCCGTAGATATATATGAACGCCTATCAACAGCTGAAGGCATTAATTTAATTCTAATTTCAATCCAGATTTAGGTTTTCTGTGATTTCGCTAAATCACGCCCTGCAAATGCAGGGCACAGCCGATATCCTTCCCCATCCTTGACACAATCCGAGCCTGTGCGCCCTCTCTAATGATCTTAATGTCGACGGAACGTTAAATTCAATGTTCCTTCTTTCTTTCGTCTTTCGCTAATAGACAGAGCGATTCATGAGGCAGGTTTCTGTGTATAATTTATTACTATTACGGGTGGACGCACATACCCTGGGGTAAGGGGCTGCAGCCCCCCCCCCACCTCCCATCTCTCAGGCAAAAGAAAAAATATAGTACAGTCAAGTGATTACCTTTCAAGAAACTGAATTACAAGTCGATATTACGCAGGTTTTTGACGGGGTCTGAACAAGAACTTTTTTTGTGGATACTTAAAAATCGGTGCCTTCCGAAATATTAAAAATAATCCATACCTCCGGTGTATCACTTTCCCCCCCACCCCCCGCCCCACCCTCCAGCAAACTATTGTATGGGCGCACTTACTGCTTCACTACAAGTCGTCTCGTCATAGTTACTGATGCCAGGTGGGAAGCCAGAGTAGGTCGCTGGTTACTGTCTACACTTCATAGGGAAGTAGTGGAAACTTCAAAGCAAGAGAAGCCCTTTCCTTGAGGTCACTGTACCTGCCCAGAAACGTGACTCTTTCATTGACAAAACTGAGGAATAGAGTTGGGAACAGCTATTTCATCCAACCTATTTTTACTATCTGTCATCTCAGGATAAATTTCTTATTGTTGGATATTTCAGAAAATTGGTTGATCTACTCTCATAAAACTGGCCAGAACTTCGATTTTGCTGGTCTACAGAAATTTTGGGTGGCTTAAATAAGTGGTAGAGTTCTTGCCCGCTAAAGGCAAAGGTCCCGAGTTCGAGTCTCGGTCCGGCACACAGTTTTGATCTGCCAGGAAGTTTTTCATATCAGTGCGCACTCCGCTGCAGAGTGAAAATCCCATTCTGGCTGTGGCTAAGCCATGTCTCCGCAATATCCTTTCTTTCAGGAGTGCTAGTTCTGCAAGGTTCGCAGTAGAGCTTCTGTAAAGTTGGGAAGGTAGGAGACTAGGTAGTGGCAGAAGTAAAGCTGTGAGGATGGGCGTGAGACGTGCTCGGGTAGCTCAGTTGGTAGAGCACTTGCTCGCGAAAGGCAAAGGTCCCGAGTTCGAGTCTCGGTCCGGCACACAGTTTTGATCTGCCAGGAAGTTTCAAGTGGCAACTGTTTCTAGTTAACTGAAAGGATACTGTATTGTCAAAGGAAGTGGACTGTGCAAGTAGCAACATTGACCCTCGAGTACCGCGACCACAGCTTGCCTGCGACTGCTGCTTCTCGGCGCCGGCGGTTTCGCGCGCATGCGCCGTCGGCCCCTGCCTGCCTCGTGGCGCCGCGCGCTTCCGGCTGCTGCGGCCACGCGCTGCGCCTGATTTATGTTTCCGCGGCCGGCCGGCACGCACGACACGCGCCTCCGCGCTGCCCCGACCCATTGTTCCTCCCTAGTTCGTAATCCCCACATACGCATTCCGTCCTCAGATAAATATGCGCCGTATCCTGCTTCCTAAAGCCTGTTCCATGCGGCACGAGTTCCTTCTGACGAACTGGATGACCCATGTCACCATTTGCGTTTAAAGGCACAACGTGTACCACCCATGTATTCAACTAAAATCTACGTATTGTTGTAAGCAGACTGAAACTCATTCGTAGAATTTCCGAAAACACCTCATTTTCTCATGTAAGAAATGGTTCTGAGCACTATGGGACTAAAACCTTTCATGCATAAAATCCAGTTTTTACATATTTTAAAAATATTAAGGTGATAGCAGTTCCCTTACAGTCCCATTATTATATTTTCACCACCTAAATATTTTTTAAGTTCTCCATTTTTTCACTACAGGAAGTGGGACACACATGTCCCATGAACCAACGCAAGATACCTTTTCTGCTGACTGACTGATTTTGTAATTTTATTTTTTTAGCCATAAACAGGATTTTGCAGAGAATAAAATAACTACAAATTATACATGCATGTTAATGTTCTCTTCTCTTTAGAGTTTGTGCTGCAGAATCTGCATCGCTTCCTAGTGCCACTGTCTTTCGGTACATGTTTGCCTAAGTTCACGAGCCGGACGTCTTCTGGCACACTGGAGACTCCTCTTTGCTGGGAAGAAAGTGGGCATTGGTCCCCTATTTTTCCTGGATGAATACCCATTAATCAATTGTCTTGCTAATCTTTACAAATAATGTCTGCTGGGACACATGTGTCTCACTAATTTAATTTCGATTATAAGATAGTACAGTCGCTGAGAAGTACATTCCACACTTATTTGTACTAAAAAATGATTATTAAGATAATAATAATATGAATTACTTCAGACATCGCTGGAAAGTGAGAAATGATGAAAACTGAAGAATGACACAAATAAGTGGCGTTGCAGCCGCCACATATACACGCCAGTCAACAAAAGTAGTCACCTCTTCTCTATTGCTTTTGCAGTGCAGTCCCGATTTTTTTCTCAGGTTCAGTACAGTCGTCCCTAGATGGCAGCATCGTGCAGAGCTGGGTAACATATATCCAGATGCTCGAACTGGCGCTCAAAGTTAGTGGGACATATATGACCCATCAACCACGAAAGGGTTAACATCTGACGTCATCAGTCCCCTAGAACTTAGAACTACTTAAACCTAACTAACCTAAGGACATCACACACATCAATGCCCGAGGCAGGATTCGAACCTGCGACTGTAGCAGCACAACGGTTTCGGACTGAAGCGCCTAAAACCGCTCTGCCACAGCGGCCAGCTGGGAAGTTTGAGAGCTGTGGTGGTGGTAGTGATGTAGAAGGTCAGACTCTCACAGTCTTAAGGCATGAACCACGCTCATATACATAAAAGCAAATCACCACATCATAGTCTTAATGAACAGACAGAGCTAGCCAACGCATCTTTTCTACAAAACTTCACTCACCTATTATCCAGTCTAAAACATAAATAAACACTACTCCTTTTAACAACATGCAATCAATAATCCCAATAAAGTATTACATCATAATATAGGTGCCTACTCAGTCACACATTACTGCAACTGTAAAATTGATTTAAAAATAAAAGTGGTGTTCCATACTACATTTATATTATTACTACTGTCACATTATTCATGTATCTCATGTAAATGTTGTCACCTGTTTATTGCACTGTATTTACACAATACCATATAAGTAACATTCATACAACTGGTCATCGCATTTCCCCAATTTATTTGTAATTAATGCTCACTTGATATGGTATTATTTGTAATATGAATATTTGTAATGTACTTGTAATGCTACTTTGATTCTTGAAAAACAGTTACTGCTACTATACTTGATTCAGAATTTCAGTGCACCATAGATAGATGTTAATACAATTGTTACTGTCATATTATTCATTTTATCTCACTCTATGTTGCTCCTTGTATTTAGCACAGTATTTAAAATTACCATATAAGTAGCATTCACACAAGCTGGTTACTACATCTGTCAACTTCATTTGTAATATTATACATTTTCATTAGGTTATGTTATTCTTTAAAAGCAGTCACTCTGTGAAATCAAAGCAACCTGTATATTGTGATGTCTCTGAGAGAGAATGTCTCTGAGACTGTTGTGTTTGTTAATCTGCAATCTCTGTGATAACTTCACATGTGGCAAATTCTTTTTGGTGTGTGTGTGTGTGTGTGTGTGTGTGTAGCTTTGCACAATATGGTCATATACGAGTTACCCAAGTGCTGGATATATTTAGGAAGATGCGAAAAATACAATCCTGCAACTACGCAACAAATTCGCGCGGAATTTTCGACCTAAGTACCATAAACACTTAACCTCACATATTTATTTACTCTGTATTTCATCGTTTGGAGGTTAGTTATTTTCACATAGTGCGCTTGTAACACTGTTTTTCTACCGTAGGGCAACAACACACCATAAATACTTCGTCACAGAGGAATAATAAAAATCGGAAACGAACGATAAAGTAAAGTGTATCTTGAAAATCATGTGAACAGCCGTCTGATGATGAACTTGCCAGTTCGAAACCGGTAACGGCGCTATTTACCTAAACAAATAGCAGTGTTAATAGTGGATGGTTGCTGTTTTCTTCTATGTAAGAATTAACCTACATTAACGTTCATTATCTCCTAATAGGTGAGTTGCAGCCGTTTTATCTGATATAAAACACATTGGTTAAAACGTGGTGTACAGATATGAGTTGTACACGAAATACAACGACAGCAGCACCCTTAATGAACTAATTTGAGACAAATGTGGTTAACTGTTTGAAAATTAAAGGTAAAATATAAGATATAAGTGTCAACCATTCTGTTACACTCTCA
Source organism: Schistocerca gregaria (assembly GCF_023897955.1). NCBI lineage: Eukaryota > Metazoa > Arthropoda > Insecta > Orthoptera > Acrididae > Schistocerca > Schistocerca gregaria. Next base: position 138,261,304 of record NC_064922.1, on the reverse strand, counting down.
TTTGTAGCCGCATTTTCACACACTACACCAAAACAGGTACGCGTCAAGGCATTTTATTGTTAAAATGCTCAGACTTATTATAGTCGATACCACCCCACTGGCATACTAGACTAGGATCATTAGAGCATCGCGTAGAGCATACGGTACCTCTGGGGGCAAAAATAAATAAAATAAAAACAGAAGAAAGAAATGAAAAATGAAATGGAAAAGGAATTAATAGGTTTGGAGAGTTGGGTTGTTTTTGGCGAGGAGACTAAACTGCGAGGTCATCGGTCTCATCGGATTAGGAAATGATGGATAAGGAAGTCTGCCATGCCCTTTTTAAAGGAACCATCTCGGCGTTTGCCTGGAGTAATTTAGGGAAATCGCGGAAAACCTAAATGAGGATGGCCGGACGCACGACTGAAACGTCGTCCCCCCGAAAGAGAGTCGAGTGTGCTGACCACTGCACTACCTCGCAGTTGGAAAGGCATTTAATCTGCTGATCTGATCGAGCGAGCGAGCTCATGCCTATCCTCGTGACGTACATGCAGCCGCCTGTCTTTCCCGTAGCTCTCGAGAGAGCACCAGTGACGTCACAGAAGGCAGCGCGGCTATATAAGGGCGGTAGTAGCAACCAGAAACAGGGACCATTTGACAGTGGATGAGGAGTACCCGGCCGGAAGCTTGTGAATTGTGAACCACTTCACATGGCTCGAAGCTCGAGAATACACTCCTGGAAATTGAAATAAGAACACCGTGAATTCATTGTCCCAGGAAGGGGAAACTTTATTGACACATTCCTCGGGTCAGATACATCACATGATCACACTGACAGAACCACAGGCACATAGACACAGGCAACAGAGCATGCACAATTTCGGCACTAGTACAGTGTATATCCACCTTTCGCAGCAATGCAGGGTGCTATTCTCCGATGGAGACGATCGTAGAGATGCTGGATGTAGTCCTGTAGAACGGCTTGCCATGCCATTTCCACCTGGCGCCTCAGTTGGACCAGCGTTCGTGCTGGACGTGCAGACCGCGTCAGACGACGCTTCATCCAGTCCCAAACATGCTCAATGGGGGACAGATCCGGAGATCTTGCTGGCCAGGGTAGTTGACTTACACCTTCTAGAGCACATTGGGTGGCACGGGATACATGCGGACGTGCATTGTCCTGTTGGAACAGCAAGTTCCCTTGCCGGTCTAGGAATGGTAGAACGATGGGTTCGATGACGGTTTGGATGTACCATGCACTATTCAGTGTCCCCTCGACGATCACCAGAGGTGTACGGCCAGTGTAGGAGATCGCTCCCCACACCATGATGCCGGGTGTTGGCCCTGTGTGCCTCGGTCGTATGCAGTCCCGATTGTGGCGCTCACCTGCACGGCACAAAACACGCATACGACCATCATTGGCACCAAGGCAGAAGCGACTCTCATCGCTGAAGACGACACGTCTCCATTCGTCGCTCCATTCACGCCTGTCGCGACACCACTGGAGGCGGGCTGCACGATGTTGGGGCGTGAGCGGAAGACGGCCTAACGGTGTGCGGGACCGTAGCCCAGCTTCATGGAGACGGTTGCGAATGGTCCTCGCCGATACCCCAGGGGCAACAGTGTCACTAATTTGCTGGGAAGTGGCGGTGCGGTCCCCTACGGCACTGCGTAGGATCCTACGGTCTTGGCGTGCATCCGTGCGTCGCTGCGGTCCGGTCCCAGGTCGACGGGCACGTGCACCTTCCGCCGACCACTGGCGACAACATTGATGTACTGTGGAGACCTCACGCCCCACGTGTTGAGCAATTCGGCGGTACGTACACCCGGCCTCTCGCATGCCCACTATACGCTCAAAGTCCGTCAATTGCACGTACGGTTCACGTCCACGCTGTCGCGGAATGCTACCAGTGTTAAAGACTCCGTATGCCACGGCCAACTGGCTGACACTGACGGCGGCGGTGCACAAATGCTGCGCAGCTAGCGCCATTCGACGGCCAACACCGCGGTTCCTGGTGTGTCCGCTGTGCCGCGCGTGTGATCATTGCTTGTACAGCCCTCTCGCAGTGTCAAGAGCAAGTATGGTGGGTCTGACACACCGGTGTCAATGTGTCCTTTTTTCATTTCCAGGAGTGTAGTTAATTGCACCGTATGGTGGCTAAATTTCAGCAGTAGAAACTTTAGATTTTGCTCACTGGAAAACCTCCCCAACAGAAAACCCCCGAAACGAACCACTACAACATGAAGAGACGTGGCTTAGGTCGTTGAAACCACTACTCAACTTTGATGTCCTGGGTCGGTGAACCACGAAGCTCGTAGTCATCGGACAGCTCCACGACCTCTCCGACACTGCGCAGGGGCTGCCAGAGGACCTAGCCGACTCCACCACGAGGAGATAACTTCCCTCGTCGACAACAACCGACCGACTCGCCTCAGAATGCCGACAACATCTAAAATCGTCGTCAGTGGAAATAACGCCAACGACACATACAACCTGAGAAAAACTTGCGCGAAGACCTGAGCGACACAGAACAGTAACTAAGCACGCATGGAGACAAATCGGGAGTCGATGCACACACGTACAGCCGACTCATGAACGATCGGCGTGCCAAAACGCGAAGGAAGACCGATCGACGATCCACCAAGACCGTGGCCCGGCTCAGGTGATGCATGGCGGTAATGGTCGGGCGAGCCATGTCGACGCAGACCTCACTGCTGCTCCAACCCGACTGCACTAGTGCCGCACAGCAACTCCCGACTGGGAGGTGCGGACTGCGCTCCAGACACGTTGCAGCTGACTGGCAGACCCGAACTCGCTACCCGAACTGGCTCACGACAGACAACGACCGGGAAGTAATAGCAGTTGAGCAAAGATGCTGTGAGAAGGGATGTATCGATACGCACTGCTAACGCCGCTCACGGTCAGGCAAAGCAGCAAGTCAGTAGTAATTCAATTTAACTTAGTGAGGTGGAAGTACGTTAAAAGCAGAATGTAAAATACACGATAGCGGGAACACGAGTCGCGCTCGGCTCAAGAACTTCTGACGATCATAGACGAATTTCAAGCATCAAGCTTCCATTGTTGTGGGCAAAGAGTGTGTCTGTAGAAAGTGTCAATAGATCTACATCATTTAAAGTTCAATTGCATTTAACATTTTAATGATCTTATCTCGCCTGGTTAGTGCATAGAGCAATGATCACAGTGTTATCTGCTAGAAAAAGCTAACCAAATTATTTTGACACTTGGCTAATCGATTTTATTCATTTTTCCATTATAATTTTTCCTCGTGTTTTGTCGTTTCTTTCTTTTGAGAGTGCCAAGCGTCACGCAACCTCGTGGGTCAATGCACCGGTTGGCCAGCGTAGTTACGCCCCTGTTGGTTCCATGTAGGCTGCTGTAATAATATCACGTTGCCTGGGAGTGAATGAAGGTTTGTATATCAACGTCACATGGTGGTACGTAATATTATGTTTACAAGTTGCGCAGCAACACCTTCACAAACTATGTATCCTCGCTTACACGGCAACCGTAAGGGTCACGTAGCGTGGCCGCAGATCGCATATTGATGGCGAGCATCGCCCGTCGCGCTGTAAAACACTCCGGAGCTCCCTCCCCCATCCGGTGGCCGCCCGCCGCTGCCGGTGGCTCCTCTGTTGCATTATGTAGGCGGCGGCCTGGGCGAGGCGTTTCACTCACGGCACGGCACGGCACAGTCGCCTCTGGCGCTGGAGACGCCCCTTACCGGCTGCCTGCTACCTGCTGTTCGCGCTGTCAGCTGCGTCGCGCGCCTCGCAGCCGGCATCTCAACGCGGGCCTCTCGCATTCAGCAGGACGTCCGCCGTTCCCACGCCTCGTCCGTCCCATCCTGGACCCGGACGCGCACAACGCAGCACATCAGCGCTTTGGCCTTCCTCCGAATTAGAAATCGTCTCGCTCGCTACAGAATGAGGAGGGGGCAACATGCATTTAGTTTTCTTGTTTTTGGGGCCTTCAGTCCGAAGATTGGTTTCATGCAGCTCTCCATGCTACCTTCTTCATCTCCGAGCAACTTCTACAGCCTACATCTTGCTGAATTTGCCTACTACATTCATCCCTTGGGCTCCACTTACGATTTTTAACACCCACACTTTCCTCCAGTACTAAGTTCGTGATCCCTTTACGTCCCATAATGCAACCTTCCCTGGGAAGGGAGCGAGACATGGTTGTAGCCTATCCCCGATGTTATTCAGTCTGTATATTGAGCAAGCAGTAAAGGAAACAAAAGAAAAATTCGGAGTAGATACTAAAATCCATGGAAAAGAAATAAAAAGTTTAAGGTTCGCCGATGACATTGTAATTCTGTCAGAGACAGCAAAGGACTTGGAAGAGCAGTTGAACGGAATGGACAGTGTCTTGAAAGGAGGATGAAAGATGAAGATCAACAACAGCAAAACGAGGATAATGAAATGTAGTCGAATTAACTCGGGTGATGCTAAGGGAATTACATTAGGAAATGAGACACTTAAAGTAGTAAAGGAGTTTTGCTATTTGGGGAGAAAAATAACTGATGGTGGTTGAAGTAGAGAGGATATAAAATGTAGACTGGCAATGACAAGGAAATCGTTTCTGAAGAAGAGAAATTTGTAAACATCGAGTATAGTCAGGAAGTCATTTCTGAAAGTATTTGTATGGAGTGTAGCCATGTATGGAAGTGAAACATCGACGATAAATAGTTTGGACAGCAAGAGAATAGAAACTTTCGAAATGTGGTGCTACAGAAGAGTGCTGAAGATTAGATGGGGAGATCACATAACTAACGAGGAGGTATTGAATAGAATTGAGGAGAAGAGGAGTTTGTGGCACAACTTGACTAGAAGAAGGGATCGGTTGCTAGGACATATTCTGAGGCATCAAGGGATCATCAATTTAGTATTGGAGGGCCGCATGGAGGGTAAAAATCGTAGAGGGAGACCAAGAGACTAATACACTAAGCAGATTCAGAAGGATGTAGGCTGCAGTACATACTGGGAGATGAAGCAGCTTGCACTGGATAGAATAGTATGGAGAGCTGCATCAAACCAGTCTCAGGACTGAAGACAACAACAACAACAATAACAATGCATCCTACCACTCAGTTAGTCAGGCTGGGTCAAAAATTTTATTTCTCTCCAACCCCATTCCGTATCTCCTCATTAGTTACGTGATATAGCCATATAATCTTCAGCATTCTTCTGTAGCACCACATCTCGAAAGCTTCTATCGTCTTCTTGTCTAAACTGTTTACAGTCTACGTTTCACTTCCACAGATGGTTACACTCCATACAAATACGTTCAGCAAAGACTTTCTACCACTTTAATCTATATCAAATTTATCTTCTTCAGGAACACTTTTCTTGTCGTTGTCAATTTATATTTTATATCCTCTTTGCTTCAGGCATCATCATTTATTTTGTTGCCCAGATATCGAAACTCATCCACAACTTTTCAGATTTCTCGCTTCCTAATCTAATTCCCTCAGAATCATCTAATATAATCCGACAACATTCCATTTCCTTGTTTTGCTTTTGTTAATGTTCATCATATATTCTCCTTTAAAGACAATGTCTATTTTGTACAGCTGCTATTCCAATTCCTTTGCTGTCTCTGACAATTACAGTGTCATCGGCAAACCTCAAACATCTTATTTTTTCTCCCTGAACTTTAATTACTACTCCAAATTGTTCTTTGGTTACCTCTAGTTCTTCCTCAACGTACAAAGTGAATAACGTCCGGGATAGGTTACAACCCTGGCTCACTCCCTTCTCAACGAATGCTTCCGTTTCATGCCCCTCGACTGTTACAACTGCCATCTGGTCTCTGTACAATATGTAAGTACACTTTCGCTCTCTGAATTTGCTTTCTTCATGATTCTAAACAGAGTGTTTTAGTCAACATTGTCAAAAGCTTCCCAAAGTCTACAAATGCTTTGAATGTAGGTTTGCCATTCCTTAACCTATCTTCTAAGGTAAGATGTAGGATCAGGAATAAATACATTTCTCCAGACTCCAAGCTGGTCTTCGCTAAGGTTGGCTACCATTTTTTCCATTCTTCTATAAAGAGTTCGAGTAAGTACTTTGCAATCATAGTTCGGCAAAATTCGTACCTGTCAGCACGTGCTTCTTTTGGAATTGAAATTAATATATCCTTCAAAGCTGAGAGCGTTTCGCCTGTTTCATATATCTTCCACACCAGATGGACGAGTTTTGTCATGGGTGCATCTCGAAGGCTATCAGTATTCCTGAGAGAATGTCGTCTAGTCATAGCGCCTTGTTTCAACGTAGTCTTTCGCTGCTCTATCATATTCTTCTTGCAGTACCGTATCTAACAGCCCATCTTCATCTGTGTCCTCTCCAGATCTATAATATTGCCTTCATGTTCCTTGTATGGACCCTCTATACACTTCTTCCACCTTTCAGCTTGCCCTTCTTTGCTCATAGCTCATAACCAACCAATTGTGGTCAGACTTCAGATCAGCCCCACGAAATGTCTTAAAGTTTCAATCTGGTTCCGAAATCTCTGTCTTACCATCATGTAATCAGAACCTTCCGGGGTCTCCAGATCTCTTCCACAAATACAACCGGTCGGCCATGGGGTGAGGGAAGGGGTGCAGACATGAGCTCTACCCAAGTCAGGAAGCCCTACCTCTCGAAAACTGTTTAAATAAAGAGTTGGTAAATTGAATTGAACAATATATTATTGACACTGGTTTGAATTTCGTGTGGTGAGATCCGTCTTTCCAGCACAGACTGAGCCTTTTTGCACCAGCTGTCACATGGGTGAAGGGAGGAGAGAATTAGGGAAATGTAGCGGAGGATGGTGGGATTTCCCAGAGGAGGATGGAGTAATTAATTGGTCAATTTAATAAATTAGTCAGTTAACTATTGGCGAGACGGAGGGTGGGAGGATTGTGTTTCCTCAGAAGGACACGTTATGCTCAGGGGATCATAAATCAATTACCGTCACAATAGGTTTCTCCAGGGAGTCATGAATCAATTAGTATAACAATGGTTTATGTCATAAAGGAGTCACCTGTACCAATTTAATTACTTAGCATATTAATTTCATGTCAAAATAGTCGCAAGACACGCTTTGTCCTGACATCAGAGTGCGGCGACCTGCTGTTTTTAAACATGAATGGAGCAGGCTTCTAGGTGCCTCAAGTTTCGACAATAAGCAGAATACAAATGAGACTTGACAATTGTTTGATATGAAGATAGCAATGGTCCACAGTAACAAAATTTTCTGCAGTGACATTCCACAATTCACAGCGATACTTCCTCATTCTTCGAGTTCTTATTGGTCAACCTTCCAGACAGACAGTCTCCATATGCAATCTTGTGCCGTGAAGTAGCCCTTGAAAAAATATACCTCCCTTTCTCTCATGAGAATACCAATCAGCTATCGTCCCTAATCACAGCACTGATGTCATCTGAAGTCAGTCCATGGACACTAACGCGGTGCCAGTTGTGCTGCCCCATATTCCACATCAATCTTTCTCTTATTAGAGCCATGAAAATCCTACTGTCGTCTGACAGCTGAGCAACAGCGTTATTACCTACTAATATAGGCACAAGGAAGTCGACACTAAGAACGATAGCCATGAACTGTCGCTGTCAAAGATATTATATATTGAGCTGTCCCCATTGTTTTCCAGAACGTCAATATTGCGCGTTCATGATGTCGCGCACTGTCATTTCACTGGTGATACACGCTTGGTCGAGGCCACACCGTCATTGCCATGAAGGGAAGGTGGCTGGCACTGCCCGCTCGTGTGCAGTAGCCAGGGGAACCACTGCTGCTGGTCCGTATCACTGGCCACGAGCTCTATACTTTCCAATCGCCCTTCGACTCCAGCCTGGGTGCGGCACATTTCTTGTGTGAAGATGAGTCCTGGGGTGTCATGTGATGATGTTTGCGCTCTGAATACTCCTCATCTGACGTAATACTGGGACTACCGTCGCTAGGCCTCGTGTTTTTCTTATGTGCCATGTCAGTCATCCATCATATGTGATCGGCAAGTCATACTTGTGATTTTTATATTCCTCATTTTAACTACGTAACAGTTTTTGCTTGTGTACTGCACTCTTCTTATACGGATCATTTTAGATTTTAATGTTTGGAAACTTATCTGTAAAATGAAATTTTTCTAGGCAGCAGATGTGCACATGATTTGTTGATGATCTTTCTAGAAGAAAAAAAAGCATTAATAGTTTCATAACATGTCTCTGTTACCACACTATTAGAATTTTTTTTATTTTGTTGACACAGTGTACCTATAGACATGTAACACATATTTTGGTCTGTGGTAAATTATCTGCAGAGTTCATATCTTTCCACTTTTCTCACACAACTGAATGTATTCTTTTACTCCGTTGACTCCTTCACACAAGTAACTTCTATTTGTGGTGTTATCAATTTATTCGTATGTTAATTGTGGATCCATAACATACTTTGACTTACGTCTTGTCACGTCTATTTGTTCACTTGAGTCTCATTGCTTTTGTACAGGTCAGACTCCATTTGATGAATATATATTTTATCATGCATCTTTTGTATGTATGAGTGTCGATGAGAGTGCTACAACTAAATATGTTCTTGTGGTGGTGTTTGAGGACATTCAGTCAAAGTAAACTTTTTTTGAGTAGGTCTGCTTTTGTTCGGACAAACCATACGTTGTAGAGGTGGAGAGGTCCTAACGCAGGTTCTCAACTCTACTTCAAGATTTCTAACTGTGGTCTCAGTAAATAAGTGTAAATGCTGGAATACTGAGTATAGTTTGTTTGTGTCTTCGATTGTTTGAATGGTGTCTGGGATGATTGCAGAGGCCAGACGGCAACATCCAGCACACTCTTAAGCCTTGTGTCCAGCAGTAACGTGACTGTGTGCGCGACTGTGTCAGCATTCCTGAGAATGTTTCTATGTTGGATGCTGATTTACTGTGTGTTGCTGAATTTGAGATTTGCAACTTTGATACCAAATTATTATTACCTCTAAAAAAAGAATTACATTTTTATATAATTTTTGTTTGTTCGTGCCACAGTGCCCTAATAAAAATAGAAATATACTGTTTAAGTGGAGAATAACAAAAGACGGCAAGTCCCTGAGGGCTTGCCTCCCTTTCGTTTTTATTACTGTTATGACGTTTAAAGACATAGGACGACCGTGATTACGTACAGTGTGTTTTAGCATGTGGTTGTTCTGGATAATTAGAGGTGACAGGTCCTTTCTTCTGTTGACTAAGATTTTGGGATCCGTCTGTGGGGACAAATGTGCTGCTTAGAGTGCTACTCTGCTGTCTTCATGAGTGACAGTCTGTGAAAGCGGTACCAGTCATCTGCAGGTGGAATGGCAGAGACCATTTGGGGGCTGATGGCCGCTTTTACAGCTTGGCAGTTTGCGAAATGGTTGGGAGGACGCCACGGGAAATCGCCTAGCAACCAGTAGTGACCTGCACACGTAAGATACCCAAACATAAAAAACAGACATTCTTGCACAGAGATTCCCACGTCTCGGTTTAATGCAAAAAAATATGACATTTAGGACAAGAGAGATTCACTGTCCTGGGTTCCTCTTTATTTTAATGGAACTCTCATGTTTGAGGTTGTAGTCCTGTGGCTCAAAATAAAAAAAGAAACATGATTTGGTTATTCACCACCTGTCTATGAATCTCTCAGTACCCTGCCTATTTCTTCTTCCTCATGCGTAGCCAAGCGCAACTCTTACAACCCTGAGCAAAGTAGCCATATGGAATGCACGTGATACAAAATTCCTGTATTGCCCGATTACACGGCGCGCTGTAACTAGTGAAATGGTCCTGAGTACACCTCGAGGGCTGCAGAGAATCTGATCCTCTTGAGTTCCTTTTGAAATGGCTCAGATCTTGTAAACAAGTCTCCTGTACTAACCTGACCTGAAATTTCGGATACCATCACATTTCCTAAACAATCCTACACTCTTGCATGTCTTAAACTAACCCCCCCCCCTCCCCACTTTTCCCCAAAAACAAGATTCTCAAAACGGTGATCTAGTTCTCTACTGACAATAAAGCAGAGTCTCATAAAACTGTACATGCATAAACGCTTCCAGAACAATGCACAACGTCTACATCTACATCTACGTGACTACTCTGTTATTCACAATAAAGTGCCTGGCAGAGGGTGCAATGAACCGCCTTCAAGCTGTCTCTACCGTTCCACTCTCGAGCGGCACTCAGGAAAAAACAAGCACTTGCATTTTTCTGTGGGAGCCCTGATTTCTCTTATTTTATCGTGATGATCATTTCTCTCTATGCAGGTGGGTGCCAACAAAATGTTTTCGCAATCGGAGGAGAAAACTGGTGATTGAAATTTCATGAGAAGATCCCGTCGCAACGGTAAACGCCTTTGTTTTAATGATTTCCAACTCATGTATGTCCCCTTTTTCGCCATAATACAAAACGAGTTGCCCTTCTTTGTACTTTTTCGATGTCATCCGTCAGTTCCACCTGATGCGGGTCCCACACCGCACAACAATACTCCAGAATAGGGCGGACAGGCGTGGTGTAAGCAGTCTCTTCAGTAGACCTGTTGCACCTTCTAAGTGTTCTGCCAATAAATCGCAGTCTTTGGTTTGCTCTAGCAACAATATTATCAACGTGATCGTTCCAATTTAGGTTATTTGTAATGGTAATCCCTAAGTATGTAGCTGAATTTACAGCCTTCAGATTTGCGTGACTTATCGCGTAATCGAAATTTAGCTGATTATTTTAGTACTCATGTGAATAACTTCACACTTTTCTTTGTTCAGGGTCAACTACCACTTTTCGCACCATACAGATATCTTATTTAAATCATTTTGCAAGTCATTTTGATCATCTGACGACTTTACAAGACGTAAATGGCAGCATCATCTGCAAACAATCTAAGACGGCTACTCAGATTGTCTCCTATGTCGTTAATATAGATCAGGAACAATAGAGGGCCTATAACATTCTTCCTTTGGGAACGCCTGATATTACTTTTGTTTTACTAGGTGACTTTCCGTCTATTACTACAAACTGTGACATTTCTGGCACGAATCCTGTCGCACAACTGTGGCGATACTCCGTAGGCACGCAGTTTGGTTAGAAGACGCTTGGGAAGAACGGTGTTGAAAGCCTTCTGGAAACCTAAAAATATGGAATCAATTTGACATCCCCTGTCGATAGCATTCATTTCTTCATGAGTGTAAAGAGCTGGTTGTGTTTCATAAGAATGATATTTTCTGAATCCGTGCTTACGAGATGCTTGATAATGTTCGAATACAGTATAACATGCTGATATCGACGCCGTTGTATCAACTAGGTGTGGAACAGAATCCATGGAACCGGAGAAAGAATACTCGTACTGAAACAAATGCTCATACTAGTTAATGAGGTGCTATCAGTCATACTACACCTAATGCAGAGCCCAAAGAAATTGTTGCAAAAGGTTTATCTAAGTGTGAACCAGAGCCACATTCGTGAACTATCGTGGCAGAGGACCCAGCAGTTTATATCAGAATTTCTGCGTCGGAATGATCTTCGACACAGAACCACCTCTAAGAAACACTTCTTAAATCTGTTCATAATGGACTACCTGAACACTTATTAACATTATCTGGATCTGGTTCTAGTACTGAGAGCCAAATTGGCACCTTGTCATAAAACAATAACTAACATGAAACATTCCACAAAAAAAGAACAAAATTATTAAATGAAAAGATATCCTCTGTTGAAATACGAAAGGCTATTCATTCAAATGACCGATTTATTAAGATAGAAATGTCCATAAATCATGATGCTCAAAGTAAATAATACAGAAAAATAGGAGCAATGGAACGTGTGCAAATGACAATTATGTCACTAGTAATGGTAAAAAAAATGGTTCTGAGCACTATGGGACTTAACATCTGAGGATATTAGTCCCCTAGAACTTAGAACTACTTAAACCTAGCTAACCTAAGGACATCCCACACATCCATGACCGAGACAGGATTCGAACCTGCGTACGTAGCGGTCGCGCGGTTCCAAACTGAAGCGCCTAGAAGCGCTCGGCCACTTCGGCCGGCAGAAATGGTCAGCTGGCAAAGTTGCACGAAGGGACGGGCTTCTTTCTGTGACGCCTCCCTCTTTATCTGTCGATAATAACGCTATCAGACTGCTTCAATGAAAATGACAGTGATTGTGAATCATTAAACTGAACGGCTATGCAACAACCAATCGAAAAACTACTGATGCAGGCCGAAAGAACACGCCATTCAAGGAGTAAAGCCACACGGCAAATTCCATATGTGTCGAAGCTACAAAGATACTCACCAAAGACAGCTTCTCGCTGTTGGTTAACCTGTGCTCGCCGCTGCAAAGAAACTGCAAATCCACGAAGAGGACACCCATACTCAGTCTCTAACGTCGGACTTGATAGCCGCCCATGGACGAAACTATTCCACTCAGCGTACCCGAACGAACTCTTCACCTCAGTGTTCCAGAATCAGTCCACAATACAAGCACTGTGCCTTCTCCAAACGAACCCTTCATCTCAGTGTGCCAGAATCGACTGCATAATGTTTGCGCCATGGCCTCCGCAAACGAATTCTTCACCTTAGTGTCCCAGAGTCAACTAAGATGCATATACCACGCGTTCCCTGAACGTACTCTTCACCTGAGTTTCGGAGCCAGCTCTCTGATGCGTACAGCACACCATCCCCAAACAGACTCATAACATCATGTCCTGGAATCAAATCCTCAAAGTGTACAGCATCCCGTCCCCGAACAAACTCCGCCGACCTTTTTCAAAATCCTCCGTCCCAAAAAAATACTCAACATGGCGCACCTCTGTAAACCCAACCTACGAGTCGCTTACGGCAAGATTCTTCCACGCCAATTGCATAATCAGATCGAAGCACTCTCTTCCTGCAGGAGATGAATGATAGTCACTCCCCCAATGGAATGACTTGCTGCCAAAAGTTATTGACGGCATCGGTGAGTCTCTGATAACATCGCTGATCCTAATCGTGACGCTTACTTTTAGTGTGTGCAGAAAAACACAAGACGTGGGAACCCTACTTCCCAATAAATACATCAGCTACATCAGCGAAAAACTGTCAGGCATTCAGCAGTGTGGGATTATCTCAGTTTGAAAGAAAAAAACATTTTACGGTGTTAGCAGATACAGTTCTGTAAAAAAAAAAAAAAAAACAGCGAAGGTTCTAAGTCATGGGCCTCACAGATACCTCCAGATTCCGGGAGAGTTACTCTCCCGTCCGGGAATAGTTGTGAACAGCGCTCTAACTGACATTGGGTGCAATACGACGGACTGTGTTGGCAGCGGGCTATGCTGGTGGCGCGGCGACCCCCCATGGCGTCATCCTGGCCATTGCGCAAACTCTGCTGATGTGATGGCTTCCATTAGCTCTCACGTGCTCTGCACCAATCAAACTGCCGCTGTCCACTTCCATCTTGCCACAATTTGGCTCATTTAGGCAGCTCTCCGGTAGTACTCTGTTCAGGACGTCTCTCCCCTCGTAACGCCACCCCAGAATCACAACATCTTAGTCAAAAGAAGGAAGACCCGTCACTTCTGATTACCTAGTGCGAGTAGATGTCGAGGCACACGTGAGGCAATCACTGACGTCCGATCTCGTTAAAAGTCATATCAGTAATAAAAAATAAAGGACGTAAGCCCTCAGGACTTGCCATCTTTCAAGGTAACACATGAGGACGTACTGTTGTCCCGTCAGAATCAGTCCCTGCCAGCCTTGATCTTGAGTGCATATCTGATGGCAAACCACGTCATGCCAGTAGCGACCGTGCTGACCTCTCGAAAACATTGTTAAGTGGGTCCTCTTTGCAGGTGTCTGCCATACTCGGCGACAATGATCATCCTAGATAGTCCAGAACTGCGGTCGATTACTGAACACAATGCGACGCTATTCACGAGCAGTCCATGCTTCCCAGCCACGGCACCTCTCCAAACACACCCGTTTTCTACGGTAACGTTGGAAGACAAAGAAGTGAATTAAAATTTGTGTTCCGACAGCGACTCGAACCCGAGTCTCCTTGCTTACGAGGCAGATATACTGACCATTACAGCACAGGAGCATTACAGTCAGCGTAGCTACCGAACTACCCAAGTCAAGTACCCTCCCCAACACAAACTCCAGTTCACATCTCCCCTTATATTGTCACTATTGCCAGGGCTCTCCGACATTGGAATAGCACCCCAGCACTGGACGTAATGGGGAGGTGCTGTACTACATGTGGTCGTATAGAAAGAAGACCCGGGTTCGAGTCCCAGCTGCAGCACAAATTTTAATTAACTTCTTCAGCTTCCCACGTTACCACAGATAAATTAGACTTAAATGTCTCAGGGAAAATTTAATTTGACATCCGTTTTCGTTGTGGTGTTAACGGCAGCCTACATACGGGTCGGTAATTCCCTACTCCTCCTGCTGCTGCTGGTCTCCGATCAACTGCGCGGGGTGACAAAGAATGCCGCAGGGCATCGCATTACCTGTTCTCGGTTGGCAGATGCAGTTGTGAAGAGGTTACGGTATAACTGGTGCACAATAGGGCGAATTTCTCTTCAGGTGGTCGACTGTAACCTCGACGACTGATATGTCTGCCCTGGCGTCTCGCCCAGCAATGGGCCACTGTCACATCAGGATGGCGCACAAATATGGATGTTGCGCGACTCGACGAGCCAGCCAAACGGAGGGTACCTTGAGTAACTCTATCGGTTCTCCCTTCTATTCCAGTCTCGTATTGTTCGTGGAAAGAAGGATTGTCGGTATGCCTCTGTGTGGGCTTTAATCTCTCTGATTTTATCCTCATGCTCTCTTCGCGAGATATACGTAGCAGGGAGCAATATACTGCTTGACTCCTCGGTGAAGGTATGTTCTCGAAACTTCAACAAAAGCCCGTACCGAGCTACTGAGCTTCTCTCCTGCAGAGTCTTCCACTGGAGTTTATCTATCATCTCCGTAACGCTTTCGCGATTACTAAATGATCCTGTAACGAAGCGTGCTGTTCTCCTTTGGATCTTCTCTATCTCTTCTCTCAACCCTATCTGGTACAGATCCCACACTGTTGATCAGTATTCAAGCAGTGGGCGACCAAGCGTACTGTAACGCACTTCCTTTGTTTTCAGATTGCATTTCCTTAGGATTCTTCCAACGAATCTCAGTCTGGCATCTGATCATTCCATTTTAAATCACTCGTAATGCGTACTCCCAATTAACTGCTTCCAGTTGCGGACCTGCTACGTTGTAGCTAAATGATAAGGGATCTTTCTTTCTATGTATTCACAGCACATTACACTTGTCTACATTGAGATTCAATTGCCATTCCCTGCACCATGCATCAATTCGTTGCAGGTCCTCCTGCATTTCAGTACAATTTTCCATTGTTACAACCTCTCGATATACCACAGCATCATCCGCAAAAAGCCTCAGTGAACTTACGATGTCATCCACAAGGTCATTTATGTATGTTGTGAATAGCAACGGTCCTACGACACTCCCCTTTAAAAATCTGCTTTCTCTCAACCGACAGGACAGTGGCACAGAGACCAAAACAGAGCTGTGAAGTGGCTGTTCTTGAACTTGTAAGACGGGAGCATGTAAACAGTCAGTAAAATATTTTTAACGATGTGGTAACGTGCACAAGTGATAAAAAGCTGTCTGTTTCGTGTCTGGCTTGGACGAAGCGTTTAATCGTGTATGATACGAACTGCATGAGTGATCACTGTTACCATCCACTCACGTGAACGTCCTACACACTAATGGTGAACGATCTAAATAAAAAAAAGTTAGATGAAAGTTGCCTATTGCCCCCAGTAAAAAAGGTGATAAAAGCATACACAGTTGTAGCTATCTTGCTTTCTGCAGTGTTATTTTGTAAGTAGGCTGTTTAGGTTTTTTTATTGGTAACGCCACATAGCGCTCTGTATGAAAAATCACTGGTTGTGCTGTGTGCAGTCAGTGGCTGGTTGGCATTGTTGTAATACTCGCCATTGTAGTGTTGGGCAGCTGGATGTTAGCAGAGCGTAGCGTTGCGCAGTTGGAGGTGAGCAGGACGTTGCAAAAACGACATTGAAGCTTTTCAAGGACTCTTACAAGATTAGAAATTGACACTGACAATTGCAGAACGAAAACAGGAACACAACAATTACAGGTCACATCCGTTGCAATTCCGTGATGAACGAAATAATAACTGGACACGACAAGGCTATTCTCACAACACAAATCGTGACCAAAACAGACACCACTCGTATGACAACCGTTGGCAGAGTAGTAATAATTACTGGTAAAGACCACCTCTTCGCCGTTGTGGCTATCACAGATACAATCAGAGAAACAGACAATATGGAAACCAAAATAATTATTATCAAGGGAGACAGAATAACTTAGACGCAGCGGTCCACCACGCAGTAACGATTCCGGGAGAAATTCTCCACCACATGACCGACAAACAAGAAACTATAAACTACCGCCAAAACGACAGACCTGAATTCCATCAGAACTGGCGAGCTTCAAACAGGGCAGGGCCCTCTCGACAAGGTGAATTTGTAGAAGCTAGGCCTTCAAATCCCAGTAACGACGCGCGCCAACAAAGAAACATACAATGACTCGCAACGCAGGCAGCCACCTGCGCCGGCTGGCTCAGAGAAAAATAACACAGACGCTAACCTTGAGAAAAGTTTTAGCATTCCTTACCGACGTATAAAACATGATAATTGCTTTTCAGTTGACAGTCTGCGTACTAGGAAGAGTAAAGGTTTACACCACATTTCACATGTAAAACCGTTTATTGAAAGATAATCTGCTTTTTAACTTTGTCTTTGCCATAAGACTTTTCACTTCAAGTTACTAGTATGCCTTGTCACACTTTGAAACTGTTAACATGCAACCATATCCAGTCTAGAACCTAGGGAACACTTTTAAACAGAAATTACGAATGCATTTTTACAGTGAACAGACGACACAGTGTTGTATTTGTACATTCTTGTTAGTTGAACGATCTCCTATCGACTATCAGGCTTACATACTTAGGACATATACTGGTACTAGAATGAGATATTCACTCTGCAGCGGAGTGTGCGCTGATATGAAACTTCCTGGCAGATTAATCTGCCAGGAAGTTTCATATCAGCGCACACTCCGCTGCAGAGTGAATATCTCATTCTGGAAACATCCCCCAGGCTGTGGCTAAGCCATGTCTCCGCAATATCCTTTCTTTCAGGAGTGCTAGTTCTGCATGTTTCGCAGGAGAGCTTCTGTAAAGTTTGGAAGGTAGGAGACGAGGTACTGGCAGAAGTAAAGCTGTGAGTACCGGGCGTGAGTCGTGCTTCGGTAACTCAGATGGTAGAGCACTTGCCCGCGAAAGGCAAAGGTCCCGAGTTCGAGTCTCGGTCGGGCACACAGTTTTAATCTGCCAGGAAGTTTTATACTGGTACTGCTAATGAGATTTTAATGCAACATATTGGTTTACTTCAAGATACAGTCTGGATTTAAAGTACTTCCTGTGAGATACCAGATGACACAGTGGTTAGTTTATGTGGCAACTACACGATTTTATCACGACGCTACTAATGAGTGACAATTTACAATGTTGCTTTTGCGGTGTATCTGTTTTATATCTGCACAGTTTTTCTGAATTATTCTGGAAAGTAAAACATGTATTAGTAGTAACTTTTGTGGTATAGCTACAATGCGACAGCCTTTTCCGTAGCACAACAATACGTTACAGCACAGTACTTTCTTCATCACGGCAATAAGCGTAATAACTAAGATATCTATACGCAAAGCATTTCACTTTTGTTTATCATGAGGTAAGTACATTGACTTCTGCAGAACTCAGCTTTCGGAGGACGATAACTACGACACTTCCACAGAGATTATCTTACAACAAGATGTACAGTTTAGCGCTACAGTACACGTGTTTGAGTGATTAATTTTGTACTTAAAACATTTATGTTTAAAGATATTTGAAGTACAATGATACAAAGGTTTTCCGTGATACATTTCATTCCATTGCTGTAATCTGTAACACCTGAGGGTATAATTACATTAATCCTCAGGGGGGTACACGCTTACTTTGTGTACCATGTGTATGGCAAGTACAAGGAGCCCTAGCTAATATGGCATTTGCTTATACAACTTTACACATCGGTACCATATTTCTCTAACACAGAATTACACAGCTATCTGATCATTTAACTGAGAGAGACAAATATTTATTTTACTACATCAGTGACAGATGTTTACGTAATTACACAGTTGGATAATTTCACACTTATGAAATTGTATTTTGTCTGTACTTTGTGAAATGTTCATATTTTTTCGGAACCATTGTGATACTATGAGAGCTTTGAATGATGTATTTGGTATGGGATCATGATTTTTAAAGTACATTTGAGGCAGATGACGCTTTTGACATGAGCTGATAATTTTTTTTTTAGGTTTGAAATTGTTGCAGGAAGCTACGACGATTTTGAGAGTTGGCTGAGGTGTTATGGTGTTGTTATTACGACGATGATGTGTATTATGCTTTTGAGGCATGCTTATGATCAATAAGCTGATGCTATATGAGGAATTTGATTATGCTACGTATTTATTATGATGAAATATTGAAGTGTCGCCGCAAGATTGACGTGTCGACGAATATGTACATGTTTAATAAGGTAAGAAATAAGGAGTAGTGGTTAGGGACACTGATTTATGAAAAGGATGTTAGAAACCAAGAATCGTACTTTTAAGAGTTATGAAATGTATCACAATGCCGCCGAAAATTTTTTGGACACTTTTATATTTACAGGATTTTGTTTCTACATATTTGTAACGCAAATTCTTGATCTGTGAAATATTTTTATATGAGACTGCCACTGTAGCGGAAATTGGTGTCGTAAATATTTCGGTAAGACAGTTAAGTGACCACCTGCACGTAATGCGTCGTGGGCACCCAGCTGCGCGACAGACGCCTGGAAAAAAGCCATTAGTGTGTGCCTGTCAGAGGCACAGGTGGAGAAGAAAAAAAAAAAGAGGCCATTATCCTCGCTGTTGACATTCCTTTGTAGAGAGCATCGTAAATACGACACCCCCAAACTTGAAAACATGATTACACTGTAGAGTTCTTAATTTATGATATTTACTGAAATGAAATGATGAGAAACATTTCATGTCTATTGTCTTACTAGTTGGAAGATTGTTTACTGCCTTATGAAATGCCTTATGGCTAGCGAATGACGTTTCACGCCTTGCTTTGCCTATTTTGTTTAATATCTAGTTTCTAGCTGCACTGCAGTATTGGCTAAAATAAAATTTTATAGATGTACTAATATAAATATTTAATGCCTACAGATCCAGTACATAATAACTTTATAATCTACTTCAAAAAAAAAAAGTCGAGGGAGCACAAAAAGTCATTTCCCTTCACAAGAATTGCATACAGAATTTTCTTTTCAAGTATTTGGTTGGTAATTTCTTTTGTAGCATAAGTTGTGGTGCACCATTTTAATTATATAGACATTTAGATGTGAATACACATTTCCCTTATCTGCGTTGTTGTCTTTAGTGTACTATTTTTTCTGCTTGTGGGTTTGTCATGTTTAGGTATAAGTTATTACATTTATTGCTGCTTGGTTTGCTTACTTGCATTTTTTTGTCATTGCTGTTTGTATTAATTGTTTTGTGCTGCTGCATTGGCTCGTCCCTTAGTTAAGCACCTGAGTGCAGTAGATTTAAGTTAGCTTAGGAGGAGGTAGACTATATAAGAGAATGAGTTGCGATGTATAGAAAGAAATGCATTGAGAAGCTATAAGAAAATAGTTTGGCCAAAAAAGAATTTTGAAAGAGCATATGAACAAGAAAGTAAGGTTAAGGGACAGCAGGTTTAGGTAGGATTTTCTTGGAAATAAATGATGAGGTAAGATGATTGAAAATAAATAATGAGGTAAGAAATATGTGAACATATAAATACATACAGAAAGCATGCTTGGAAAGGTTTTTTTTTTTTTTTGGCTGGAGCAAATGTTGAAATAAGAGGGGCGATCTATGGAATAAAGTTTTGGGTTGGACTGCAGTACCAAATGTTACCCTGAAAACAAACCCTGTAATTTCCTTTTGTGTTACCCCACTATGTGTTTGTTTGTGTACCCTTGTGTATTTATTTTTTTTCCTGTCTCTGTGTACTGTTTCATAGATTTTTTTCTCTTCTAATACTAAGCTACATTCACTATGATGAGGAATACTATTATCCTCAAATATAATTTGCATTAATAACAAGTTATTTATTTGGTAAAGTTGTTTACGCATTATTTATTCTGTTTTGTTCTAATGCTCATGTGTGAAGTTGATGTTTCAAAAGTTATTCTGATCTTTTATGTATGTACTTATGTCACAATTTTTGTAACACTGATGTATTTGTTATTTCGATTCTTTTGTAAAGCCTGTATTACTGCAAATGTTATCTGTACTATTATGTTCTTTAATGACATATTTTGTGCCTTTGTTATTGTATTCTCATGTTATAAAATTGTAATTGACACCAGTTCATCAAATTAAGTAACTTGTAAGTTCCATTTCACTGCACACGATTCTGTTGATCATAGTATATGGACAATATGTGAGAAGTAGGGACTGATAGTGTTTGCACATGCGTTAATAATTCAGCAAGGGAGTGGTTAACAGCATTGCTCATTCTAAGGACATTTCCAAAAAAAAATTGTGAGTATACAAGTGGTGGTTTATGGACTTCCTATATTGTCCACAAAACTCTTCGATGGTGATTGTGCACCTGCACAGTCGCAACAGATGGCTGGCTGCTGGCCATCTCTACAAGGACTGAAGTGGGTCTGCACCTTCGATGGCCCACCAATACCATTATTTCTACAAGGTCTGCAGTGGGTCTGCACCTCTGGTGGCCCACCAATACCATAATCTCTACTAGGACTACAGTGGGTCTGCTCTGTGATCACTAACCTTCCAATGTTCTTCAAAACTTCGACTGACTCTGCTGTGGGTTTGCTCTGTTGTGGCCCATTACCTGTCAGCATGTCTTTCCATTGGAAGGACAACACTACTTCTTCAAGACTGCATGGAAATCCACATCTTCTGTGTGCATTTTCTTTTACTGCTCAGGCATTGAGCAAAAACACTGCTATTTAACTGTGATGAACGATCAGGAGTGTCTTTATGGACTGTGAGAAAATTTTAGCTTTTGACCAACATTCTATCGATAAGTGTGTGCATTTCATTTATTTGTTATTGTAATTATGAAAAAAATTTTCAAATCTGTATTGGCCACTGCCCAAAACAATTTGTAAAATTTTTTGTGGGGAGCATGGGGGCTATGTAAGTAGGCTGTTTTTGTTTTTTTATTGGTAACGCCACATAGCGCTCTGTATGAAAAATCACTGACTGTGCTCTGTGCAGTCAGTGGCTGTTTGGCATTGTTGCAATACTCGCCATTGTAGTGTTGGGCAGCTGGATGTTAACAGCGAGTAGTGTTGGGCAGTTGGAGGTGAGCCGCCAGCATTGATGGATGTGGGGAGAGAGATGGCGGAGTTTTGAAATTTGTAAGACTGGATGTCATGAACTGCTATATATATTATGACTTTTGAACACTAGTAAGGTAAATACATTGTTTGTTCTCTATAAAAATCTTTCATTTGCTAACTATGCCTATCAGTAGTTAGTGCCTTCCGTAATTTGAATCTTTTATTTAGCTGCCAGTAGTGGCGCTCGCTGTATTGCTGTATCTTGAGTAACGAAGATTTTTTCTGAGGTAAGTGATTTGTGAAAGGTATGGGTTAATGTTAGTCAGGGCCATTCTTTTGTAGGGATTTTTGAAAGTCAGATTGCGTTGCGCTAAAAATATTGTGTGTCAGTTTAAGCACAGTCTTGTATAATTTTTCTAAGGGGACGTTTCAATTTATTTATTTAAGCTGATCAGATTAAGGCAATCATGGCCTCTGTTACATAGGACCACGGTTGAACATACTCACAGTACATTTTTCACACAATAGTTACCTAAGAAATAACTATTTTACTATCACAAACAGTATTTAAATTACATTAATGACTATGGAGACAATGTGACTAAATAATACAGACTATGAACTAATAAAGTTAATACTGGAGTATTTCTACTACTGCCCTGCCACTAATAATGATAATTATAACAATAATGGTAGTGCAGATATAAAGAGAATTTGTTGTTGTTGTTGTTGTTGTGGTCTTCAGTCCTGAGACTGGTTTGATGCAGCTCTCCATGCTACTCTGTCCTGTGCAAGCATCTACATCTCCCAGTACCTACTGCAGCCTACATCCTTCTGAACCTGCTTAGTGTATTCATCTCTTGGTCTCTCTCTAGGATTTTTGCCCTCCAAGCTGCCCTCCAATACTAATTTGGTGATCCCTCGATTTCTCAGAACATGTCCTACCAACCGATCCCTTCTTCTAGTCAAGTTGTGCTACAAGCTCCTCTTCTCCCCAATTCTATTCTGTATCTCCTCATTAGTTATGTGATCTAACCATCTAATCTTCTGCATTCTTCTGTAGCACCACGTTTCGAAAGCTTCTATTCTCTTCTTGTCTAAACTATTTATCGTCCACTTCCATACATGGCTACACTCCATAGAAATACTTTCAGGAACGACTTCGTGACATTTAAATCTATACTCGATGTTAACAAATTTATAGATGTACAAAATAGATACCTAGTGATATAGCGAATTCTCGGGAAAGGGAATTTAAGGATACTGCATCAGCTAACAATACTGGGAAATGAGGAAGGTCTGGGTGAAAAGAAGGATGTACAAAGTAACGAGTGCATGCAGGGAAAACGGTAACCATTATTGTTGCTTCGGTAGATATCTCATTAACTGTCTTTTGAAGCTGGAGATGTTATTCAGTTCTCTTCTATGATGCGGGAGATTATTTTAGAGTTGCGGTCCTGCAACTGAAATGTGAATAACTTCGAAAAGTGGCTGAACTCTTGAGTGAGACGGACTTTGCTCTGGTGGAAACAGGTGTTTGCACCATATTGTTGAGACATGAGCGTTAAGGTCGAGGAGGGTATGTGAGAAAGTGTGTGCTGATGACACAGTGGAGAAGAGAAAAAGAGTCGAACATCACAGATGTAACGGAAACAGGAATTCACAACCAGTTCCATGTTCCCATGTGCAGTGATCGTTCCTGAGGATGACCTTGTAGGATAACATCGCTGTAATCAATAATTGGAAATATAAGTGTTTGTAAATATTCTTTTTAATGTCAAAAGGGAAGAGGTTTTTCTATTTTGGAAGGACATGGAGAAATACTGATACCTTTGTGCACATTGCAGTTACATGGTAAGTCCAGTTTAGACTTTCATCTATTGTTGCTCCTAGACTCTTTATCGAGGGACAGAAGTTGATATTTGTCCCATTTAGGATTAAAGATGGTACGGATTCTAGATATTTCGCGCAAATCGCAAATGAGCTTTGGATGACTAACAAGCAGTGATCAGGTTTAAGATGGGTTGAGCTTTAACCCTATATTCTGTGCACACACGTCGGTGTTGAGATTCTCGGTAGCTGTCGTTAAGATTTAATGGTTTTATATTTAAATACAACTGGAAGTCATCAGCATGCATGCGGTATTTCCAGCAGACAAGACTCGTGCACATCATTTACGTGCAATGAAAAGGTATGTGACCCAATACTGAACCCTGCGGAACGTCTGATACAGCCTGCCTCCTTCGTGACTTTGTGGTAACGGACATGACAAATTGCTGCCATTACGCCAGTTATGAGTTAAATTATTGCCACCTACTTGGCGAGAAATTTGGGCTGCTAACACTGGCAAGTAAAATGTCGAAGCAGGCAGTGCAAAAGGCTTTGCTGAAGTCTAAGAATCTCATGACAGTCGCCTCTTGTGCATCATTGAAAGCTTCAGGTCCTCTGTTATCTTTATTAAGTAAGATCGCTGCAATGTTTACAGAAACCTGATTGGTATTCATCTAGTAGCTTGTTTGTAGCTGGGTAGTTTGTTGGCTGGTCGTGGATTATAATTCAAAGGCCTTGGACGGTGAAGCAAGAGTGAACAGAAGTCGATAATCAGGTGGTGCTGTGGCATCGTCATTTTTAGGTAGTGACTTAACTGCTCCCTGTTTTCAGGCCTCATGGAAATCATCTTTTGTTAAGTAGTTGTTGAACATATATGTTCTAGTGGGCAGTAGTGGGTCACTAATTAAGTTCATCTTTTGGACTGTGATGCCTCCGTGTTCAGTAGATGATGATCTGACACCCATTCGCAATTTTTTATATTTTTTTAACAATACTTGTCAAGAACATTAGCATAAATAGAAATATTCATTATAACTACTCGCAAGATTTTAAAGATAAATGGCATAACAATCGAGTCAAAGACAAGAATTGTTAAATCTGTATGTATTTTCCCCTCGTAATGACGAACTGCAAGTTATAAACCCTTCTTCCCCCCCCCCCCCCCCCCCTTGGCTAGACTACTAAAACTTCATGCATGCATTTATAGTCAGTCCGACTAAGATTGCATCTACTATTTACTGTTCCAAGAGAAAATGTTATATAATTACTTATCTTCATTCAGCATCATCATCTAAGGCAACATTTCAGATAAGAATCTTTGTCGTATTAAGGTTCATCCTGACTTTTTGTTGTGAAAGACAATAATTTAATTGAGATTTAACTAAGACAGCTTTTATTTCGAAGATTTCTCAACACAGGTTTTGATTATATGAAGACTTGTTCACAAAGTGGCAACAAACAGTTTTCACTCACAAGAAAGATATATGTGTTAAAATTTTCCAAAACAAAAAACAGTCTTCATCCACAGTTCAAATTCTTACTGATCTTAGCCTGACTGACCCACACTGAGTGCTAACAAGAAGTGCGTGCTTTGGCATGCATTTTGATGTACATATGAAAAATTATTACTTTCAGAAAGTTCTATAAATGTCAGTGCATCAAAATAGTAAGCTGTACAATTTCCACTTTTTACAGGAGTGCCAAATTCAAGTGAAGTTACCCTTTTATGAAAGCACAATTCTCAGAAATCTAGTAGACACAAAAAGTATTTTAAACAGTTATGAAAATAAGTACACTAATTTTGAATATATGCGACGTCACAGGGATTGCTTGTATTTAGTTTTTCCATCAAGATAAATCCAGATAAATCGAAGAAAGAAGAATGTAATGAAAAGTAGCAGGAATGATAACAGTGAGAAATTTAACATCGAGACTGATGTCAGGAAGTAGATGAATTTAAGGAATTGTTCTATCTAGACAGAAAAAAAAACCATTGATGGACGGTGAAAAGACGACATCAAATTCTGACTATCACTGGCTAAAAGGGCATTCCTGACCAAGAGAATTCTACTAGAATCAAGCATAGGTCTCAATTTGAGGAAGAAATTTGAGAAGGTGGTTTGAAGCATACATTGTGTGCTAGTAAAACGTTGACAGTGGGAAAACCGGAACAGAAGAGAATCGAAGCAACTTGGGATGTGCTGCTACAGACGAATGATAGGTGAACTGATAAGGTAAAGAATGAGGAGCTTCGGTGCAGAATTGGAGATGAAGGGAATATGTGAAAAACACTGACAAGGAGAAAGGACGTATGATAGCACTTCTGTTACTACGTCAGGGTATGACTTCCATGGTACTAGATGGAGCTGTAGAGGTAAAGATCGGAATGCACCCAGCAAATACGAGTGATTGAGGACTTAGGTTGCGAGTGCTACTCTGGGTGAAGAGGTTGGCACAGGAGAGGAATTCGTGGTGGGCAGCATCAAACCAGCCAGAAGACTAATGACTAAAAGACAAGAAAATCAAGGTAATTCAGTTATGAAGAAGTCATGTGACTTTTGAAATATAATGATGATTCTTACTTCAAAGAATAATAAAAGTTTGTACGAGTATATCATTACATAAATGAAATTTGGAAAATAATCATGTGCAGATGGCGTCAGTAACGGACGATATTAAGAAAAAATAAAAATAGGTTACGGTTCTTATAGGTACATACTCTATTTTGAATCTAGGTCATTATAAAGAGAAATTTGTATATTTTCGTATTACAACATTATCGCGCAGACATGTAAAAATGTTATTACATTATGGATAAACTTGGAACGGTATAAAATCTTGTAACTGCACCAGTGTATTACGTAATTATGTGAGAAACTTGAATCTCTTACTTTGTAGGCGAAAATAGGAATAAACGTTACCGAAAACAAGACGGGCTCGTAAACTTCAGCTGTCACAGAAAGTTGCCGAAAATCTTGGTTTGTTTTAAATTGTATAAATGTTTTGCCGGACTGTTCCAGTTAGATCCAGTTTGGTGACTCTTCTTGTACTGTTGGCACGGTCGACAATCTGCTCTAACAGGTAGCGCCATTTTGGCAGACACATACGAAGTACTGCCTGATAATCAGTTCTGAAATAGACGTATATGGATTCCAGTAGCGTGGAGGCAGCTCCACGGCATTCCCGCGTTGTCCGTCATGTCGCGACCACTCCTTTGTCCTGTCAGTTGGAGCGAACCACCATTTCTCAGACGTCCTGTTAACTTCATCTTCCTGACGATCTTCATTTTTTTGGTACCTAGCGCACATCGACCATTCCTTCTCCGTCGGTGCGTCAAACTAACGTGTACAACCTTTTGTTTGGAATTTTATCTCAGATATCGACATCATGCTTCTGCTGCGCTAACAATGTCGACTTTTCTCACAGAGCCGATGACGACGCTGTTCTTGATGCCTCCGGCGATAGCGCACTTCGTGACTGCCAGATAAAATGGTTCCCAGTTACGGCAACCATTGAATTCAACTTTTCTTCTGCCCCCCCCCCCCCCCCACACACACACACAGCAGAATTCGCAAACATATAAACAGATATTCTCCTTATAAATTCACACTCATTTTTCTTGCTGCAGAGAAAGACATTAGAGCTTACGTAAAACGAGTATTGATATACATACAACGGAAAATGGCTAGTTGGTATACTTGTTATAGAACTGGATTTCGCTGTGATGATGTACACACCATGGTGGTATATATAAGTATATATTACCTAAAAGATCTACGAATGAGAATGAGAATAATAAATTAAGGTTATTGTGCTTTATCGTCAGTTTTATCTGGAAAATCACGCTCAAAAATCTCACAACCACCGTCAACGCATTTTGCGGCTAATGTCCTATGTTGGTAACTCCAAGCTATTCTCTACATTATTCAATAACAGCAAATAACCATTTAAAACACTGCCAGGTCTCACCCCCCGTTTCCATGTTCTACCTGTGCATTTCCGTCCATAACAATCCTAAAACTTAAAACGCAGTAGGAAAAGATTTACGATCTTGGTGACCATATATCAGCTATCTACTGTCCAGACTATGTTCCATTGAGAAACCGTGTCACAGTATATCAACGCAGTACATTCAGTCGTTCAAAATATTCTCACTGTGATCACTTTTTGCACAGAAGAAGGAAAGTTAATTAGCCCAAGAGATGATTAAATAACATATTCTTCGAACAAAATGATAGAAGTTCAGGACTAGGGAAAAATCTGATAACTCTCTTACAGGGAATATTGCCAACTTTATTTGGGCAAAAGTGTTAAAGACTGTTTTAAACACAATGTTAAGATGGGTTTTCTTTTTAAATTTTGAGTTAACATACAGAATTATAAATAACATTCAGGGAGAAAGATATTTCTCCTTAGTAACTGTGGAAACAGGACTTAACCCTTCTACACAGAGAAGAGTAATGTTCTATGGTGGTTGGTTCATAATATGTTTGCTCGTCTGCCACCTTTTTGTTTCACATTATCGCTGCTCGTCCGCCACTATGTCATCGGCATGCCTCGTCATCCGTTCAAATAACTACTGTCATTTTTCTTTCCTCCATGGAATCTGCACCTCCTACCTTTTGGTCCTTCCCAGGTGTACCTTTTTTTTTTGCCTTCCTGTAGGCACTCTGTTACCATCCGCGTCCATACAATTCCAGCTTTTTATTATTTTTACAATATCAATGTTGGATCGATTTTCAAAAACAAAATGGTTTAAATGGGCTCTGAGCACTATGGGACTTAACTGCTGTGGTCATCAATGCCCTATAACTTAGAACTACTTAAACCTAACTAATCTAACGACACCACACACATCCTTTCCCGAGGCAGGATTCGAACCTGCGACCGTTGCGGTCGTGCGGTTCCAGACTGTAGCGCCTAGACTCGATTTTCACGTTCGCTTGATGTCTTCATTCTCTACCCTCTATGTTGTAGTGGTTTTGGAACACTACTTCCAAAATAAAAATGCCAAGCAAGGTAACGCGATGGTTAGTACATTGGACTTGCATTCGGGAGGTCAGCGGTTGAAATCCTCGTCCGGCTATCCAAACTTAGGTTTTCCGTGACTTCCCTAAATCGCTTTAAGGTAAATGCTGACGTGGTTCGCTTGAAAGCACACAGCCAATTTTACTTCGGCATCCGTCCTTAATCCCCGCATGATTTCCGTCTCTAATGACTTCGTTGCCGAGGGGACGTTAACGACAAATCGTCCCTCCTTCCTCTCAATAGATAATTACGGGAAAATCATTTCCATTTTTGAAGTCTTTCCTTCGATTCCTTTATCATCGTGCTATGCACTAAAGCCCAAGCGCTTATATGAGGTTGTATTTTTTACAAGTAATCTGAGAACTGGAAAAGACAGGGGAATAGGGCAATGATAGATACTGCAAGTATTATTGAAATGAAATTGAAGATCGAATAACTGGAGAAGAGATGCCTCCATGTTTCTACGTTTCTAGCCTCCATGTTTCTACGTTTCTAGAGGTTTGAGCTTCTAGAATTTTGAGTTGGAGTGAGAGTTCTGAGAAGTTCTGCTTAGGAATAAAGTTCAGGTGAAGTGCAAACAGGCTAAAACAGAATGTACGGCAGAAACATATAAAGAAACTGAGGGAGAGATCAAAATCAACTTGTGCAGCATTTGCCCGTGGTGTACTGGAAAACAACTCTCGTTAAATGTTACATATAGGGCGTTTGTTTTAACATGAAACAGCTAAGTATCACAATAATCACGCAACGTACGAAAAAAATGTGAAGGGTGAAAAGTTCAAATTGATAAACAGGACATTTGTCTGTGGTACAACTAGCCACCTTCTAAACACCCCTCGTGCGTTGGCGGGGTCACATTTATATTTTCAAATGTGAACTCCTCATTTTCATTTCATATTCAAATTCTACGTCAAAGAACAGTACGGTTATTCAGACCATTGTTTCCCATTCGTGGTAGACTGTGCTGTAATCGTCAAACATCAAATGTCCCTGTTTTTTGCAATTAAGAACCGACGCATTTGCTTCTACTCTTTATTTACGATGTAAATGTAAACCTTTGGGTCCTGACGGTTGATACTGATGTTCAAACGTTACGTGAGTGTTGCAAATGTGATTGTGCAGTATAAATAATATGGCTAAACATGGCTTTCTCCAGCAAATAAGCAACTTGGATGGTAATATAGTTTTCTGTTCCCTACGGGGTTGATTGTGGTCAGTTCGCAAGCCATCGGAATGCTTGCTTTTGGTGGCCGCCCTCGAACCTCGCTATCGGGGCGTAGGCTTCCATCTAATTGCCGTATCTCTCACGCTGGCCGCTACGTGGTTACCAGTGGAATACAGAGCATTAGCGCTGTAATAGGGTAAGATGTCCATGAACTGATAGTGACGGCGTGCCTGCCATGGATAGTCACTGAAGGCAAACACCTCAGGGTTGAGAGACAGACTCACCGATATCAAGCGCTCCGATGGCAACAGAAATATATTACATGCATATCATTCTTCCTTTATCGCGCTAAGCGTAGTTTTTAACCAGACATTGCAACCACTCACCGTATTTTACTGGACAATCAAATTTACAACTCTAAAGTAAATTTCGAACATAAACATCAACTGTTAGAACACAAAGCTTTACATGTTAATTGAAATGTAGAATCAAATGTGTCAGTTCTTAATTGCAGAAGAAGGCACATTTGATATTTGTCGATTACAGCGCATCTACCACGAATGGAAAGCAGTGGCTTGAGCAAACCGTACATACTTTTTTGTGCAGAATCCGAATATACAATTTGAAAATACAAAATTGATATCGTCCTAGCGGGAGGGGTCGTAAGTAGGTGGCCATTTGTAGCAGGGACAGAAACCTCCATTATTAACATTAGCTTTTCATATGGAACAATTTTTTGCACCGAACAGCCTGTACATCTCATTCGTCTGACCGGTTTGATGCAGTACGCCACAACTTCTTCTCCCACGCTAACCTCTTCAACAATTACACCTCAGTTACACCCACCGTACTCAGATATTTCCCCCACAGTTATTGCCCGCTTCGGCTCCGTGTAGCACCACGCAAGTTATCCTCTGACGTCTTTACACAGGTGCTACCATCCTGTCCTCCTTCCAGTTGGTGTTTTCCCCACACTCCTTACCTAGCCGATTCTGCGGACGACTTCGTTTCTTCTCTTATGAATCCGCTTGGTTTTCAACTGTCTTGTACGACGCTACAACACTTCGATTCTCTTCTCTTCCGGGTATTTCACCATCCATGATTCACTTTCATAAAACGCTGTGCTCTAAAAATAGAATTTTCGAAATTTCTTACTCAAATTAATGCCTGCGTTTGTACTCGTAAGCTCTTTCAGTGAGGTATGCCCTCTTTTCCTGCGCTAATCTGTTTCTTATAACCAACTTCGTTACCGCTAATCTCGTTTCCAGTGCTCCTCATTACATTCGTCTTCCTTCGGTTTTCTATCTGCTCGTAGGTTCTTGTTTCCAATCAACAGATCCTGTAATTCGTCCTTACTTCCCCTGAGAACAGCACGGTCATTAGCGAATCTTATCATTGACATCCTTCAACACTGAATATTGATTGCACTTCCCACCTTTTCTGTTATTTCGTCGCTGCTTATTCTAAGTAAAAGCTGTAAAGTAGGGAGAAAGACTGCATCCTTGCCTTACACTCTTATTAATCCGAGTTTATTTCTCTTGCTCTTCCATTCCTATTGTCCCCTTTTCCTTCTTGTTAATACTATACATTTCCCATCTTTCCCTATAGCATTATATATTTTCCTGAGAATTTCAGCCGGCCTAAGTGGCCGAGCGGTTCTAGGCGCTACGGTCGCAGGTTCGAATCCTGCCTCGGGCATGGATGTGTGTATTGTCCTTAGGTTAGTTAGGTTTAAATAGTTCTAAGTTCTAGGGGACTGATGACCTCAGTATTTAAGTCCCATAGTGCTCAGAGCCATTTGAACCATTTTTTGAGAATTTCAAACATCTTGCAGCATTTTATATTGTCCAACTCTATTTTCCGGATCGACAATTCCGATGAAGACGTCTTTACTTAACTTTGGCCTCCATCATTAAGGGCACTGCGAGAATTACCTCTCCGCTACTTGTACCTCTCCTACAACCAGACTCACCGTCATCTAACAGATCCTCAGTTCACTATTCCATTCTTCTGTACATTAATCTTGTCGAGATCTCGGATGCATCAGCTGTTAAGGTGACTATGCGATAATTCTCGCATTTATGTCCTTTGGAAGTGTGCTGGATTCGTGTGGATGATATTCTCCTGAAAGTCTCACAGTGTGTCTCCAGTCCTGTGCTGTTCAATTGCTAGCATTCCAAAGCTCTTTCAAATTTTGACGCTAATATTTCACCCCCTACGTCTTCCACGTTCATCCCATTACCTGCTCTATCAACTCACCAACACTTCCTCTTTGTAGTAGTAGTTCTCAATGAACTCTTTCCACATATTAGCTCTCGCCTCTGCACTTAACTGTGGAATTCCTTTTTCCGATCTTAATGTTGACGCCGTTCCTTTTCATTTCTACCGAAGTTGTTTGAATCTCTCCTTCCGAAGACCGCTTCCTTTTCTACACCCAAAGTAATCCTGAAATATTCAACTTCAATGTTGATGCTACACTGACGATATGCTGGTGTGGACGTACGACAACAAAGTCTTTGGCACTCGTCCTACAACTTTATGAGGAGAGTGCGAATAAAAGTGGCAGAATAGTAAAACGTAATCAACGTCGAAAGACTTGAGATCAGGTGTCGTCAAGACTGCTGACCGTCAGCCGCATGGAGCGCTAACCAAGCGTTCGTGGGGCCCCCCGTTACCTGTCGTATTTTGTAACAACATGCATCTAGCAACTAGCTGCCGAATCTAGAACCGTCAACTCACGTTAACAGCTTCATAAGAATGTAGTTCTCCCTCTCAGTAACAAATAGATACACTTACAAACGCAACAATGTTTTAATATACCTCTTAGCTGCCCAGACCATTTTTTGTCACACTATGTATCAGGTGCGGTTTGACAGACTGCTTTGTTTAAACAGCCATAAAAATTGCATTCGGCAGTTTCAGCGAAATGAACATAACATTACGTGATCATGTTAATGCTAGAAAAATCAAATACACTGCACTCTAAATTTTACTTCTGGCTTTATTTTTATAGTTTATTACGAGTGTAATAATAAAAATATAAAGTAACTGCCATAAAATGCTCAAAATATGAAAATTACACCAGTAATTTTCAGGTTTTTAGTTTTCTTCTCAGAGGGTTTCTTTGCACTCTCTGGAAATTCTCGTAGAGAAATCAAACTAGATTGTCTTCTTGCAGCAATGACAAATATGAAACGGGCTTTTCTTCTTTTCTTAGATGGAGAGTGTTTCGCGCTTCTCCAATCGTTTTACGATGACATGTACTGTTGGTTCTGATACACCCAAAACAAGATAAAGCGATACACAAAGTTCATACGCTAAGTGATAACTGTTCACTCGGTTTTTAATTATGGTGACACCAATGAATTTTCAAGCTTCTTCCAAATATTAAAGCGGCTTACCTGAGTATCGTTTTTGTAGAAATTATTCTGAAGGGCGAATGCATTCACACCGCTTATCTCAAACATGTGGAAAAATAATGGCATTGGCCATCGTTAGAGGAGGCTTCGACGACCACAGATGTTTGTTTCAACTAAATATGTTTGTAGCAGAACGTTTAGCTAAAGAATTGTTCTCTGCAATTCTGTGTTCCACTTTGATCACTTGTTTTCATTCAAGAATTTCACACAGGTGGCAAAACAAATTCGTTTTCACTATAACGTTATTCCTTTTCTGAATAATGTTCACTTTCAATTTCGTTGTCAACTAATCCAAAATTACTTTATAAACTGTCCTCAAACCATTTTAAAACAGTATCCTCAAAATCTAGTTCCGGAACAGCAGATGAAGACTTGGCTACTGAATCCATAACGCAAAGTCCTAGGTGCAGACTCAGAGACCGCTAGCACGACAAGCTGTAATAATATAGATTCAAATCACGCTAAAGTGACTACTGAAAAAGGAAATCACTGCAGTTTCGGGAGAGAACAACTAGATACCGCTGAAATCTGTTGACATACCATTATGCATTAGCAACAGAGTAACAATAAACGCTAGCGGTCTGTGAGACCGCACCTAGGACGTTGAGGGATACGCTTAATTTTAGTTGAAGTCGGCAATTTCAATGTGAGCTACATAAAGTTGGCAGCTTACCTGAGAGGAGGAGGGGTAAGTAATGCAGGCCTTACGAGTTTAGAGGTGCGGGCACTAGGAGGTTCGAGGATTTGCAAGGGGGAATGTTGTTCTTCTTATTTCGTATAGGCCAACTAAGGACCACGACATTCTAATACTGCCTTTGGAGTGGGCTCTGGTGTTTGCCCAGTAGCTGCGCATCCTCTGGCTGTGTTGTTCGTTCCTCTTCTGCGACCAGAGGGTACCAGTCTTCCTTGGTGGTCTGTCCTGGAACCTCTTTTGTCTAAGCTCCTTCCTGAGTATTGTCCGATCCTTCGTGTTTCCTTCCGTTATTCCCAGATCCTGAAGATCTTTATCCACTTCCATCAACCATGCTGACTTGGTCTTCCTCTTTTGCCAGTAACACAGAATCTGGTTGGTCAATCTGTCACGATGCATTCTGTAAACGTGTCCATAAAATGCAAGCTACATCTGTGATTCTTTCACAGTACTCTTAGATCTCTCAGTCGGGTCGCCTTTTATAATTGTCGCCTTCCTTAACTGGCCCCAGTATCTTCCTCATTATGTTTCTCTCCTGGATTTCGAGATTTCAGTGGGTCCCTTCCTATTGAGTATTAAACACGGTGAAGCACATAACGCTTCAGGATGGATGACTGTCTGTTAGTGCTTCAGTTTAGTGTCACGGGAGAGACATTTTTTATTAACCGCTTTCCTGGTCAGCTGGTATGCCAGCTTTAGCTTGTTGGCTCGAATTGATAGTGCTGTTCCATCCATTCTTCCAAGTACTTAAACCTGTTGGTTTTCTTGATCACTCCATGGTCTATATGCAGTGTACTAAGAGTTTCACCTATGTTCGTGGTGTACTGCGTTTCTTTCTAGTGATACATGAAGCCCAACCTTTGCCCCTTGCTGTATGAGAACGTTGAGTTGTTTCACTGAAGCTTCTACTGGATATGTTAGATGTTCTAGGTCATCGTCAAATGCCAGGGAATCAACATTGAGCCCATTGCACTTATGTCCCAGAGAGATACCATTTGGAATTCCCTCTCGAGGTAACTCCTTCCGCCACTCTTTTATTGCCTTTTCGAGGGCACAGTTGAAGAGGAGAGGGAACAGACCATCTCCGTGTCTTACTCCCGATTTGATTTCAGAGCTTTTTGAGAGCGTTCCTCTGAACTTCAATGTCTTTCAGCAGTGACAAACCATGGTCGTGTGTGACTCGTACAGATAAGCTGCAATGGTATAAAGAAGTATGACAGATTCGTGAATGCGCGTTACAGAGAAAGTCAGGTTCAAACGTGTTACTTACTTGTAGCAAGGAGCATCAAATTAATTAATGCTATTGTAATACAATGCAATGAAGTAGTAATAAAATGATATCAAAACTTTAGTAAATATTTGTGATCGTATAATATATGAAGGTTTCCATCTTTTTAATTGGTGAGTAGTTCCGAACGCATACGTTAATTTTCAACCCACAGAAGGTACAATATTAATAAAAACATAAAATACGATATATTAAAACATTTCAATAGTTTTCGAACATTTTTGACGCACATATTTCTGTAGTTGCTGATCCTTATACCATCGCAGTGTTGGAACTGCATTTGAGATCTTGTCTCATAATACATGTATATAGGAACAGTCACTTTTATTAATTAATTAATTAATAATCCGCTCACATAGACAATACAACACTTCGTTCTCCAATTACTGTGATACAACTTTATGGTCTCCGTGGGTGACAACAGCTGAAACGGAGAACATTCGAAGTGTTACAAATGGTGCAGATTTTTAATGATCAACCTATATATCTCCGATCTCTCCAATACCAGGTCAATAAAATTCTGCCAAGCAGACGAAATCGATGTTGCTTGTGGAGCCAAAGGTCTCCGACAAACGGAGACAATTTTCACAGAAGATCTAGTCTTTATAAGATCCTATTTCAGAAAGTGGCGACTTAAAACCAGTACAAATAAAACTGAAGTATGTACATTGCATCTGAACAGCAAACAAGCTAATACGGAGCTCAGAGTGAAACTTAACGGAAACACCTATTGCCATAATAATAACCCTACGTACCTTGGTGCCACCCTTGACCGCATCCTTTCATAGAAGAAAGTCTTGAAAATACCACTGCCAAAATAAAAACTAGTAACAATGTTACTCAAAACTTCTGTGAAATGATATGGGGAGCTTCAGCAGATACCTTCTCTCACCACCCATTGCGCTGGTCTTCTCAGTAGCCGAGTATTCTGCCCCAGTGTGGCTAAACAGCTCCCACATTAACGTGATCGACGTCCAATTGAACCATACTATGCGGTTAATAACTGGGACAATCCGACCAACACATAGTTACCGGCTTCCAATGTTGAGCATTATGTATCCACCTGCAATCCATAGAAGCGAGGCCTTGTTTAGGGAATGCCGCAAGCTACAGGAGAAACTGGAATTATCCAAACAGGAATAAATACCGAGTCTACGAGTCCGTTCAAGAAACCTGCCATTACTGCAAGCAGAACAATTATATGTCAGTAATATCGCAGTGAGAGACCTGCGGGATCAGAACTGTCAACTTATTGAAAATCCTGAAGAGCGTGTGTGGTTCCGAAAGTATTACTGTGATACTGCTGGCACAGAGGTCGACAGGAAACTACGCGTCAAACTGGGCGTGGACCATGAGCAGACTCTCTCTACAAATGGGGTGGTTTGTCTCCGATCTGCGTCTGTGTGACACCAGACAACCCAGCACGTTAAAGATCAATGCCCCTTGCGTTCCTATCAGGGTAGTTGGAGCGACTTATGAAACCTGATGATACAGTTCTAATATTGATTACGAACTTAGATATTGGCATTTAGTTAGCTTTATATGCAGTTGTTTCTTCCTGTATTCTTGTTACACG
This sequence comes from Schistocerca gregaria, assembly GCF_023897955.1. Lineage (NCBI taxonomy): Eukaryota > Metazoa > Arthropoda > Insecta > Orthoptera > Acrididae > Schistocerca > Schistocerca gregaria. The sequence continues at coordinate 138,224,818 of NC_064922.1, read as the reverse complement.
CATATGCTGGTGTTATATACATACATTTTACACAGAATGTGAGGCACACGAATAAGTAAATAAATAAATAAAATTTGGGGGCCAGCGACAAACTTATCGCGCCCTCACTATAGTCAGTCCGTTGGGAGTTCATAACATACTAATTTATGTAGATTACCAATTAATAATAAGATCGGTACCAGACATGCCGCCCCCCCACCCCCCTCCAGTGTCAATTTTGCCTTGTGAGCAAAAATATCTGACGGCAACTGCTTTAAATATTACGGCATATAGCTGTGGTTGCCTAAACGGTGAAATAAAAAGAGATGAGAGAGACGCTCCGCAAGACACTAAAATCTCCATCATAAAATGTGAATGTGTGGAATCAGCAGTAGGGATGTGACGTGAGATCGCTGGAAAATACGCTGCATCCGTGAAGCAAACGCCATATAAGAAGTCAGTGCGGGTGCTGCTTAACCTCACCTTCGTCTTTGTAGGCTTTACTACAATCTTCGTCAGCTGTTAGTCGGATATCGTCTCGAATGATGCCATGGACAACTGCGAGTCTGGATGGTCATCGTTTTAATTTCTTCTGTACCACCCAGAAACATAGTCATTAGCCCTTCTTGAACTACTGTGGGTTTTTCAGCTTCAGAATTCAGAGACTTTCCCCAACATTTTAATACTTCCATCTACGCACTAAACGCTCAGGTCAGAACCAATGTCAGTCATTTAACATTGTTAAAGTATTTGTAAGGTTTCTAGCCTATTTATGGTATTCTATGAAATTGATACGAGTTTGCTTTTTATTCGATCAGTCATGCATCGCACACTGGATACTTTTTCAGACCGAAGTCTCTAACACTCTATATGTTATGTGTTACGCCACAGAGGTTCTAAGCACGAGCATTGTGATCTTTGATTGTCATGTATTGTTGTTGCCACTGTAGCTTCAACGACTATTAAGTGATAGCGTCACTCTGCTGAGCGTTCTGGGAATAATTAGCAGAACATAGATATGCAAACTCAAAGGGTGTTGATTTTTGGAAATACGGTTTTTTAAAGACTGATTTTACAAGTGTGGAGATATTCACATAATGTTTGCTTGCTCGTACACAATTTATGACACATTTGAGGGCGATAAATCTTCCGTGTGATTTTCCTTTATTGATTCAAGTAGGTTAGCTTCATAGTCGATAAGAGATTAAATAAAATTATCTGCTCACATGGCTTGGACTCAGAGATATGAATTCAACACTCCGTTATCATTTCATAAAAGAATTACATGGCCGAGTTATACTTGTTCATTGGAAAGATTACCGTAATAGATAAAAGCGATTTTATGTATATAGACTGAAGTGGCGAGTAAAAATTTGTACCATGGCCGGGAATTGAACCTTATTAGGCAGAGCTAAGCTACTATGGCGCAGTGGTTCACAGAGTGCCCTGGAACGCCTCCCCCCAAGACCCAAATTCTCACTGCCACCCCAGTCTACTGTGGCTAGAGCATCTGCCGAGTAAGCAGGAGACCTGGGTTCGATTCACGGCCTTGGTAGAAATTTTCATTCGCCGCTTCGGTCTATATACATAAAATCATATATCTATGAGACCCTTAAAGTGTAATTTCATATGTATAAGTATCTGCACTTGGGTTTCACGCTGGATCTCTGCGTTTGATGCTGAAGAGCGACTCCAGAACATGGAGAGCGCTGGTAATTCTGTTTGTGTGTAAGGGGGAATTTAAACTAGACTGAGACGGTAGTTAGAATTTGGGTTGAGGAGAGAGACATTCCAAGGTAATCCGTGCAGTGTGAATTCACAATACAATTTTAAATAGAAGTCTGTTCTATACCATTCAGTAAGTTCAGTTTCCTTCACCGTCCCCTTACTAAAGTTTTATTTTGTAATCGTGTGTCACCGCATTGCACTTAGCGGAAGATAGATGCTCAAGCTTTAAGTGAGATGTGCTTGGCATAGTTGGGTTTCCTTGCATTTCAATTGGATAAGGTTTCCTTTAGCTGGTTTGCTGCTCCAGTGCAGTTTAACGTTCACCATTTTCGAGCAGTACCGAGTTTCCTTTGCCACACGGTACATTGCACTGCTAGCACAACAGGATTGCTTATAGTCAAGCACTGCATTTCAAAATTATTTTTCAGGGTGGACTCTGACCACCATGGGACTTAACATCTGAGGTCATCAGTCCCCCAGAACTTAGAACTACTTAAACCTAACTAACCTAAGGACGACACACACATCCATGCCCGAGGCAGGATTCAAACCTGCGTCCGTAGCGGTCGCGCGGTTCCAGACTGAAGCGCCTAGAACCGCTCGGCCAACCCGCCCGCTATGTTTCAGTATCAGTCAGTTACAATTTAATTCAGATTTCATTTCTTTGTAAAACATTCTTATTCTTTCAGTTTGGTACGTAAATCTGCGGGGCATTCTAACAGAATCATTTTGAGCGTTTACTCCTTCAAAGTTCAGTTTGCAGTTTTATATAGAATTTTCACTCTGTTCGGCTATGTGTATTGGAATTGCAAGAAACTTATTGTGACGTCACGCATTTTAGCGCTGTTCACTGCACTGTACAATACGAAATTTCGTAGGATAAATTGTTTAATATGCAGTTCTAGGTTTACTGATTGCTTTCATTAAACGTTTACTGGAATACATTTATACAAGTTCAGCTGGATTGGGGGTGACTCTTAAACAAATAGTTTTTGCATTGTTCAGTTGAGTACATTCACAGTACAAGACACACACTCACGAAAGCTAATAATAGGAGACTAGAATATAAAATAAAACAAACGAACAAAACAGTTATACCGGGTGATAAAAAAGTCAGTATAAATTTGAAAACTTAATAAACCACGGAATAATGTAGATAGAGAGGTAAAAATTGACACACATGCTTGGAATGACATGAGGTTTTATTAGAACAAAAAAAGTATTGTTAGATGCGTGAAAGATCTCTTGCGCGCATCGTTTGGTGATGATCGTGTGCTCAGCCGCCACTTTCGTCATGCTTGGCCTCCCAGGTCCCCAGACCTCAATCCGTGCGATTATTGGCTTTGGGTTTACCTGAAGTCGCAAGTGTATCGTGATCGACCAACATCTCTAGGGACGCTGAAAGACAACATCCAACGCCAATGCCTCACCATAACTCCCGACATGCTTTACAGTGCTGTTCACAACATTATTCCTCGGCTACAGCTATAGTTGAGGAATGATGGTGGACATATTGAGCATTTCCTGTAAAGAAAATCATCTTTGCTTTATCTTACTCGGTTATGCTGATTATTGCTATTCTGATCAGATGAAGCGCCATCTGTCGGACATTTTTTGAACTTTGTATGTTTCTGGTTCTAATAAAACCCCATGTCATTCCAAGCACGTGTGTCAATTTCTACCCCTCTGTCTACATTATTCTTTGATTTCAGTTTTCAAATGTATACTGACTTTTTGATCACCCGGTATATTTCACAGACAAAGTTCGACATTATTTTTCGGTTGAATGCTGCCTAATGACTCGCATAGTTGCTGCAGATCTGTGCGAAGACTTACGTAGCAAGACTCTCGCTACCTGCTCATAAGTATATACTCGTGAGGAAAAGCTGCCACCAGCGAAAGCGAGTGGCCGGTGGAGTGTTAAACGATTCTGCACGGAATGTAGGCATTGGTGAATTTCCACTGCTGTTTCAGGAAGCCCGAATAGCTTCCGTGACTTGGTTATGTAAAACAATACAGAAAAAGGCACATCGAGTGAAGTGGGGCGTCGCTTCGCAGCATTAGGAGACCTGGGAGCGCCGGCTGTTCTATCGAGGTGAAGCGCCTCTGCGTCTCTTCTCAGCCTTGTGCGCCTTGTGCAACGGCGGGGTTGCTGCCAACAAGTGTGAGCAAGACCGTGGGATGCAACCAGTCTCGAGGAAATCAAGTGCAGCTATGTCACCATGTCAGCGTCGCTCAGAAAGGGTAAAGATTCAAATCTCTGCAGGCTACCGCTGCGATTAAAACGTGTTTTGTAACGGATCGTGAATCTGTCTGCAATGTTTGAACTTGCTGCAAATAGCTAACCACCTCTTCCAAACTATTTTACATCTCGATCCTCGATAACAAAGCTCTGTTGTTGTACCACGTCATAAGGAACACTATCAGGCCAAGAGAACTTTTGATAACCTTGCCGTATGATCAGGTTTGTTACCACCAGGAACTGCGTGCTCCACGAGCGCATTAATGAGATCCAAGGTAGGAGGACGGACAGAATTAGTAGTAATTTTTTTCAGGCTGTTTACTGTAGGTCGATTTCAGCAAGTGTGTAGCTATCTTCAATGCAGTTACATCCAAGTCGTGACATTCATCGTAAATAGAATCGTACATGGAGTCACACTGCCATTACATATCTGCAGTGGCAATGTGGTACCTTGCGTCATTTTATTTACAATGAGTCATTATCACTTGGATATAACAGCACTGAAGATATCTACACATTAGCTGAAATGGATTTGCAGTAAACAATTTTTTAAAAAAATGCCAGTGATGCTACAGTTCCTCCAATCTCGGATCTCATATAGTAAAATGACAGGCAATTAGAAACTTCAGACTACTGAAAGTGCTCCACATTATATTCCAACACATGATTACAACGATAACTGATAACGAGAATGGTCGTGATCAGTAAAATGTTTATCGTGGACAGAGTTATGCCAGATGTTGCATTTCTATGATCGAGTGCCTTCATTTACTGGGCGACAATTGTTAAACTAAAAGATAAAAAACGCGAATTAATTACAAACAACGGCGTGCACACACTTTATTCAACATCTACATGTCACTATAGACATTCATATTTAGGTTATGACGCTTTCGATATGCCTACCATAATTGGCGATGACGTGGCACAGACGAATAGCGAAATTCTGCATGACCCGGTGAAGTGTCGGAACATCGAAACTTTCGATGACCTCTTGAATGGCTGTTTTCAGCCCAGTACTTGTTTCGGGGTTATTGCTGTACACCTTGCCTTTAATATAGTCCCATATAGCCGCATATGTTCAGATCCTCAGAATATGGCAGCCAATCGAGACCCACGCCAGTGATCACAGAGCTAGGATGCGGTCCCCAAAGCGCTCCTCCAGGACATCACTCTCCTGCTTCAATGGGGTCGAGTTCCGCCTTCCATGCATAACATCTTGTCGAAATCAGGGTCACTTTGGATAACGGGGATGAAATCATCTTCCGAGACCTTCATGTACCGTTCGGTAGTCAGCGTGCCGTCAAGAAATAGCGCACCGATTATTTCGTGATTGGACAATGCACACCACACAGTCACCCGTTGGGGGTAAAGAGACTTCTCGATAGCGAAATGCGGATTCTGAGTTCCGCAAATGAACCAATTTTGCTTATTGACGAACCCATCCAGATGAAACAGGGCTTCGTCGGTGAAACAAACAATACATCCACATACTAATTCCCATCATGCCCCGAGGCCATTCGTGTAGTTTGAACGGGCTAACGCAATCCGTTCAGAAGTTATGATGATTTTATTTCATATAGCTCAATATCTGTCACCCTGTATATTACATCCTTTCTTGAGCAATGTCATTTAAAAAATTTCAGTAATTTGTACATTATAGCTATAAGATACGCGCAAAGACGACTGCTGCCT